>NW_026043775.1:0-693612 GCF_937001465.1 Orcinus orca
GTTGAGCAAGGAGTAGCTCTTGTGTATTACATATTTGGCTTAAGGAGCTTTATCTGTGCTCATTTCAATCTCTGGTTTTATGCAGCACCCCAACTCACCTTTCCCCTTAAGCAAGCATAACTTGGTTTTCTACATTTGAGAACCTGTTGTGTTTTGTAATCCAGTTCCTGTGTAGCCAAGTTTACATTCCATGTATTAGTGATATCTTATGATGTTTCTTTTTCTGTGTGACTTATTTCAGTTAGAATCATCATACCTGAATCCACTCATTATGCTGCTACGGGCCTGATGACATAGATGTCATTGCTGAGTGATATTGCATTGTACGTAAGTACCACACCTTGTTTATCCATTTTTCACTTTCTGCGATATTGAACTTGTCCCGTAAACGAGTTTCTTGTAAACAGAGCCGTCCCAAAATTAGGGGTGGCTGTGTCTTTTTTATTTTAATTTCCCTAAGCTATAGAACCATAAGTGGAAGTGCCCTAGGCTCTGTTGCTTTGTTTTTTAGATGTTTCAGGAAACAACATACACTTCTCCCGAGTGGCTGTTGGCAATTTTCATCCCGCCCATCAGCATAACAAGGCTCCCAGTTCTCCATGGCCTGTCCTGCCTTTCTGGATTTTACACTTTTTTCAGATGGCCCTTTTGATGGGGGGGAAGTGAGACTTCATTGTAGTGCAGATTTCCTTTCCAAGCTTGCTTGGTTGGCCAAAAAGGGCGTATGCGTTTTTTCCTGAATATATTCAGGAAGAAACGCATACGCCCTTTTTGGCCAAGTGCATCATTGTCGACGTTCTGCCTCTTTTCCTATGCTTTAAATGCAATTCCAGTCTACCTCCTGAAATCAGTTTCCTGCAGTTCTGCCCGCTTTGAAGTCCTCTTGGCAGCCTTACTTCAGTATATTTTTGGACGATAGCTGTCATTTATAACTCTGCAGGTTTGTGAATTACAGTGCCCCTGAGCTCCTTTCTTCAACTCGCTTTCTTGTGAGCTGGCCGCAACACCGCAGGATTGCTTCAGGCCCTAAACTGGTTCCGGCATGGCACGCTGAGCCTTGGGTTAATTCCTCTCCCTGGTGGGAAATGAGAGTTAAATTTGCCCGTCCAGACACCTCCAGCTAGTCTCTCATTGGTTCTCCCTATTCCTGTTCATCTTCCGCAGAAATTGCAAACTGGGCCAAACAGGAGGTTAAAGGCACTGACTCTCCAAGTCGGGAGAGTGTTAGTAAAGCGTCTGAAATGTTGCACCCGAGTACCAGGGGAGGAGAACTGAGACATATTTGAACACGTCTCCCGATCACACGGTTGATCATACTCTGGGTTCCACATGCATGATTTAGCTGAAGGAAGAATCCCTTAACCCTGGAGAGTTGAGACCCGTGGAATGGGTACCATGCAATATGACTTCAAAGGGTCTTCACTTGCTCACCGAACCTCTCCAATCCTATCACTGCTGCGTTTATGACCCTGTACACACGCTTGATTCTCTTTCGGAGACATAGCGATCCATAGGTTTTAAGATACTTACTAGTCAGGTACATTCTTAGGCATTTAATATGGGGTGTTGAGTCCATTTCGTTGAGCAAGGAGTACCTCTTGTCTATTACATATTTGGCTTAAGGAACTTTATCTGTGTTCATTTCAATCTCTGGTTTTATGCAGCACCCCAACTCACCTTTCCCCTTAAGCAAGCATAAGTTGATTTTCTAAATTTCAGACCCTGTTCTGTTTTGTAATCCAGTTCCCATGTAGCCAGGTTTATATTCCGTGTATTAGTGATATCTTATGATGTTTCTTTTTCTGTGTGACTTATTTCAGTTAGAATCATCATACCTGAATCCACTCAATATGCTGCTATGGGCCTGATGACATAGATTTCATTGCTGAGTGATATTGCATTGTACGTAAGTACCACAACTTCTTTATCAAGTTTTCACTTTCTGCAATATTGAACTTGCACCGTAAACGAGGTTCTTGTAAACAGAGCCGTCCCAAACTTTGGGGTCGCTGTGTCTTTTTGATTTTAATTTCCCTAAGCTATAGGACCATAATTGGAACTGCCCTAGGCTCTGTTGCTTTGTTTTTTAGATATTTCAGGAAACACCATACACTTCTCCCGAGTGCCTGTTGGCAATTTACATCACGCCCATCAGCATAACAAGGCTCCCAGTTCTCCATGGCCTGTCTTGCCTTTCTGGATTTTACACTTTTTTCAGATGGCCCTTTTGACCAGGGGTAAGTGAGACTTCATTGTAGTGCAGATTTCCTTTGCAAGCTTGCTTGGTTGGCCAAAAAGGGCGTATGCGTTTTTTCCTGAATATATTCAGGAAAAAACGCATATGCCCTTTTTGGCCAAGTGCATCATTGTCAACGTTCTGCCTCTTTTCCTATGTTTTAAATGCAATTCCAGTCTACCTCCTGAAATCGGTTTCCTGCAATTCTGCCCCGCTTTCAAGTCCTCTTGGCAGCCTTACTTCAGTATATTTTTGGACGATAGCTGTCATTTATAACTCTGCAGGTTTGTGAATTACAGTGCCCCTGAGCTCCTTTCTTCAACTCGCTTTCTTGTGAGCTGGCTGTAACACCGCAGGATTGCTTCAGGCTCTAATCTGGTTCCGGCACGGCACGCTGAGCCTTTGGTTAATTCCTCTTCCTGGTGGGAAATGAGAGTTAAATTTGCCCGTCCAGACACCTCCAGTTAGTCTCTCATTGGTTCTCCCTATTCCTGTTCATCTTCCGCAGAAATTGCAAACTGGGCCAAACAGGAGGTTAAAGGCACTGACTCTCCAAGTCGGGAGAGTGTTAGTAAAGCATCTGGAATGTTGCACCCGAGTACCAGAGGAGGAAAACTGAGACATATTTGAACAAGTCTCCCGATCACACGGTTGATCATACTCTGGGTTCCACATGCATGTTTTAGCTGAAGGAAGAATCCCTTAAACCTGGAGAGTTGAGACCCATGGAATGGGTACCATGCAATATGACTTCAAAGGGTCTTCATTTGCTCACCAAAACTCTCCAATCCTAACACTGCTGCGTTTTTGCCCCTGTACTCACGATTGATTCACTTTAAGAGACATAGCAATCCATAGGTTTTAAGATACTTACTAGTCAGGTACATTATTAGGCGTTTAATATGGGGTTTTGAGTCCATTTCGTTGAGCAAGGAGTAGCTCTTGTCTATTACATATTTCGCTTAAGGAACTTTATCTGTGCTCATTTCAATCTCTGGTTTTATGCAGCACCCCAACTCACCTTTCCCCTTAAGCAAGCATAAGTTGATTTTCTAAATTTGGGACCATGTTCTGTTTTGAAATTCAGTTCCTGTGTAGCCAAGTTTACATTCCGTGTATTAGTGATATCTTATGATGTTTCTTTTTCTGTGTGACTTATTTCAGTTAGAATCATCATACCTGAATCCACTCATTATGCTGCTATGGGCCTGATGACATAGATGTCATTGCTGAGTGATATTGCATTGTACGTAAGTACCACAACTTCTTTATCCATTTTTCGCTTTATGCGATATTGAACTTGTACCGTAAACGAGGTTCTTGTAAACAGAGCCATCCCAAACTTTGGGGTGGCTGTGTCTTTTTGATTTTAATTTCCCTAAGCTATAGGACCATAAGTGGAAGTGCCCTAGGCTCTGTTGCTTTGTTTTTTAGATGTTTCAGGAAACACCATACACTTCTCCCGAGTGGCTGTTGGCAATTTACATCCCGCCCATCAGCATAACAAGGCTCCCAGTTCTCCATGGCCTGTCCTGCCTTTCTGGATTTTACACTTTTTTCAGATGGCCCTTTTGACGGCGGGGAAGTGAGACTTCATTGTAGTGCAGATTTCCTTTGCAAGCTTGCTTGGTTGGCCAAAAAGGGCGTATGCGTTTTTTCCTGAATATATTCAGGAAAAAACGCATACGCCCTTTTTGGCCAAGTGCATCATTGTCGACCTTCTGCCTCTTTTCCTATGCTTTAAATGCAATTCCAGTCTACCTCCTGAAATCGGTTTCCTGCAATTCTGCCCGGCTTTCAAGTCCTCTTGGCAGCCTTACTTCAGTATATTTTTGGATGATAGCTGTCATTTATAACTCTGCAGGTTTGTGAATTACAGTGCCCCTGAGCTCCTTTCTTCAACTCGCTTTCTTGTGAGCTGGCCGCAACACCGCAGGATTGCTTCAGGCCCTAATCTGGTTCCGGCATGGCACGCTGAGCCTTTGGTTAATTCCTCTTCCTGGTGGGAAATGAGAGTTAAATTTTCCCGTCCAGACACCTCCAGCTAGTCTCTCATTGGTTCTCCCTATTCCTGTTCATCTTCCGCGGAATTTGCAAACTGGGCCAAACAGGAGGTTAAAGGCACTGACTCTCCAAGTCGGGAGAGTGTTAGTAAAGCATCTGGAATGTTGCACCCGAGTACCAGGGGACGAGAACTGAGACATATTTCAACACGTCTCCCGATCACATGGTTGATCATACTCTGGGTTCCACATGCATGTTTTAGCTGAAGGAAGAATCCCTTAAACCTGGAGAGTTGAGACCCGTGGAATGGGTACCATGCAATATGACTTCAAAGGGTCTTCATTTGCTCACCAAAACTCTCCAATCCTATCACTGCTGCGTTTTTGCCCCTGTACTCACGATTGATTCACTTTCAGAGACATAGCAATCCATAGGTTTTAAGATACTTACTAGTCAGGTACATTATTTGGCGTTTAATATGGTGTTTTGAGTCCATTTCGTTGAGCAAGGAGTAGCTCTTGTCTATTACATATTTGGCTTAAGGAACTTTATCTGTGCTCATTTCAATCTCTGGTTTTATGCAGCACCCCAACTCACCTTTCCCCTTAAGCAAGCATAAGTTGGTTTTCTAAATTTGGGACCATGTTCTGTTTTGAAATTCAGTTCCTGTGTAGCCAAGTTTACATTCCGTGTATTAGTGATATCTTATGATGTTTCTTTTTCTGTGTGACTTATTTCAGTTAGAATCATCATACCTGAATCCACTCATTATGCTGCTATGGGCCTGATGACATAGATGTCATTGCTGAGTGATATTGCATTGTACGTAAGTACCACAACTTCTTTATCCATTTTTCGCTTTATGCGATATTGAACTTGTACCGTAAACGAGGTTCATGTAAACAGAGCCATCCCAAACTTTGGGGTGGCTGTGTCTTTTTGATTTTAATTTCCCTAAGCTATAGGACCATAAGTGGAAGTGCCCTAGGCTCTGTTGCTTTGTTTTTTAGATGTTTCAGGAAACACCATACACTTCTCCCGAGTGGCTGTTGGCAATTTACATCCCGCCCATCAGCATAACAAGGCTCCCAGTTCTCCATGGCCTGTCCTGCCTTTCTGGATTTTACACTTTTTCCAGATGGCCCTTTTGACCGGGGGGCAGTGAGACTTCATTGTAGTGCAGATTTCCTTTGCAAGCTTGCTTGGTTGGCCAAAAAGGGCATATGCGTTTTTTCCTGAATATATTCAGGAAAAAACGCATACGCCCTTTTTGGCCAAGTGCATCATTGTCGACCTTCTGCCTCTTTTCCTATGCTTTAAATGCAATTCCAGTCTACCTCCTGAAATTGGTTTCCTGCAATTCTGCCCGGCTTTCAAGTCCTCTTGGCAGCCTTACTTCAGTATATTTTTGGATGATAGCTGTCATTTCTAACTCTGCAGGTTTGTGAATTACAGTGCCCCTGAGCTCCTTTCTTCAACTCGCTTTCTTGTGAGCTGGCCGCAACACCGCAGGATTGCTTCAGGCCCTAATCTGGTTCCGGCACGGCACGCTGAGCCTTTGGTTAATTCCTCTTCCTGGTGGGAAATGAGAGTTAAATTTGCCCGTCCAGACACCTCCAGCTACTCTCTCATTGGTTCTCCCTATTCCTGTTCATCTTCCGCAGAAATTGCAAACTGGGCCAAACAGGAGGTTAAAGGCACTGACTGTCCAGGTCGGGAGAGTGTTAGTAAAGCATCTGGAATGTTGCACCCGAGTACCAGGGGAGGAAAACTGAGATATATTTGAACAAGTCTCCCGATCACACGGTTGATCATACTCTGGGTTCCACATGCATGTTTTAGCTGAAGGAAGAATCCCTTAAACCTGGAGAGTTGAGACCCGTGGAATGGGTACCATGCAATATGATTTCAAAGGGTCTTCATTTGCTCACCGAACCTCTCCAATCCTATCACTGCTGCGTTTATGCCCCTCTACACACGCTTGATTCTCTTTCGGAGACATAGCAATCCATAGATTTTAAGATATTACTAGTCAGGTACATTCTTAGGCGTTTAATATGGGGTTTTGAGTCCATTTCGTTGAGCAAGGAGTAGCTCTTGTCTATTACGTATTTGGCTTAAGGAACTTTATCTGTGCTCATTTCAATCTCTGGTTTTATGCAGCACCCCAACTCACCTTTCCCCTTAAGCAAGCATAAGTTGATTTTCTAAATTTGGGACCATGTTTTGTTTTGAAATTCAGTTCCTGTGTAGCCAAGTTTACATTCCGTGTATTAGTGATATCTTATGATGTTTCTTTTTCTGTGTGACTTATTTCAGTTAGAATCATCATACCTGAATCCACTCATTATGCTGCTATGGGCCTGATGACATAGATGTCATTGCTGAGTGATATTGCATTGTACGTAAGTACCACAACTTCTTTATCCATTTTTCGCTTTATGCGATATTGAACTTGTACCGTAAACGAGGTTCTTGTAAACAGAGCCCTCCCAAACTTTGGGGTGGCTGTGTCTTTTTGATTTTAATTTCCCTAAGCTATAGGACCATAAGTGGAAGTGCCCTAGGCTCTGTTGCTTTGTTTTTTACATGTTTCAGGAAACACCATACACTTCTCCAGAGTGGCTGTTGGCAATTTACATCCCGCCCATCAGCATAACAAGGCTCCCAGTTCTCCATGGCCTGTCCTGCCTTTCTGGATTTTACACTTTTTTCAGATGGCCCTTTTGACGGGTGGGAAGTGAGACTTCATTGTAGTGCAGATTTCCTTTGCAAGCTTGCTTGGTTGGCCAAAAAGGGCGTATGCGTTTTTTCCTGAATATATTCAGGAAAAAACGCATACGCCCTTTTTGGCCAAGTGCATCATTGTCGACCTTCTGCCTCTTTTCCTATGCTTTAAATGCAATTCCAGTCTACCTCCTGAAATCGGTTTCCTGCAATTCTGCCCGGCTTTCAAGTCCTCTTGGCAGCCTTACTTCAGTATATTTTTGGATGATAGCTGTCATTTATAACTCTGCAGGTTTGTGAATTACAGTGCCCCTGAGCTCCTTTCTTCAACTCGCTTTCTTGTGAGCTGGCCGCAACACCGCAGGATTGCTTCAGGCCCTAATCTGGTTCCGGCATGGCACGCTGAGCCTTTGGTTAATTCCTCTTCCTGGTGGGAAATGAGAGTTAAATTTTCCCGTCCAGACACCTCCAGCTAGTCTCTCATTGGTTCTCCCTATTCCTGTTCATCTTCCGCGGAATTTGCAAACTGGGCCAAACAGGAGGTTAAAGGCACTGACTCTCCAAGTCGGGAGAGTGTTAGTAAAGCATCTGGAATGTTGCACCCGAGTACCAGCGGACGAGAACTGAGACATATTTCAACACGTCTCCCGATCACACGGTTGATCATACTCTGGGTTCCACATGCATGCTTTAGCTGAAGGAAGAATCCCTTAAACCTGGAGAATTGAGACCCGTGGAATGGGTACCATGCAATATGACTTCAAAGGGTCTTCATTTGCTCACCGAACCTCTCCAAACCTATCACTGCTGCGTTTATGACCCTGTAAACACACTTGATTCTCTTTCAGAGACATAGCAATCCATAGGTTTTAAGATACTTACAAGTCAGGCACATTCTTAGGCGTTTAATATGGGGTGTTGAGTCCATTTCATTGAGCAAGGAGTAGCTCTTGTCTATTACATATTTGGCTTAAGGAACTTTATCTGTGCTCATTTCAATCTCTGGTTTTATGCAGCACCCCAACTCACCTTTCCCCTTAAGCAAGCATAAGTTGGTTTTCTAAATTTGAGACCCTCTTTTTTTGTAATCCAGTTCCTGTGTAGCCAAGTTTACATTCCATGTATTAGTGATATCTTATGATGTTTCTTTTTCTGTGTGACTTATTTCAGTTAGAGTCATCATACCTGAATCCACTCATTATGCTGCTACTGGCCTGATGACATAGATTTCATTGCTGAGTGATATTGCATTGTACGTAAGTACCACAACTTCTTTATCCTTTTTTTGCTATCTGCGATATTGAACTTGTACCGTAAAAGAGGTTCTTGTAAACAGAGCCATCCCAAACTTTGGGGTGGCTGTGTCTTTTTGATTTTAATTTCCCTAAGCTATAGGACCATAAGTGGAAGTGCCCTAGGCTCTGTTGCTTTGTTTTTTAGATGTTTCAGGAAACACCATACACTTCTCCCGAGTGGCTGTTGGCAATTTACATCCCGCCCATCAGCATAACAAGGCTCCCAGTTCTCCATGGCCTGTCCTGGCTTTCTGGATTTTACACTTTTTTCAGATGGCCCTTTTGACCGGGGGGAAGTGAGACTTCATTGTAGTGCAGATTTCCTTTGCAAGCTTGCTTGGTTGGCCGAAAAGTGCGTATGCGTTTTTTCCTGAATATATTCAGGAAAATACGCATACGCCCTTTTTGGCCAAGTGCATCATTGTCGACGTTCTGCCTCTTTTCCTATGCTTTAAATGCAATTCCAGTCTACCTCCTGAAATCGGTTTCCTGCAATTTTGGCCCGCTTTCAAGTCCGCTTGGCAGCCTTGCTTCAGTATATTTTTGGACGATAGCTGTCATTTATAACTCTGCAGGTTTGTGAATTACAGTGCTCTTGAGCTCCTTTCTTCAACTCGCTTTCTTGTGAGCTGCCCGCAACACCGCAGGATTGCTTCAGGCCCTAATCTGGTTCCGGCACGGCACGCTGAGCCTTTGGTTAATTCCTCTTCCTGGTGGGAAATGAGAGTTAAATTTTCCCGTCCAGACACCTCCAGCTAGTCTCTCATTGGTTCTCCCTATTCCTGTTCATCTTCCGCGGAATTTGCAAACTGGGCCAAACAGGAGGTTAAAGGCACTGACTCTCCAAGTCGGGAGAGTGTTAGTAAAGCATCTGGAATGTTGCACCCGAGTACCAGGGGACGAGAACTGAGACATATTTCAACACGTCTCCCGATCACACGGTTGATCATACTCTGGGTTCCTCATGCATGTTTTAGCTGAAGGAAGAATCCCTTAAACCTGGAGAGTTGAGACCCGTGGAATGGGTACCATGCAATATGACTTCAAAGGGTCTTCATTTGCTCACCAAAACTCTCCAATCCTATCACTGCTGCGTTTTTGCCCCTGTACTCACGATTGATTCACTTTCAGAGACATAGCAATCCATAGGTTTTAAGATACTAGTCAGGTACATTATTTGGCGTTTAATATGGGGTTTTGAGTCCATTTCGTTGAGCAAGGAGTAGCTCTTGTCTATTACATATTTGGCTTAAGGAACTTCATCTGTGCTCATTTCAATCTCTGGTTTTATGCAGCACCCCAACTCACCTTTCCCCTTAAGCAAGCATAAGTTGGTTTTCTAAATTTGGGACCATGTTCTGTTTTGAAATTCAGTTCCTGTGTAGCCAAGTTTACATTCCGTGTATTAGTGATATCTTATGATGTTTCTTTTTCTGTGTGACTTATTTCAGTTAGAATCATCATACCTGAATCCACTCATTATGCTGCTATGGGCCTGATGACATAGATGTCATTGCTGAGTGATATTGCATTGTACGTAAGTACCACAACTTCTTTATCCATTTTTCGCTTTATGCGATATTGAACTTGTACCGTAAACGAGGTTCATGTAAACAGAGCCATCCCAAACTTTGGGGTGGCTGTGTCTTTTTGATTTTAATTTCCCTAAGCTATAGGACCATAAGTGGAAGTGCCCTAGGCTCTGTTGCTTTGTTTTTTAGATGTTTCAGGAAACACCATACACTTCTCCCGAGTGGCTGTTGGCAATTTACATCCCGCCCATCAGCATAACAAGGCTCCCAGTTCTCCATGGCCTGTCCTGCCTTTCTGGATTTTACACTTTTTTCAGATGGCCCTTTTGACCGGGGGGCAGTGAGACTTCATTGTAGTGCAGATTTCCTTTGCAAGCTTGCTTGGTTGGCCAAAAAGGGCGTATGCGTTTTTTCCTGAATATATTCAGGAAAAAACGCATACGCCCTTTTTGGCCAAGTGCATCATTGTCGACCTTCTGCCTCTTTTCCTATGCTTTAAATGCAATTCCAGTCTACCTCCTGAAATCGGTTTCCTGCAATTCTGCCCGGCTTTCAAGTCCTCTTGGCAGCCTTACTTCAGTATATTTTTGGATGATAGCTGTCATTTATAACTCTGCAGGTTTGTGAATTACAGTGCCCCTGAGCTCCTTTCTACAACTCGCTTTCTTGTGAGCTGGCCGCAACACCGCAGGATTGCTTCAGGCCCTAATCTGGTTCCGGCATGGCACGCTGAGCCTTTGGTTAATTCCTCTTCCTGGTGGGAAATGAGAGTTAAATTTTCCCGTCCAGACACCTCCAGCTAGTCTCTCATTGGTTCTCCCTATTCCTGTTCATCTTCCGCGGAATTTGCAAACTGGGCCAAACAGGAGGTTAAAGGCACTGACTCTCCAAGTCGGGAGAGTGTTAGTAAAGCATCTGGAATGTTGCACCCGAGTACCAGGGGACGAGAACTGAGACATATTGGAACACGTCTCCCGATCACACGGTGGATCATACTCTGCGTTCCACATGCATGTTTTAGCTGAAGGAAGAATCCCTTAAACCTGGAGAGTTGAGACCCGTGGAATGGGTACCATGCAATATGACTTCAAAGGATCTTCATTTGCTCACCAAAACTCTCCAATCCTATCACTGCTGCGTTTTTGCCCCTGTACTCACGATTGATTCACTTTCAGAGACATAGCAATCCATAGGTTTTAAGATACTTACTAGTCAGGTACATTATTAGGCGTTTAATATGGGGTTTTGAGTCCATTTCGTTGAGCAAGGAGTAGCTCTTGTCTATTACATATTTGGCTTAAGGAACTTTATCTGTGCTCATTTCAATCTCTGGTTTTATGCAGCACCCCAACTCACCTTTCCCCTTAAGCAAGCATAAGTTGATTTTCTAAATTTGGGACCATGTTCTGTTTTGAAATTCAGTTCCTGTGTAGCCAAGTTTACATTCCGTGTATTAGTGATATCTTATGATGTTTCTTTTTCTGTGTGACTTATTTCAGTTAGAATCATCATACCTGAATCCACTCATTATGCTGCTATGGGCCTGATGACATAGATGTCATTGCTGAGTGATATTGCATTGTACGTAAGTACCACAACTTCTTTATCCATTTTTCGCTTTATGCGATATTGAACTTGTACCGTAAACGAGGTTCTTGTAAACAGAGCCATCCCAAACTTTGGGGTGGCTGTGTCTTTTTGATTTTAATTTCCCTAAGCTATAGGACCATAAGTGGAAGTGCCCTAGGCTCTGTTGCTTTGTTTTTTAGATGTTTCAGGAAACACCATACACTTCTCCCGAGTGGCTGTTGGCAAGTTACATCCCGCCCATCATCATAACAAGGCTCCCAGTTCTCCATGGCCTGTCCTGCCTTTCTGGATTTTACACTTTTTTCAGATGGCCCTTTTGACGGGGGGGGGGGGGAAGTGAGACTTCATTGTAGTGCAGATTTCCTTTGCAAGCTTGCTTGGTTGGCCAAAAAGGGCGTATGCGTTTTTTCCTGAATATATTCAGGAAAAAACGCATACGCCCTTTTTGGCCAAGTGCATCATTGTGGACGTTCTGCCTCTTTTCCTATGCTTTAAATGCAATTCCAGTCTACCTCCTGAAATCGGTTTCCTGCAATTCTGCCCGGCTTTCAAGTCCTCTTGGCAGCCTTACTTCAGTATATTTTTGGATGATAGCTGTCATTTATAACTCTGCAGGTTTGTGAATTACAGTGCCCCTGAGCTCCTTTCTACAACTCGCTTTCTTGTGAGCTGGCCGCAACACCGCAGGATTGCTTCAGGCCCTAATCTGGTTCCGGCATGGCATGCTTAGCCTTTGGTTAATTCCTCTTCCTGGTGGGAAATGAGAGTTAAATTTTCCCGTCCAGACACCTCCAGCTAGTCTCTCATTGGTTCTCCCTATTCCTGTTCATCTTCCGCGTAATTTGCAAACTGGGCCAAACAGGAGGTTAAAGGCACTGACTCTCCAAGTCGGGAGAGTGTTAGTAAAGCATCTGGAATGTTGCACCCGAGTACCAGGGGACGAGAACTGAGACATATTTCAACACGTCTCCCGATCACACGGTTGATCATACTCTGGGTTCCACATGCATGCTTTAGCTGAAGGAAGAATCCCTTAAACCTGGAGAATTGAGACCCGTGGAATGGGTACCATGCAATATGACTTCAAAGGGTCTTCATTTGCTCACCAAAACTCTCCAATCCTATCACTGCTGCGTTTTTGCCCCTGTACTCACGATTGATTCACTTTCAGAAACATAGCAATCCATAGGTTTTAAGATACTTACAAGTCAGGCACATTCTTAGGCGTTTAATATGGGGTGTTGAGTCCATTTCATTGAGCAAGGAGTAGCTCTTGTCTATTACATATTTGGCTTAAGGAAATTTATCTGTGTTCATTTCAATCTCTGGTTTTATGCAGCACCCCAACTCACCTTTCCCCTTAAGGAAGCATAAGTTGATTTTCTAAATTTGGGACCATGTTCTGTTTTGAAATTCAGTTCCTGTGTAGCCAAGTTTACATTCCGTGTATTAGTGATATCTTATGATGTTTCTTTTTCTGTGTGACTTATTTCAGTTAGAATCATCATACCTGAATCCACTCATTATGCTGCTATGGGCCTGATGACATAGATGTCATTGCTGAGTGATATTGCATTGTACGTAAGTACCACAACTTCTTTATCCATTTTTCGCTTTATGCGATATTGAACTTGTACCGTAAACGAGGTTCTTGTAAACAGAGCCATCCCAAACTTTGGGGTGGCTGTGTCTTTTTGATTTTAATTTCCCTAAGCTATAGGACCATAAGTGGAAGTGCCCTAGGCTCTGTTGCTTTGTTTTTTAGATGTTTCAGGAAACACCATACACTTCTCCCGAGTGGCTGTTGGCAATTTACATCCCGCCCATCAGCATAACAAGGCTCCCAGTTCTCCATGGCCTGTCCTGGCTTTCTGGATTTTACACTTTTTTCAGATGGCCCTTTTGACGGCGGGAAAGTGAGACTTGATTGTAGTGCAGATTTCCTTTGCAAGCTTGCTTGGTTGGCCGAAAAGTGCGTATGCGTTTTTTCATGAATATATTCAGGAAAATACGCATACGCCCTTTTTGGCCAAGTGCATCATTGTCGACGTTCTGCCTCTTTTCCTATGCTTTAAATGCAATTCCAGTCTACCTCCTGAAATCGGTTTCCTGCAATTTTGGCCCGCTTTCAAGTCCGCTTGGCAGCCTTGCTTCAGTATATTTTTGGACGATAGCTGTCATTTATAACTCTGCAGGTTTGTGAATTACAGTGCTCTTGAGCTCCTTTCTTCAACTCGCTTTCTTGTGAGCTGCCCGCAACACCGCAGGATTGCTTCAGGCCCTAATCTGGGTCCGGCACGGCACGCTGAGCCTTTGGCTAATCCTCTTCCTCGTGTGAAATATGAGTTAAATTTCCCGTCCAGACACCTCCAGCTAGTCTCTCATTGGTTCTCCCTATTCCTGTTCATCTTCCGCAGAAATTGCAAACTGGGCCAAACAGGAGGTTAAAGGCACTGACTCTCCAAGTCGGCAGAGCGTTACTAAAGCGTCTGGAATATTGCACCTGAGTACCAGGGGACGAGAACTGAGACATATTGGAACACGTCTCCCGATCACACGGTTGATCATACTCTGGGTTCCACAAGCATGTTTTAGCTGAAGTTAGAATCCCTTAAACCTGGAGAATTGAGACCCGTGGAATGGGTACCATGCAATATGACTTCAAAGGGTCTTCATTTGCTCACCAAAACTCTCCAATCCTATCACTGCTGCATTTACGCCCCTGCACACATGCCTGATTCTCTTTCGGAGACATAGCAATCCATAGGTTTTAAGATATTTACTAGTCAGGTACATTCTTAGGCTTTTAATATGGGGTTTTCAGTCCATTTCGTTGAGCAAGGAGTGGCTCTTGTATATTACATATTTGGCTTAAGGAACTTTATCTGTGATCATTTCAAACTCTGGTTTTATGCAGCACCCCAACTCACCTTTCCCCTTAAGCAAGCATAAGTTGGTTTTCTAAATTTGAGACCCTGTTCTGTTTTGTAATCCATTTCCTGTGTCGCCAAGTTTACATTCCGTGGATTAGTGATATCTTATGATGTTTCTTTTTCTGTGTGACTTATTTCAGTTAGAATCATCATACCTGAATCCACTCATTATGCTGCTACTGGGCTGATGACATAGATGTCATTGCTGAGTGATATTGCATTGTACGTAAGTACCACAACTTCTTTATCCATTTTTCGCTTTCTGCGATATTGAACTTGTACCGTAAACGAGGTTCTTGTAAACAGAGCCATCCCAAACTTTGGGGTGGCTGTGTCTTTTTTATTTTAATTTCCCTAAGCTACAGGACCATAAGTGGAAGTACCCTAGGCTCTGTTGCTTTCTTTCTTAGATGTTTCAGAAAACACCATACACTTCTCCCGAGTGGCTGTTGGCAATTTACATCCCGCCCATCAGCATAACAAGGCTCCCAGTTCTCCATGGCCTGTCTTGCCTTTCTGGATTTTACAATTATTTCAGATGGCCCTTTTCACCAGGGGGAAGTGAGACTTCATTGTAGTGCAGATTTCCTTTGCAAGCTTGCTTGGTTGGCCAAAAAGGGCGTATGCGTTTTTTCCTGATTATATTCAGGAAAAAACGCATACGCCCTTTTTGGCCAAGTGCATCATTGTCCACGTTCTGCCTCTTTTCCTATGCTTTAAATGCAATTCCAGTCTACCTTCTGAAATCAGTTTCCTGCAATTCTGCCCCGCTTTCAAGTCCTCTTGGCAGCCTTACTTCAGTATATTTTTGGACGATAGCTGTCATTTATAACTCTGCAGGTTTGTGAATTACAGTGCCCCTGAGCTCCTTTCTTCAACTCGCTTTCTTGTGAGCTGGCCGCAACACCGCAGGATTGCTTCAGGCCCTAATCAGGTTCCAGCACGGCACGCTGAGCCTTCGGTTAATTACTCTTCCTGGTGGGAAATGAGAGTTAAATTTTCCCGTCCAGACACCCCCAGCTAGTCTCTCATTGGTTCTCCCTATTCCTGTTCATCTTCCGCAGAAATTGCAAACTGGGCCAAACAGGAGGTTAAAGGCACTGACTCTCCAAGTCGGGAGAGTGTTAGTAAAGCATCTGGAATGTTGCACCCGAGTACCACGGGATGAGAACTGAGACATATTTGAACACGTCTCCCAATCACACGGTTGATCATACTCTGGGTTCCAAATGCATGTTTTAGCTGAAAGAAGAATCCCTTAAACCTGGAAAGTTGAGACCTGTGGAATGGGTACCATGCAATATTATTTCAAAGGGTCTTCATTTGCTCACCGAACCTCTCCAATCCTATCACTGCTGCGTTTATGCCCCTCTACACACGCTTGATTCTCTTTCGGAGACATAGCAATCCATAGGTTTTAAGATACTTACTAGTCAGGTACATTATTAGGCGTTTAATATGGGGTGTTGAGTCCATTTCGTTGAGCAAGGAGTAGCTCTTTTCTATTACATATTTGGCTTAAGGAACTTTATCTGTGCTCATTTCAATCTCTGGTTTTATGCAGCACGCTAACTCACCTTTCCCCTTAAGCAAGCATAAGTTGGTTTTCTAAATTTGAGACCCTCTTCTGTTTTGTAATCCAATTCCTGTGTAGCCAAGTTTACATTCCGTGTATTAGTGATATCTTATGATGTTTCTTTTTCTGTGTGACTTATTTCAGTTAGAATCATCATACCTGAATCCACTCATTATGCTGCTACGGGCCTGATGACATAGATTTCATTGCTGAGTGATATTGCATTGTACGTAAGTACCACAACTTCTTTATCCATTTTTCGCTTTCTGCGATATTGAACTTGTACCGTAAACGAGGTTCTTGTAAACAGAGCCGTCCCAAACTTTGGGGTGGCTGTGTCTTTTTGATTTTAATTTCCCTAAGCTATAAGACCATAAGTGGAAGTGCCCTAGGCTCTGTTGCTTTATTTTTTAGATGTTTCAGGAAACACCATACATTTCTCCCTAGTGGCTGTTGGCAATTTACATCCGGCCCATCAGCATAACAAGGCTTCCAGTTCTCCATGGCCTGTCCTGCCTTTCTGGATTTTACACTTTTTTCAGATGGCCCTTTTGACCGGGGGGAAGTGAGACTTCATTGTAGTGCAGATTTCCTTTGCAAGCTTGCTTGGTTGGCCAAAAAGGGCGTATGCGTTTTTTTCTGAATATATTCAGGAAAAAACGCATACGCCCTTTTTGGCCAAGTGCATCATTGTTGACCTTCTGCCTCTTTTCCTATGCTTTAAATGCAATTCCAGTCTACCTCCTGAAATCGGTTTCCTGCAATTGTGCCTTGCTTTCAATGCCTCTTCATAGCCTTATCTCAATATATTTTTTGAAAATAGTTGGCCTTTATAACTCTGCAGGTTTTTGAATTGCAGTGGCCCTTAGCTCCATTTTTCAGCTCTTATTTTTGTTATCTTGCCTCATAACCACAGGATTCCTTCAGGCCCTATTCTTCTTCTGGGGCACCTTGCTGTGCCTTTGGTTTATTCTTCTTACTGATGTGAAATTAGAGTGACATGTGCCCATTGACACTGTTACAGCTAGTTTCTCACTGGTTCCCCCTATTCCCATTCATCCTCCGCACTAACTGCAGACTGTGCGATACCAGAACTTAAAGGCATTGACTCTCCATGTGGGGATATTTTTAGTAAAGCGGCTGGAATGTCGATCTGGAGCCCCAGGAGAGGAAAAATGATGTGTGTTTTAGAAACCTTTCCCGATCATATGGTATACCAGTCGCTGGGTTTCCCAAGCATGGTTTAGCTGTAGGAAGATTCCCTTCAACCTGGAGTTTTGGGACCCTTAGAATGAGTAGCATGAAGTATTGCATTAAACTTTTGGCAGTTGCTCACCAAAGCTCACCAATCCTCTCAGCCCCAAGTGTCCAGCCTTATGTCTTATCCAGCTGTGGGTTTATATGTGGTCAATCCAGGTTGCATCACAGCCCCTGAGCAAATTTTGTAAGAATTTTTCTCTTTCATTGTTTCTGCGTTTTGTTTTTAAAATTTATTTCTATAATGGGGTTTAGCTCATTTTCACTGCTGTGTTTGTGCCGCTCTGCACACACTTGATTCCCTTATGGAGATATATCAATACATGGGTTTTAAGATTCTTATTACTCAGATATATTTCTCTGCGGTGTATAGGGTGTGTTGAGGCCAGTTCATTGAGCAAGGTGTAGATCTTGTCTAATATCTATTTGGTTTATTGAACGGTATCTGTGCTAATTTCAAACTCTGGTTTAATGCATCACCCCACCTCTCCTTTCCCCTTAAGCTGACATAAGTGTGTTTTCTAAATGTGAGACACTGTTCTGTTCTGTAATTCATTTCTTGTGCAGCCATATTTACCCTCCCTCTATAAGTGATATCTTATGATATGTTTCTTTTTCTGTTTGACTTATTTCAAGTAGTATTATCGGACCTAAATCCACTCTTTATCCTTCTACTAGCCTTATTACCTTGATTTCATGGTGAAGAGATATTCCATTGTACATAAGTACCACATCTTCTTTATCCATTGTTCTCTTTCCTGGGATATTTAAGGTGTACTGAAGTTGAGGTTCTTGTAAACAGAGTAGCCCTAAACTGTGGTGTGCTTGTGTCTTGTTGATTTTTAGACTTCCCTAGATATACTCCCATGATTGGAAGTGTCCTATGCTCTGTAGCTCTGTTTTTTAGATGATTTAGGAACCACCATACACTTCTCCAGAGTGGCTCTCGGCAGTTCACACACTGCCCATCAGCGTATAAAGGCTCCCTGTTCTCCATGGCCTGTCCTGCATTTCTGGTTTTTACAATTTTTTAGGATGGCCCTTTTGACCGGTGGGAAATGAGACTTCTTTGTTGTGCACATTTGCATTGCTTGCTTGCTTCATTGCCCATAAAGTGCGTATGCGTTTTTTCCTGGATAGAATCAGGAAAAAACGCATACGCCCTTTTGGGCCAACTGCATCATTGTCGAAATTCTGCCGCTTTTCATGTGCTTTAAAGACGAGTCCAATCTATCTCTTGAAATCTGTTTCTTGCAATTCTGTCTTGCATTCAGATCCTCTTCTTTGCCTTACCTCAACATATTTTTGGACGTTAGTTTTCATTTATAACTCTGCAGGTTTGTGAATTGCAGTGACCCTGAGCTCCATTTTTTAAGTTGCTCTTTTGTGAGCTGGCCTCAAACCCGCAGGATTGCTTCAGGCCCTATTTTGGCTCCGGTGAGGCGGGCTGAGCCTTTTTTCAATTCTTATTCTTAATGGGAAATTAGAGTGATATGTGCCCGTCCAAACCCCTACAACTATTCTCTCATTGGTTCCCCCTCTTCCCATTCATCCTCCTCACAATTTGCAAAATGTGTGAAACAGAAGTTGAAATGTGCTGATTCTCCAAGTGGGGAGATTCTAAGTAACGTGGCTGGAATGGTGAACAGGTGCACCAGGAGAGGATAAATGAGCTGCATTTTAGACACATCTCCCGATCACATGGTGTACAGTCCTCTGGGTTTTCCATGCATGTTTTAACTGTAGGAAGATCCCTTGAACCTGCAGATTTGGGACCCATTGAATGGGTACCAGGTAGTATTACTTTAAAGGGTGTGCATTTCCTCACCCAACCTCACATTTCTCTTAGTGCAAACAGTTTCCAGCCTTATGTCTCATCCTGCTGTGGGTCTAGATGTGTTCAATCCATGTTGCATCACCGTCCCTGAGGAAAAGTTGTAAGAGGTTTTCTCTGTCTCTCTGTCATTTATTTTTTTCAATTTATTACTATATTGGTTACAGCTGATTTTCAAAGCTCTGTTTCTTGCTGCTGTACATCCACTTGATTCACGTACAGAGAGACATCAGTAAATTCTTTTTCAGATTCTTACCAGTCGTATATATTCTTTTCCGGTGACTTGAGTGTGCTGAGTGCAGTTCTTTTAGCTACCGTGTAGGCCTTGTTGATTATCAGTTTGGTATTTGGAATGGTATCTTTGCTAATTTCAACCTCCTGGATGATGCCTCACCCCTCCCCACCTTTCCCGTTTAGCAGCCTTATGCGTGTTTTCTACATATTTGACTATGTTTTTGTTTTGTAATTTATTTCATGTGTAGCCATTTTGGATTCCACCTTTAAGTGATATCTTATGATATGTGTCTTTTTCTTTTTGAATTATGTCACTTAGAATGATCATACGTAACTCCTCCGGAGTTGTTACAACTGGCCATATTTCATTGATTTCCAGGCTGAATAATATTCCACTCTACCTAAGTACCACATCTCTATCCATTTTTTCCCTCCAGAGACATTTAAGTTATATCCTAGTCGAGGATCTTTTAAACAGAGAGGGGGTAAACATTGGGGTGCCTGTGTCCTCTCAATTTTTGTTTTTCCCAAGATATACGCCCATGAGTGCAAGTGCCCTATGCTCTGTAGCTCATTTTTTAGATGCTTTAGTAAACACAATACACTTCTCCAGAATGGCCGTTGGCAATATACATTTCCACTATAAGTCTCACAGGGCTCCCTCTTCTCCTTGCCCTGTCCTGCATTTCTGTTGTTTACGCTTTATGAGGATGGCTCTTCTGACTGATGCGAAGTGATATCTTTTGTAGTATTGACTTCCAGTGCCCACCTGTTTGCTTGGCTAAAAAAGTGTATGCCCTTTTCTTGAATATATACAGAAAAAAACGCATACACCCTTTTTGGCCAACTGCAATGTTGGCAATGTTCAGCTCCTTTTCTTGTGCTTAATGGCGAGTCCTTTCTACCTCCTCAGATCCCTTTCCTGCCATTCTCCCTTGCTTACAAGTCCTTTTCTCTGACTTTCCTCAAGACATTTTTCAGTGATGGATATTTTCAACTCTGCAGTTTCGTGAATTTTACTGCCCCTGAGTTCCATTGTTCAACTTGTGTTTATGGGAACTGGCCACAAAGCAGCGGGATTTCCTCAAGCCCTATACTGTTTCCATGGGCAATCCTAGCCTTTGGTCAGTTCATCTTCCTGATTGGAAATTAGAGTGACATGTGCCTGTCTGAACACCTAGGACTTGTCTCTCATTGTTCCTCATCCTTCTGCTTCATCCTCTGGACAAATTCCAAACTGTACACAACAGGATGTTGACAGTGCTGACATCTCCAAGTGGGGAGACTGTTAGTAAAGACGCTGGAGGGGTGAACCCGAGCACCAGGAGATGAGGAGATGAGATGCCTTTTCCAAACTCTTCCCGATCAGACGGTATATCATCCTCTGGGTGTGACAGACATGTTTTAGCAGTAGGAAGAGTCCCATTCATGTAAGGAGAACACCAGGGCTTTTTCAAAATCAGTGTCTCCCCGAAACCCAAACTGGGGAATTTTTTAAGCTACGGCTACACATATGTTCATTAAGGGCCTTGGGAAGTAGGCAGAGTCCAAACTTTAGATGATTGAAGTCTTCAGGGTCAGAAGCACTCACCACCAGCTTCCCTTAGGTTACACTTTAACTGTCATTGATAGATGATGTCAATAAAAATATCTATTCTTTTTCAGATTATTTCCCCTTATAGCTTATTGCAAAATGTTGAGTGTAGTTCCCTGTGCTATACAGTTGTTCCTTGTTGATGATCTATTTTATACATAGCAGTGTGTATGTGTTAATCCCAAACTGTTAATTTATCCCTCCTCCCACCTTTCTCCTTTGGTAATAATAAATTATAAGATTTTATACTTCTCAGAAATGGGGGAGCTGAAAGAGAGGTATCATTTTCAATGGAAAAGCATTTAAAACAAGATTGAAGCTTTAACCAAGATTATTAGATGTACATCCTTGGAAAGAAATCACTTCGTTTCTCTAATATTGACCTGACAAATAAGACAAACCTTTTCACTGAACTTGCTTATAATAAAGTGATGGAAATATCAAATGGAAGTGTTAGAAACATCTTATTTTACCCGAGCCTTATACACTGTTCTATGTTAACTACAGTTTGGCTCACACATCTGTTCATTGAGGTTACAATAGTCTCAATTTCTGTTACTGATCCTCCAGAGTGGACCCCAACAATTGACCCCTGCCCAGTGTCATTGGGGCCAACAGATCGAGACTGAGTTTGGTTCACAAGCAAAGGAAACTTTATATTTTGATCAGAGAATGGAGAGGTGAGAGCATGCACTACCCCGTGGGCTGTGGGCTGGGCTGCTGTGTAGAGATCCTGTCAGAGTCAGTGGGAGGGTGGGGGCGGAGCTCTCGAGGGCCGGGTTGGCTGCAGCTCAGGCTCTGTATCGTGAAGTCTGCACTGGGCCCCAGGAGCTGAGGTGTCGTCCCAGCCATTCTGCACTAGGAAATCTGGTCTGAAGTGCCGGGTGTGGAACCTCTGCATGCGGGACCCTAGGAGCACATGAAATTAGACAAAGCACAAAGGATAAAAACGGTTAGACTTGACTTTATTGCCCAGATTCTATTTTTATCTCCCAGGGATTTTTAATGGGCTTTGCTGGGGACAAACCCCTCCTCTGCCGTTTGTCCCGTTCCTCATTCTTGGAGTGCTGAGGGTGCAGACCCTTCTTCTGTAACTGCTGAGTGCTGAGTTGGGAGCCCTCATACCCGGGGGCGAGGGTCAGAGCTTCTTCCCAGCAGCCTCCAGATGACGTTGATTGTCCCCAGGGCCCCTGCCTCCCTGCTCGTCCACCTGAGCACCAGCATTGGAAGTGTTATAGATTCTAATGACCTTTAAGGGTCCAGGAAAGAGATGTGCAGAGACGCTGTGGGGACCGGTGTCACCCCGCCCCACATTTGTTCGGCCACCTTAGGCTGAGCGTTTCTGCCAGCCTAGATGCTCTGACCAGTAGTCTGCGCTTTCTTCAATTAGGCCCCTGAATTAACGTACAAACAGCACCAGGTGTCAGAGCCCTGCCCGCTCAACTCCCAGACAGTCCAGGGTCAGTGCTGATCAAGGACCATGATGGCCACTGAGTCAACAGCCTTTTTTTTTTGAACAGTAAATTAAAGGACCATTTTGGGGGTTTTTTTGTATTTATTTATTTGTTGGCTATGCTAGGTCATTTCTGTGTGAGGGCTTTCCCTATTTGCGGCAAGCGGGGGCCACTCCTCATCGCGGTGCGCAGGCCTCTCACTATCGCGGCCTCTCTTGTTGTGGAGCACAGGCTCCAGACGCGCAGGCTCAGCAGTTGTGGCTCACGGGCCTAGTTGCTCCGCGGCATGGAGGATCCTCCCAGACCAAGGCTCAAACCCGCGTCCCCTGCATTGGCAGGCAGACTCTCAACCACTGCGCCACCAGGGAAGCCCACCTCAACAGCCTTTTGAAGTAAACAGGAGTCCAGCCAGTCTCATTGGCCACCATCATCACGGTGTCTGTAGGCTTTTCTATGGTGACAGTGTGATATACGCTTCCCCCGCCAAGATTATTAGCTTCCCTCTGGGTGCAGTAAGTCCTGCAAGCAGTAGTCTACTCTTTTGGGACACACTCTTGTTGTTTTATGAGAGAAACTCCAGGTCAAGTGATGTTCACATGAGTCGTCATGGTGCCCTGTTGCCCCCAGTTATCTCTCTGGATGTTGGAGTTGGAAGGCCTCCTCACTCGAGGTTGGTGTGCCCACAGAGCGAACCCTGCAACTTCAGAGCATGGTTGGTGGTTAGGATCACCATGTGGGGTCCTTTTCCCTTAGGAGGGAGGTGGCCTTTGGGGCTGCTGATTTCCAGGTTTTTAGATACCGCCAGTATCTTGGCCAGATGTGGCAGTGGGCCAAGCCCCTTGGTGACCGTAGTTTATCCTACCTGGATGGCATTCTTGCATTGTTCCATTTCAAGTGGTCCCAGTTTTTGCACTAATTCTCCAATGGCGATTCACCTTTCACCGGGAATGTAAAGGTCAAAGGGTTTAGCTAAATTAGGGAGTTCCAGGGCAAGGGTCTGAATTGACTGCTCTTTCCATTCTTGAAAGGTCACTTCTGGATTCTATTCAAAAGGATCATCAACTTTTCCTTTCAGTGTTTCATATAGAGGCCCAGCTAGTAGACTGTAGTTAGGGATCCAGAAGCAGCAAACCCTGGCCTCCCCAGGAACCCCTAAGCTGTCTTCTAGTTTTAGAAAGGGGTAAGGCTGAAAATGGTTTCTTTCCTTTCCTGGGATGGGCTTCTCCGACCTTCTGTGAGAACGAAGCCCAGGCAGGTCACCGCAGTCTGTGATATTTGAGCTTTTTCTTGGACAACTTCTATCCTTTATTGGCTTGGTAGTTCAGAGGCCTCCTTAGTAGGGCTGGCGATCAGAATGTCGTCTGCGTACTGAAGGAGAGTTTCCTTTTCCAGAGGTAGAACTTTTAGGTCTTTAGCTAAGCTTTCCCCAAAGATGGTGTGGGAATTTTTGCACCCTTGGGGCAAGACGGGCCAGAAGTATTGTTTTAGTTGTATGTTGAGTCCTGCCACTCACAAGCCAAAATTTCTTGTGACTCTGGGACTAATGGAATACAGAAGAAGGCATCATTGAAGACTAATACAGAATACCATGTCCTGGTGGTTGGTAGAATGACCAGCAGGGTGTAGGAATTAGGAGCAGTTGGAGGTATATCCTCGGTGGCTTCACTGACTGTCCTGACATCCTTTACCAGGTCCCCAGCGCCCATGGGGCTCTCGTGGTCAGACCAATCCCAGAATATGGAGCTCACCTGGGCAGGTACCCCACCCCCACCCCAGCCCACGGGGCTCTCGTGGTCAGGCCCCTCCCAGGATACAGAGCTACCCTTGCAGGTACCGTGGCAGGGCTGGGCACACAGGAACCGTGCACATAGCCCTCATTGCAGAGCACCCCCAGCTCACCTGTCACTCAGAGCTGACACAGAGCACCTCAGAGCAGGACTGGAACTAACAAACAGCAGCTGCGACAGGTCTGTGACCCTGGGCATCACTCTGTGCGGCCTCCCTCCACCTGGTCTTCCAGAGACTTCCACTGCACCCGGGGCACCAGGCCTCTGTCTCCAACCACCACCCACCCCTCCTCTCCCTGACTCCTGGGTTCCTCTCATTAGGAGAGGGTTTTCTTGAAGTTGTCTCCCACTCATGGGCCAGATAAAATGATTAGAAAACAAGCCAAAGCTGCAGCCCCTTGTCTATCCTGACTCTCAGGAGCCCACACCTGTTCCTTGGACCTGGCCGGTTCAGCAAGTTCCATTTTCTGCAACTGTGAGCCCCTGAGGGGTGATGATTGGCTGACCTGGGCAGCCTTACCGTGCCGGCCAGCCCTCCCCAGGTGTGCCTGGGTTGAGATCAATATAAATACCACTCCAGGCAGCAAGAGCCCCTGCAGCCATGCCTGACGCCATTTTCTCTGCCCTGTCAGCAGTCTCGGGGCTGGGCTGGTGGGAGGGAGTGAGAGGCCACGGCTTTGTGGGTGGCCCAGTGTGAGTGGGGCTCTGCTGGACTTTCTGCAGCAGTTGCCAGGCTGCCACCTGCTAAAGAAGAGGATGTGTCACCTATACCTGCTGCTGGAATTTCTCCCTGGGCAGAGGTGAGAAAGGAAAAAAGCAGTGGGGGCAGGGACAGGACGGGTATCTCAGGCAGGGAAATGGAAATCTTCCAGAAGAGCACCCAGGGCCAGGACCATCCTGGCTGGCCTGCAGGCACCAAGTCGGCCAGCATGCTGTCACTCGTGTGGCTCTATGGCCCTTCCTCTAGGCTTTCAAGTCCTTGTATATATTCAGGTGTTTTACCTGGGACGGGTGGGAATAGTTCAGCAGCAACTGGCCTGGGGCTCAGCTCACGTTTTCTCACAGATGCCTCGGCACGGTGCCCCAGCTTTGCAATGAGGACGCTTGTTGCGTGGGGGCTGCTGGCTGAATGGGAGACGATTCCCCACCACTGACCAACTTCAGAATTGTTTACAACTGGAGCAAGTGCCCTGATACGGTTTTCCTCTGTGGAACTGGTGGGTTCTGTGATTTTTTTCTCTTTTTCGTTTTTGGTTCAAGGTAGATTTTATTCCTCTTTTTTGTATTTACAGATATAAGCATGGAAATAATTTATTCATATAAATACATGTATGTGAAGGGAATAATTGTTTTTTCTGTTTTATTTTTTAAATTTTATTTCTTTTTAATTTTGAATTTTATTTTATATTTTTATACAGCAGGTTCTTATTGGTTATCTGTTTTATACATATAAATGTATACATGCCAATCCCAGTCTCTCAACTCCTCCCACCACCACCACCCCAACAGCTTTCCCCCCTTGTTGTCCATACGTTTGTTGTCTACATCTGTTGCTCTATTTATGCCTTGCAAAATGGTTAACCTGTACAGTATTTCTAGGTTCCACATATATGCATGAATATACAAGATTTGTTTTTCTCTTTCTGACTTACTTCACTCTGTATGACAGTCTCTAGATCCATCGACGTCTCTACAAATGACCCAATTTCATTCCTTTTCATGGCTTAGTAATATTCCATTTTATATATGTACCACAGCTTTATGCATTCGTCTGTCTGTGGGCATTTAGGTTGCTTCCATTACCTCGATATTGTAAAGAGTGAGGCAATGAACATTGCGGTGAATGTCTCTTTTTGATTTATGGTTTTGTCTGGGTATATGTCCAGAACTGGGATTGCTGTATCATATGGTAATTCTACTGTTAGTTTCTTAAGAAACTCCATATTGTTCTCCATAGTGACTGTATCAATTTATATTCCCAACAATAGTGGAAGAGGGTTCCTTTTCTCCACACCCTTTCCAGCATTTTTTGTTTGTAGATTTTCTGATGATGCCCATTCTACCAGGTGTGAGGTGATATCTCATTGTTGAGTCCATTTCCTTGAGCAAGGGGTCGGTCTTGTCTATTACATATTTAGCTTATGGAACGGTATCTGTGCTAATTTCAAACTCAGGTTTTATGCAGCACCCCAACTCACGTTCCCCCTTAAGCAAGGATAAGTTGTTTTTCTAAACATGAGACCCTGTTCTGTTTTGTAATTCAGTTCATGAGTAGCCAAGTTCTCATTCCATGTATTAGTGGTACCTTATGAAGTTTTTTTTCTGTGTGACATTTTTCACTTAGAATCACCGTGCCTCAATCTACTCATTATGCTGGTACGGGCCTGGTGACATAGTTTTCATTGCTGAGAGGTATTCTGTTGTACGTAAGTACCGCAACTTCTTTATCCATTATTTGCTCTCTGACATATTTAACTTGTGCTGCAGAAGAGGTTCCTGTAAACAGAGCCGTCCCAAATTTTAGGGTGGATGTGTCTTTTTGATTTTAATTTCCCTAAGCTATAGGACCATAAGTGGAAGTGCCCTAGGCTCTGTTGCTTTGTTTTTTAGATGTTTCAGGAAACACCATACACTTCACCCGAGTGGCTGTTGGCAATTTACATCCCGCCCATCAGCATAACAAGGCTCCCAGTTCTCCATGGCCTGTCCTGCCTTTCTGGATTTTACACTTTTTTCAGATGGCCCTTTTCACCGGGGGGAAGTGAGACTTCATTGTAGTGCAGATTTCCTTTGCAAGCTTGCTTGGTTGGCCAAAAAGGGCGTATGCGTTTTTTTCTGAATATATTCAGGAAAAAACGCATACGCCCTTTTTGGCCAAGTGCATCATTGTCCACGTTCTGCCTCTTTTCCTATGCTTTAAATGCAATTCCAGTCTACCTCCTGAAATCGGCTTCCTGCAATTCTGCCCCGCTTTCAAGTCCTCTTGGCAGCCTAACTTCAGTATATTTTTGGACGATAGCTATCATTTATAACTCTGCAGGTGTGTGAATTACAGTGCCCCTGAGCTCCTTTCTTCAACTCGCTTTCTTGTGAGCTGGCCGCTACACCGCAGGATTGCTTCAGCCCCTAATCTGGTTCCGACACGGCATGCTGAGCCTTTGGTTAATTCCTCTTCCTGGTGGGAAATGAGAGTTAAATTTGCACGTCCAGACACCTCCAGCTAGGCTCTCATTGGTTCTCCCTATTCCTGTTCATCTTCCGCAGAAACTGCAAACTGGGCCAAAGAGGAGGTTAAAGGCACTGACTCTCCAAGTCGGGAGAGTGTTAGTAAAGCCTCTGGAATGTTGCACCCGAGTACCAGGGGACGAGAACTGAGACATATTGGAACACGTCTCCCGATCACACGGTTGATCATACTCTGGGTTCCACATGCATGTTTTAGCTGAAGGAAGAATCCCTTAAACCTGGAGAGTTGAGACCCGTAGAATGGGTACCATGCAATATGACTTCAAAGGGTCTTCATTTGCTCACCGAACCTCTCCAATCCTATCACTGCTGCATTTATGCCCCTGTATACATGCTTGATTCTCTTTCAGAGACATAGCAATCCATAGGTTTTAAGATACTTACTAGTCAGGTACATTCTTAGGCGTTTAATATGGGGTGTTGATTCCATTTCGTTGAGCAAGGAGTAGCCCTTGTGAATTACATATTTGGCTTAAGGAAATATATCTGGGCTCATTTCAATCTCTGTTTTTATGCAGCACCCCAACTCACCTTTCCCCTTAAGCAAGCATAAGTTGCTTTTCTAAATTTGAGACCCTCTTCTGTTTTGTAATCCAGTTCCTGTGTAGCCAAGTTTACATTCCGTGTATTAGTGATATCTTATGATGTTTCTTTTTCTGTGTGACTTATTTCAGTTAGAATCATCATAGTTGAATCCCCTCATTATGCTGCTATAGGCCTGATGACATAGATTTCATTGCTGAGTGATATTGCATTGTACGTAAGTACCACAACTTCTTTATCCATTTTTCGCTTTATGCGATATTGAACTTGTACCGTAAACGAGTTTCTTGTAAACAGAGCCATCCCAAACTTTGGGGTGGCTGTGTCTTTTTGATTTTAATTTCCCTAAGCTATAGGACCATAAGTGGAAGTGCCCTAGGCTCTGTTGCTTTGTTTTTTAGATGTTTCAGGAAACACCATACACTTCTCCCGAGTGGCTGTTGGCAATTTACATCCCGCCCATCAGCATAACAAGGCTCCCAGTTCTCCATGGCCTGTCCTGCCTTTCTGGATTTTACACTTTTTTCAGATGGCCCATTTGACTGGGGGGAAGTGAGACTTCATTGTAGTGCAGATTTCCTTTGCAAGCTTGCTTGGTTGGCCAAAAAGGGCGTATACGTCTTTTCCTGAATATATTCAGGAAAAAACTCATACGCCCGTTTTGGCTAAGTGCATCATTGTCGACGTTCTGCCTCTTTTCCTATGCTTTAAATCCAATCCAGTCTACCTCCTGAAATCAGATTCCTGCAATTATGCCCCGCTTTCAAGTCCTCTTGGCAGCCTTACTTCAGTATATTTTTGGATGATAGCTATCATTTATAACTTTGCAGGTTTGTGATTACAGTGCCCCTGAGCTCCTTTCTTCAACTCGCTTTCTTTTGAGCTGGCCGCAACACCGCAGGATTGCTTCAGGCCCTAATCTGGTTCCAGCACGGCAAGCCGAGCCTTTGGTTAATTCCTCTTCCTGGTGTGAAATGAGAGTTAAATTTGCCCTTCCAGACACCTCCAGATAGTGTCTCGTTGGTTCTCCCTATTCCTGTTCATCTTCCGTGGAATTTGCAACCAGGGCCAAACAGGAGGTTAAAGACACTGACTCTCCTAGTCGGGAGAGTATTAGTAAAGCAACTGGAATGTTGCACCCGAGTACCAGGGGATGAGAACTGAGACATATTGGAACACGTCTCCCGATCACACGGTTGATCATAATATGGGTTCCACATGCATGTTTTAGCTGAAGGCAGAATCCTTTAAACCAGGAGAGTTGAGACCCGTGGAATGGGTACCATGAAATATGACTTCAAAGCGTCTTCATTTGCTCACCGAACCTCTCCAATCCTGTCACTGCTGTGTTTATGCCCCTGTACACACGCTTGATTCTCTTTCGGAGACATAGCAATTCATAGGTTTTAAGATACTTACTAGTCAGGTACATTCTTTGGCGTTTAATATGGGGTGTTGAGTCCATTTCGTTTAGCAAGGAGTAGCTCTTGTCTATTCCATATTTGGCTTAAGGAACTTTATCTGTGCTCATTTCAATCTCTGGTTTTATGCAGCACCCCAACTCACCTTTCCCCTTAAGCAAGCATAAGTTGGTTTTCTAAATTTGAGACCCTGTTCTGTTATGTAATCCAGTTCCTGTGTAGCCAAGTTTACATTCCGTGTATTAGTGATATCTTATGATGTTTCTTTTTCTGTGTGACTTATTTCAGTTAGAATCATCATACCTGAATCCACTCATTATGCTGCTACGGGCCTGATGACATAGATTTCATTGCTGAGTGATATTGCATTGTACGTAAGTACCACAACTTCTTTATCCATTTTTCGCTTTATGCGATATTGAACTTGTACCGTAAACGAGGTTCTTGTAAACAGAGCCGTCCCAAACTTTGGGGTTGCTGTGTCTTTTTGATTTTAATTTCCCTAACCTATAGGACCATAAGTGGAAGTGCCCTAGGCTCTGTTGCTTTGTTTTTTAGATGTTTCAGGAAACACCATACACTTCTCCCGAGTGGCTGTTGGCAATTTACATCCCGCCCATCAGCATAACAAGGCTCCCAGATCTCCATGGCCTGTCCTGCCTTTCTGGATTTTACACTTTTTTCAGATGGCCCTTTTGACCAGGGGAAGAGAGACTTCATTGTAGTGCAGATTTCCTTTGCAAGCTTGCTTGGTTGGCCAAAAAGGGCGTATGCGTTTTTTCCTGAATATATTCAGGAACAAACGCATATGCCCTTTTTGGCCAAGTGCATCATTGTTGACGTTCTGGCTCTTTTCCTATGCTTAAATGCAATTCCAGTCTACCTCCTGAAATCGGTTTCCTGCAATTCTGCGCCGCTTTCAAGTCCTCTTGGCAGCCTAACTTCAGTATATTATTGGACGATAGCTATCATTTATAACTCTGCAGGTGTGTGAATTACAGTGCCCCTGAGCTCCTTTCTTCAACTCGCTTTCTTGTGAGCTGGCCGCAACACCGCAGGATTGCTTCAGCTCCTAATCTGGTTCTGGCACGGCATGCTGAGCCTTTGGTTAATTCCTCTTCCTGGTGGGAAATGAGAGTTAAATTTGCACGTCCAGACACCTCCAGCTAAGCTCTCATTGGTTCTCCCTATTCCTGTTCATCTTCCACAGAAATTGCAAACTGGGCCAAACAGGAGGTGAAAGGCACTGACTCTCCAAGTCGGGAGAGTGTTAGTAAAGCGTCTGGAAAGTTGCACCCGAGTACCAGGGGACGAGAACTGAGACATATTGGAACACGTCTCCCGATCACACGGTTGATCATACTCTGGGTTCCACATGCATGTTTTAGCTGAAGGAAGAATCCCTTAAACCTGGAGCGTTGAGACACGTGGAATGGGTACCATGCAATATGACTTCCAAGGGTCTTCATTTGCTCACCGAACCTCTCCAATACTATCACTGCTGCATTTATGCCCCTGTATATATGCTTGATTCTCTTTCAGAGACATAGCAATCCACAGGTTTTAAGATACTTACTAGTCAGGTACATTCTTAGGCGTTTAATATGGGGTGTTGATTCCATTTCGTTGAGCAAGGAGTAGCCCTTGTGTATTACATATTTGGCTTAAGGAAATATATCTGGGCTCATTTCAATCTCTGGTTTTATGCAGCACCCCAACTCACCTTTCCCCTTAAGCAAGCATAAGTTGGCTTTCTAAATTTGAGACCCCGTTCTGTTTTGTAATCCAGTTCCTGTGTAGCCAAGTTTACATTCCGTGTATTAGTGATATCTTATGATGTTTCTTTTTCTGTGTGACTTATTTCAGTTAGAATCATCATAGCTGAATCCCCTCATTATGCTGCTATGGGCCTGATGACATAGATTTCATTGCTGAGTGATATTGCATTGTACGTAAGTATCACATCTTCTTTATCCATTTTTCACTTTCTGCGATATTGAACTTGTACCGTAAACGAGGTTCTTGTAAACAGAGCCTTCCCAAACTTAGGGGTGGCTGTGTCTTTTTGATTTTAATTTCCTTAAGCTCTAGGACCATATGTGGAAGTGCCCTAGGCTCTGTTGCTTTGTTTTTTAGATGTTTCAGGAAACACCGTACACTTCTCCCGAGTGGCTGTTGGCAATTTACATCCCGCCCATCAGCATAACAAGGCTCCCAGTTCTCCATGGCCTGTTCTGCCTTTCTGGATTTTACACTTTTTTCAGATTGCCCTTTTGACTGGCCGGAAGTGAGACTTCATTGTAGTGCAGATTTCCTTTGCAAGCTTGCTTGGTTGGCCAAAAAGGGCATATGCGTTTTTTCCTGAATATATTCAGGAAAAAACGCATACACACTTTTTGGCCAAGTGCATCATTGTGCACGTTCTGCCTCTTTTCCTATGCTTTAAATGCAATTCCAGTCTACCTCCTGAAATCGGTTTCCTGCAATTCTGCCCCACTTTCAAGTCCTCTTGGCAGCCTTACTTCAGTATATTTTTGGACGATAGCTGTCATTTATAACTCTGCAGGTTTGTGAATTTCGGTGCCCCTGAGCTCCTTTCTTCAACTCGCTTTCTTGTGAGCTGGCCGCAACACCGCAGGATTGCTTCAGGCCCTAATCTGGTTCCGGCATGGCACGCTGAGCCATTGGTTAATTCCTCTTCCTGGTGGGAAATGAGAGTTAAATTTGCCCGTCCAGACACCTCCAGCTAGTCTCTCATTGGTTCTCCCTATTCCTATTTATCTTCCGCAGAAATTGCAAACTGGGCCAAACAGGAGGTTAAAGGCACTGACTCTCCAAGTCGGGAGAGTGTTAGTAAAGCGTCTGGAAAGTTGCACCCGAGTACCAGGGGACGAAAACTGAGACATATTTGAACACGTCTCCCGATCACATGGTTGATCATACTCTGGGTTCCACATGCATGTTTTAGCTGAAGGAAGAATCCCTTAAACCTGGAGAGTTGAGACCCGTGGAATGGGTACCATGCAATATGACTTCAAAGGGTCTTCATTTGCTCACCGAACCTCTCCAATCCTATCACTGCTGCGTTTATGCCCCTGTACACACACTTGATTCTCTTTTGGAGACATAGCAATCCATAGGTTTTAAGATACTTACTAGTCAGTTACATTATTAGACGTTTAATATTGGGTGTTGAGTCTATTTCGTTGAGCAAGGAGTAGCTCTTGTATATTACATATTTGGCTTAAGGAACTTTATCTGTGCTCATTTCAATCTCTGGTTGTATGTAGCACCCCAACTCACCTTTCCCCTTAAGCAAGCATAAGTTGGTGTTCTAAATTTGAGATCCTGTTCTGTTTTGTAATTCAGTTCCTGTATAGCCAAGTTTACATTCCGTGTATTAGTGATATCTTATGATGTTTCTTTTTCTGTGTGACATTTCATTTAGAATCATCATACCTGAATCCACTCATTATGCTGCTATGGGCCTGATGACATAGATTTCATTGCTGAGTGATATTGCATTGAACGTAAGTACCGCAACTTCTTTATCCATTTTCTGCTTTCTGCGATATTGAACTTGTACTGTAAACGAGGTTCTTGTAAACTGAGCCGTCCCAAACTTTGGGGTGGCTCTGTCTTTTTGATTTTAATTTCCCTAAGCTATAGGACCATAAGTGGAAGTGCCCTAGGCTCTGTTGCTTTGTTTTTTATATGTTTCAGGAAACACCATACACTTCTCCCTAGTGGCTGCTGGCAATTTACATCCCACCCATCAGCATAACAAGGCTCCCAGTTCTCCATGGCCTGTCCTGCCTTTCTGGATTTTACACTTTTTTCAGATGGCCCTTTTGACCGGGGGGAAGTGAGACTTCATTGTAGTGCAGATTTCCTTTGCAAGCTTGCTTGGTTGGCCAAAAAGGGCGTATGCGTTTTTTCCTGAATATATTCAGGAAAAAACGCATACGCCCTTTTTGGCCAAGTGCATCATTGTGGACGTTCTGCCTCTTTTCCTATGCTTTAAATGCAATTCCAGTCTACCTCCTGAAATCGGTTTCCTGCAATTCTGCCCCGCTTTCAAGTCCTCTTGGCAGCCTTACTTCAGTATATTTTTGGATGATAGCTGTCATTTATAACTCTGCAGGTTTGTGAATTACAGTGCCCCTGAGCTCCTTTCTTCAACTCGCTTTCTTGTGAGCTGGCCGCAACACCGCAGGATTGCTTCAGGCCCTAATCTTGTTCTGGCACGGCACGCTGAGCCTTTGGTTAATTCCTCTTCCTGGTGGGAAATGAGAGTTAAATTTGCCCGTCCAGACACCTCCAGCTAGTCTCTCATTGGTTCTCCCTATTCCTGTTCATCTTCCGCAGAAATTGCAAACTGGGCCAAACAGGAGGTTAAAGGCACAGACTCTCCAAGTCGGGAGAGTGTTAGTAAAGCATCTGGAATGTTGCACCCGAGTACCAGGGGACGAGAACTGAGACATATTGGAACACGTCTCCCGATCACACGGTTGATCATACTCTGGGTTCCACATGCATGATTTAGCTGAAGAAAGAATCGCTTAAACCTGGAGCGTTGAGACCCGTGGAATGGGTACCGTGCAATATGACTTCAAAGGGTCTTCATTTGCTCACCGAACCCCTCCAATCCTATCACTGCTGCGTTTATACCCCTGTACACACGCTTGATTCTCTTTCAGAGACAGAGCGATCCATAGGTTTTAAGATACTTACTAGTCAGGTACATTCTTAGGCGTTTAATACGGGGTGTTGAGTCCATTTCGTTGAGCAAGGAGTAGCTCTTGTCTATTCCATATTTGGCTTAAGGAACTTTATCTGTGCTCATTTCAATCTCTGGTTTTATGCAGCACCCCAACTCACCTTTCCCCTTAAGCAAGCATAAGTTGGTTTTCTAAATTTGAGACTCTGTTCTGTTTTGTAATCCAGTTCCTGTGTAGCCAAGTTTACATTCCGTGTATTAGTGATATCTTATGATGTTTCTTTTTCTGTGTGACTTATTTCAGTTAGAATCATCATACCTGAATCCACTCTATGCTGCTACGGGCCTGATGACATAGATTTCATTGCTGAGTGATATTGCATTGTACGTAAGTACCACAACTTCTTTATCCATTTTTCGCTTTCTGCTCTATTGAACTTGTACCATAAACGAGGTTCTTGTAAACAGAGCTGTCCCAAACTTTGGGGTGGCTGTGTCTTTTTGATTTTAATTTCCCTAAGTTATAGGACCATAAGTGGAAGTGCCCTAGGCTCTGTTGCTTTCTTTTTTAGATGTTGCAGGAAGCACCATACACTTCTCCCGAGTGGCTGTTGGCAATTTACATCCCGCCCATCAGCACAACAAGGCTCCCAGTTCTCCACGGCCTGTCCTGCCTTTCTGGATTTTACACTTTTTTCACATGGCCCTTTTGACCGGGGGGAAGTGAGACTTCATTGTAGTGCAGATTTCCTTTGCAAGCTTGCTTGGTTGGCCAAAAAGAGCGTATGCGTTTTTTCCTGTATATATTCAGGAAAAAACGCATACGCCCTTTTTGGCCAAGTGCATCATTGTCCACGTTCTGCCTCTTGTCCTATGCTTTAAATGCAATTCCAGTCTACCTACTGAAATCAGTTTCCTGCAATTCTGCCCCGCTTTCAACTCCTCTTGGCAGCCTTTCTTCAGTATATTTTTGGACGGTAGCTGTCATTTATAACTCTGCAGGTTTGTGAATTACAGTGCCCCTGAGCTCCTTTCTTCAACTCGCTTTTTTGTGAGCTGGCCGCAAGACCGCAGGATTGCTTCAGGCCCTAATCTTGTTCCGGCTCGTCACGCTGAGCCTTTGGTTAATTCCTCTTCCTGGTGGGAAATGAGAGTTAAATTTGCCCGTCCAGACACCTCCAGCTAGTCTCTCATTGGTCCCCCCTATCCCTGTTCATCTTCCGCAGAAATTGCAAACTGGGCCAAACAGGAGGTTAAAGGCACTGACTCTCCAAGTCGGGAGAGTGTTAGTAAAGTGTCTGCAATGTTGCACCCGAGTATCAGGGGACGAAAACTGAGACATATTTGAACACGTCTCCCGATCACACAGTTGATCATACTCTGGGTTCCACATGCATGATTTAGCTGAAGGAAGAATCCCTTAAACCTGGAGCGTTGAGACCCGTGGAATGGGTATCATGAAATATGACTTCAAAGGGTCTTCATTTGCTCACCGAACCTCTCCAATCCTATCACTGCTGCGTTTAGGCCCGTGTACACACGCTTGATTCTCTTTCGGAGACATAGCAATCCATAGGTTTTAAGATACTTACTAGTCAGGTACAGTCTTAGGCGTTTAAAATGGGGTGTTGAGTCCATTTCATTGAGCAAGGATTAGCTCTTGTCTATTCCATATTTGGCTTAAGGAACTTTATCTGTGCTCATTTCAATCTCTGGTTTTATGCAGCACCCCAACTCACCTTTCCCCTTAAGCAAGCATAAGTTGGTTTTCTAAATTTGAGACCCTGTTCTGTTTTGTAATCCAGTTCCTGTGTAGCCAAGTTTACATTCCGTGTATTAGTGATATCTTTCGATGTGTCTTTTTCTGTGTGACTTATTTCAGTTAGAATCATCATACCTGAATCCACTCATTATGCTGCTACGGGCCTGGTGACATAGATGTCATTGCTGAGTGATATTGCATTGTACGTAAGTACCACAACTTCTTTATCCATTTTTTGCTTTCTGCGATATTGAACTTGTACCGTAAACGAGGTTCTTGTAAACAGAGCTATCCCAAACTTTGGTGTGGCTGTGTCTTTTTGATTTTAATTTCCCTAAGCTATAGGACCATAAGTGGAAGTGCCCTAGGCTCTGTTGCTTTGTTTTAGAAGTTCCAGGAAACAACATACACTTCTCCTGAGTGGCTGGTGGCAATTTACATCCTGCCCATCAGCATACAAGGCTCCGAGTTCTCCATGGCCTGTCCTGCCTTTCTGGATTTTACACTTTTTTCAGATGGCCCTTTTGACCGGGGGGAAGTGAGACTTCATTGTAGTGCAGATTTCCTTTGCAAGCTTGCTTGGTTGGCCAAAAAGTGCCTATGCGTTTTTTCCTGAATATATTCAGGAAAAAACGCATACGCCCTTTTTGGCCAAGTGCATCATTGTGGACGTTCTGCCTCTTTTCCTATGCTTTAAATGCAATTCCAGTCTACCTCCTGAAATCGGTTTCCTACAATTCTGCCCCGCTTTCAAGTCCTCTTGGCAGCCTTACTTCAGTATATTTTTGGACGATAGCTGTCATTTGTAACACTGCAGGTTTGTGAATTACAGTGCCCCTTAGCTCCTTTCTTCAACTCGCTTTCTTGTGAGCTGGCCGAAACACTGCAGGATTGCTTCAGGCCCTAATCTGGTTCCGGCACGGAACGCTGAGCCTTTGGTTATTTCCTCTTCCTTGTGGGAAATGAGAGTTAAATTTGCCCATCCAGACACCTCAGGCTAGTCACTCATTGGTCCTCCCTATTCGTGTTCATCTTCCGCAGAAATTGCAAACTGGGCCAAACAGGAGGTTAAAGGCACTGACTCTCCAAGTCGGGAGAGTGTTAGTAAAGCATCTGGAATGTTGCACCCGATTACCAGCGGACGAAAACTGAGACATATTGGAACACGTCTCCCGATCACACGGTTGATCATACTCTGGGTTTCACATGCATGTTTAGCTGAAGGAAGAATCCCTTAAACCTGGAGAGTTGAGACCTGTGGAATGGGTACCATGCAATATGACTTGAAAGGGTCTTCGTTTGCTCACCGAACCTCTCCAATCCTATCACTGCTGCGTTTATGCCCCTGTACACATACTTGATTCTCTTTCGGAGACATAGCAATCCATAGGTTTTAAGATACTTACTAGTCAGGTACATTCTTAGGCGTTTAATATGGGGTGTTGAGTCCATTTCGCTGAACAAGGAGTAGCTCTTGTCTATTACATATTTGGCTTAAGGAACTTTATCTGTGCTCATTTCAATCTCTGGTTTTATGCAGCACCACAACTCACCTTTCCCCTTAAGCAAGCATAAGTTGGTTTTCTAAATTTGAGACCCTGTTCTGTTTTGTAATTCAGTTCCTGTGTAGCCAAGTTTACATTCCGTGTATTAGTGATATCTTATGATGTTTCTTTTTCTGTGTGACTTATTTCAGTTAGAATCATCATACCTAAATCCACTCATTATGCTGCTACGGCCCTGATGACATAGATTTCATTGCTGAGTGATATTGCATTGTACGTAAGTACCACAACTTCTTTATCCATTTTTCGCTTTCTGCGATATTGAACTTGTACCGTAAACGAGGTTCTTGTAAACAGAGCCATCCCAAACTTTGGGGTGGCTGTGTCTTTTTTATTTTAATTTCCCTAAGCTATAGGACCATAAGTGGAAGTGCCCTAGGCTCTGTTGCTTTGTTTTTTAGATGTTTCAGGAAACACCATACACTTCTCCCGAGTGGCTGTTGGCAATTTACATCCCGCCCATCAGCACAACAAGGCTCCCAGTTCTCCACGGCCTGTCCTGCCTTTCTGGATTTTACACTTTTTTCAGATGGCCCTTTTGACCGGGGGGAAGTGAGACTTCATTGTAGTGCAGATTTCCTTTGCAAGCTTGCTTGGTTGGCCAAAAAGGGCGTATGCGTTTTTTCCTGTATATATTCAGGAAAAAACGCATACGCCCTTTTTGGCCAAGTGCATCATTGTCCACGTTCTGCCTCTTCTCCTATGCTTTAAATGCAATTCCAGTCGATCTCCTGAAATCAGTATCCTGCAATTCTGCCCCACTTTGCAGTCCTCTTGGCAGCCTTACTTCAGTATATTTTTGGACGATAGCTGTCATTTATAACTCTGCAGGTTTGTGAATTACAGTGCCCCTGAGCTCCTTTCTTCAACTCGCTTTCTTGTGAGCTGGCTGTAACACCGCAGGATTGCTTCAGGCCCTAATCTGGTTCCGGCACGGCACGCTGAGCCTTTGGTTAATTCCTATTCCTGGTGGGAAATGAGAGTTAAATTTGCCCGTCCAGACACCTCCAGCTAGTCTCTCATTGGTTCTCCCTATTCCTGTTCATCTTCTGCAGAAATTGCAAACTGGGCCAAACAGGAGGTTAAAGGCACTGACTCTCCAAGTCGGGAGAGTGTTAGTAAAGCGTCTGGAATGTTGCACCCGAGTACCAGGGTCGAAAACTGAGACATAGTTGAACACGTCTCCCGATCACACGGTTGATCATACTCCGGGCTCCACATGCATGTTTTAGCTGAAGGAAGAATCCCTTAAACCTGGAGAGTCGAGACCCGTGAAATGGGTACCATTCAATATGACTTCAAAGGGTCTTCATTTGCTCACCGAACCTCTCCAATCCTATCACTGCTGTGTTTATGCCCCTGTACACAAGCTTGATTCTCTTTTGGAGACATAGCAATCCATAGGTTTTAAGATACTTAGTAGTCAGGTACATTATTAGGCGTTTAATATGGTGTGTTGAGTCCATTTCGTTGAGCAAGGAGTAGCTCTTGTCTATTACATATTTGGCTTAAGGAACTTTATCTGTGCTCATTTCAATCTCTGGTTTTATGCAGCACCCCAACTCACCTTTCCCCTTAAGCAAGCATAAGTTGGTTTTCTGAATTTGAGACCCTGTTCTGTTTTGTAATTCAGTTCCTGTGTAGCCAAGTTTACATTCCGTGTATTAGTGATATCTTATGATGTTTCTTTTTCTGTGTGACTTATTTCAGTTAGAATCATCATACCTGAATCCACTCATTATGCTGCTATGGGCCTGATGACATAGATTTCATTGCTGAGTGATATTGCATTGTACGTAAGTACCACAACTTCTTTATCCATTTTTCGCTTTCTGCGATATTGAACTTGTACCGTAAACGAGGTTCTTGTAAACAGAGCCATCCCAAACTTTGGGGTGGCTGTGTCTTTTCGATTTTAATTTCCCTAAGCTATAGGACCTTAAGTGAAAGTGCCCTAGGCTCTGTTGCTTTGTTTTTTAGATGTTTCAGGAAACACCATACACTTCTCCCGAGTGGCTGTTGGCAATTTACATCCCGCCCATCAGCACAACAAGGCTCCCAGTTCTCCATGGCCTGTCCTGGCTTTCTGGATTTTACAATTTTTTCAGATGGCCCTTTTGACCGGGGGGAAGTGAGACTTCATTGTAGTGCAGATTTCCTTTGAAAGCTTGCTTGGTTGGCCAAAAAGAGCGTATGCGTTTTTTCCTGTATATATTCAGGAAAAAACGCATACGCCCTTTTTGGCCAAGTGCATCATTGTCCACGTTCTGCCTCTTGTCCTATGCTTTAAATGCAATTCCAGTCTACCTACTGAAATCAGTTTCCTGCAATTCTGCCCCGCTTTCAACTCCTCTTGGCAGCCTTTCTTCAGTATATTTTTGGACGATAGCTGTCATTTATAACTCTGCAGGTTTGTGAATTACAGTGCCCCTGAGCTCCTTTCTTCAAATCACTTTCTTGTGAGCTGGCGCAACACCGCAGGATTGCTTCAGGCCCTAATCTGGTTCCGGCACGGCACGCTGAGCCTTTGGTTAATTCCTCTTCCTGGTGGGAAATGAGAGTTAAATTTGCCCGTCCAGACACCTCCAGCTAGTCTCTCATTGGTTCTCCCTATTCCTGTTCATCTTCCACAGAAATTGCAAACTGGGCCAAACAGGAGGTTAAAGTCACTGACTCTCCAAGTCGGGAGAGTGTTAGTGAAGCGTCTGGAATGTTGCACCCGAGTGCCAGGGGACGAGAATTGAGACATATTTGAACACGTCTCCCGATCACACGGTTGATCATACTCTGGGTTCCACATGCATGTTTCAGCTGAAGGCAGAATCCCTTAAATCTGGAGAGTTGAGACCCGTGAAATGGGTACCATGCAATATGACTTCAAAGGGTCTTCATTTGCTCACCGAACCTCTCCAATCCTATCACTGCTGCGTTTATGCCCCTGTACACACACTTGATTCTCTTTTGGAGACATAGCAATCCATAGGTTTTAAGATACTTACTAGTCAGTTACATTATTAGACATTTAATATTGGGTGTTGAGTCTATTTCGTTGAGCAAGGAGTAGCTCTTGTATATTACATATTTGGCTTAAGGAACTTTTTCTGTGCTCATTTCAATCTCTGGTTGTATGCAGCACCCCAACTCACCTTTCCACTTAAGCAAGCATAAGTTGGTGTTCTAAATTTGAGATCCTGTTCTGTTTTGTAATTCAGTTCCTGTATAGCCAAGTTTACATTCCGTGTATTAGTGATATCTTATGATGTTTCTTTTTCTCTGTGACATTTCATTTAGAATCATCATACCTGAATCCACTCATTATGCTGCTACGGGCCTGATGACATAGATTTCATTGCTGAGTGATATTGCATTGAACGTAAGTACCGCAACTTCTTTATCCATTTTCTGCTTTCTGCGATATTGAACTTGTACTGTAAACGATGTTCTTGTAAACTGAGCCGTCCCAAACTTTGGGGTGGCTCTGTCTTTTTGATTTTAATTTCCCTAAGCTATAGGACCATAAGTGGAAGTGCCCTAGGCTCTGTTGCTTTGTTTTTTAGATGTTTCAGGAAACACCGTACACTTCTCCCAAGTGGCTGTTGGCAATTTGCATCCCGCCCATCAGCATAACAAGGCTTCCAGTTCTCCATGGCCTGTCCTGCCTTTCTGGTTTTACACTTCTTTCAGATGGCCCTTTTGACCAGGGGGAAGTGAGACTTCATTGTAGTGCAGATTTCCTTTGCAAGCTTGCTTGGTTGGCCAAAAAGGACATATGCGTTTTTTCCTGAATATATTCAGGAAAAAACGCATACACACTTTTTGGCCAAGTGCATCATTGTGGACGTTCTGCCTCTTTTCCTATGCTTTAAATGCAATTCCAGTCTACCTCCTGAAATCGGTTTCCTGCAATTCTGCCCCGCTTTCAAGTCCTCTTGGAAGCCTTATTTCAGTATATTTTTGGACAATAGCTGTCATTTATAACTCTGCAGTTTTGTGAATTACAGTGCCCCTGAGCTCCTTTCTTCAACTCGCTTTCTTGTGAGCTGGCCGCAACACCGCAGGATTGCTTCAGGCCCTAATCTTGTTCCGGCTCGGCACGCTGAGCATTTGGTTAATTCCTCTTCCTGGTGGGAAATGAGAGTTAAATTTGCCCGTCCAGACACCTCCAGCTAGTCTCTCATTGGTCCCCCCTATCCCTGTTCATCTTCCGCAGAAATTGCAAACTGGGCCAAACAGGAGGTTAAAGGCACTGACTCTCCAAGTCGGGAGAGTGTTAGTAAAGCGTCTGCAATGTTGCACCCGAGTATCAGGGGACGAAAACTGAGACATATTTGAACACGTCTCCAGATCACATGGTTGATCATACTCTGGGTTCCACATGCATGATTTAGCTGAAGGAAGAATCCCTTAAACCTGGAGCGTTGAGACCCGTGGAATGGGTATCATGCAATATGACTTCAAAGGGTCTTCATTTGCTCACCGAACCTCTCCAATCCTATCACTGCTGCGTTTAGGCCCCTGTACACACGCTTGATTCTCTTTCGGAGACATAACAATCCATAGGTTTTAAGATACTTACTAGTCAGGTACAGTCTTAGGCGTTTAAAATGGGGTGTTGAGTCCATTTCATTGAGCAAGGATTAGCTCTTGTCTATTCCATATTTGGCTTAAGGAACTTTATCTGTGCTCATTTCAATCTCTGGTTTTATGCAGCACCCCAACTCACCTTTCCCCTTAAGGAAGCATAAGTTGGTTTTCTAAATTTGAGACCCTGTTCTGTTTTGTAATCCAGTTCCTGTGTAGCCAAGTTTACATTCCGTGTATTAGTGATATCTTATGATGTTTCTTTTTCTGTGTGACTTATTTCAGTTAGAATCATCATACCTGAATCCACTCATTATGCTGCTACGGGCCTGATGACATAGATTTCATTGCTCAGTGATATTGCATTGTACCTAAGTACCACAAATTCTTTATCCATTTTTCACTTTCTGCAATATTGAACTTGTACCGTAAACGAGGTTCTTGTAAACAGAGCCGTCCCAAAATTTGGGGTGGCTGTGTCTTTTTGATTTTAATTTCCCTAAGTTATAGGACCATAAGTGGAACTGCCCTAGGCTCTGTTGCTTTGTTTTTTAGATGTTTCAGGAAACACCATACACTTCTCCCTAGTGGCTGCTGGCAATTTACATCCCACCCATCAGCATAACAAGGCTCCCAGTTCTCCATGGCCTGTCCTGCCTTTCTGGATTTTACACTTTTTTCAGATGGCCCTTTTGACCGGGGGGAAGTGAGACTTCATTGTAGTGCAGATTTCCTTTGCAAGCTTGCTTGGTTGGCCAAAAAGGACATATGCGTTTTTTCCTGAATATATTCAGGAAAAAACGCATAGGCCCTTTTTGGCCAAGTGCATCATTGTGGACGTTCTGCCTCTTTCCCTATGCTTTTAATGCAATTCCAGTCTACCTCCTGAAATCGGTTTCCTGCAATTCTGCCCCGCTTTCAAGTCCTCTTGGCAGCCTTACTTCAGTATATTTTTGGACGATAGCTGTCATTTATAACTCTGCAGGTTTGTGAATTACAGTGCCCCTGAGCTCCTTTCTTCAACTCGCTTTCTTGTGAGCTGGCCGCAACACCGCAGGATTGCTTCAGGCCCTAATCTTGTTCTGGCACGGCATGCTGAGCCTTTGGTTAATTCCTCTAACTGGTGGGAAATGAGAGTTAAATTTGCCCGTCCAGACACCTCCAGCTAGTCTCTCATTGGTTCTACCTATTCCTGTTCATCCTCCACAGAAATTGCAAACTGGGTCTAACAGGAGGTTAAAGGCACTGACTCTCCAAGTCGGCAGAGTGTTAGTAAAGCGTCTGGAATGTTGCACCCGAGTACCAGGGTACGAGAACTGAGACATATTGGAACACATCTCCCGATCACACGGTTGATCATACTCTGGGTTCCACATGCATGTTTTAGCTGAAGGAAGAATCCCTTAAACCTGGAGAGTTGAGACCCGTGGAATGGGTACCATGCAATATGACTTCAAAGGGTCTTCGTTTGCTCACCAAACCTCTCCAATCCTATCACTGCTGCGTTTATGCCCCTCTACACATGCTTGATTCTCTTTCGGAGACATAGCAATCCATAGATTTTAAGATATTACTAGTCAGGTACATTCTTAGGCGTTTAATATGGGGTTTTGAGTCCATTTCGTTGAGCAAGGAGTAGCTCTTGTCTATTCCATATTTGGCTTAAGGAACATTATCTGTGCTCATTTCAATCTCTGGTTTTATGCAGCACCCCAACTCACCTTTCCCCTCAAGCAAGCCTAAGTTTGTTTTCTAAATTTGAGACCCTGTTCTGTTTTGTAATTCAGTTCCTGAGTAGCCAAGTTTACATTCCGTGTATTAGTGATATCTTATGATGTTTCTTTTTCTGTGTGACTTATTTCAGTTAGAATCATCATACCTCAATCCACTCATTATGCTGCTATGGGCCTGATGACATAGATTTCATTGCTGAGTGATATTGCATTGTACATAAGTACCACAACTTCTTTATCCATTTTTCGCTTTCTGCGATATTGAACTTGTACCGTAAACGAGGTTCTTGTTAGAGAGCCGTCCCAAACTTTGGGGTGGCTGTGTCTTTTTGATTTTAATTTCCCTAAGCTATAGGACCATAAGTGGAAGTGCCCTAGACTCTGTTGCTTTGTTTTTTAGATGTTTCAGGAAAGACCATACACTTCTCCCCAGTGGCTGTTGGCAATTTACATCCAGCCCATCAGCATAACAAGGCTCCCAGTTCTCCATGGCCTGTCCTGCCTTTCTGGATTTTACACTTTTTTCAGATGGCCCTTTTGACCGGGGGGAAGTGAGACTTCATTGTAGTGCAGATCTCCTTTGCAAGCTTGCTTGGTTGGCCAAAAAGTGCGTATGCGTTTTTTCCTGAATATATTCAGGAAAAAACGCATACGCCCGTTTTGGCCACGTGCATCATTGTCGACATTCTGCCTCTTTTCCTATGCTTTAAATGCAATTCCAGTGTACCTCCTGAAATCGGTTTCCTGCAATTCTGCCCCGCTTTCAAGTCCTCTTGGAAGCCTTATTTCAGTATATTTTTGGACAATAGCTGTCATTTATAACTCTGCAGTTTTGTGAATTACAGTGCCCCTGAGCTCCTTTCTTCAACTCGCTTTCTTGTGAGCTGGCCGCAACACCGCAGGATTGCTTCAGGCCCTAATCTTGTTCCGGCTCGGCACGCTGAGCATTTGGTTAATTCCTCTTCCTGGTGGGAAATGAGAGTTAAATTTGCCCGTCCAGACACCTCCAGCTAGTCTCTCATTGGTCCCCCCTATCCCTGTTCATCTTCCGCAGAAATTGCAAACTGGGCCAAACAGGAGGTTAAAGGCACTGACTCTCCAAGTCGGGAGAGTGTTAGTAAAGCGTCTGCAATGTTGCACCCGAGTATCAGGGGACGAAAACTGAGACATATTTGAACACGTCTCCAGATCACATGGTTGATCATACTCTGGGTTCCACATGCATGATTTAGCTGAAGGAAGAATCCCTTAAACCTGGAGCGTTGAGACCCGTGGAATGGGTATCATGCAATATGACTTCAAAGGGTCTTCATTTGCTCACCGAACCTCTCCAATCCTATCACTGCTGCGTTTAGGCCCCTGTACACACGCTTGATTCTCTTTCGGAGACATAGCAATCCATAGGTTTTAAGATACTTACTAGTCAGGTACAGTCTTAGGCGTTTAAAATGGGGTGTTGAGTCCATTTCATTGAGCAAGGATTAGCTCTTGTCTATTCCATATTTGGCTTAAGGAACTTTATCTGTGCTCATTTCAATCTCTGGTTTTATGCAGCACCCCAACTCACCTTTCCCCTTAAGCAAGCATAAGTTGGTTTTCTAAATTTGAGACCCTGTTCTGTTTTGTAATCCAGTTCCTGTGTAGCCAAGTTTACATTCCGTGTATTAGTGATATCTTATGATGTTTCTTTTTCTGTGTGACTTATTTCAGTTAGAATCATCATACCTGAATCCACTCATTATGCTGCTACGGGCCTGATGACATAGATTTCATTGCTCAGTGATATTGCATTGTACCTAAGTACCACAAATTCTTTATCCATTTTTCACTTTCTGCAATATTGAACTTGTACCGTAAACGAGGTTCATGTAAACAGAGCCGTCCCAAAATTTGGGGTGGCTGTGTCTTTTTGATTTTAATTTCCCTAAGTTATAGGACCATAAGTGGAACTGCCCTAGGCTCTGTTGCTTTGTTTTTTAGATGTTTCAGGAAACACCATACACTTCTCCCTAGTGGCTGCTGGCAATTTACATCCCACCCATCAGCATAACAAGGCTCCCAGTTCTCCATGGCCTGTCCTGCCTTTCTGGATTTTACACTTTTTTCAGATGGCCCTTTTGACCGGGGGGAAGTGAGACTTCATTGTAGTGCAGATTTCCTTTGCAAGCTTGCTTGGTTGGCCAAAAAGGACATATGCGTTTTTTCCTGAATATATTCAGGAAAAAACGCATAGGCCCTTTTTGGCCAAGTGCATCATTGTGGACGTTCTGCCTCTTTCCCTATGCTTTAAATGCAATTCCAGTCTACCTCCTGAAATCGGTTTCCTGCAATTCTGCCCCGCTTTCAAGTCCTCTTGGCAGCCTTACTTCAGTATATTTTTGGACGATAGCTGTCATTTATAACTCTGCAGGTTTGTGAATTACAGTGCCCCTGAGCTCCTTTCTTCAACTCGCTTTCTTGTGAGCTGGCCGCAACACCGCAGGATTGCTTCAGGCCCTAATCTTGTTCTGGCACGGCATGCTGAGCCTTTGGTTAATTCCTCTAACTGGTGGGAAATGAGAGTTAAATTTGCCCGTCCAGACACCTCCAGCTAGTCTCTCATTGGTTCTACCTATTCCTGTTCATCCTCCACAGAAATTGCAAACTGGGTCTAACAGGAGGTTAAAGGCACTGACTCTCCAAGTCGGCAGAGTGTTAGTAAAGCGTCTGGAATGTTGCACCCGAGTACCAGGGTACGAGAACTGAGACATATTGGAACACATCTCCCGATCACACGGTTGATCATACTCTGGGTTCCACATGCATGTTTTAGCTGAAGGAAGAATCCCTTAAACCTGGAGAGTTGAGACCCGTGGAATGGGTACCATGCAATATGACTTCAAAGGGTCTTCGTTTGCTCACCAAACCTCTCCAATCCTATCACTGCTGCGTTTATGCCCCTCTACACATGCTTGATTCTCTTTCGGAGACATAGCAATCCATAGATTTTAAGATATTACTAGTCAGGTACATTCTTAGGCGTTTAATATGGGGTTTTGAGTCCATTTCGTTGAGCAAGGAGTAGCTCTTGTCTATTCCATATTTGGCTTAAGGAACATTATCTGTGCTCATTTCAATCTCTGGTTTTATGCAGCACCCCAACTCACCTTTCCCCTCAAGCAAGCCTAAGTTTGTTTTCTAAATTTGAGACCCTGTTCTGTTTTGTAATTCAGTTCCTGAGTAGCCAAGTTTACATTCCGTGTATTAGTGATATCTTATGATGTTTCTTTTTCTGTGTGACTTATTTCAGTTAGAATCATCATACCTCAATCCACTCATTATGCTGCTATGGGCCTGATGACATAGATTTCATTGCTGAGTGATATTGCATTGTACATAAGTACCACAACTTCTTTATCCATTTTTCGCTTTCTGCGATATTGAACTTGTACCGTAAACGAGGTTCTTGTTAGAGAGCTGTCCCAAACTTTGGGGTGGCTGTGTCTTTTTGATTTTAATTTCCCTAAGCTATAGGACCATAAGTGGAAGTGCCCTAGACTCTGTTGCTTTGTTTTTTAGATGTTTCAGGAAAGACCATACACTTCTCCCCAGTGGCTGTTGGCAATTTACATCCAGCCCATCAGCATAACAAGGCTCCCAGTTCTCCATGGCCTGTCCTGCCTTTCTGGATTTTACACTTTTTTCAGATGGCCCTTTTGACCGGGGGGAAGTGAGACTTCATTGTAGTGCAGATCTCCTTTGCAAGCTTGCTTGGTTGGCCAAAAAGTGCGTATGCGTTTTTTCCTGAATATATTCAGGAAAAAACGCATACGCCCGTTTTGGCCACGTGCATCATTGTCGACATTCTGCCTCTTTTCCTATGCTTTAAATGCAATTCCAGTGTACCTCCTGAAATCGGTTTCCTGCAATTCTGCCCCGCTTTCAATTCCTCTTGGCAGCCTTACTTCAGTATATTTTTGGACGATAGCTGTCATTTATAACTCTGCAGGTGTGTGAATTACGGTGCCCCTGAGCTCCTTTCTTCAACTCGCTTTCTTGTGAGCTGGCCGCAACACCGCAGCATTGCTTCAGGCCCTAATCTGGTTCCGGCACGGCACGCTGAGCCTTTGGTTAATTCCTCTCCTGTTGGGAAATGAGAGTTAAATTTGCCCGTCCAGAGACCTCCAGCTAATCTCTCATTGGTTCTCCCTATTCCTGTTCATCTTCCGCAGAAATTGCAAACTGGGCCAAACAGGAGGTTAAAGGCACTGACTCTCCAAGTCGGGAGAGTGTTAGTAAAGCGTCTGGAAATTTGCACCCGAGTACCAGGGGACGAGAATTGAGACATATTTGAACACGTCTCCTGATCACACGGTTGATCATACTCTGGGTTCCACATGCATGTTTTAGCTGAAGGAAGAATCCCTTAAACCTGGAGAGTTGAGACCCGTGGAATGGGTTCCATGCAGTATGACTTCAAAGGGTCTTCATTTGCTCACCGAACCTCTCCAATCCTATCACTGCTGCGTTTATGCCGCTGTACACACGCTTGATTCTCTTTTGGAGACATAGCAATCCATAGGTTTTAAGATACTTACTAGTCAGTTACTTTATTAGGCGTTTAATATTGGGTGTTGAGTCTATTTCGTTGAGCAAGGAGTAGCTCTTGTATATTACATATTTGGCTTAAGGAACTTTATCTGTGCTCATTTCAATCTCTGGTTTTATGCAGCACCCCAACTCACCTTTCCCCTTAAGCAAGCATAAGTTGGTTTTCTGAATTTCAGACCCTGTTCTGTTTTGTAATTCAGTTCCTTTGTAGCCAAGTTTACATTCCATGTATTAGTGATATCTTTCGATGTGTCTTTTTCTGTGTAACTTATTTCAGTTAGAATCATCATACCTGAATCCACTCATTATGCTGCTACGGGCCTGATGACATAGATGTCATTGCTGAGTGATATTGCATTGTACGTAAGTACCACAACTTCTTTATCCATTTTTCGCTTTCTGCGATATTGAACTTGTACCGTAAACGAGGTTCTTGTAAACAGAGCCATCCCAAACTTTGGGGTGGCTGTGTCTTTTTGATTTTAATTTCCCTAAGCTATAGGACCATAAGTGGAAGTGCCCTAGGCTCTGTTGCTTTGTTTTAGAAGTTCCAGGAAACAACATACACTTCTCCTGAGTGGCTGGTGGCAATTTACATCCTGCCCATCAGCATACAAGGCTCCCAGTTCTCCATGGCCTGTCCTGCCTTTCTGGATTTTACACTTTTTTCAGATGGCCCTTTTGACCGGGGGGAAGTGAGACTTCATTGTAGTGCAGATTTCCTTTGCAAGCTTGCTTTGTTGGCCAAAAAGTGCGTATGCGTTTTTTCCTGTATATATTCAGGAAAAAACGCATACGCCCTTTTTGGCCAAGTGCATCATTGTGGACGTTCTGCCTCTTTTCCTATGCTTTAAATGCAATTCCAGTCTACCTCCTGAAATCGGTTTCCTGCAATTCTGCCCCGCTTTCAAGTCCTCTTGGCAGCCTTACTTCAGTATATTTCTGGACGATAGCTGTCATTTGTAACTCTGCAGGTTTGTGAATTACAGTGCCCCTTAGCTCCTTTCTTCAACTCGCTTTCTTGTGAGCTGGCCGAAACACTGCAGGATTGCTTCAGGCCCTAATCTGGTTCCGGCATGGAACGCTGAGCCTTTCGTTAATTCCTCTTCCTTGTGGGAAATGAGAGTTAAATTTGCCCGTCCAGACACCTCCGGCTAGTCACTCATTGGTCCTCCCTATTCGTGTTCATCTTCCGCAGAAATTGCAAACTGGGCCAAACAGGAGGTTAAAGGCACTGACTCTCCAAGTCGGGAGAGTGTCAGTAAAGCATCTGGAATGTTGCACCCGATTACCAGCGGACGAGAACTGAGACATATTGGAACACGTCTCCCGATCACACAGTTGATCATACTCTGGGTTTCACATGCATGTTTAGCTGAAGGAAGAATCCCTTAAACCTGGAGAGTTGAGACCCGTGGAATGGGTACCATGCAATATGACTTCAAAGGGTCTTCGTTTGCTCACCGAACCTCTCCAATCCTATCACTGCTGCGTTTATGCCCCTGTACACATGCTTGATTCTCTTTCAGAGACATAGCAATCCATAGGTTTTAAGATACTTACTAGTCAGGTACATTCTTAGGCGTTTAATATGGGGTGTTGAGTCCATTTCGCTGAACAAGGAGTAGCTCTTGTCTATTACATATTTGGCTTAAGGAACTTTATCTGTGCTCATTTCAATCTCTGGTTTTATGCAGCACCACAACTCACCTTTCCCCTTAAGCAAGCATAAGTTGGTTTTCTAAATTTGAGACCCTGTTCTGTTTTGTAATTCAGTTCCTGTGTAGCCAAGTTTACATTCCGTGTATTAGTGATATCTTATGATGTTTCTTTTTCTGTGTGACTTATTTCAGTTAGAATCATCATACCTAAATCCACTCATTATGCTGCTACGGCCCTGATGACATAGATTTCATTGCTGAGTGATATTGCATTGTACGTAAGTAGCACAACTTGTTTATCCATTTTTTGCTTTCTGCGATATTGAACTTGTACCGTAAACGAGGTTCTTGTAAACAGAGCCATCCCAAACTTTGGGGTGGCTGTGTCTTTTTTATTTTAATTTCCTTAAGCTATAGGACCATAAGTGGAAGTGCTCTAGGCTCTGTTGCTTTGTTTTTTAGATGTTTCAGGAAACACCATACACTTCTCCCGAGTGGCTGTTGGCAATTTACATCCCGCCCATCAGCACAACAAGGCTCCCAGTTCTCCACGGCCTGTCCTGCCTTTCTGGATTTTACACTTTTTTCAGATGGCCCTTTTGACCGGGGGGAAGTGAGACTTCATTGTAGTGCAGATTTCCTTTGCAAGCTTGCTTCATTGGCCAAAAAGGGCGTATGCGTTTTTTCCTGTATATATTCAGGAAAAAACGCATACGCCCTTTTTGGCCAAGTGCATCATTGTCCACGTTCTGCCTCTTCTCCTATGCTTTAAATGCAATTCCAGTCGACCTCCTGAAATCAGTTTCCTGCAATTCTGCCCCACTTTGCAGTCCTCTTGGCAGCCTTACTTCAGTATATTTTTGGACGATAGCTGTCATTTATAACTCTGCAGGTTTGTGAATTACAGTGCCCCTGAGCTCCTTTCTTCAACTCGCTTTCTTGTGAGCTGGCTGTAACACCGCAGGATTGCTTCAGGCCCTAATCTGGTTCCGGCACGGCACGCTGAGCCTTTGGTTAATTCCTCTTCCTGGTGCGAAATGAGAGTTAAATTTGCCCGTCCAGACACCTCCAGCTAGTCTCTCATTGGTTCTCCCTATTCCTGTTCATCTTCTGCAGAAATTGCAAACTGGGCCAAACAGGAGGTTAAAGGCACTGACTCTCCAAGTCGGGAGAGTGTTAGTAAAGCGTCTGGAATGTTGCACCCGAGGACCAGGGAACGAAAACTGAGACATAGTTGAACACGTCTCCCGATCACACGGTTGATCATACTCCGGGCTCCACATGCATGTTTTAGCTGAAGGAAGAATCCCTTAAACCTGGAGAGTCGAGACCCGTGAAATGGGTACCATTCAATATGACTTCAAAGGGTCTTCATTTGCTCACCGAACCTCTCCAATCCTATCACTGCTGTGTTTATGCCCCTGTACACAAGCTTGATTCTCTTTTGGAGACATAGCAATCCATAGGTTTTAAGATACTTAGTAGTCAGGTACATTATTAGGCGTTTAATATGGTGTGTTGAGTCCATTTCGTTGAGCAAGGAGTAGCTCTTGTCTATTACATATTTGGCTTAAGGAACTTTATCTGTGCTCATTTCAATCTCTGGTTTTATGCAGCACCCCAACTCACCTTTCCCCTTAAGCAAGCATAAGTTGGTTTTCTGAATTTGAGACCCTGTTCTGTTTTGTAATTCAGTTCCTGTGTAGCCAAGTTTACATTCCGTGTATTAGTGATATCTTATGATGTTTCTTTTTCTGTGTGACTTATTTCAGTTAGAATCATCATACCTGAATCCACTCATTATGCTGCTATGGGCCTGATGACATAGATTTCATTGCTGAGTGATATTGCATTGTACGTAAGTACCACAACTTCTTTATCCATTTTTCGCTTTCTGCGATATTGAACTTGTACCGTAAACGAGGTTCTTGTAAACAGAGCCATCCCAAACTTTGGGGTGGCTGTGTCTTTTTTATTTTAATTTCCCTAAGCTATAGGACCTTAAGTGGAAGTACCCTAGGCTCTGTTGCTTTGTTTTTTAGATGTTTCAGGAAACACCATACACTTCTCCCGAGTGGCTGTTGGCAATTTACATCACGCCCATCAGCATAACAAGGCTCTCAGTTCTCCATGGCCTGTCCTGCCTTTCTGGATTTTACAGTTTTTTCAGATGGCCCTTTTGACTGGGAGGAAGTGAGAGTTCATTGTAGTGCAGATTTCCTTTGCAAGCTTGCTTGGTTGGCCAAAAAGGGCCTATGCGTTTTTTTCCTGAATATATTCAGGAAAAAACGCATAGGCCCTTTTTGGCCAAGTGCATCATTGTCGACGTTCTGCCTCTTTTTCTATGTTTGAAATGCAATTCCAGTCTACCTCCTGAAATCGGTTTCCTGCAATTCTGCCCCACCTTCAAGTCCTCTTGGCAGCCTTACTTCAGTATATTTTTGGACGATAGCTGTCATTTATAACTCTGCAGGTTTGTGAATTACAGTGCCCCTGAGCTCCTTTCTTCAACTCGCTTTCTTGGGAGCTGGCTGCAACACCACAGGATTGCTTCAGGCCCCAATCTGTTTCCGGCACGGCACGCTGAGCCTTTGGTTAATTCCTCTTCCTGGTGGGAAATGAGAGTTAAATTTGCCCATCCAGACACCTCCAGCTAGTCTCTCATTGGTTCTCCCTATTCCTGTTTATCTTCTGCAGAAATTGTAAACTGGGCCAAACAGGAGGTTAAAGGCACTGACTCTCCATGATGGGAGAGTGTTAGTAAAGCGTCTGGAATGTTGCACCCGAGTACCAGGGGACGAAAACTGAGACATATTTGAACACGTCTTCCGATCACGTGGTTGATCATACTCTGGGTTCCACATGCATGTTTTAGCTGAAGGAAGAATCCCATAAACCTGGAGACTTGAGACCCGTGGAATGTGTACCATGCAATATGACTTCAAAGGGTCTTCATTTGCTCACGAAACCTCTCCAATCCTATCACTGCTGCGTTTATGCCCCTCTACACATGCTTGATTCTCTTTCAGAGACATAGCAATCCATAGGTTTTAAGATACTTACTAGTCAGGTACATTCTTAGGCGTTTAATATGGGGTGTTGAGTCCATTTCGCTGAACAAGGAGTAGCTCTTGTCTATTACATATTTGGCTTAAGGAACTTTATCTGTGCTCATTTCAATCTCTGGTTTTATGCAGCACCCCAACTCACCTTTCCCCTTAAGCAAGCATAAGTTGGTGTTCTAAATTTGAGACCCTGTTCTGTTTTGTAATCCAGTTCCTGTGTAGCCAAGTTTACATTCCGTGTATTAGTGATATCTTATGATGTTTCTTTTTCTGTGTGACTTATTTCAGTTAGAATCATCATACCTGAATCCACTCATTATGCTGCTATGGCCCTGATGACATAGATTTCATTGCTGAGTGATATTGCATTGTACGTAAGTACCACAACTTCTTTATCCATTTTTTGCTTTCTGCGATATTGAACTTGTACCGTAAACGAGGTTCTTGTAAACAGAGCCATCCCAAACTTTGGGGTGTCTGTGTCTTTTTTATTTTAATTTCCCTAACCTATAGGACCATAAGTGGAAGTGCTCTAGGCTCTGTTGCTTTGTTTTTTAGATGTTTCAGGAAACACCATACACTTCTCCCGAGTGGCTGTTGGCAATTTACATCCCGCCCATCAGCACAACAAGGCTCCCAGTTCTCCATGGCCTGTCCTGGCTTTCTGGATTTTACAATTTTTTCAGATGGCCCTTTTGACCGGGGGGAAGTGAGACTTCATTGTAGTGCAGATTTCCTTTGCAAGCTTGCTTGGTTGGCCAAAAAGAGCGTATGCGTTTTTTCCTGTATATATTCAGGAAAAAAGGCATACGCCCTTTTTGGCCAAGTGCATCATTGTCCACGTTCTGCCTCTTGTCCTATGCTTTAAATGCAATTCCAGTCTACCTACTGAAATCAGTTTCCTGCAATTCTGCCCCGCTTTCAACTCCTCTTGGCAGCCTTTCTTCAGTATATTTTTGGACGATAGCTGTCATTTATAACTCTGCAGGTTTGTGAATTACAGTGCCCCTGAGCTCCTTTCTTCAACTCGCTTTCTTGTGAGCTGGCGCAACACCGCAGGATTGCTTCAGGCCCTAATCTGGTTCCGGCACGGCACGCTGAGCCTTTGGTTAATTCCTCTTCCTGGTGGGAAATGAGAGTTAAATTTGCCCGTCCAGACACCTCCAGCTAGTCTCTCATTGGTTCTCCATATTCCTGTTCATCTTCCGCAGAAACTGCAAACTGGGCCAAACAGGAGGTTAAAGTCACTGACTCTCCAAGTCGGGAGAGTGTTAGTGAAGCGTCTGGAATGTTGCACCCGAGTGCCAGGGGACGAGAATTGAGACATATTTGAACACGTCTCCCGATCACACGGTTGATCATACTCTGGGTTCCACATGCATGTTTCAGCTGAAGGCAGAATCCCTTAAATCTGGAGAGTTGAGACCCGTGGAATGGGTACCATGCAATATGACTTCAAAGGGTCTTCATTTGCTCACCGAACCTCTCCAATCCTATCACTGCTGCGTTTATGCCCCTGTACACACACTTGATTCTCTTTTGGAGACATAGCAATCCATAGGTTTTAAGATACTTACTAGTCAGTTACATTATTAGACGTTTAATATTGGGTGTTGAGTCTATTTCGTTGAGCAAGGAGTAGCTCTTTTATATTACATATTTGGCTTAAGGAACTTTATCTGTGCTCATTTCAATCTCTGGTTGTATGCAGCACCCCAACTCACCTTTCCCCTTAAGCAAGCATAAGTTGGTTTTCTAAATTTGAGACCCTGTTCTGTTTTGTAATTCAGTTCCTGTGTAGCCAAGTTTACATTCCGTGTATTAGTGATATCTTATGATGTTTCTTTTTCTGTGTGACTTATTGCAGTTACAATCATCATACCTAAATCCACTCATTATGCTGCTACGGCCCTGATGACATAGATTTCATTGCTGAGTGATATTGCATTGTACGTAAGTACCACAACTTCTTTATCCATTTTTTGCTTTCTGCGATATTGAACTTGTACCGTAAACGAGGTTCTTGTAAACAGAGCCATCCCAAACTTTGGGGTGGCTGTTTCTTTTTTATTTTAATTTCCCTAACCTATAGGACCATAAGTGGAAGTGCTCTAGGCTCTGTTGCTTTGTTTTTTAGATGTTTCAGGAAACATCATACATTTCTCCCGAGTGGCTGTTGGCAATTTACATCCCGCCGATCAGCACAACAAGGCTCCCAGTTCTCCACGGCCTGTCATGCCTTTCTGGATTTTACACTTTTTTCAGATGGCCCTTTTGACCGGGGGGAAGTGAGACTTCATTGTAGTGCAGATTTCCTTTGCAAGCTTGCTTGGTTGGCCAAAAAGAGCGTATACGTTGTTTCCTGTATATATTCAGGAAAAAGCGCATACGCCCTTTTTGGCCAAGTGCATCATTGTCCACGTTCTGCCTCTTGTCCTATGCTTTAAATGCAATTCCAGTCGACCTACTGAAATCAGTTTCCTGCAATTCTGCCCCGCTTTCAACTCCTCTTGGCAGCCTTTCTTCAGTATTTTTTTGGATGATAGCTGTCATTTATAACTCTGTAGGTTTGTGAATTACAGTGCCCCTGAGCTCCTTTCTTCAACTCGCTTTCTTGTGAGCTGGCTGTAACACCGCAGGATTGCTTCAGGCCCTAATCTGGTTCCGGCACGGCACGCTGAGCCTTTGGTTAATTCCTCTTCCTGGTGCGAAATGAGAGTTAAATTTGCCCGTCCAGACACCTCCAGCTAGTCTCTCATTGGTTCTCCCTATTCCTGTTCATCTTCTGCAGAAATTGCAAACTGGGCCAAACAGGAGGTTAAAGGCACTGACTCTCCAAGTCGGGAGAGTGTTAGTAAAGCGTCTGGAATGTTGCACCCGATTACCAGGGGACGAAAACTGAGACATATTGGAACACGTCTCCCGATCACACGGTTGATCATACTCTGGGTTCCATATGCATGTTTTAGCTGAAGGAAGAATCCCTTAAACATGGAGAGTTGAGCCCCGTGGAATGGGTACCATGCAATATGACTTCAAAGGGTCTTCATTTGCTCACCAAACCTCTCCAATCCTATCACTGCTGCGTTTATGCCCCTGTGCACACGCTTGATTCTCTTTCAGAGACATAGCAATCCATAGGTTTTAAGATACTTACTAGTCAGGTACATTCTTAGGCGTTTAATATGGGGTGTTGAGTCCATTTCGTTGAGCAAGGAGTAGCTCTTGTCTATTCCATATTTGGCTTAAGTCACTTTATCTGTGCTCATTTCAATCTCTGGTTTTATGCAGCACCCCAACTCACCTTTCCCCTTAAGGTAGCATAAGTAGGTTTTCTAAATTTGAGACCCTGTTCTGTTTTGTAATCCAGTTCCTGTGTAGCCAAGTTTACATTCCGTGTATTAGTGATATCTTATTATGTTTCTTTTTCTGTGTGAATTATTTCAGTTAGAATCATCATACCTGAATCCACTCATTATACTGCTACGGGCCTGATGACATAGATGTCATTGCTGAGTGATATTGCATTGTACGTAAGTACCACAACTTCTTTATCCATTTTTCGCTTTCTGCGATATTGAACTTGTACCGTAAACGAGGTTCTTGTAAACAGAGCCATCCCAAACTTTGGGGTGGCTGTGTCTTTTTGATTTTAATTTCCCTAAGCTATAGGACCATAAGCGGAAGTGCCCTAGGCTCTGTTGCTTTGTTTTTTAGATGTTTCAGGAAACACCATACACTTCTCCCGAGTGGCTGTTGGCAATTTACATCCCACACATCAACATAACAAGGCTCCCAGTTCTCCATGGTCTGTCCTGCCTTTCTGGATTTTACACTTTTTTGAGATGGCCCTTTTGACCGGGGGGAAGTGAGACTTCATTGTAGTGCAGATTTCCTTTGCAAGCTTCCTTGGTTGGCCAAAAAGGGCGTATGCGTTTTTTCCTGAATATATTCAGGAAAAAACTCATAGGCCCTTTTTGGCCAAGTTCATCATTGTCCACGTTCTGCCTCTTTTCCTATTGTTTAAATGCAATTCCAGTGTACCTCCTGAAATCGGTTTCCTTCAATTCTGCCCCGCTTTCAAGTCCTCTTGGCAGCCTTACTTCAGTATATTTTTGGATGATAGCTGTCATTTATAACTCTGCAGGTTTGTGAATTACAGTGCCCCTGAGCTCCTTTCTTCAACTCGCTTTCCTGTGAGCTGGCCGCAACACCGCAGGATTGCTTCAGGCCCTAATCTGGTTCCGGCACGGCACGCTGAGCCTTTGGTTAATTCCTCTTCTTGGTGGGAAATGAGAGTTAAATTTGCCCGTCCAGACACCTCCAGCTAGTCTCTCATTGGTTCTCCCTATTCCTGTTCATCTTCCGCAGAAATTGCAAACTGGGCCAAACAGGAGGTTAAAGGCACTGTCTCTCCAAGTCGGGAGAGTGTTAGTACAGCGTCTGGAATGTTGCACCCGAGTACCAGGAGACCTGAACTGAGACATATTTGAACACATCTCCCGATCACACGGTTGATCATACTCTGGGTTCCACATGCATGTTTTAGCTGAAGGAAGAATCCCTTAAACCTGGAGTGTTGAGACCCGTGGAATGGGTACCATGCGATATGACTTCAAAGGGTCTTCATTTGCTCACCGAACCTCTCCAATCCTATCACTGCTGCATTTATGCCCCTGTACACATGCTTGATTCTCTTTCGGAGACATAGCAATCCATAGGTTTTAAGATACTTACTAGTCAGGTACATTCTTAGGCATTTAATATGGGGTGTTGAGTCCATTTCGTTGAGCAAGGAGTAGCTCTTGTCTATTACATATTTGGCTTAAGGAACTTTATCTGTGCTCATTTCAATCTCTGGTTTTATGCAGCACCCCAACTCACCTTTCCCCTTAAGCAAGCATAAGTTGGTTTCCTAAATTTGAGACCCTGTTCTATTTTGTAATTCAGTTCCTGTGTAGCCAAGTTTACATTCCTTGTATTAGTGATATCTTATGATGTTTCTTTTTCTGTGTGACTTACTTCAGTTAGAATCATCATACCTGAATCCACTCATTATGCTGCTATGGGCCTGATGACATAGATTTCATTGCTGAGTGATATTGTATTGTACATAAGTACCACAACTTCTTTATCCATTTTGCACTTTCTGCGATATTGAACTTGTACCGTAAACGAGGTTCTTGAAAACACAGCCGTCCCAAACTTTGGGGTGGCTGTGTCTTTTTGATTTTAATTTCCCTAAGCTATAGGACCATAAGTGGAAGTGCCCTAGGCTCTGTTGCTTTGTTTTTTAGATGTTTCAGGAAAAACCATACACTTCTCCTGAGTGGCTGTTGGCAATTTACATCCCGCCCATCAGCATAACAAGGCTCCCAGTTCTCCATGGCCTGTCCTGCCTTTCTGGATTTTACCCTTTTTTCAGATGGCCCTTTTGACCGAGGGCAAGTGAGACTTCATTGTAGTGCAGATATCCTTTGCAAGCTTGCTTGGTTGGCCAAAAAGGGCGTATGCGTTTTTCCCTGAATATATTCAGGGAAAAACGCATACGCCCTTTTTGGCCAAGTGCATCATTGTGGACGTTCTGCCTCTTTTCCTATGCTTTAAATGCAATTCCAGTCTACCTCCTGAAATCGGTTTCGTGCAATTCTGCCCGGCTTTCAAGTCCTCTTGGCAGCCTTACTTCAGTATATTTTTGGATGATAGCTGTCATTTATAACTCTGCAGCTTTGTGAATTACAGTGCCCCTGGGCTCCTTTCTTCAACTCGCTTTCTTGTGAGCTGGCCGCAACACCGCAGGATTGCTTCAGGCCCTAATCTGGTTCCGGCACAGCACACTGAGCCTTTGGATAATTCCTCTTCCTGGTGGGAAATGAGAGTTAAATTTGCCCGTCCAGACACCTCCAGGTAGTCTCTCATTGGTTCTCCCTATTCCTGTTCACCTACCGCGGAATTTGCAAACTGGGCCAAACAGGAGGTTAAAGACACTGACTCTCCAAGTTAGGAGAGTGTTAGTAAAGCGTCTGGAATGATGCACCCGAGTACCAGGGGACGAGAACTGAGACATATTGGAACATGTCTCCCGATCACACGGTTGATCATACTCTGGGTTCCACATGCATGATTTAGCTGAAGGAAGAATCCCTTAAACTTGGAGAGTTGAGACCCGTGGAATGGGTACCATGCAATATGAATTCAAAGGGTCTTCATTTGCTCACCGAACCTCTCCAGTCCTATCATTTCTGCATTTATGCCCCTGTACACACGCTTGATTCTCTTTCGGAGACACAGCAATCCATATGTTTTAAGATACTTACTAGTCAGGTACATTCTTAGGCGTTTAATATGGGGTTGTGAGTCCATTTCATTGAGCAAGGAGTAGCTCTTGTCTATTACATATTTGGCTTAAAGAAATTTATCTGTGCTCAATTCAATCTCTGGTTTTATGCAGCACCCCAACTCACCTTTCCCCTTAAGCAAGCATAAGTTGGTTTTCTAAATTTGAGACCCTGTTCTATTTTGTAATTCAGTTCCTGTGTAGCCAAGTTTACATTCTGTGTATTAGTGATATCTTATGATGTTTCTTTTTCTGTGTGACTTATTTCAGTTAGAATCATCATACCTGAATCCACTCATTATGCTGCTACGGGCGTGATGACATAGATTTCATTGCTGAGTGATAGTGCATTGTACATAAGTACCACAACTTCTTTATCCATTTTTCACTTTCTGCGATATTGAACTAGTACCGTAAAGGAGGTTCTTGTAAACAGAGCTGTCCCAAACTTTGGGGTGGCTGTGTCTTTTTGATTTTAATTTCCCTAAGCTATAGGACCATAAGTGGAAGTGCCCTAGGCTCTGTTGCTTGGTTTTTTAGATGTTTCAGGAAAAACCATACACTTCTCCCGAGTGGCTGTTGGCAATTTATATCCCGCCCATCAGCATAACAAGGCTCCCAGTTCTCCATGGCCTGTCCTGCCTTTCTGGATTTTACACGTTTTTCAGATGGCCTTTTTGACCGGGGGGAAGTGAGACTTCATTGTAGTGCAGATTTCCTTTGCAAGCTTGCTTGGTTGGCCAAAAAGGGCTTATGCGTTTTTTCCTGAATATATTCAGGAAAAAACGCATAAGCCCTTTTTGGCCAAGTGCATCATTGTCGACGTTCTGCCTCTTTTCCTATGCTTTAAATGCAATTCCTGTCTACCTCCTGAAATCGCTTTCCTGCAATTCTCCCCCGATTTCAAGTCCTCTTGGCATCCTTACTTCAGTATATTTTTGGACGATAGCTGTCATTTATAACTCTGCAGGTTTGTGAATTACTGTGCCCCTGAGCTCCTTTCTTCAACTCGCTTTCTTGTGAGCTGGCCGCAACACCGCAGGATTGCTTCAGGCCCTAATCTGATTCCGGCACAGCACGCTGAGCCTTTGGTTAATTCCTCTTCCTGGTGGGAATTGAGAGTTAAATTTGCCCGTCCAGACACCTCCAGCTAGTCTCTCATTGGTTCTCCCTATTCCTGTTCATCTTCCGCAGAAATTGCAAACTGGGCCAAACAGGACGTTAAAGGCACTGACTCTCCAAGTCGGGAGAGTGTTAGTAAAGCGTCTGGAATGTTGCACCCGAGTACCAGGGGAGAAGAATGGAGACATATTGGAACACGTCTCCTGATCACACGGTTGATCATACTCTGGGTTCCACATGCATGTTTTAGCTGAAGGAAGAATCCCTTAAACCTGGAGAGTTGAGACCTGTGGAATGGGTACCATGCAATATGACTTCAAAGGGTCTTAATTTGCTCACCGAACTTCTCCAATCCTAACACTGCTGCGTTTATGCCCCATACACATGCCTGATTCTCTTTCGGAGACATAGCAATCCATAGGTTTTAAGATACTTACTAGTCAGGTACATTCTTAGGCGTTTAATATGGGGTGTTGAGTCCATTTCGTTGAGCAAGGAGGAGCTCTTGTGTATTACATATTTGGCTTAAGGAACTTTATCTGTGCTCATTTCAATCTCTGGTTTTAGGCAGCACCCCAACTCACCTTTCCCCTTAAGCAAGCATAAGTTGGTTTTCTAAATTTGAGACCCTGTTCTGTTTTGTAATTCAGTTCCTGTGTAGCCAAGTTTACATTCCGTGTATTAGTGATATCTTATGATGTTTCTTTTTCTGTGTGACTTATTTCAGTTAGAATCATCATACCTGAATCCACTCATTATGCTGCTACGGGCCTGATGACATAGATGTCATTGCTGAGTGATATTGCATTGTACGTACGTACCACAACTTCTTTATCCATTTTTCACTTTCTGCGATATTGAACTTGTACCATAAACGAGGTTCTTGTAAACAGAGCCGTCCCAAACTTTGGGGTGGCTGTGTCTTTTTGATTTTAATTTCCGTAAGCTATAGGATCATAAGTGGAAGTGCCGTAGGCTCTGTTGCTTTGTTTTTTAGACGTTTCAGGAAACACCATACACTTCTCCCGAGTGGCTGTTGCCAATTTACATCCCGCCCATCAGCATAACAAAGCTCCCAGTTCTCCATGGCCTGTCCTGCCTTTCTGGATTTTACACTTTTTTCAGATGGCCCTTTTGACCGGGGGGAAGTGAGACTTCATTGTAGTGCAGATTTCTTTGCAAGCTTGCTTGGTTGGCCAAAAAGGGCGTATGCGTTTTTTCCTGAATATATTCAGGAAAAAACGCATACGCCCTTTTTGGCCAAGTGCATCATTGTGCACGTTCTGCCTCTTTTCCTATGCTTTAAATGCAATTCCAGTCTAACTCCTGAAATCAGTTTCCTGCAATTCTGCCCCGCTTTCAAGTCCTCTTGGCAGCCTTACTTCAGTATATTTTTGGACGATAGCTGTCATTTATAACTCTGCAGGTTTGTGAATTACAGTGCCCCTGAGCTCCTTTCTTCAACTCGCTTTCTTGTGAGCTGGCCGCAACACCGCAGGATTATTTCAGGCCCTAATCTGGTTCCGGCATGGCACGCTGAGCCTTTGGTTAATTCCTCTTCCTGGTGGGAACTGAGAGTTAAATTTGCCCGTCCAGAGACCTCCAGCTAGTCTCTAACTGGTTCTCCCTGTTCCTGTTCATCTTCCACAGAAATTGCAAACTGGGCCAATCAAGAGGTTAAAGGCACTGAGTCTCCAAGTTGGGAGAGTGTTAGTAAAGCATCTGGAATGTTGCACCCGAGTACCAGGGGAGGAAAACTGAGACATATTTGAACACGTCTCCCGATCACACAGTAGATCATACTCTGGGTTCCACATGCATGTTTTAGCTGAAGGAAGAATCCCTTAAACCTGGAGAGTTGAGACCCGTGGAATGGGTACCATGCAATATGACTTCAAAGGGTCTTCATTTGCTCACCGAACCTCTCCAATCCTATCACTGCTGTGTTTATGCCCCTGTACACACGCTTGATTCTCTTTTGGAGACATAGCAATCCATAGGTTTTAAGATACTTACTAGTCAGGTACATTCTTAGGCGTTTAATATAGGGTGTTGAGTCCATTTTGTTGAGCAAGGAGTAGCTCTTGTCTATTCCATATTTGGCTTAAGGAACTTTATCTGTGCTCATTTCAATCTCTGGTTTTATGCAGCACCCCAACTCACCTTTCCCCTTAAGCAAGCATATGTTGGTTTGCTACATTTGAGACAGTGTTCTTCTTTGTAATCCAGTTCCTGTGTAGCCAAGTTTATATTCCGTGTATTAGTGATATCTTATGATGTTTCCTTTTCTGTGTGACTTGTTTCAGTTAGGATCATCATAGCTGAATCCACTCATTATGCTGCTATTGGCCTGATGACATAGATTTCATTGCTGAGTGATATTGCATTGTACGTAAGTACCACAACTTCTTTATCCATTTTTCACTTTCTGCGATATTGAACTTGTACCGTAAACGAGTTTCTTGTAAACAGAGCCGTCCCAAACTTTGGGGTGGCTGTGTCTTTTTGACTTTCATTTCCCTAAGCTATAGGACCATAAGTGGAAGTGCCCTAGGCTCTGTTGCTTTGTTTATAGATGTTTCAGGAAACACCATACACTTCTCCCCAGTGGCTGTTGGCAATTTACATCCCGCCCATCAGCATAACAAGGCTCCCAGTTCTCCATGGCCTGTCCTGCCTTTCTGGATTTTACACTTTTTGCAGATCGCCCTTTTGACCAGGGGGAAGTGAGACTTCATTGTAGTGCAGATTTCCTTTGCAAGCTTGCTTGATGGCCTAAAAGTGCATATGCGTTTTTTCCTGAATATATTCAGGAAAAAACGCATATGCCCTTTTTGGCCAAGTGCATCATTGTCGACGTTCTGCCTCTTTTCCTATGCTTTAAATGCAATTCCAGTCAACCTCCTGAAATCGGTTTCCTGCATTTCTGCCCCGCATTCAAGGACTCTTGGCAGCCTTACTTCGTATATTTTTGGACGATAGCTGTCATTTATAACTGTGCAGGGTTGTGAATTACAGTGCCCCTGAGCTCCTTTCTTCAACTCGCTTTCTTGTGAGCTGGCCGCAACACCGCAGGATTGCTTCAGGCCCTAATCTGGTTCCGGCACGGCATGCTGAGCCTTTGGTTAATTCGTCTTCCTGGTGGGAAATGAGAGTTAAATTTGCCCGTCCAGAAACCTCCAGCTAGTCTCTCCTTGGTTCTCCCTATTCCTGTTCATCTTCCACAGAAATTGCAAACTGAGTCAAACAGCAGGTTAAAGGCACTGACTCTCCAAGTCGGGAGAGTGTTAGTAAAGCGTCTGGAATGTTGCACCCGAGTACCAGGCAATGAGAACTGAGACATATTTGAACACCTCTCCCGATCACACGGTTGATCATACTCTGTGTTCCACATGCATGTTTTAGCTGAAGGAAGAATCCCTTAAACCTGGAGAGTTGAGACCCGTGGAATGGGTACCATAAAATACGACTTGAAAGGGTCTTCATTTGCTCACCGAACCTCTCCAATCCTATCACTGCTGCGTTTATGCCCCTGTACTCACGATTGATTCACTTTCAGAAACATAGCAATCCGTAGGTTTTAAGATACTTACTACTCAGGTACATTATTAGGCGTTTAATATGGGGTTTTGAGTCCATTTCGTTGAGCAAGGAGTAGCTCTTGTCTATTACATATTTGGCTTAGGGAACTTTATCTGTGCTCATTTCAATCTCTGGTTTTATGCAGCACCCCAACTCACCTTTCCCCTTAAACAAGCATAAGTTGGTTTTCTAAATTTGAGACTCTGTTCTGTTTTGTAAACCAGTTCCTGTGTAGCCAAGGTTACATTCCGTGTATTAGTGATATCTTATGATTTTTCTTATTCTGTGTGACTTATTTCAGTTAGAATCATCATACCTGAATCCACTCTATGCTGCTACGGGGCTGATGACCTAGATTTCATTGTTGAGTGATATTGCATTGTACGTAAGTACCACAACTTCTTTATCCATTTTTCGCTTTATGTGATATTGAACTTGTACCGTAAACGAGGTTCTTGTAAACAGAGCCATCCCAAACTTTGGGGTGGCTGTGTCTTTCTCATTTTAATTTCCCTAAGCTATAGGACCATAAGTGGAAGTGCCCTAGGCTCTGTTGCTTTGTTTTTTAGATGTTTCAAGAAATACCATACACTTCTCCCGAGTGGCTGTTGGCAATTTACATCCCGCCCATCAGCATAACAAGGCTCCCAGTTCTCCATGGCCTGTCCTGCCTTTCTGGATTTTACACTTTTTTCAGATGGCCCTTTTGACCGGGGGGAAGTGAGACTTCATTGTAGTGCAGATTTCCTTTGCAAGCTTGCTTGGTTGGCCAAAAAGGTCGTAAGCGTTTTTTCCTGAATATATTCAGGAAAAAACGCATACACCCTTTTTGGCCAAGTGCATCATTGTGGACGTTCTGCCTCTTTTCCTATGCTTTAAATGCAATTCCAGTCTACCTCCTGAAATCGGTTTCCTGCAATTCTGCCCGGCTTTCAAGTCCTCTTGGCAGCCTTACTTCAGTATATTTTTGGATGATAGCTGTCATTTATAACTCTGCAGGTTTGTGAATTACAGTGCCCCTGAGCTCCTTTCTTCAACTCGCTTTCTTGTGAGCTGGCCGCAACACCGTAGGGTTGATTCAGGCCATAATCTGGTTCCGGCATGGCACGCTGAGCCTTTGGTTAATTCCTCTTCCTGGTGGGAAATGAGAGTTAAATTTGCCCGTGCAGACACCTCCGGCTAGTCTCTCATTGGTTCTCCCTATACCTGTTCATCCTCCAGAGAAATTGCAAACTGGGCCAAACAGGAGGTTAAAGGCACTGACTCTCCATGTCGGGAGAGTGTTAGTTAAACTTCTGGAATGTTGCACCCGAGTACCAGGGGACGAGAACTGAGACATATTGGAACACATCTCCCGATCACACGGTTGATCATACTCTGGGTTCCACATGCATGTTTTAGCTGAAGGAAGAATCCCTTAAACCTGGAGAGTAGTGACCCGTGGAATGGGTACCATGCAATATGACTTCAAAGGGTCTTCGTTTGCTCACCGAACCTCTCCAATCCTATCATGGCTGCGTTTATGCCCCTCTACACATGCTTGATTCTCTTTCGGAGACATAGCAATCCATAGATTTTAAGATATTACTAGTCAGGTACATTCTTAGGCGTTTAATATGGGGTTTTGAGTCCATTTCGTTGAGCAAGGAGTAGCTCTTGTCTATTACACATTTGGCTTAAGGAACATTATCTGTGCTCATTTCAATCTCTGGTTTTATGCAGCACCCCAACTCACCTTTCCCCTTAAGCAAGCATAAGTTGATTTTCTAAATTTGAGACCCTGTTCTGTTTTGTAATTCAGTTTTTGTGTAGCCAAGTTTACATTACGTGTATTAGTGATATCTTATGATGTTTCTTTTTCTGTGTGACTTATTTCAGTTAGAATCATCATAGCTGAATCCACTCATTATGCTGCTACGTGCCTGATGACATAGATGTCATTGCTGAGTGATATTGCATTGTACGTAAGTACCACAACTTCTTTATCCATTTTTCGCTTTCTGCGATATTGAACTTGTACCGTAAACGAGGTTCTTGTAAACAGAGCTGTCCCAAACTTTGGGGTGGCTGTGTCTTTTTGATTTTAATTTCCCTAAGCTACAGGACCATAAGTGGAAGTGCTCTAGGCTCTGTGGCTTTGTTTTTTAGACGTTTCAGGAAACACCATACACTTCTCCCGAGTGGCTGTTGCCAATTTACATCCCGCCCATCAGCATAACAAAGCTCCCAGTTCTCCATGGCCTGTCCTGCCTTTCTGGATTTTACACTTTTTTCAGATGGCCCTTTTGACCGGGGGGAAGTGAGACTTCATTGTAGTGCAGATTTCTTTGCAAGCTTGCTTGGTTGGCCAAAAAGGGCGTATGCGTTTTTTCCTGAATATATTCAGGAAAAAACGCATACGCCCTTTTTGGCCAAGTGCATCATTGTGCACGTTCTGCCTCTTTTCCTATGCTTTAAATGCAATTCCAGTCTAACTCCTGAAATCGGTTTCCTGCAATTCTGCCCCGCTTCCAGTCCTCTTGGCAGCCTTACTTCAGTATATTTTTGGATGATAGCTGTCATTTATAACTCTGCAGGTTTGTGAATTACAGTGCCCCTGAGCTCCTTTCTTCAACTCGCTTTCTTGTGAGCTGGCCGCAACACCGCAGGATTATTTCAGGCCCTAATCTGGTTCCGGCATGGCACGCTGAGCCTTTGGTTAATTCCTCTTCCTGGTGGGAACTGAAAGTTAAATTTGCCCGTCCAGAGACCTCCAGCTAGTCTCTAACTGGTTCTCCCTGTTCCTGTTCATCTTCCACAGAAATTGCAAACTGGGCCAATCAAGAGGTTAAAGGCACTGAGTCTCCAAGTTGGGAGAGTGTTAGTAAAGCATCTGGAATGTTGCACCCGAGTACCAGGGGAGGAAAACTGAGACATATTTGAACACGTCTGCTGATCACACGGTAGATCATACTCTGGGTTCCACATGCATGTTTTAGCTGAAGGAAGAATCCCTTAAACCTGGAGAGTTGAGACCCGTGGAATGGGTACCATGCAATATGACTTCAAAGGGTCTTCATTTGCTCACCGAACCTCTCCAATCCTATCACTGCTGTGTTTATGCCCCTGTACACACGCTTGATTCTCTTTCAGAGACATAGCAATCCATAGGTTTTAAGATACTTACTAGTCAGGTACATTCTTAGGCGTTTAATATAGGGTGTTGAGTCCATTTTGTTGAGCAAGGAGTAGCTCTTGTCTATTCCATATTTGGCTTAAGGAACTTTATCTGTGCTCATTTCAATCTCTGGTTTTATGCAGCACCCCAACTCACCTTTCCCCTTAAGCATGCATATGTTGGTTTGCTAAATTTGAGACACTGTTCTTCTTTGTAATCCAGTTCCTGTGTAGCCAAGTTTATATTCCGTGTATTAGTGATATCTTATGATGTTTCCTTTTCTGTGTGACTTGTTTCAGTTAGGATCATCATAGCTGAATCCACTCATTATGCTGCTATTGGCCTGATGACATAGATTTCATTGCTGAGTGATATTGCATTGTACGTAAGTACCACAACTTCTTTATCCATTTTTCACTTTCTGCGATATTGAACTTGTACCGTAAACGAGTTTCTTGTAAACAGAGCCGTCCCAAACTTTGGGGTGGCTGTGTCTTTTTGACTTTCATTTCCCTAAGCTATAGGACCATAAGTGGAAGTGCCCTAGGCTCTGTTGCTTTGTTTATAGATGTTTCAGGAAACACCATACACTTCTCCCCAGTGGCTGTTGGCAATTTACATCCCGCCCATCAGCATAACAAGGCTCCCAGTTCTCCATGGCCTGTCCTGCCTTTCTGGATTTTACACTTTTTGCAGATCGCCCTTTTGACCAGGGGGAAGTGAGACTTCATTGTAGTGCAGATTTCCTTTGCAAGCTTGCTTGATGGCCTAAAAGTGCATATGCGTTTTTTCCTGAATATATTCAGGAAAAAACGCATATGCCCTTTTTGGCCAAGTGCATCATTGTCGACGTTCTGCCTCTTTTCCTATGCTTTAAATGCAATTCCAGTCAACCTCCTGAAATCGGTTTCCTGCATTTCTGCCCCGCATTCAAGGACTCTTGGCAGCCTTACTTCGTATATTTTTGGACGATAGCTGTCATTTATAACTGTGCAGGGTTGTGAATTACAGTGCCCCTGAGCTCCTTTCTTCAACTCGCTTTCTTGTGTGCTGGCCGCAACACCGCAGGATTGCTTCAGGCCCTAATCTGGTTCCGGCACGGCATGCTGAGCCTTTGGTTAATTCGTCTTCCTGGTGGGAAATGAGAGTTAAATTTGCCCGTCCAGAAACCTCCAGCTAGTCTCTCCTTGGTTCTCCCTTTTCCTGTTCATCTTCCACAGAAATTGCAAACTGAGTCAAACAGCAGGTTAAAGGCACTGACTCTCCAAGTCGGGAGAGTGTTAGTAAAGCGTCTGGAATGTTGCACCCGAGTACCAGGCAACGAGAACTGAGACGTATTTGAACACCTCTCCCGATCACACGGTTGATCATACTCTGTGTTCCACATGCATGTTTTAGCTGAAGGAAGAATCCCTTAAACCTTGAGAGTTGAGACCCGTGGAATGGTACCATGCAATATGATTTCAAAGCGTCTTCATTTGCTCACAGAACCTCTCCAATACTATCACTGCTGCATTTATGCCCCTGTACACATGCTTGATTCTCTTTCGGAGACATAGCAATCCATAGGTTTTAAGATACTTACTAGTCAGGTACATTCTTAGGCGTTTAATATGGGGTGTTGAGTCCATTTCGTTGAGCAACGAGTAGCTCTTCTCTATTACATATTTGGCTTAAGGAACTTTATCTGTGCTCATTTTAATCTCTGGTTTTATGCAGCACCCCAACTCACCTTTCCCCTTAAGCAAGCATAAGTTGGTTTTCTAAATTTGAGACCCTGTTCTGTTTTGTAATTCAGTTCCTGTGTAGCCAAGTTTACATTCCGTGTATTAGTGATATCTTGCGATGTTTCTTTTTCTGTGTGACTTATTTCAGTTAGAATCATCATACCTGAATCCACTCATTATGCTGCTACGGGCCTGATGACATAGATTTCATTGCTGAGTGATATTGCATTGTACGTAAGTACCACAACTTCTTTATCCATTTTTCACTTTCTGCGATATTGATTATGTACCGTAAACGAGGTTCTTGTAAACAGAGCTGTCCCAAACTTTGGAGTGGCTGTGTCTTTTTGATTTTAATTTCCCTAAGCTATAGGACCATAAGTGGAAGTGCCCTAGGCTCTGTTGCTTTGTTTTTTAGATGTTTCAGGAAACACCATACACTTCTCCCGAGTGGCTGTTGGCAATTTACATCCCGCCCATCAGCATAACAAGGCTCCCAGTTCTCCATGGCCTGTCCTGCCTTTCTGGATTTTACACGTTTTTCAGATGGCCCTTTTGACCCGGGGGAAGTGAGACTTCATTGTAGTGCAGATTTCCCTTGCAAACTTGCTTGGTTGGCCAAAAAGGGCGTATGCGCTTTTTTCCTGAATATATTCAGGAAAAAACGCATACGCCCTTTTTGGCCAAGTGCATCATTGTCGACTTTCTGCCTCTTTTCCTATGTTTTAAATGCAATTCCAGTCTACCTCCTGAAATCGGTTTCCTGCAATTCTGCCCCGCTTTCAAGTCCTCTTGGCAGCCTTACTTCAGTATATTTTTGGACGATAGCTGTCATTTATAACTCTGCAGGTTTGTGAATTACAGTGCCCCTGAGCTCCTTTCTTCAACTCGCTTTCTTGTGAGCTGGCCGCAACACCGCAGGATAGCTTCAGGCCCTAAACTGGTTCCGGCAAGGCACGCTGAGCCTTTGGTTAATTCCTCTTCCTGGTGGGAAATGAGAGTTAAATTTGCCCGTCCAGAAACCTCCAGCTAGTCTCTCATTGGTTCTCCCTATTCCTGTTCATCTTCCGCGGAATTTGCAAACTGGGCCAAACAGGAGGTTAAAGGCACTGACTCTCCAAGTCGGCAGAGTGTTAGTAAAGCATCTGGAATGTTGCACCCGAGTACCAGGGGACGAGAACTGAGACATATTTCAACACGTCTCCCGATCACACGGTTGATCATACTCTGGGTTCCACATGCATGTTTTAGCTGAAGGAAGAATCCCTTAAACCTGGAGAGTTGAGACCCGTGTAATGGTTACCATAAAATACGACTTGAAAGGGTCTTCATTTGCTCACCGAACCTCTCCAATCCTATCACTGCTGCGTTTATGCCCCTGTACTCACGATTGATTCACTTTCAGAAACATAGCAATCCGTAGGTTTTAAGATACTTACTACTCAGGTACATTATTAGGCGTTTAATATGGGGTTTTGAGTCCATTTCGTTGAGCAAGGAGTAGCTCTTGTCTATTACATATTTGGCTTAAGGAACTTTATCTGTGCTCATTTCAATCTCTGGTTTTATCAGCACCCCAACTCACCTTTCCCCTTAAACAAGCATAAGTTGGTTTTCTAAATTTGAGACTCTGTTCTGTTTTGTAAACCAGTTCCTGTGTAGCCAAGGTTACATTCCGTGTATTAGTGATATCTTATGATGTTTCTTATTCTGTGTGACTTATTTCAGTTAGAATCATCATACCTGAATCCACTCTATGCTGCTACGGGCCTGATGACCTAGATTTCATTGTTGAGTGATATTGCATTGTACGTAAGTACCACAACTTCTTTATCCATTTTTCGCTTTATGTGATATTGAACTTGTACCGTAAACGAGGTTCTTGTAAACAGAGCCATCCCAAACTTTGGGGTGGCTGTGTCTTTCTCATTTTAATTTCCCTAAGCTATAGGACCATAAGTGGAAGTGCCCTAGGCTCTGTTGCTTTGTTTTTTAGATGTTTCAAGAAACACCATACACTTCTCCCGAGTGGCTGTTGGCAATTTACATCCCGCCCATCAGCATAACAAGGCTCCCAGTTCTCCATGGCCTGTCCTGCCTTTCTGGATTTTACACTTTTTTCAGATGGCCCTTTTGACCGGGGGGAAGTGAGACTTCATTGTAGTGCAGATTTCCGTTGCAAGCTTGCTTGGTTGGCCAAAAAGTTCGTAAGCGTTTTTTCCTGAATATATTCAGGAAAAAACGCATACACCCTTTTTGGCCAAGTGCATCATTGTGGACGTTCTGCCTCTTTTCCTATGCTTTAAATGCAATTCCAGTCTACCTCCTGAAATCGGTTTCCTGCAATTCTGCCCGGCTTTCAAGTCCTCTTGGCAGCCTTACTTCAGTATATTTTTGGATGATAGCTGTCATTTATAACTCTGCAGGTTTGTGAATTACAGTGCCCCTGAGCTCCTTTCTTCAACTCGCTTTCTTGTGAGCTGGCCGCAACACCGTAGGGTTGATTCAGGCCATAATCTGGTTCCGGCATGGCACGCTGAGCCTTTGGTTAATTCCTCTTCCTGGTGGGAAATGAGAGATAAATTTGCCCGTCCAGACACCTCCAGCTAGTCTCTCATTGGTTCTCCCTATTCCTGTTCATCTTCCGCGGAATTTGCAAACTGGGCCAAACAGGAGGTTAAAGGCACTGACTCTCCATGTCGGGAGAGTGTTAGTAAAGCATCTGGAATGTTGCTCCCGAGTACCAGGGGAGGAAAACTGAGACATATTTGAACACGTCTCCCGATCACACGGTTGATCATACTCTGGGTTCCACATGCATGTTTTAGCTGAAGGAAGAATCCCTTAAACCTGGAGAGTTGAGACCCGTGGAATGGGTACCTTGCAATATGAATTCAAAGGGTCTTCATTTGCTCACCGAACCTCTCCAATCCTATCACTGCTGCGTTTATGCCCCTGTACACATGCTTGATTCTCTTTCGGAGACATAGCAATCCATAGCTTTTAAGATACTTACTAGTCAGGTACATAGTTAGGCGTCTAATATGGGGTGTTGAGTCCATTTCGTTGAGCAAGGAGTAGCTCTTGTCTATTACATATTTGGCTTAAGGAACTTTATCTGTGCTCATTTCAATCTCTGGTTTTATGCAGCACCCCAACTCACCTTTCCCCTTAACAAGCATAAGTTGTTTTTCTAAATTTGAGACCCTGTTCTGTTTTGTAATTCAGTTCTTGTGTAGCCAAGTTTACATTCCGTTTATTAGTGATATCTTATGATGTTTCTTTTTCTGTGTGACTTATTTCAGTTAGAATCATCATACCTGAATCCACTCTATGCTGCTACGGGCCTGATGACATAGATTTCATTGCTGAGTGATATTGCATTGTACAAAAGTACCACAACTTCTTTATCCATTTTTCACTTTCTGTGATATTGAACTTGTACCGTAAACGAGGTTCTTGTAAACAGAGCCATCCCAAACATTGGGGTAGCTGTGTCTTTTTGATTTTAATTTCCCTAAGCTACAGGACCATAACTGGAAGTGCCCTAGGCTCTGTTGCTTTGTTTTAGATGTTCCAGGAAACACCATACACTTCTCCGGAGTGGCTGTTGGCAATTTACATCCCGCCCATCAGCATAACAAGGCTCCCAGTTCTCCATGGCCTGTCCTGCCTTTCTGGATTTTACACTTTTTTCAGATGGCCCTTTTGACTGGGGGGAAGTGAGACTTCATTGTAGTGCAGATTTCCTTTGCAAGCTTGCTTGGTTGGCCAAAAAGGGCGTATGCTTTTTTTCCTGAATATATTCAGGAAAGAAAGCATACGTCCTTATTGGCCAAGTGCATCATTGTCGACGTTCTGCCTCTTTTCCTACGCTTTAAATGCAAATCCAATCTACCTCCTGAAATCGGTTTCCTGCAATTCTGCCCCGCTTTCACGTCCTCTTGGCAGCCTTACTTCAGTATATTTTTGGACGATAGCTGTCATTTATAACTCTGCAGGTTTGTGAATTACAGTGCCCCTGAGCTCCTTTCTTCAACTCGCTTTCTTGTGAGCTGGCCGCAACACCGCAGGATTGCTTCAGGCCCTAATCTGGTTCCGGCACGGCACGTTGAGCCTTTGGTTAATTCCTCTCCCTGGTGGGAAATGAGATATAAATTTGCCCGTCCAGACACCTCCAGCTAGTCTCTCATTGGTTCTCCCTATTCCTGTTCATCTTCCGCGGAATTTGCAAACTGGGCCAAACAGGAGGTTAAAGGCACTGACTCTCCAAGTCGGGAGAGTGTTAGTAAAGCGTCTGGAATGTTGCACCCGAGTACCAGGTGACGAGAACTGAGACATATTGGAACACATCTCCCGATCACACGGTTGATCATACTCTGGGTTCCACATGCATGTTTTAGCTGAAGGAAGAATCCCTTAAACCTGGAGAGTTGAGACCCGTGGAATGGGTACCATGGAATATGACTTCAAAGGGTCTTCGTTTGCTCACCGAACCTCTCCAATCCTATCACTGCTGCGTTTATGCCCCTGTACACATGCTTGATTCTCTTTCGCAGACATAGCAATCCATAGGTTTTAAGATACTTTCTAGTCAGGTACATTCTTAGGCGTTTAATATGGGGTGTTGAGTCCATTTCGTTGAACAAGGAGTGGGTCTTGTCTATTACATATTTGGCTTAAGGAACTTTATCTGTGCTAATTTCAATGTCTGGTGTTATGCAGCACCCCATCTCACCTTTCCCCTTAAGCAAGCATAAGTTGGTTTTCTAAATTTGAGACCCTGTTCTGTTTTGTAATTCAGTTCCTGTGTAGCCAAGTTTACATTCCGTGTATTAATGATATCTTATGATGTTTCTTTTTCTGTGTGACTTATTTCAGTTAGAATCATCATAGCTGAATCCACTCATTATGCTGCTACGTGCCTGATGACATAGATGTCATTGCTGAGTGATATTGCATTGTACGTAAGTACCACAACTTCTTTATCCATTTTTCGCTTTCTGCGATATTGAACTTGTACCGTAAACGAGGTTCTTGTAAACAGAGCTGTCCCAAACTTTGGAGTGGCTGTGTCTTTTTGATTTTAATTTCCCTAAGCTACAGGACCATAAGTGGAAGTGCTCTAGGCTCTGTGGCTTTGTTTTTTACATGTTTCAGGAAACACCATACACTTCTCCCGAGTGGCTGTTGGTAACTTACATCCCGCCCATCAGCATAACAAGGCTCCGAGTTCTCCATGGCCTGTCCTGCCTTTCTGGATTTTACAATTATTTCAGATGGCCCTTTTCACCAGGGGGAAGTGAGACTTCATTGTAGTGCAGATTTCCTTTGGAAGCTTGCTTGGTTGGCCAAAAAGTGCGTATGCTTTTTTTCCTGAATATATTCAGGAAAAAACGCATACGCCCTTTTTGGCCAAGTGCATCATTGTGGACGTTCTGCCTCTTTTCCTATGCTTTAAATGCAATTCCAGTCTACCTCCTGAAATCGGTTTCCTGCAATTCTGCCCCGCTTTCAAGTCCTCTTGGCAGCCTTACTTCAGTATATTTTTGGACGATAGCTGTCATTTATAACTCTGCAGGTTTGTGAATTACAGTGCCCCTGAGCTCCTTTCTTCAACTCGCTTTCTTGTGAGCTGGCCGCAACACCGCAGGATTGCTTCAGGCCCTAATCTGGTTCCGGAATGACACGCTGAGCCTTTGGTAAATTCCTCTTCCTGGTGGGAAATGAGAGTTAAATTTGCCCTTCCAGACACTTCCAGCTAGTCTCTCATTGGTTCTCCCTATTCCTGTTCATCTTTTGCAGAAATTGCAAACTGGGCCAAACAGGAGGTTAAAAGCACTGACTCTCCAAGTCGGGAGAGTGTTAGTAAAGCATCTGGAATGTTGCACCCGAGTACCAGGGGAAGAGAACTGAGACATATTTGAACACGTCTCCCGATCACACGGTTTATCATACTCTGGGTTCCACATGCATGTTTTAGCTGAAGGAAGAATCCCTTAAACCTGGAGAGTTGAGACCTGTGGAATGGGTACCATGCAATATTATTTCAAAGGGTCTTCATTTGCACACCGAACCTCTCCAATCCTATCACTGCTGCGGTTATGGCCCTGTACACACGCTTGATTCTCTTTCGGAGACATAGCAATCCATAGGTTTTAAGATACTCACTAGTCAGGTAAATTCTTAGGCGTTTAATATGGGGTGTTGAGTCCATTTCGTTGAGCTTGGAGTAGCTCTTTTCTATTACATATTTGGCTTAAGGAACTTTATCTGTGCTCATTTCAATCTCTGGTTTTATGCAGCACCCTAACTCACCTTTCCCCTTAAGCAAGCATAAGTTGGTTTTCTAAATTTGAGACCCTCTTCTGTTTTGTAATCCAGTTCCTGTGTAGCCATGTTTACATTCCGTGTATTAGTGATATCTTATGATGTTTCTTTTTCTGTGTGACTTGTTTCAGTTAGGATCATCATAGCTGAATCCACTCATTATGCTGCTATGGGCCTGATGACATAGATTTCATTGCTGAGTGATATTGCATTGTACGTAAGTACCACAACTTCTTTATCCATTTTTCACTTTCTGCGATATTGAACTTGTACCGTAAACGAGGTTCTTGTAAACAGAGCCATCCCAAACTTTGGGGTGGCTGTGTCTTTTTGATTTTAATTTCCCTAAGCTATAGGACCTTAAGTGGAAGTGCCCTAGGCTCTGTTGCTTTGTTTTAGATGTTCCAGGAAACACAATACACTTCTCCCGAGTGGCTGTTGGCAATTTACATCCTGTCCATCAGCATAACAAGGCTCCCAGTTCTCCATGGCCTTTCCTGCCTTTCTGGATTTTACACTTTTTTCAGATGGCCCTTTTGACTGGGGGGAAGTGAGACTTCATTGTAGTGCAGATTTCCTTTGCAAGCTTGCTTGGTTGGCCAAAAAGGGCGTATGCGTTTTTTCCTGAATATATTCAGGAAAAAACGCATACGCCCTTTTTGGCCAAGTGCATCATTGTCGACATTCTGCCTCTTTTCCTATGCTTTAAATGCAATTCCAGTCTACCTCCTGAAATCGGTTTCCTGCAATTCTGCCCCGCTGTCAAGTCCTCTTGGCAGCCTTACTTCAGTATATTTTTGGATGATAGCTGTCATTTATAACTCTGCATGTTTGTGATTTACAGTGCCCCTGAGCTCCTTTATTCAACTCGCTTTCTTGTGAGCTGGCCGCAACACCGCAGGATTGCTTCAGGCCCTAATCTGGTTCCGGCACTGCACGCTGAGCCTTTGGTTAATTCCTCTCCCTGGTGGGAAATGAGAGATAAATTTGCCCGTCCAGACACCTCCATCTAGTCTCTCATTGGTTCTCCCTATTCCTGTTCATCTTCCGCGGAATTTGCAAACTGGGCCAAACAGGAGGTTAAAGGCACTGACTCTCCAAGTCGGGAGAGTGTTAGTAAAGCGTCTGGAATGTTGCACCCGAGTACCAGGGGACGAGAACTGAGACATATTGGAACACATCTCCCGATCACATGGTTGATCATACTCTGGGTTCCACATGCATGTTTTAGCTGAAGGAAGAATCCCTTAAACCTGGAGAATTGAGACCCGTGGAATGGGTACCATGCAATATGACTTCAAAGGGTCTTCGTTTGCTCACCGAACCTCTCCAATCCTATCACTGCTGCGTTTATGCCCCTGTACACATGCTTGATTCTCTTTCGCAGACATAGCAATCCATAGGTTTTAAGATACTTACTAGTCAGGTACATTCTTAGGCGTTTAATATGGGGTGTTGAGTCCATTTCGTTGAACAAGGAGTAGGTCTTGTTTATTACATATTTGGCTTAAGGAACTTTATCTGTGCTCATTTCAATGTCTGGTGTTATGCAGCACCCCATCTCACCTTTCCCCTTAAGCAAGCATAAGTTGGTTTTCTAAATTTGAGACCTTGTTCTGTTTTGTAATTCAGTTCCTGTGTAGCCAAGTTTACATTCCGTGTATTAGTGATATCTTATGATGTTTCTTATTCTGTGTGACTTATTTCAGTTAGAATCATCATACCTGAATCCGCTCTATGCTGCTACGGGCCTGATGACATACATTTCATTGTTGAGTGATATTGCATTGTACGTAAGTACCACAACTTCTTTATCCATTTTTCACTTTCTGTGATATTGAACTTGTACCGTAAACGAGGTTCTTGTAAACAGAGCCGTCCCAAACATTGGGGTGGCTGTGTCTTTTTGATTTTAATTTCCCTAAGCTACAGGACCATAACTGGAAGTGCCCTAGGCTCTGTTGCTTGGTTTTAGATGTTCCAGGAAACACCATACACTTCTCCCGAGTGGCTGTTGGCAATTTACATCCCGCCCATCAGCATAACAAGGCTCCCAGTTCTCCAAGGCCTGTCCTGCCTTTCTGGATTTTACACTTTTTCCAGATGGCCCTTTTGACCGGGGGGAAGTGAGACTTCATTGTAGTGCAGATTTCCTTTGTAAGCTTGCTTGGTTGGCCAAAAAGGGCGTTTGCTTTTTTTCCTGAATATATTCAGGAAAAAACGCATACGCCCTTTTTGGCCAAGTGCATCATTGTGGACGTTCTGCCTCTTTTCCTATGCTTTAAATGCAATTCCAGTCTACCTCCTGAAATCGGTTTCCTGCAATTCTGCCCCGCTTTCAAGTCCTCTTGGCAGCCTTACTTCAGTATATTTTTGGACGATAGCTGTCATTTATAACTCTGCAGGTTTGTGAATTACAGTGCCCCTGAGCTCCTTTCTTCAACTCGCTTTCTTGTGAGCTGGCCGCAACACCGCAGGATTGCTTCAGGCCCTAATCTGGTTCCGGAATGACACGCTGAGCCTTTGGTTAATTCCTCTTCCTGGTGGGAAATGAGAGTTAAATTTGCCCTTCCAGACACTTCCAGCTAGTCTCTCATTGGTTCTCCCTATTCCTGTTCATCTTTTGCAGAAATTGCAAACTGGGCCAAACAGGAGGTTAAAAGCACTGACTCTCCAAGTCCGGAGAGTGTTAGTAAAGCGTCTGGAATGTTGCACCCGAGTACCAGGGGACGAGAACTGAGACATATTTGAACACGTCTCCCAATCACACGGTTTATCATACTCTGGGTTCCACATGCATGTTTTAGCTGAAGGAAGAATCCCTTAAACCTGGAGAGTTGAGACCTGTGGAATGGGTACCATGCAATATTATTTCAAAGGGTCTTCATTTGCTCACCGAACCTCTCCAATCCTATCACTGCTGCGGTTATGGCCCTGTACACACGCTTGATTCTCTTTCGGAGACATAGCAATCCATAGGTTTTAAGATACTTACTAGTCAGGTAAATTCTTAGGCGTTTAATATGGGGTGTTGAGTCCATTTCGTTGAGCTTGGAGTAGCTCTTTTCTATTACATATTTGGCTTAAGGAACTTTATCTGTGCTCATTTCAATCTCTGGTTTTATGCAGCACCCTAACTCACCTTTCCCCTTAAGCAAGCATAAGTTGGTTTTCTAAATTTGAGACCCTCTTCTGTTTTGTAATCCAGTTCCTGTGTAGCCATGTTTACATTCCGTGTATTAGTGATATCTTATGATCTTTCTTTTTCTGTGTGACTTGTTTCAGTTAGGATCATCATAGCTGAATCCACTCATTATGCTGCTATTGGCCTGATGACATAGATTTCATTGCTGAGTGATATTGCATTGTACGTAAGTACCACAACTTCTTTATCCATTTTTCACTTTCTGCGATATTGAACTTGTACCGTAAACGAGGTTCTTGTAAACAGAGCCGTCCCAAACTTTGGGGAGGCTGTGTCTTTTTTATTTTAATTTGCCTAACCTATAAGACCATAAGTGGAAGTGCCCTAGGCTCTGTTGCTTTGTTTTTTAGATGTTTCAGGAAACACCATACACTTCTCCGAGTGGCTGTTGGCAATTTACATCCAGGCCATCAGCATAACAAGGCTCCCAGTTCTCCATGGCCTGTCCTGCCTTTCTGGATTTTACACTTTTTTCAGATGGCCCTTTTGACCCGGGGGAAGTGAGACTTCATTGTAGTGCAGATTTCCTTTGCAAGCTTGCTTGGTTGGCCAAAAAGGGCTATGCGTTTTTTTCTGAATATATTCAGGAAAAAACGCATACGCCCTTTTTGGCCAAGTGCATCATTGTCGACCTTCTGCCTCTTTTCCTATGGTTTAAATGCAATTCCAGTCTACCTCCTGAAATCGGTTTCCTGCAATTGTGCCTTGCTTTCAATGCCTCTTCATAGCCGTATCTCAATATATTTTTTGAAAATAGTTGGCCTTTATAACTCTTCAGGTTTTTGAATTGCAGTGGCCCTTAGCTCCATTTTTCAGCTCTTATTTTTGTGATCTTGCCTCATAACCACAGCATTCCTTCAGGCCGTATTCTTCTTCTGGGGCACCTTGCTGTGCCTTTGGTTTATTCTTCTTACTGATGTGAAATTAGAGTGACATGTGCCCATTGAAACTGCTACACCTAGTTTCTCACTGGTTCCCCCTATTCCCATTCATCCTCCGCACTAACTGCAGACTGTGCGATACCAGAACTTAAAGGCATTGACTCTCCATGTGGGGATATTGTTAGTAAAGCGGCTGGAATGTCGATCTGGAGCCGCAGGAGAGGAAAAATGATGTGTGTTTTAGAAACCTTTCCCGATCATATGGTATACCAGTCGCTGGGTTTCCCAAGCATGGTTTAGCTGTAGGAAGATTCCCTTCAACCTGGAGTTTTGGGACCCTTGGAATGAGTAGCATGAAGTATTGCATTAAACTTTTGGCAGTTGCTCACCAAAGCTCACCAATCCTCTCAGCCCCAAGTGTGCAGCCTTATGTCTTATCCAGCTGTGGGTTTATATGTGGTCAATCCAGGTTGCATCACAGCCCCTGAGCAAATTTTGTAAGAATTTTTCTCTCTTTCATTGTTTCTGCGTTTTGTTTTTAAAATTTATTTCTATAATGGGGTTTAGCTCATTTTCACTGCTGTGTTTGTGCCGCTCTGCACACACTTGATTCCCTTATGGAGATATATCAATACATGGGTTTTAAGATTCTTATTACTCAGATATATTTCTCTGCGGTGTATAGGGTGTGTTGAGGCCAGTTCATTGAGCAAGGTGTAGATCTTGTCTAATATCTATTTGGTTTATTGAACGGTATCTGTGCTAATTTCAAACTCTGGTTTTATGCATCACCCCACCTCTCCTTTCCCCTTAAGCTGACATAAGTGTGTTTTCTAAATGTGAGACACTGTTCTGTTCTGTAATTCATTTCTTGTGCAGCCATATTTACCCTCCCTCTATAAGTGATATCTTATGATATGTTTCTTTTTCTGTTTGACTTATTTCAAGTAGTATTATCGGACCTAAATCCACTCTTTATCCTTCTACTAGCCTTATTACCTTGATTTCATGGTGAAGAGATATTCCATTGTACATAAGTACCACATCTTCTTTATCCATTGTTCTCTTTCCTGGGATATTTAAGGTGTACTGAAGTTGAGGTTCTTGTAAACAGAGTAGCCCTAAACTGTGGTGTGCTTGTGTCTTGTTGATTTTTAGACTTCCCTAGATATACTCCCATGTTTGGAAGTGTCCTATGCTCTGTAGCTCTGTTTTTTAGATGATTTAGGAACCACCATACACTTCTCCAGAGTGGCTCTCGGCAGTTCACACACTGCCCATCAGCGTATAAAGGCTCCCTGTTCTCCATGGCCTGTCCTGCATTTCTGGTTTTTACAAATTTTTAGGATGGCCCTTTTGACTGGTGGGAAATGAGACTTCTTTGTTGTGCACATTTGCATTGCTTGCTTGCTTCGTTGCCCATAAAGTGCGTATGCGTTTTTTCCTGGATATAATCAGGAAAAAACGCATACGCCCTTTTGGGCCAACTGCATCATTGTCGAAATTCTGCCGCTTTTCATGTGCTTTAAAGATGAGTCCAATCTATCTCTTGAAATCTCTTTCTTGCAATTCTGTCTTGCATTCAGATCCTCTTCTTTGCCTTACCTCAACATAGTTTTGGACGTTAGTTTTCATTTATAACTCTGCAGGTTTGTGAATTGCAGTGACCCTGAGCTCCATTTTTTAAGTTGCTCTTTTGTGAGCTGGCCTCAAACCCGCAGGATTGCTTCAGGCCCTATTTTGGCTCCGGCGAGGCGGGCTGAGCCTTTTTTCAATTCTTATTCTTAATGGGAAATTAGAGTGATATGTGCCCGTCCAAACCCCTACAACTATTCTCTCATTGGTTCCCCCTCTTCCCGTTCATCCTCCTCACAATTTGCAAAATGTGTGAAACAGAAGTTGAAATGTGCTGATTCTCCAAGTGGGGAGATTCTAAGTAACGTGGCTGGAATGGTGAACAGGAGCACCAGGAGAGGATAAATGAGCTGCATTTTAGACACATCTCCCGATCACATGGTGTACAGTCCTCTGGGTTTTCCATGCATGTTTTAGCTGTAGGAAGATCCCTTGAACCTGCAGATTGGGGACCCATTGAATGGGTACCAGGTAGTATTACTTTAAAGGGTGTGCATTTCCTCACCCAACCTCACATTTCTCTTAGTGCAAACAGTTTCCAGCCTTATGTCTCATCCTGCTGTGGGTCTAGATGTGTTCAATCCATGTTGCATCACCGTCCCTGAGGAAAAGTTGTAAGAGGTTTTCTCTGTCTCTCTGTCATTTATTTTTTTCAATTTATTACTATATTGGTTACAGCTGATTTTCAAAGCTCTGTTTCTTGCTGCTGTACATCCACTTGATTCACGTACAGAGAGACATCAGTAAATTCTTTTTCAGATTCTTACCAGTCGTATATATTCTTTTCCGGTGACTTGAGTGTGCTGAGTGCAGTTCTTTTAGCTACCGTGTGGGCCTTGTTGATTATCAGTTTGGTATTTGGAATGGTATCTTTGCTAATTTCAACCTCCTGGATGATGCCTCACCCCTCCCCACCTTTCCCGTTTAGCAGCCTTATGCGGGTTTTCTACATATTTGACTATGTTTTTGTTTTGTAATTTATTTCATGTGTAGCCATTTTGGATTCCACCTTTAAGTGATATCTTATGATATGTGTCTTTTTCTTTTTGAATTATGTCACTTAGAATGATCATACGTAACTCCTCCGGAGTTGTTACAACTGGCCATATTTCATTGATTTCCAGGCTGAATAATATTCCACTCTACCTAAGTACCACATCTCTATCCATTTTTTCTCTCCAGAGACATTTAAGTTATATCCTAGTCGAGGATCTTTTAAACAGAGAGGGGGTAAACATTGGGGTGCCTGTGTCCTCTCGATTTTGGTTTTTCCCAAGATATACGCCCATGAGTGCAAGTGCCCTATGCTCTGTAGCTCATTTTTTAGATGCTTTAGTAAACACAATACACTTCTCCAGAATGGCCGTTGGCAATATACATTTCCACTATAAGTCTCACAGGGCTCCCTCTTCTCCTTGCCCTGTCCTGCATTTCTGTTGTTTACGCTTTATGCGGATGGCTCTTCTGACTGATGCGAAGTGATATCTTTTGTAGTATTGACTTCCAGTGCCCACCTGTTTGGTTGGCTAAAAAAGTGTATGCCCTTTTCTTGAATATATACAGAAAAAAACGCATACACCCTTTTTGGCCAACTGCAATGTTGGCAATGTTCAGCTCCTTTTCTTGTGCTTAATGGCGAGTCCTTTCTACCTCCTCAAATCCCTTTCCTGCCATTCTCCCTTGCTTACAAGTCCTTTTCTCTGACTTTCCTCAAGACATTTTTCAGTGATGGATATTTTCAACTCTGCAGTTTCGTGAATTTTACTGCCCCTGAGTTCCATTGTTCAACTTGTGTTTATGGGAACTGGCCACAAAGCAGAGGGATTTCCTCAAGCCCTATACTGTTTCCATGGGCAACCCTAGCCTTTGGTCAATTCGTCTTCCTGATTGGAAATTAGAGTGACATGTGCCTGTCTGAACACCTAGGACTTGTCTCTCATTGTTCCTCATCCTTCCGCTTCATCCTCTGGACAAATTCCAAACTGTACGCAACAGGATGTTGACAGTGCTGACATCTCCAAGTGGGGAGACTGTTAGTAAAGACGCTGGAGGGGTGAACCCGAGCACCAGGAGATGAGGAGATGAGATGCCTTTTCCAAACTCTTCCCGATCAGACGGTATACCATCCTCTGGGTGTGACAGACATGTTTTAGAAGTAGGAAGAGTCCCATTCATGTAAGGAGAACACCAGGGCTTTTTCAAAATCAGTGTCTCCCCGAAACCCAAACTGGGGAATTTTTTAAGCTACGGCTACACATATGTTCATTAAGGGCCTTGGGAAGTAGGCAGAGTCCAAACTTTAGATGATTGAAGTCTTCAGGGTCAGAAGCACTCACCACCAGCTTCCCTTATGTTACACTTTAACTGTCATTGATAGATGATGTCAATAAAAATATCTATTCTTTTCCAGATTATTTCCCCTTATAGGTTATAGCAAAATGTTGAGTGTAGTTCCCTGTGCTATACAGTAGTTCCTTGTTGATGATCTATTTTATACATAGCAGTGTGTATGTGTTAATCCCAAACTGTTAATTTATCCCTCCTCCCACCTTTCTCCTTTGGTAATAATAAATTATAAGATTTTATACTTCTCAGAAATGGGGGAGCTGAAAGAGAGGTATCATTTTCAATGGAAAAGCATTTAAAACAAGATTGAAGCTTTAACCAAGATTATTAGATGTACATCCTTGGAAAGAAATCACTTCGTTTCTCTAATATTGACCTGACAAATAAGACAAACCTTTTCACTGAACTTGCTTATAATAAAGTGATGGAAATATCAAATGGAAGTGTTAGAAACATCTTATTTTACCCGAGCCTTATACACTGTTCTATGTTAACTACAGTTTGGCTCACACATCTGTTCATTGAGGTTACAATAGTCTCAATTTCTGTTACTGATCCTCCAGAGTGGACCCCAACAAGTGTCCCCCTGCCCAGTGTCATTGGGGCCAACAGATCGAGACTGAGTTTGGTTCACAAGCAAAGGAAACTTTATATTTTGATCAGAGAATGGAGAGGTGAGAGCATGCACTACCCCGTGGGCTGTGGGCTGGGCTGTTGTGTAGAGATCCTGTCAGAGTCAGTGGGAGGGAGGGGGCGGAGCTCTCGAGGGCCGGGTTGGCTGCAGCTCAGGCTCTGTATCGCGGAGTCTGCACTGGGCCCCAGGGGCTGAGGTGTCGTCCCAGCCATTCTGCACTAGGAAATCTGGTCTGAAGTGCCGGGTGTGGAACCTCTGCATGCGGGACCCTAGGAGCACATGAAATTAGACAAAGCACAAAGGATAAAAACGGTTAGACTTGACTTTATTGCCCAGATTCTATTTTTATCTCCCAGGGATTTTTAATGGGCTTTGCTGGGGACAAACCCCTCCTCTGTCTTTTGCCCCGTTCCTCATTCTTGGAGTGCTGAGGGTGCAGACCCTTCTTCTGTAACTGCTGAGGGCTGAGTTGGGAGCCCTCATACCCGGGGGCGAGGGTCAGAGCTCTCCCCAGCAGCCTCCAGGTGACGTTGATTGTCCCCAGGCCCCCTGCCTCCCTGCTCGTCCACCTGAGCACCAGCATTGGAAGTGTTATAGATTCTAATGACCTTTAAGGGTCCAGGAAAGAGATGTGCAGAGACGCTGTGGGGGCCGGTTTCACCCCGCCCCACATTTGTTCGGCCACCTTAGGCTGACCGTTTCTGCCAGCCTAGATGCTCTGACCAGTAGTCTGCGCTTTCTTCAATTAGGTCTCTGAATTAACGTACAAACAGCACCAGGTGTCAGAGCCCTGCCCGCTCAACTCCCAGACAGTCCAGGGTCAGTGGTGATCAAGGACCATGATGGCCACTGAGTCAACAGCCTTTTGAAGTAAACAGAAGTTCAGCCGGTCTCATTGGCCACCATCATCACGGTGTCTGTAGGCTTTTCTATGGTGACAGTGTGATATACGGTTCCCCCGCCAAGATTATTAGCTCCCCTCTGGGTGCAGTATGTCCTGCAAGCAGTAGTCTATTCTTTTGGGACACACTCTTGTTGTTTTATGAGAGAAACTCCAGGTCAAGTGATGTTCACATGAGTCGTCATGGTGCCCTGTTGCCCCCGGTTATCTCTCTGGATGTTGGAGTTGGAAGGCCTCCTCACTCGAGGTTGGTGTGCCCACAGAGCGAACCCTGCAACTTCAGGGCATGGTTGGTGGTTAGGATCACCACGTGGGGTCCTTTTCCCTTAGGAGGGAGGTGGCCTTTGGGGCTGCTGATTTCCAGGTTTTTAGATACCGCCAGTATCTTGGCCAGATGTGGCAGTGGGCCAAGCCCCTTGGTGACCGTAGTTTATCCTACCTGGATGGCATTCATTGCATTCTTGCATTGTTCCATTTCAAGTGGTCCCAGATTTTGCACTAATTCTCCAATGGCGATTCACTGGGAATGTAAAGGTCAAAGGGTTTAGCTAAATTAGGGAGTTCCAGGGCAAGGGTCTGAATTGACTGCTCTTTCCATTCTTGAAAGGCCACTTCTGGATTCTATTCAAAAGGATCATCATCTTTTCCTTTCAGTGTTTCATATAGAGGCCCAGCTAGTGGACTGTAGTTAGGGATCCAGAAGCAGCAAACCCTGGCCTCCCCAGGAACCCCTAAGCTGTCTTCTAGTTTTAGAAAGGGGTAAGGCTGAAAATGGTTTCTTTCCTTTCCTGGGATGGGCTTCTCCGACCTTCTGTGAGAATGAAGCCCAGGCAGGTCACCGCAGTCTGTGATATTTGAGCTTTTTCTTGGACAACTTCTATCCTTTATTGGCTTGGTAGTTCAGAGGCCTCCTTAGTAGGGCTGGCGATCAGAATGTCGTCTGTGTACTGAAGGAGGGTTTCCTTTTCCAGAGGTAGAACTTTTAGGTCTTTAGCTAAGCTTTCCCCAAAGATGGTGTGGGAATTTTTGCACCCTTGGGGCAAGACGGCCCGGAAGTATTGTTTTAGTTGTATGTTGAGTCCTGCCACTCACAAGCCAAAATTTCTTGTGACGCTGGGACTAATGGAATACAAAAGAAGGCATCATTGAAGACTAATACAGAATACCATGTCCTGGTGGTTGGTAGAATGACCAGCAGGGTGTAGGAATTAGGAGCAGCTGGAGGTATATCCTCGGTGGCTTCACTGACTGTCCTGACATCCTTTACCAGGTCCCCAGCAGCCCATGGGGCTCTCGTGGTCAGACCAATCCCAGAATATGGAGCTCACCTGGGCAGGTACCCCACCCCCACCCCAGCCCACGGGGCTATCGTGGTCAGGCCCCTCCCAGGATACAGAGCTACCCTTGCAGGTACTGTGGCAAGGCTGGGCACACAGGAACCGTGCACATAGCCCTCATTGCAGAGCACCCCCAGCACACCTGTCGCTCAGAGCTGACACAGAGCACCTCAGAGCAGGACTTGAACTAACAAACAGCAGCTGCGACAGGTCTGTGACCCTGGGCATCACTCTGTGCGGCCTCCCTCCACCTGGTCTTCCAGAGACTTCCACTGCACCCGGGGCACCAGGCCTCTGTCTCCAACCACCACCCACCCCTCCTCTCCCTGACTCCTGGGTTCCTCTCATTAGGAGAGGGTTTTCTTGAAGTTGTCTCCCACTCATGGGCCAGATAAAATGATTAGAAAACAAGCCAAAGCTGCAGCCCCTTGTCTATCCTGACTCTCAGGAGCCCACACCTGTTCCTTGGACCTGGCCGGTTCAGCAAGTTCCATTTTCTGCAGCTGTGAGCCCCTGAGGGGTGATGATTGGCTGACCTGGGCAGCCTTACTATGCCGGCCAGCCCTCCCCAGGTGTGCCTGGGTTGAGATCAATATAAATACCACTCCAGGCAGCAAGAGGCCCTGGAGCCGTGCCTGATGCCATTTTCTCTGCCCTGTCAGCAGTCTCGGGGCTGGGCTGGTGGGAGGGAGTGAGAGGCCACGGCTTTGTGTGTGGCCCAGTGTGAGTGGGGCTCTGCTGGACTTTCTGCAGCAGTTGCCAGGCTGCCACCTGCTAAAGAAGAGGATGTGTCACCTATACCTGCTGCTGGAATTTCTCCCTGGGCAGAGGTGAGGAAGGAGAAAAGCAGTGGGGGCAGGGACAGGACGGGTATCTCAGGCAGGGAAATGGAAATCTTACAGAAGAGCACCCAGGGCCAGGACCATCCTGGCTGGCCTGCAGGCACCAAGTCGGCTGGCATGCTGTCACTCGTGTGGCTCTATGGCCCTTCCTCTAGGCTTTCAAGTCCTTGTATATATTCAGGTGTTTTACCTGGGACGGGTGGGAATAGTTCAGCAGCAACTGGCCTGGGGCTCAGCTCACGTTTACTCACAGATGCCTCAGCACGGTGCCCCAGCTTTGCAATGAGGACGCTTGTTGCGTGGGGGCTGCTGGCTGAATGGGAGACGATTCCCCACCACTGACCAACTTCAGAATTGTTTACAACTGGAGCAAGTGCCCTGATACGGTTTTCCTCTGTGGAACTGGTGGGTTCTGTGTTTTTTTTTCTCTTTTTCATTTTTGGTTCAAGGTAGATTTTATTCCTCTTTTTTGTATTTACAGATATAAGCATGGAAATAATTTATTCATATAAATACATGTATGTGAAGGGAATAATTGTTTTTTCTGTTTTATTTTTAAAATTTTATTTCTTTTTAATTTTGAATTTTATTTTATATTTTTATAGAGCAGGTTCTTATTGGTTATCTATTTTATACATATAAATGTATACATGCCAATCCCAGTCTCTCAACTCCTCCAACCACCACCACCCCAACAGCTTTCCCCCCTTGTTGTCCATACGTTTGTTGTCTACATCTGTTGCTCTATTTATGCCTTGCAAAATGGTTAACCTGTACAGTTTTTCTAGGTTCCACATATATGCATGAATATACAAGATTTGTTTTTCTCTTTCTGACTTACTTTCCTCTGTATGACACTCTCTAGATCCATCGACGTCTCTACAAATGACCCAATTTCATTCCTTTTCATGGCTTAGTAATATTCCATTTTATATATGTACCACAGCTTTATGCATTCGTCTGTCTGTGGGCACTTAGGTTGCTTCCATTACCTCGATATTGTAAAGAGTGAGGCAATGAACATTGCGGTGAATGTCTCTTTTTGATTTATGGTTTTGTCTGGGTATATGTCCAGAACTGGGATTGCTGTATCATATGGTAATTCTACTGTTAGTTTCTTAAGAAACTCCATATTGTTCTCCATAGTGAATGTATCAATTTATATTCCCAACAATAGTGGAAGAGGGTTCCTTTTCTTCACACCCTTTCCAGCATTTTTTGTTTGTAGATTTTCTGATGATGCCCATTCTACCAGGTGTGAGGTGATACTTCATTGTTGAGTCCATTTTGTTGAGCAAGGGGTAGGTCTTGTCTATTACATATTTAGCTTATGGAATGGTATATCTGCTAATTTCAAACTCTGGTGTTATGCAGCACCCCAACTCACCTTCCCCCTTAAGCAAGCATAAGTTGGTTTTCTAAACATGAGACCCTGTTCTGTTTTGTAATTCAGTTCATGTGTAGCCAAGTTCGCATTCCATGTATTAGTGGTACCTTATGATGTTTCTTTTTCTGTGTGACTTTTTTCACTTAGAATCACCGTGCCTCAATCCACTCATTATGCTGGTACCGGCCTGGTGACATAGTTTTCATTGCTGAGAGGTATTCTTTTGTACGTAAGTACCGCAACTTCTTTATCCATTATTTGCTCTCTGGCATATTTAACTTGTGCTGCAGAAGAGGTTCCTGTAAACAGAGCCGTACCAAATTTTTGGGTGGCTGTGTCTTTTTGATTTTAATTTCCCTAAGCTATAGGACCATAAGTGGAAGTGCCCTAGGCTCTGTTGCTTTGTTTTTTAGATGTTTCAGGAAACACCATACACTTCTCCCCAGTGGCTGTTGGCAATTTACATCCCGCCCATCAGCATAACAAGGCTCCCTGTTCTCCGTGGCCTGTCCTGCCTTTCTGGATTTTACACTTTTTTCAGATGGCCCTTTTGACCGGGGGGAAGTGAGACTTCATTGTAGTGCAGATTTCCTTTGCAAGCTTGCTTGGTTGGCCAAAAAGGGCGTATGCGTTTTTTCCTGAATATATTCAGGAAAAAACGCATACGCCCTTTTTGACCAAGTGCATCATTGTGGACGTTCTGCCTCTTTTCCTATGCTTCAAATGCAATTCCAGTCTACCTCCTGAAATCGGTTTCCTGCAATTCTGCCCCGCTTTCAAGTCCTCTTGGCAGCCTTACTTCAGTATATTTTTGGACGATAGCTGTCATTTATAACTCTGCAGGTTTGTGAATTACAGTGCCCCTGAGCTCCTTTCTTCAACTCGCTTTCTTGTGAGCTGGCCGCAACACTGCAGCATTGCTTCAGACCCTATTCTGGTTCCGGCACGGCACGCTGAGCCTTTGGTTAATTCCTCTTCCTGGTGGGAAATGAGAGTTAAATTTGCCTGTCCAGACACCTCCAGCTAGTCTGTCATTGGTTCTCCCTATTGCTGTTCATCTTTCGCAGAAATTGCAAACTGGGCCAAACAGGAGGTTAAAGGCACTGACTCTCCAAGTCGGGAGAGTGTTAGTAAAGAATCTGGAATGTTGCACCCGAGTACCAGGGGACGAGAACTGAGACGTATTTGAACACGTGTCCCGATCACACGGTTGATCATACTCTGGGATCCACATGCATGTTTTAGCTGAAGGAAGAATCCCTTAAACCTGGAGAGTTGAGACCCGTGGAATGGGTACCATGCAATATGACTTCAAAGGGTCTTCATTTGCTCACCGAACCTCACCAATCCTATCACTGCAGCGTTTATGCCCCTCTACACATGCTTGATTCCCTTTCGGAGACATACCAATCCATAGGTTTTAAGATACTTACTAGTCAGGTACATTCTTAGGTGTTTAATATGGGGTGTTGAGTCCATTTCGTTGAGCAAGGAGTAGCTCTTGTCTATTCCATATTTGGCTTAAGGAACTTTATCTGTGCTCATTTCAATCTCTGGTTTTATGCAGCACCCTAAGTCACCTTTCCCCTTAAGCAAGCATAAGTTGGTTTTCTAAATTTGAGACCCTGTTGTGTTTTGGAATTCAGTTCCAGTATAGCCAAGTTTACATTCCATGTATTAGTGATATCTTATGATGTTTCTTTTTCTGTGTGACTTATTTCAGTTAGAATCATCATACCTAAATCCAGTCATTATGCTGCTATGGGCCTGATGACATACATTTCATTGCTGAGTGATATTGCATTGTACGTAAGTACCACAACTTCTTTATCCATTTTTCACTTTCTGCGATATTGAACTTGTACCGTAAACGAGGGTCTTGTAAACAGAGCCATCCCAAAGTTTGGGGTGGCTGTGTCTTTTTGATTTTAATTTCCCTAAGCTATAAGACCATAAGTGGAAGTGCCCTATGTTCTGTTGCTTTGTTTTTTAGATGTTTCAGGAAACACCATACACTTCTCCCGAGTGGCTGTTGGCAATTTACATCCCGCCCATCAGCATAACAAGGCTCCCAGTTCTCCATGGCCTGTCCTGCCTTTCTGGATTTTACACTTTTTTCAGATGGCCCTTTTGACCGCAGGGAAGTGAGACTTCATTGTAGTGCAGATTTCCTTTGCAAGTTTGCTTGGTTGGCCAAAAAGGGCATATGCGTTTTTTCCTGAATATATTCAGGAAAAAACGCATAAGCCCTTTGTGGCCAAGTGCATCATTGTGGACGTTCTGCCTCTTTTCCTATGCTTTAAATGCAATTCCAGTCTACCACCTGAAATCGGTTGCCTGAAATTCTGCCCCACTTTCAAGTCCTCTTGGCAGACTTACTTCAGTATATTTTTGGACGATAGCTGTCATTTATAACTCTGCAGTTTGTGAATTACAGTGCCCCTGAACTCCTTTCTTCAACTCGCTTTCTTGTGAGCTGGCCGCAACACCGCAGGATTGCTTCAGGCCCTAATGTGATTCCGGCACGGCCCGCTGAGCCTTTGGTTAATTCCTCTTCCTGGTGGGAAATGAGAGTTAAATTTGCCCGTCCAGACACCTCCAGCTAGTCTCTCATTGGTTCTCCCTATTCCTGTTCATCTTCCGCAGAAATTGCAAACTGGGCCAAACAGGAGGTTAAAGGCACTGACTCTCTAAGTCAGGAGAGTGTTAGTAAAGCGTCTGGAATGATGCACCCGAGTACCAGGGGACGAGAACTGAGACATATTGGAACACGTCTCCCGATCACATGGTTGATCATACTCTGGGTTCCACATGCATGTTTTAGCTGAAGGAAGAATCCCTTAAACCTGGAGAGTTGAGACCCGTGGAATGGGTACCATGCAATATGACTTCAAAGGGTCTTCATTTGCTCACCGAACCTCACCAATCCTATCACTGCAGCGTTTATGCCCCTCTACACATGCTTGATTCCCTTTCGGAGACATACCAATCCATAGGTTTTAACATACTTACTAGTCAGGTACATTCTTAGGTGTTTAATATGGGGTGTTGAGTCCATTTCGTTGAGCAAGGAGTAGCTCTTGTCTATTCCATATTTGGCTTAAGGAACTTTATCTGTGCTCATTTCAATCTCTGGTTTTATGCAGCACCCTAAGTCACCTTTCCCCTTAAGCAAGCATAAGTTGGTTTTCTAAATTTGAGACCCTGTTGTGTTTTGGAATTCAGTTCCAGTATAGCCAAGTTTACATTCCATGTATTAGTGATATCTTACGATGTTTCTTTTTCTGTGTGACTTATTTCAGTTAGAATCATCATACCTAAATCCAGTCATTATGCTGCTATGGGCCTGATGACATACATTTCATTGCTGAGTGATATTGCATTGTACGTAAGTACCACAACTTCTTTATCCATTTTTCACTTTCTGCGATATTGAACTTGTACCGTAAACGAGGGTCTTGTAAACAGAGCCATCCCAAACTTTGGGGTGGCTGTGTCTTTTTGATTTTAATTTCCCTAAGCTATAAGACCATAAGTGGAAGTGCCCTATGCTCTGTTGCTTTGTTTTTTAGATGTTTCAGGAAACACCATACACTTCTCCCGAGTGGCTGTTGGCAATTTACATCCCGCCCATCAGCATAACAAGGCTCCCAGTTCTCCATGGCCTGTCCTGCCTTTCTGGATTTTACACTTTTTTCAGATGGCCCTTTTGACCGCAGGGAAGTGAGACTTCATTGTAGTGCAGATTTCCTTTGCAAGTTTGCTTGGTTGGCCAAGAAGGGCATATGCGTTTTTTCCTGAATATATTCAGGAAAAAACGCATAAGCCCTTTGTGGCCAAGTGCATCATTGTGGACGTTCTGCCTCTTTTCCTATGCTTTAAATGCAATTCCAGTCTACCACCTGAAATCGGTTGCCTGAAATTCTGCCCCACTTTCAAGTCCTCTTGGCAGACTTACTTCAGTATATTTTTGGACGATAGCTGTCATTTATAACTCTGCAGTTTGTGAATTACAGTGCCCCTGAACTCCTTTCTTCAACTCGCTTTCTTGTGAGCTGGCCGCAACACCGCAGGATTGCTTCAGGCCCTAATGTGATTCCGGCACGGCCCGCTGAGCCTTTGGTTAATTCCTCTTCCTGGTGGGAAATGAGAGTTAAATTTGCCCGTCCAGACACCTCCAGCTAGTCTCTCATTGGTTCTCCCTATTCCTGTTCATCTTCCGCAGAAATTGCAAACTGGGCCAAACAGGAGGTTAAAGGCACTGACTCTCTAAGTCAGGAGAGTGTTAGTAAAGCGTCTGGAATGATGCACCCGAGTACCAGGGGACGAGAACTGAGACATATTGGAACACGTCTCCCGATCACATGGTTGATCATACTCTGGGTTCCACATGCATGATTTAGCTGAAGGAAGAATCCCTTAAACTTGGAGAGTTGAGACCCGTGGAATGGGTACCATGCAACATGACTTCAAAGGGTCTTCATTTGCTCACCGTACCTCTCCAGTCCTATCATTTCTGCATTTATGCCCCTGTACACACGCTTGATTCTCTTTCGGAGACATAGCAATCCATAGCTTTTAAGATACTTACTAGTCAGGTACATTCGTAGGCGTTTAATATGGGGTGTTGAGTCCATTTCGTTGAGCAAGGAGTAGGTCTTGTCTATTCCATATTTGGCTTAAGGAACTTTATCTGTGCTCATTTCAATCTCTGGTTTTATGCAGCACCCCAACTCACCTTTCCCCTTAAGCAAGCATAAGTTGGTTTTCTAAATTTGAGACCCTGTTCTGTTTTGTAATCCAGTTCCTGTGTAGCCAAGTTTACATTCCGTGTATTAGTGATATCTTATGATGTTTCTTTTTCTGTGTGACTTATTTCAGTGAGAATCATCATACCTGAATCCAGTCTATGCTGCTACGGGCCTGATGACATAGATTTCATTGCTGAGTGATATTGCATTGTACGTAAGTACCACAACTTCTTTATCCATTTTTCACTTTCTGCAATATTGAACTTGTACTGTAAACGAGGTTGTTGTAAACAAAGCCATCCAAAACATTGGGGTGGCTGTGTCTTTTTGATTTTAATTTCCCTAAGCTATAGGACCATAAGTGGAAGTGCCCTAGGCTCTGTTGCTTTGTTTCTTAGATGTTTCAGGAAACACCATACACTTCTCGCAAGTGGCTGTTGGCAATTTACATCCCGCCCATCAGCATAACAAGGCTCCCAGTTCTCCATGGCCTGTCCTGCCTTTCTGGATTTTACACATTTTTCAGATGGCCCTTTTGACCCAGGGGAAGTGAGACTTCATTGTAGTGCAGATTTCCTTTGCAAGCTTGCTTGGTTGGCCAAAAAGGGCGTATGCGTTTTTTCCTGAATATATTCAGGAAAAAACGCATACACCCTTTTTGGCCAAGTGCATCATTGTCAACGTTCTGCCTCTTTTCCTATGCTTTAAATGCAATTCCAGTCTACCTCCTGAAATCGGTTTCCTGCAATTCTGCCCCGCTTTCATGTCCTCTTGGCAGCCTTACTTCAGTATATTTTTGGACGATAGCTGTCATTTATAACTCTGCAGGTTTGTGAATTACAGTGCCCCTGAGCTCCTTTCTTCAACTCGCTTTCTTGTGAGCTGGCCGCAACACCGCAGGATTGCTTCAGGCCCTAATCTGGTTCCGGCACGGTATGCTGAGCCTTTGGTTAATTCCTCTTCCTGGTGGGAAATGAGAGTTAAATTCGCCCGTCCAGATACCTCCAGCTACTCTCTCATTGGTTCTCCCTATTCCTGTTCATCTTCCGCAGAATTTGTAAACAGGGCCATACAGGAGGTTAAAGGCACTGACTCTCCAAGTCGGGAGAGTGTTAATAAAGCGTCTGGAATGTTGCACCCGAGTACCAGGGTACGAGAACTGAGACATATTTGAAAACGTCTCCCACTCACACGGTTGATCATACTCTGGGTTCCACATGCATGTTTTAGCTGAAGGAAGAATCCCTTAAACCTGGAGAGTTGAGACCCGTGGAATGGGTACCATGCAATGTGACTTCAAAGGGTCTTCATTTGCTCACCGAAACTCTCCAATCCTATCCCTGCTGCGTTTATGCCCCTGTACACACGCTTGGTTCTCTTTCGGAGACATAGCAATCCATAGGTTTTAAGATACTTACTAGTCAGGTACATTCTTAGGCGTTTAATATGGGGTGTTGAGTCCATTTCGTTGAGCAAGGAGTAGCTCTTGTCTATTACATATTTGGCTTAAGGAACTTTATCTGTGCTCATTTCAATCTCTGGTTTTATGCAGCACCCCAACTCACCTTTCCCCTTCAGCAAGCATAAGTTGGTTTTCTAAATTTGAGACCCTGTTCTGTTTTGTAATTCAGTGCCTGTGTAGCCAAGTTTACATTCCGTGTATTAGTGATATCTTATGACGTTTCTTTTTCTGTGTGACTTATTTCAGTTAGAATCATCATACCTGAATCCACTCATTATGCTGCTACGGGCATGATGACATAGATTTCATTGCTGAGTGATATTGCATTGTGCGTAAGTACCACAACTTCTTTATCCATTTTTCGCTTTCTGCGATATTGAACTTGTACCGTAAACGAGGTTCTTGTAAACAGAGCTGTCCCAAACTTTGGGGTGGCTGTGTCTTTTTGATTTTAATTTCCCTAAGCTATAGGACCATAAGTGGAAGTGCCCTAGGCTCTGTTCCTCAGTTTTTTAGATGTTTCAGGAAAAACCATACACTTCTCCCGAGTGGCTGTTGGCAATTTACATCCCGCCCATCAGCATAACAAGGCTCCCAGTTCTCCATGGCCTGTCCTGCCTTTCTGGATTTTACACTTTTTTCATATGGCCCTTTTGACCGGGGGGAATTGAGACTTCATTGTAGTGCAGATTTCCTTTGCAAGCTTGCTTGGTTGGCCTAAAAGGGCATATGCTTTTTTTCCTGAATATATTCAGGAAAAAACGCATACGCCCTTTTTGGCAAGTGCATCATTGTCGACATTCTGCCTCTTTTCCTATGCTTTAAATGCAAATCAAGTCTACCACCTGAAATCGGTTTCCTGCAGTTCTGCCCCGGTTTCAAGCCCTCTTGGCAGCCTTACTTCAGTAGATTTTTGGACGATAGCTGTCATTTATAACTCTGCAGGTTTGTGAATTACAGTGCCCCTGAGCTCCTTTCTTCAAGTTGCTTTCTTGTTAGCTGGCCTCAACACCGCAGGATTGCTTCAGACCCTAATCTGGTTCTGGCACGGCATGCTGAGCCTTTGGTTAATTCCTCTTCCTGGTGGGAAATGAGAGTTAAATTTGCCCGTCCAGACACCTCCAGCTAGTCTCTCATTGGTTCCCCCTATTCCTGTTCATCTTCCGCAGAAATTGCAAACTGGGCCAAACAGGAGTTTAAAGGCACTGTCTCTCCAAGTCGGGAGAATGTTAGTAAAGCATCTGCAATTTTGCAGCCGAGTACCAGGGGATGAGAACTGAGACATATTAGAACACATCTCCCGATCACACGGTTGATCACACTCTGTGTTCCACATGCATTTTTTAGCTGAAGGAAGAATCCCTTAAACTTGGAGAGTTGAGACCCGTGGAATGGGTACCATGCAATATGACTTCAAAGGGTCTTCATTTGCTCACTGAACCTCTCCAAACCTATCACTGCTGCGTTTATGCCCCTGTACTCACGCTTGATTCTCTTTCAGAGACATAGCAATCCATAAGTTTTAAGATACTTACTATTCAGGTACATTCTTAGGCGTTTAATATGGGGTTTTGAGTCCATTTCGTTGAGCAAGGAGTAGCTCTTGTCTATTACATATTTGGCTTAAGGAACTTTATCTGTGCTCATTTCAATCTCTGGTTTTATGCAGCACCCCAACTCACCTTTCCCCTTAAGCAAGCATAAGTTGGTTTTCTAAATTTGAGACCCTGTTCTGTTTTGTAATCCAGTTCCTGTGTATCCAAGTTTACACTCCGTGTATTAGTGTTATCTTATGATGTTTCTTTTTCTGTGTGACTTATTTCAGTTAGAATCATCATACCTGAATCCACTCTATGCTTTACAGGCCTGATGAAATAGATTTCATTGCTGATTGATATTGCATTGTACGTAAGTACCACAACTTCTTTATCCAGTTTTCACTTTCTGCGATATTGAACTTGTACCATAAACGAGGTTCTTGTAAACAGAGCTGTCCCAAAATTGGGGTGGCTGTGTCTTTTTGATTTCAATTTCCCTAAGCTATAGGACCATAAGGGGAACTGCCTTAGGCTCTGTTGCTTTGTTTTTTCGATGTTACAGGAAACACCATACACTTCTCCTGAGTGGCTGTTGGCAATTTACATCCCGCCCATCAGCATAACAAGGCTCCCAGTTCTCCATGGCCTGTCCTGCCTTTCTGGATTTTACACTTTTTTCAGATGGCCCTTTTGACCCGGGGGAAGTGAGACTTCATTGTAGTGCAGATTTCCTTTGCAAGCTTGCTTGGTTGGCCAATAAGGGCATATGCGTTTTTTCCTGAATATATTCAGGAAAAAACGAATACGCCCTTTTTGGCCTAGTGCATCATTGTCGACGTTCTGCCTCTTTTCCTATGCTTTAAATGCAATTCCACTCTACCTCCTGAAATCGGTTTCCTGCAATTCTGCCCCGCTTTCAAGTCCTCTTGGCAGCGTTACTTCAGTATATTTTTGGACGATAGCTGTCATTTATAACTCTGCAGGTTTGTGAATTACAGTGCCCCTGAGCTCCTTTCTTCAACTCGCTTTCTTGTGAGCTAGCCGCAACATCGCAGGATTGCTTCAGGCCCTAATCTGGTTCCGGCACGGCACGCTGAGCCTTTGCTTAATTCCTCTTCCTGGTGGGAAATGAGAGTTAAATTTGCCCGTCCAGACACCTCCAGCTAGAGTCTCATTGGTTCTCCCTATTCCTGTTTATCTTCCACAGAAATTGCAAACTGGGCCAAACAGGAGGTTAAAGGCACTGACTCTCCAAATCGGGAGAGTGTTAGTAAAGCGTCTGGAATGTTGCACCCGAGTACCAGGGGACGAGAACTGAGACATATTGGAACACGTCTCCCGATCACACTGTTGATCATACTCTGGGTTCCACATGCATGTTTTAGCTGAAGGAAGAATCCCTTAAACCTGGAGAGTTGAGACCCGTGGAATGGGTACTATGCAATATGACTTCAAAGGGTTTTCATTTGCTCACCGAACCTCTCCAATCCTATCACTGCTGCGTTTATGCCCCTGTACACACGGTTGATTCTCTTTTGGAGACATAGCAATCCATAGCTTTTAAGATACTTACTAGTCAGGTACATTGTTAGGTGTTTAATATGTGGTGTTGAGTCTATTTCGTTGAGCAAGGAGTAGCTCTTGTCTATTCCATATTTGGCTTAAGGAACTTTATCTGTGCTCATTTCAATCTCTGGTTTTATGCAGCACCCCACCTCACCTTTCCCCTTAAGCAAGCATAAGTTGGTTTTCTAAATTTGAGACTGTGTTCTGTTTTGTAATCCAGTTCCTGTGTAGCCAAGTTTACATTCCGTGTATTAGTGATATCTTATGATGTTTCTTTTTCTGTGTGACTTATTTCAGTTAGAATCATCATACCTGAATCCACTCATTATGCTGCTACGGGCCTGATTACATAGATTTCATTGCTGAGTGATATTGCATTGTACGTAAGTACCACAACTTCTTTATCCATTTTTCACTTTCTGCGATATTGATTATGTACCGTAAACGAGGTTCTTGTAAACAGAGCCATCCCAAACTTTGGGGTGGCTGTGTCTTTTTGATTTTAATTTCCCTAAGCTATAGGACCATAAGTGGAAGTGCCCTAGGCTCTGTTGTTTTGTTTTTTAGATGTTTCAGGAAACACCATACACTTCTCCCCAGTGGCTGTTGGCAATTTACATCCCACCCTTCAGCATAACAAGGCTCCCAGTTCTCCATAGCCTGTCCTGCCTTTCTGGATTTTACACTTTTTTCAGATGGCCCTTTTGACCCGGGGGAAGTGAGACTTCATTGTAGTGCAGATTTCCTTTGCAAGCTTGCTTGGTTGGCCAAAAAGGGCGTATGCGTTTTTTCCTGAATATATTCAGGAAAAAACGCATACGCCCTTTTTGGCCAAGTGCATCATTGTTGACGTTCTGCCTCTTTTCCTATGCTTTAAATGCAATTCCAGTCTACCTCCTGAAATCGGTTTCCTGCAATTCTGCCCCGCTTTCAAGTCCTCTTGGCAGCCTTACTTCAGTATATTTTTGGACTATAGCTGTCATTTATAACTCTGCAGTGTTGTGAATTACAGTGCCCCTGAGCTCCTTTCTTCAACTCGCTTTCTTGTGAGCTGGCCGCAACACCGCAGGATTGCTTCAGGCCCTAATCTGGTTCCGGCACGGCACACTGAGCCTTTGGTTAATTCCTCTTCCTGGTCGGAAATGAGAGTTAAATTTGCCCGTTCAGACACCTCCAGCTAGTCTCTCATTGGTTCTCCCTATTCCTGTTCATCTTCCGCAGAAATTGCAAATAGGGCTAAACAGGCGGTTAAAGGCACTGACTCTCCAAGTCAGGAGAGTGTTAGTAAAGCATCTGGAATATTGCACCCGAGTACCAGGTGACGAAAACTGCGACATATTAGAACACATCTCCCGATCACACGGTTGATCATACTCTGGGTATCCACATGCATGCTTTAGCTGAAGGAAGAATCCCTTAAACCTGGAGAGTTGAGACCCTTGGAATGGTACCATGCAATATGACATCAAAGGGTCTTCATTTGCTCACCGAACCTCTCCAATCCTATCACTGCTGGGTTTGTGCCCCTCTACACACGCTTGATTCTCTTTCGGAGACATAGCAATCAATAGGTTTTAAGATACTTACTAGTCAGGTACATTATTAGGCGTTTAATATGGGGTGTTGAGTCCATTTCGCTGAACAAGGAGTAGCTCTTGTCTATAACATATTTGGCTTAAGGAACTTTATCTGTGCTCATTTCAATCTCTGGTTTTATGCAGCACCCCAACTCACCTTTCCCCTTAAGCAAGCATAAGTTGGTTTTCTAAATTTGAGACCCTGTTCTCTTTTGTAATCCAGTTCCTGTGTAGCCAAGTTTACATTCCGTGTATTAGTGATATCTTATGATGATTCTTTTTCTGTGTGACTTATTTCAGTTAGAATCATCATACCTGAATCCACTCATTATGCTGCTACGGGCCTGATGACATAGATTTCATTGCTGAGTGATATTGCATTGTACGTAAGTACCACAACTTCTTTATCCATTTTTCGCTTTCTGCGATATTGAACTTGTACCATAAACGAGGTTCTTCTAAAAAGAGCTGTCCCAAACTTTGGGGTGGCTGTGTCTTTTTGATTTTAATTTCCCTAAGCTATAGGACCATAAGTGGAAGTGCCCTAGGCTCTGTTCCTCAGTTTTTTAGATGTTTCAGGAAAAACCATACACTTCTCCCAAGTGGCTGTTGGCAATTTACATCCCGCCCATCAGCATAACAAGGCTCCCAGTTCTCCATGGCCTGTCCTGCCTTTCTGGATTTTACACTTTTTTCATATGGCCCTTTTGACCGGGGGGAATTGAGACTTCATTGTAGTGCAGATTTCCTTTGCAAGCTTGCTTGGTTGGCCTAAAAGGGCATATGCTTTTTTTCCTGAATATATTCAGGAAAAAACGCATACGCCCTTTTTGGCAAGTGCATCATTGTCGACATTCTGCCTCTTTTCCTATGCTTTAAATGCAAATCAAGTCTACCACCTGAAATCGGTTTCCTGCAGTTCTGCCCCGGTTTCAAGCCCTCTTGGCAGCCTTACTTCAGTAGATTTTTGGACGATAGCTGTCATTTATAACTCTGCAGGTTTGTGAATTACAGTGCCCCTGAGCTCCTTTCTTCAAGTTGCTTTCTTGTTAGCTGGCCTCAACACCGCAGGATTGCTTCAGACCCTAATCTGGTTCTGGCACGGCATGCTGAGCCTTTGGTTAATTCCTCTTCCTGGTGGGAAATGAGAGTTAAATTTGCCCGTCCAGACACCTCCAGCTAGTCTCTCATTGGTTCCCCCTATTCCTGTTCATCTTCCGCAGAAATTGCAAACTGGGCCAAACAGGAGTTTAAAGGCACTGTCTCTCCAAGTCGGGAGAATGTTAGTAAAGCATCTGCAATTTTGCAGCCGAGTACCAGGGGATGAGAACTGAGACATATTAGAACACATCTCCCGATCACACGGTTGATCACACTCTGTGTTCCACATGCATTTTTTAGCTGAAGGAAGAATCCCTTAAACTTGGAGAGTTGAGACCCGTGGAATGGGTACCATGCAATATGACTTCAAAGGGTCTTCATTTGCTCACTGAACCTCTCCAAACCTATCACTGCTGCGTTTATGCCCCTGTACTCACGCTTGATTCTCTTTCAGAGACATAGCAATCCATAAGTTTTAAGATACTTACTATTCAGGTACATTCTTAGGCGTTTAATATGGGGTTTTGAGTCCATTTCGTTGAGCAAGGAGTAGCTCTTGTCTATTACATATTTGGCTTAAGGAACTTTATCTGTGCTCATTTCAATCTCTGGTTTTATGCAGCACCCCAACTCACCTTTCCCCTTAAGCAAGCATAAGTTGGTTTTCTAAATTTGAGACCCTGTTCTGTTTTGTAATCCAGTTCCTGTGTATCCAAGTTTACACTCCGTGTATTAGTGTTATCTTATGATGTTTCTTTTTCTGTGTGACTTATTTCAGTTAGAATCATCATACCTGAATCCACTCTATGCTTTACAGGCCTGATGAAATAGATTTCATTGCTGATTGATATTGCATTGTACGTAAGTACCACAACTTCTTTATCCAGTTTTCACTTTCTGCGATATTGAACTTGTACCATAAACGAGGTTCTTGTAAACAGAGCTGTCCCAAAATTGGGGTGGCTGTGTCTTTTTGATTTCAATTTCCCTAAGCTATAGGACCATAAGGGGAACTGCCTTAGGCTCTGTTGCTTTGTTTTTTCGATGTTACAGGAAACACCATACACTTCTCCTGAGTGGCTGTTGGCAATTTACATCCCGCCCATCAGCATAACAAGGCTCCCAGTTCTCCATGGCCTGTCCTGCCTTTCTGGATTTTACACTTTTTTCAGATGGCCCTTTTGACCCGGGGGAAGTGAGACTTCATTGTAGTGCAGATTTCCTTTGCAAGCTTGCTTGGTTGGCCAATAAGGGCATATGCGTTTTTTCCTGAATATATTCAGGAAAAAACGAATACGCCCTTTTTGGCCTAGTGCATCATTGTCGACGTTCTGCCTCTTTTCCTATGCTTTAAATGCAATTCCACTCTACCTCCTGAAATCGGTTTCCTGCAATTCTGCCCCGCTTTCAAGTCCTCTTGGCAGCGTTACTTCAGTATATTTTTGGACGATAGCTGTCATTTATAACTCTGCAGGTTTGTGAATTACAGTGCCCCTGAGCTCCTTTCTTCAACTCGCTTTCTTGTGAGCTAGCCGCAACATCGCAGGATTGCTTCAGGCCCTAATCTGGTTCCGGCACGGCACGCTGAGCCTTTGCTTAATTCCTCTTCCTGGTGGGAAATGAGAGTTAAATTTGCCCGTCCAGACACCTCCAGCTAGTCTCTCATTGGTTCTCCCTATTCCTGTTTATCTTCCACAGAAATTGCAAACTGGGCCAAACAGGAGGTTAAAGGCACTGACTCTCCAAATCGGGAGAGTGTTAGTAAAGCGTCTGGAATGTTGCACCCGAGTACCAGGGGACGAGAACTGAGACATATTGGAACACGTCTCCCGATCACACTGTTGATCATACTCTGGGTTCCACATGCATGTTTTAGCTGAAGGAAGAATCCCTTAAACCTGGAGAGTTGAGACCCGTGGAATGGGTACTATGCAATATGACTTCAAAGGGTTTTCATTTGCTCACCGAACCTCTCCAATCCTATCACTGCTGCGTTTATGCCCCTGTACACACGGTTGATTCTCTTTTGGAGACATAGCAATCCATAGCTTTTAAGATACTTACTAGTCAGGTACATTGTTAGGTGTTTAATATGTGGTGTTGAGTCTATTTCGTTGAGCAAGGAGTAGCTCTTGTCTATTCCATATTTGGCTTAAGGAACTTTATCTGTGCTCATTTCAATCTCTGGTTTTATGCAGCACCCTAAGTCACCTTTCCCCTTAAGCAAGCATAAGTTGGTTTTCTAAATTTGAGACTGTGTTCTGTTTTGTAATCCAGTTCCTGTGTAGCCAAGTTTACATTCCGTGTATTAGTGATATCTTATGATGTTTCTTTTTCTGTGTGACTTATTTCAGTTAGAATCATCATACCTGAATCCACTCATTATGCTGCTACGGGCCTGATTACATAGATTTCATTGCTGAGTGATATTGCATTGTACGTAAGTACCACAACTTCTTTATCCATTTTTCACTTTCTGCGATATTGATTATGTACCGTAAACGAGGTTCTTGTAAACAGAGCCATCCCAAACTTTGGGGTGGCTGTGTCTTTTTGATTTTAATTTCCCTAAGCTATAGGACCATAAGTGGAAGTGCCCTAGGCTCTGTTGTTTTGTTTTTTAGATGTTTCAGGAAACACCATACACTTCTCCCCAGTGGCTGTTGGCAATTTACATCCCACCCTTCAGCATAACAAGGCTCCCAGTTCTCCATAGCCTGTCCTGCCTTTCTGGATTTTACACTTTTTTCAGATGGCCCTTTTGACCCGGGGGAAGTGAGACTTCATTGTAGTGCAGATTTCCTTTGCAAGCTTGCTTGGTTGGCCAAAAAGGGCGTATGCGTTTTTTCCTGAATATATTCAGGAAAAAACGCATACGCCCTTTTTGGCCAAGTGCATCATTGTTGACGTTCTGCCTCTTTTCCTATGCTTTAAATGCAATTCCAGTCTACCTCCTGAAATCGGTTTCCTGCAATTCTGCCCCGCTTTCAAGTCCTCTTGGCAGCCTTACTTCAGTATATTTTTGGACTATAGCTGTCATTTATAACTCTGCAGTGTTGTGAATTACAGTGCCCCTGAGCTCCTTTCTTCAACTCGCTTTCTTGTGAGCTGGCCGCAACACCGCAGGATTGCTTCAGGCCCTAATCTGGTTCCGGCACGGCACACTGAGCCTTTGGTTAATTCCTCTTCCTGGTCGGAAATGAGAGTTAAATTTGCCCGTTCAGACACCTCCAGCTAGTCTCTCATTGGTTCTCCCTATTCCTGTTCATCTTCCGCAGAAATTGCAAATAGGGCTAAACAGGCGGTTAAAGGCACTGACTCTCCAAGTCAGGAGAGTGTTAGTAAAGCATCTGGAATATTGCACCCGAGTACCAGGTGACGAAAACTGCGACATATTAGAACACATCTCCCGATCACACGGTTGATCATACTCTGGGTATCCACATGCATGCTTTAGCTGAAGGAAGAATCCCTTAAACCTGGAGAGTTGAGACCCTTGGAATGGTACCATGCAATATGACATCAAAGGGTCTTCATTTGCTCACCGAACCTCTCCAATCCTATCACTGCTGGGTTTGTGCCCCTCTACACACGCTTGATTCTCTTTCGGAGACATAGCAATCAATAGGTTTTAAGATACTTACTAGTCAGGTACATTATTAGGCGTTTAATATGGGGTGTTGAGTCCATTTCGCTGAACAAGGAGTAGCTCTTGTCTATAACATATTTGGCTTAAGGAACTTTATCTGTGCTCATTTCAATCTCTGGTTTTATGCAGCACCCCAACTCACCTTTCCCCTTAAGCAAGCATAAGTTGGTTTTCTAAATTTGAGACCCTGTTCTCTTTTGTAATCCAGTTCCTGTGTAGCCAAGTTTACATTCCGTGTATTAGTGATATCTTATGATGATTCTTTTTCTGTGTGACTTATTTCAGTTAGAATCATCATACCTGAATCCACTCATTATGCTGCTACGGGCCTGATGACATAGATTTCATTGCTGAGTGATATTGCATTGTACGTAAGTACCACAACTTCTTTATCCATTTTTCGCTTTCTGCGATATTGAACTTGTACCATAAACGAGGTTCTTCTAAAAAGAGCTGTCCCAAACTTTGGGGTGGCTGTGTCTTTTTGATTTTAATTTCCCTAAGCTATAGGACCATAAGTGGAAGTGCCTTAGCCTCTGTTGCTTTGTTTTTTAGATGTTTCAGGAAACACCATACACTTCTCCTGAGTGGCTGTTGCCAATTTACATCCCGCCCATCAGCATAACAAGGCTCCCAGATCTCCATGGCCTGTCCTGCCTTTCTGGATTTTACACTTTTTTCAGATGGCCCTTTTGACCGGGGGGATGTGAGTCTTCATTGTAGTGCAGATTTCCTTTGCAAGCTTGCTTGGTTGCACAAAAAGAGCATATGCGTTTTTTCCTGAATATATTCAGGAAAAAATGCATACGCCGTTTTTGGCCAAGTGCATCATTGTCGACGTTCTGCCTCTTTTCCGATGCTTTAAATGCAATTCCAGTCTACCTCCTGAAATCGGTTTCCTGCAATTCTGCCCCGCTTTCAAGTCCTCTTGGCAGCCTTACTTCAGTATATTTTTGGACGATAGCTGTCATTTATAACTCTGCAGGTTTGTGAATTACAGTGCCCCTGAGCTCCTTTCTTCAACTCGCTTTCTTGTGATCTGGCCACAACACCGCAGGATTGCTTCAGGCCCTAATCTTGTTCTGGCACGGCACGCTGAGCCTTTGGATAATTCCTCTCCCTGGTGGGAAATGAGAGTTAAATTTGCCCGTCCAGACACCTCCAGCTAGTCTCTCATTGGTTCTCCCTATTTCTGTTCATCTTCCGCAGAAATTGCAAACTGGGCCAAACAGGAGTTTAAAGGCACTGACTCTCCAAGTCGGGAGAGTGTTAGTAAAGCGTCTGGAATGTTGCACCCGAGTACCAGGGGACGAGAACTGAAACATATTGTAACACGTCTCCCGATCACATGGTTGATCATACTCTGGGTTCCACATGCATGATGTAGCTGAAGGAAGAATCCCTTAAACCTGGAGAGTTGAGACACGTGGAATGGGTACCATGCAATATGACTTCAAAGGGTCTTCATTTGCTCACCGAACCTCTCCAATCCTATCACTGCTTCGTTTATGCCCCTGTACACACGCTTCATTCTCTTTCGGAGACATAGCGATCGATAGGTTTAAAGATACTTACTAGTCAGGTACATTCTTAGGCGTGTAATATGGGGTGTTGAGTCCATTTCGTTGAGCAAGGAGTAGCTCTTGTCTATTCCATATTTGGCTTAAGGAACTTTATCTGTGCTCATTTCAATCTCTGGTTTTATGCAGCACTCCAACTCACCTTTTCCCTTAAGCAAGCATAAGTTGGTTTTCTAAATTTGAGACACTGTTCTCTTTTGTAATCCAGTTCCTGTGTAGCAAGGTTTACATTCCGTGTATTAGTGATATCTTATGATGTTTCTTTTTATGTGTGACTTATTTCAGTTAGAATCGTCATACCTGAATCCACTCAGTATGCTGCTACGGGCCTGATGACATAGATTTCATTGCTGAGTGATATTGCATTTTACGTAAGTACCACAACTTCTTTATCCATTTTTCACTTTCTGCGATATTGAACTTGCACCGTAAACGAGGTTCTTGTAAACAGAGCCGTCCCAAACTTTGGGGTGGCTGTGTCTTTTTGATTTTAATTTCCCTAAGCTATAGGACCATAAGTGGAAGTGCCCTAGGCTCTGTTGCTTTGTTTTTTAGATGTTTCAGAAAACACCATACACTTCTCCAGAGTGGCTGTTGGCAATATACATCCCGCCCATCAGCATAACAAGACTCCCAGTTCTCCATGGCCTGTCCTGCCTTTCTGGATTTTACACTTTTTTCAGATGACCCTTTTGACGGGGGGAAGTGAGACTTCATTGTAGTGCAGATTTCCTTTGCAAGCTTGCTTGGTTGGCCAAAAAGGGCGTATGCGTTTTTTCCGGAAAAAACTCATACGCCCTTTTTGGCCAAGTGCATCATTGTCGACGTTCTGCCTCTTTTCCTATGCTTTAAATGCAATTCCAGTCTACCTCCTGAAATCGGTTTCCTGCAATTCTGCCCCGCTTTCAAGTCCTCTTGGCAGCCTTACTTCAGTATATTTTTGGACGATAGCTGTCATTTATAACACTGCAGGTTTGTGAATTACAGTGCCCCTGAGCTCCTTTCTTCAACTCGCTTTCTTGTGAGCTGGCCGCAACACCGCAGGATTGCTTCAGTCCCTAATCTGGGTCCGGCACAGCACTCTGAGCCTTTGGTTAATTCCTCTTCCTGGTGGGAAATGAGAGTTAAATTTGCCCGTCCAGACACCTCCAGCTAGTCTCTCATTGGTCCTCCCTATTCCTGTTCATTTTCTGCAGAAATTGCAAACGGGGCCAAACAGGAGGTTAAAGGCACTGACTCTCCATGTTGGGAGAGTGTTAGTAAAGCGTCTGGAATGTTTAACCCGAGTACCAGGGGACGAAAACAGAGATATATTTGAACACGTCTCCTGATCACACGGTTGATCATACTCTGGGTTCCACATGCATGTTTCAGCTGAAGGAAGAATCCCTTAAACCTGGAGAGTTGAGACCCGTGGAATGGGTACCATGCAATATGACTTCAAAGGGTCTTCGTTTGCTCACCGAACCTCTCCAATCCTATCACTGCTGCATTTATGCCCCTGTACACATGCTTGATTCTCTTTCAGAGACATAGCAATCCATAGGTTTTAAGATACTTACTAGTCAGGTACATTCTTAGGCGTTTAATATGGGGTGTTGAGTCCATTTCGTTGAGCAAGGAGTAGCTCTTGTCTATTACATATTTGGCTTAAGGAACTTTATCTGTGCTCATTTCAATCTCTGGTTTTATGCAGCACCCCAACTCACCTTTCCCCTTAAGCAAGCATAAGTTGGTTTTCTAAATTTGAGACCCTGTTCTGTTATGTAATCCAGTTCCTGTGTAGCCAAGTTTACATTCCGTGTATTAGTGATATCTTATGATGTTTCTTTTTCTGTGTGACTCATTTCAGTTAGAATCATCATACTTGAACCCACTCATTTTCTGCTACGGGCCTGATGACATAGATTTCATTGCTGAGTGATATTGCATTGTACGTAAGTACCACAAATTCTTTATCCACGTTTCACTTTCTGCGATATTGAACTTGTACCATAAATGAGGTTCTTGTAAACAGAGCCGTCCCAAACTTTTGGGTGGCTGTGTCTTTCTGATTTTAATTTCCCTAAGCTATAGGACCATAAGTGGAAGGACCCTAGGTTCTGTTGCTTTGGTTTTTCTTTATATGTTTCAGGAAACAGCATACACTTCTCCCCAGTGGCTGTTGGCAATTTACATCCCGCCCATCAGCATAACAAGGCTCCCAGTTCTCCATGGCCTGTCCTGCCTTTCTGGATTTTACCCTTTTTTCAGATGGCCCTTTGGACCGGGGGGAAGTGAGACTTCATTGTAGTGCAGATTTGCTTTGCAAGCTTACTTGGTTGGCCAAAAAGGGCGTATGCATTTTTTCCTGAATATATTCAGGAAAAAACGCATACGCACTTTTTGGCCAAGTGCATCATTGTGGACGTTCTGCCTCTTTTCCTATGCTTTAAATGCAATTCCAGTGTACCTCCTGAAATCGGTTTCCTGCAATTCTGCCCCGCTTTCAAGTCCTCTTGGCAGCCTTACTACAGTATATTTTTGGACGATAGCTGTCATTTATAACTCTGTAGGTTTGTGAATTACAGTGCCCCTGAGCTCCTTTCTTCAACTCGCTTTCTTGTGAGCTGGCCACAACACCGCAGTATTGCTTCAGGCCCTACTCTTTTTCCGGCATGGCATGCTGATCCTTTGGTTAATTCCTCTTCCTGGTGGGAAATGAGAGTTAAATTTGCCCGTCCAGACACCTCCAGCTAGTCTCTCATTGGTTCTCCCTATTCCTGTTCATCTTCCGCGGAATTTGCAAACTGGGCCAAACAGGAAGTTAAAGGCTCTGACTCTCCAAGTCGGGAGAGTGTTAGTAAAGTCTCTGGAATGTTGCACCCGAGTACCAGGGGACGAAAACTGAGACATATTTGAACACGTCTCCCGATCACACGGTTGATCATACTCTGGGTTCCACATGCATGTTTCAGCTGAAGGAAGAATCACTTAAACCTGGAGAGTTGAGACCCGTGGAATGGGTACCATGCAATATGACTTCAAAGGGTCTTCATTTGCTCACCGAACCTCTACAATCCTATCACTGCTGCGTTTATGCCCCTGTACACACGCTTGATTCTCTTCCGGAAACATAGCGATCCATAGGTTTTAAGATACTTACTAGTCAGCTACATTCTTAGGCGTTTAATATGGGGTGTTGTGTCCATTTCGTTGAGCAAGGAGTAGCTCTTGTCTATTACGTATTTGGCTTAAGGAACTTTATCTGTGCTCATTTCAATCTCTGGTTTTATGCAGCACCCCAACTCACCTTTCCCCTTAAGCAAGCATAAGTTGATTTTGTACATTTGAGACGCTGTTCTGTTTTGTAATCCAGTTCCTGTGTAGCCAAGTTTACATTCCGTGTATTAGTGATATCTTATGATGTTTCTTTTTCTGTGTGACTTATTTCAGTTAGAATCATCATACCTGAATCCACTCATTATGGTGCTATGGGCCTGATGACATAGATTTCATTGCTGAGTGATATTACATTCTACGTAAGTACCACAACTTCTTTATCCAGTTTTCACTTTCTGCGATATTGAACTTGCACCGTAAACGAGGTTCTTGTAAACAGAGCCGTCCCAAACTTTGGGGTGGCTGTGTCTTTTTGACTTTAATTTCCCTAAGCTATAGGACCATAAGTGGAAGTGCCCTAGACTCTGTTGCTTTGTTTTTTAGATGTTTCAGGAAACACCATACACTTCTCCCGAGTGGCTGTTGGCAATTTACATCCCGCCCATCAGCATAACAAGGCTCCCAGTTCTCCATGGCCTGTCCTGCCTTTCTGGATTTTACACTTTTTTCAGATGGCCCTTTTGACCGGGGGGAAGTGAGACTTCATTGTAGTGCAGATTTCCTTTGCAAGCTTGCTTGGTTGGCCAAAAAGGGCATATGCGTTTTTTTCCTAAATATTTTCAGGAGAAAACGCATACGCCCTTTTGGCCAAGTGCATCATTGTCTACGTTCTGCCTCTTTTCCTATGCTTTAAATGCAATTCCAGTCTACGTCCTGAAATCGGTTTCCTGCAATTCTGCCCCGCTTTCAAGTCCTCTTGGCAGCCTTACTTCAGTATATTTTTGGACGATAGCTGTCATTTATAACTCTGCAGGTTTGTGAATTACAGTGCCCCTGAGCTCCTTTCTTCAACTCACTTTCTTGTGAGCTGGTCGCACACCGCATGATTGTATCAGGCCCTAATCTGTTATCGGCACGGCACGCTGAGCCTTTGGTTAATTCCTCTTCCTGGTGGGAAATGAGAGTTAAATTTGCCCGTCCAGACACCTCCAGCTAGTCTCTCATTGGTTCTCCCTATTCCTGTTCATCTTCCGCGGAATTTGCAAACTGGGCCAAACAGGAGATTAAAGGCACTGACTCTCCTAGTCGGGAGAGTGTTAGTAAAGCGTCTGGAATGTTGCACCCGAGTACCAGGGGACGAGAACTGGGACATATTGGAACACGTCTCCTGATCACACGGTTGATCATACTCTGGGTTCCACATGCATGTTTTAGCTGAAGGAAGAATCCCTTAAACCTGGAGTGTTGAGACCCCTGGAATGGGTTCCATGCAATGTGACTTCAAAGGGTATTCATTTGCTCACCGAACCTCTCCAATCCTATCACTGCTGCGTTTATGCCCCTGTACACACTCTTGATTTTCTTTTGGAGACATAGCAATCCATAGGTTTTAAGATACTTACTAGTCAGTTACTTTATTAGGCGTTTAATATTGGGTGTTGGGTCTATTTCGTTGAGCAAGGAGTAGCTCTTGTGTATTACATATCTGGCTTAAGGAACTTTATCTGTGCTCAATTCAATCTCTGATTTTATGTAGCACCCCATCTCACCTTTCCCCTTAAGCAAGCATAAGTTGGTTTTCTGAATTTCAGACACTGTTCTGTTTTGTAATTCAGTTTCTTTGTAGACAAGTTTACATTCCGTGTATTAGTGATATCTTTCGATGTTTCTTTTTCTGTGTGACTTATTTCAGTTAGAATCATCATACCTGAATCCACTCATTATGTTGCTACGGACCTGATGACATAGATTTCATTGCTGAGTGATATTGCATTGTACGTAAGTACCACAACTTCTTTATCCATTTTTCGCTTTCTGCGATATTGAACTTGTACCGTAAACGAGGTTCTTGTAAACAGAGCCGTCCCAAACTTTGGGGTGGCTGTGTCTTTTTGATTTTAATTTCCCTAAGCTATAGGACCATAAGTGGAAGTGCGCTAGGCTCTGTTGCTTTGTTTTTTAGATGTTTCATGAAACACCATACACTTCTCCTGAGTGGCTGGTGACAATTTACATCCAGCCCATCAGCATAACAAGGCTCCCAGTTCTCCATGGCCTGTCCTGCCTTTCTGGATTTTACACTTTTTTCAGATGGCCCTTTTGACCGGGGGGAAGTGAGACTTCATTGTAGTGCAGATTTCCTTTGCAAGCTTGCTTGGTTGGCCAAAAAGGGCGTATGCGTTTTTTCCTGAATATATTCAGGAAAAAACGCATACGCCCTTTTTGGCCAAGTGCATCATTGTGGACGTTCTGCCTCTTTTCCTATGCTTTAAATGCAATTCCAGTGTACCTCCTGAAATCGGTTTCCTGCAATTCTGCCCCGCTTTCAAGTCCTCTTGGCAGCCTTACTTCAGTATATTTTTGGACGATAGCTGTCATTTATAACTCTGCAGGTGTGTGAATTACAGTGCCCCTGAGCCCCTTTCTTCAACTCGCTTTCTTGTGAGCTGGCCGCAACACCGCAGGATTGCTTCAGGCCCTAATCTGGTTCCGGCACGGCACGCTGAGCCTTTGGTTAATTCCTCTTCCTGGTGGGAAATGAGAGTTAAATTTGCCCGTCCAGACACCTCCAGCTAGTCTCTCATTGGTTCTCCCTATTCCTGTTCATCTTCCGCAGAAACTGCAAACTGGGCCAAACAGGAGGTTAAAGTCACTGACTCTCCAAGTCGGGAGAGTGTTAGTGAAGCGTCTGGAATGTTGCACCCGAGTACCAGGGGACGAGAATTGAGACATATTTGAACACGTCTCCCGGTCACACGGTTGATCATACTCTGGGTTCCACATGCATGTTTCAGCTGAAGGCAGAATCCCTTAAATCTGGAGAGTTGAGACCCGTGGAATGGGTACCATGCAATATGACTTTAAAGGGTCTTCATTTGCTCACCGAACCTCTCCAATCCTATCACTGCTGTGTTTATGCCCCTGTACAAATGTTTGATTCTCTTTCAGAGACATAGCAATCCACAGGTTTTAAGATAATTACTAGTCAGGTACATTCTTAGGCGTTTAATATGGGGTGTTGAGTCCATTTGGTTGAGCAAGGAGTAGCTCTTGTCTATTCCATATTTGGCTTAAGGAACTTTATCTGTGCTCATTTCAATCTCTGGTTTTAGGCAGCACCCCAACTCACCTTTCCCCTTAAGCAAGCATAAGTTGGTTTTCTAAATTTGAGACCCTGTTCTGTTTTGTAATTCAGTGCCTGTGTAGCCAAGTTTACATTCCGTGTATTAGTGATACCTTATGATGTTTCTTTTTCTGTGTGACTTATTTCAGTTAGAATCATCATAACTGAATCCACTCATTATGCTGCTACGGGCCTGATGACATAGATTTCATTTCTGAGTGATATTGCATTGTACGTAAGTACCACAACTTCTTTATCCATTTTTTGCTTTCTGTGATATTGAACTTGTACTGTAAAGGAGGTTCTTGTAAACAGAGCCATCACAAACTTTGAGGTGGCTGTGTCTTTTTGATTTTAATTTCCCTAAATTATAGGACCATAAGTGGAAGTGCCCTATGCTCTGTTGCTTTGTTTTTTAGATGTTTCAGGAAACACCATACACTTCTCCCGAGTGGCTGTTGGCAATTTACATCCCACCCATCAGCATAACAAGGCTCCCAGTTCTCCATGGCCTGTCCTGCCTTTCTGGATTTTACACTTTTTTCAGATGGCCCTTTTGACCGCAGGGAAGTGAGACTTCATTGTAGTGCAGATTTCCTTTGCAAGTTTGCTTGGTTGGCCAAAAAGGGCATATGCGTTTTTTCCTGAATATATTCAGGAAAAAACGCATAAGCCCTTTGTGGCCAAGTGCATCATTGTGGACGTTCTGCCTCTTTTCCTATGCTTTAAATGCAATTCCAGTCTACCACCTGAAATCGGTTGCCTGAAATTCTGCCCCACTTTCAAGTCCTCTTGGCAGACTTACTTCAGTATATTTTTGGACGATAGCTCTCATTTATAACTCTGCAGTTTGTGAATTACAGTGCCCCTGAACTCCTTTCTTCAACTCGCTTTCTTGTGAGCTGGCCGCAACACCGCAGGATTGCTTCAGGCCCTAATGTGATTCCGGCACGGCCCGCTGAGCCTTTGGTTAATTCCTCTTCCTGGTGGGAAATGAGAGTTAAATTTGCCCGTCCAGACACCTCCAGCTAGTCTCTCATTGGTTCTCCCTATTCCTGTTCATCTTCCGCAGAAATTGCAAACTGGGCCAAACAGGAGGTTAAAGGCACTGACTCTCTAAGTCAGGAGAGTGTTAGTAAAGCGTCTGGAATGATGCACCCGAGTACCAGGGGACGAGAACTGAGACATATTGGAACACGTCTCCCGATCACATGGTTGATCATACTCTGGGTTCCACATGCATGTTTTAGCTGAAGGAAGAATCCCTTAAACCTGGAGAGTTGAGACCCGTGGAATGGGTACCATGCAATATGACTTCAAAGGGTCTTCATTTGCTCACCGAACCTCACCAATCCTATCACTGCAGCGTTTATGCCCCTCTACACATGCTTGATTCCCTTTCGGAGACATACCAATCCATAGGTTTTAAGATACTTACTAGTCAGGTACATTCTTAGGTGTTTAATATGGGGTGTTGAGTCCATTTCGTTGAGCAAGGAGTAGCTCTTGTCTATTCCATATTTGGCTTAAGGAACTTTATCTGTGCTCATTTCAATCTCTGGTTTTATGCAGCACCCTAAGTCACCTTTCCCCTTAAGCAAGCATAAGTTGGTTTTCTAAATTTGAGACCCTGTTGTGTTTTGGAATTCAGTTCCAGTATAGCCACGATTACATTCCATGTATTAGTGATATCTTATGATGTTTCTTTTTCTGTGTGACTTATTTCAGTTAGAATCATCATACCTAAATCCAGTCATTATGCTGCTATGGGCCTGATGACATACATTTCATTGCTGAGTGATATTGCATTGTACGTAAGTACCACAACTTCTTTATCCATTTTTCACTTTCTGCGATATTGAACTTGTACCGTAAACGAGGGTCTTGTAAACAGAGCCATCCCAAACTTTGGGGTGGCTGTGTCTTTTTGATTTTAATTTCCCTAAGCTATAAGACCATAAGTGGAAGTGCCCTATGCTCTGTTGCTTTGTTTTTTAGATGTTTCAGGAAACACCATACACTTCTCCCGAGTGGCTGTTGGCAATTTACATCCCGCCCATCAGCATAACAAGGCTCCCAGTTCTCCATGGCCTGTCCTGCCTTTCTGGATTTTACACTTTTTTCAGATGGCCCTTTTGACCGCAGGGAAGTGAGACTTCATTGTAGTGCAGATTTCCTTTGCAAGTTTGCTTGGTTGGCCAAAAAGGGCATATGCGTTTTTTCCTGAATATATTCAGGAAAAAACGCATAAGCCCTTTGTGGCCAAGTGCATCATTGTGGACGTTCTGCCTCTTTTCCTATGCTTTAAATGCAATTCCAGTCTACCACCTGAAATCGGTTGCCTGAAATTCTGCCCCACTTTCAAGTCCTCTTGGCAGACTTACTTCAGTATATTTTTGGACGATAGCTGTCATTTATAACTCTGCAGTTTGTGAATTACAGTGCCCCTGAACTCCTTTCTTCAACTCGCTTTCTTGTGAGCTGGCCGCAACACCGCAGGATTGCTTCAGGCCCTAATGTGATTCCGGCACGGCCCGCTGAGCCTTTGGTTAATTCCTCTTCCTGGTGGGAAATGAGAGTTAAATTTGCCCGTCCAGACACCTCCAGCTAGTCTCTCATTGGTTCTCCCTATTCCTGTTCATCTTCCGCAGAAATTGCAAACTGGGCCAAACAGGAGGTTAAAGGCACTGACTCTCTAAGTCAGGAGAGTGTTAGTAAAGCGTCTGGAATGATGCACCCGAGTACCAGGGGACGAGAACTGAGACATATTGGAACACGTCTCCCGATCACATGGTTGATCATACTCTGGGTTCCACATGCATGTTTTAGCTGAAGGAAGAATCCCTTAAACCTGGAGAGTTGAGACCCGTGGAATGGGTACCATGCAATATGACTTCAAAGGGTCTTCATTTGCTCACCGAACCTCACCAATCCTATCACTGCAGCGTTTATGCCCCTCTACACATGCTTGATTCCCTTTCGGAGACATACCAATCCATAGGTTTTAAGATACTTACTAGTCAGGTACATTCTTAGGTGTTTAATATGGGGTGTTGAGTCCATTTCGTTGAGCAAGGAGTAGCTCTTGTCTATTCCATATTTGGCTTAAGGAACTTTATCTGTGCTCATTTCAATCTCTGGTTTTATGCAGCACCCTAAGTCACCTTTCCCCTTAAGCAAGCATAAGTTGGTTTTCTAAATTTGAGACCCTGTTGTGTTTTGGAATTCAGTTCCAGTATAGCCAAGTTTACATTCCATGTATTAGTGATATCTTATGATGTTTCTTTTCCTGTGTGACTTATTTCAGTTAGAATCATCATACCTAAATCCAGTCATTATGCTGCTATGGGCCTGATGACATACATTTCATTGCTGAGTGATATTGCATTGTACGTAAGTACCACAACTTCTTTATCCATTTTTCACTTTCTGCGATATTGAACTTGTACCGTAAACGAGGGTCTTGTAAACAGAGCCATCCCAAACTTTGGGGTGGCTGTGTCTTTTTGATTTTAATTTCCCTAAGCTATAAGACCATAAGTGGAAGTGCCCTATGCTCTGTTGCTTTGTTTTTTAGATGTTTCAGGAAACACCATACACTTCTCCCGAGTGGCTGTTGGCAATTTACATCCCGCCCATCAGCATAACAAGGCTCCCAGTTCTCCATGGCCTGTCCTGCCTTTCTGGATTTTACACTTTTTTCAGATGGCCCTTTTGACCGCAGGGAAGTGAGACTTCATTGTAGTGCAGATTTCCTTTGCAAGTTTGCTTGGTTGGCCAAAAAGGGCATATGCGTTTTTTCCTGAATATATTCAGGAAAAAACGCATAAGCCCTTTGTGGCCAAGTGCATCATTGTGGACGTTCTGCCTCTTTTCCTATGCTTTAAATGCAATTCCAGTCTACCACCTGAAATCGGTTGCCTGAAATTCTGCCCCACTTTCAAGTCCTCTTGGCAGACTTACTTCAGTATATTTTTGGACGATAGCTGTCATTTATAACTCTGCAGTTTGTGAATTACAGTGCCCCTGAACTCCTTTCTTCAACTCGCTTTCTTGTGAGCTGGCCGCAACACCGCAGGATTGCTTCAGGCCCTAATGTGATTCCGGCACGGCCCGCTGAGCCTTTGGTTAATTCCTCTTCCTGGTGGGAAATGAGAGTTAAATTTGCCCGTCCAGACACCTCCAGCTAGTCTCTCATTGGTTCTCCCTATTCCTGTTCATCTTCCGCAGAAATTGCAAACTGGGCCAAACAGGAGGTTAAAGGCACTGACTCTCTAAGTCAGGAGAGTGTTAGTAAAGCGTCTGGAATGATGCACCCGAGTACCAGGGGACGAGAACTGAGACATATTGGAACACGTCTCCCGATCACATGGTTGATCATACTCTGGGTTCCACATGCATGTTTTAGCTGAAGGAAGAATCCCTTAAACCTGGAGAGTTGAGACCCGTGGAATGGGTACCATGCAATATGACTTCAAAGGGTCTTCATTTGCTCACCGAACCTCACCAATCCTATCACTGCAGCGTTTATGCCCCTCTACACATGCTTGATTCCCTTTCGGAGACATACCAATCCATAGGTTTTAAGATACTTACTAGTCAGGTACATTCTTAGGTGTTTAATATGGGGTGTTGAGTCCATTTCGTTGAGCAAGGAGTAGCTCTTGTCTATTCCATATTTGGCTTAAGGAACTTTATCTGTGCTCATTTCAATCTCTGGTTTTATGCAGCACCCTAAGTCACCTTTCCCCTTAAGCAAGCATAAGTTGGTTTTCTAAATTTGAGACCCTGTTGTGTTTTGGAATTCAGTTCCAGTATAGCCAAGTTTACATTCCATGTATTAGTGATATCTTATGATGTTTCTTTTTCTGTGTGACTTATTTCAGTGAGAATCATCATACCTGAATCCAGTCTATGCTGCTACGGGCCTGATGACATAGATTTCATTGCTGAGTGATATTGCATTGTACGTAAGTACCACAACTTCTTTATCCATTTTTCACTTTCTGCAATATTGAACTTGTACTGTAAACGAGGTTGTTGTAAACAGAGCCATCCAAAACTTTGGGGTGGCTGTGTCTTTTTGATTTTAATTTCCCTAAGCTATAGGACCATAAGTGGAAGTGCCCTAGGCTCTGTTGCTTTGTTTCTTAGATGTTTCAGGAAACAGCATACACTTCTCGCAAGTGGCTGTTGGCAATTTACATCCCGCCCATCAGCATAACAAGGCTCCCAGTTCTCCATGGCCTGTCCTGCCTTTCTGGATTTTACACATTTTTCAGATGGCCCTTTTGACCCAGGGGAAGTGAGACTTCATTGTAGTGCAGATTTCCTTTGCAAGCTTGCTTGGTTGGACAAAAAGGGCGTATGCGTTTTTTCCGGAAAAAACTCATACGCCCTTTTTGGCCAAGTGCATCATTGTCAACGTTCTGCCTCTTTTCCTATACTTTAAATGCAATTCCACTCTACCTCTTGCAATCGGTTTCCTGCAATTCTGCCACGCTTTCAAGTCCTCTTGGCAGCCTTACTTCAGTATATTTTTGGACGATAGCTGTCATTTATATCTCTGCATGTTTGTGAATTACAGTGCCCCTGAGCTCCCTTCTTCAACTCGCTTTCTTGTGATCTGGCCGCAACACCGCAGGATTGCTTCAGGCCCTAATCTGGTTCCAGCACGGCAGGCTAAGCCATTGGTTAATTCCGCTTCCTGGTGGGAAATGAGAGTTAAATTTGCCCGTCCAGACACCTCCAGCTAGTCTCTCATTGGTTCTCCCTATTCCTGTTTATCTTCCGCAGATATTGCAAACTGGGCCAAACAGGAGGTTAAAGGCACTCACTCTCCAAGTCGGGGGAGTGTTAGTAAAGTGTCTGGAATGTTGCACCCGAGTACCAGGGGATGAGAACTGAGACATATTGGAACACGTCTCCAGATCACACGGTTGATCATACTCTGGGTTCCACATGCATGTTTTAGCTGAAGGAAGAATCCCTTAAACATGAAGAGTTGAGACCCGTGGAATGGATACCGTGCAATATAACTTCAAAGGGTCTTCATTTGCTCACTGAACCTCTCCAATCCTATCACTGCTGCATGTATGCCCCTGTACTCATGCTTGATTCTCTTTCGGAGACATAGCAATCCATAGGTTTTAAGATACTTACTAGTCAGGTACATTCTTAGGCGTTTAATATTGTGTGTTGAGTCCATTTCGTTGAGCAAGGAGTAGCTGTTGTCTATTACATATTTGGCTTAAGGAACTTTATCTGTGTTCATTTCAATCTCTGGTTTTATGCAGCACCCCAACTCACCTTTCCCTTTAGGCAAGCATAAGTTGGTTTTCTAAATTTGAGACTGTTCTGTTTTGTAATCCAGTTCCTGTGTAGCCAAGTTTACATTCCGTGTATTAGTGATATCTTATGATGTTTCTTTTTCTGTGTGACTTATTTCAGTTAGAATCATCATACCTGAATCCACTCATTATGCTGCTACGGGCCTGATGACATAGATTTCATTGCTGAGTGATATTGCATTGTACGTAAGTACTACAACTTCTTTATACATTTTTCACTCTTTGTGATATTGAACTTGTCCCCTAAACGAGGTTCTTGTAAACAGAGCCGTCCCAAACTTTGGGGTGGCTGTGTCTTTTTGATTTTAATTTCCCTAAGCTATAGGACCATAAGTGGAAGTGCCCTAGGCTCTGTTGCTTTGTTTCTTAGATGTTTCAGGAAACACCATACACTTCTCCCAAGTGGCTGTTGGCAATTTACATCCCGCCCATTAGCATAACAAGTCTCCCAGTTCTCCACGGCCTGTCCTGTCTTTCTGGATTTTACACTTTTTTCAGATGGCCCTTTTGACCAGGGGGAAGTGAGACTTCATTGTAGTGCAGATTTCCTTTGCAAGCTTGCTTGGTTGGCCAAAAAGGGCGTATGCGTTTTTTCCTGAATATATTCAGGAAAAAACGCATACACCCTTTTTGGCCAAGTGCATCATTGTCAACGTTCTGCCTCTTTTCCTATGCTTTAAATGCAATTCCAGTCTACCTCCTGAAATCGGTTTCCTGCAATTCTGCCCCGCTTTCATGTCCTCTTGGCAGCCTTACTTCAGTATATTTTTGGACGATAGCTGTCATTTATAACTCTGCAGGTTTGTGAATTACAGTGCCCCTGAGCTCCTTTCTTCAACTCGCTTTCTTGTGAGCTGGCCGCAACACCGCAGGATTGCTTCAGGCCCTAATCTGGTTCCGGCACGGTATGCTGAGCCTTTGGTTAATTCCTCTTCCTGGTGGGAAATGAGAGTTAAATTCGCCCGTCCAGATACCTCCAGCTACTCTCTCATTGGTTCTCCCTATTCCTGTTCATCTTCCGCAGAAATTGTAAACAGGGCCATACAGGAGGTTAAAGGCACTGACTCTCCAAGTCGGGAGAGTGTTAATAAAGCGTCTGGAATGTTGCACCCGAGTACCAGGGTACGAGAACTGAGACATATTTGAAAACGTCTCCCACTCACACGGTTGATCATACTCTGGGTTCCACATGCATGTTTTAGCTGAAGGAAGAATCCCTTAAACCTGGAGAGTTGAGACCCGTGGAATGGGTACCATGCAATGTGACTTCAAAGGGTCTTCATTTGCTCACCGAAACTCTCCAATCCTATCCCTGCTGCGTTTATGCCCCTGTACACACGCTTGGTTCTCTTTCGGAGACATAGCAATCCATAGGTTTTAAGATACTTACTAGTCAGGTACATTCTTAGGCGTTTAATATGGGGTGTTGAGTCCATTTCGTTGAGCAAGGAGTAGCTCTTGTCTATTACATATTTGGCTTAAGGAACTTTATCTGTGCTCATTTCAATCTCTGGTTTTATGCAGCACCCCAACTCACCTTTCCCCTTCAGCAAGCATAAGTTGGTTTTCTAAATTTGAGACCCTGTTCTGTTTTGTAATTCAGTGCCTGTGTAGCCAAGTTTACATTCCGTGTATTAGTGATATCTTATGACGTTTCTTTTTCTGTGTGACTTATTTCAGTTAGAATCATCATACCTGAATCCACTCATTATGCTGCTACGGGCATGATGACATAGATTTCATTGCTGAGTGATATTGCATTGTGCGTAAGTACCACAACTTTTTTATCCATTTTTCGCTTTCTGCGATATTGAACTTGTACCGTAAACGAGGTTCTTGTAAACAGAGCTGTCCCAAACTTTGGGGTGGCTGTGTCTTTTTGATTTTAATTTCCCTAAGCTATAGGACCATAAGTGGAAGTGCCCTAGGCTCTGTTCCTCAGTTTTTTAGATGTTTCAGGAAAAACCATACACTTCTCCCGAGTGGCTGTTGGCAATTTACATCCCGCCCATCAGCATAACAAGGCTCCCAGTTCTCCATGGCCTGTCCTGCCTTTCTGGATTTTACACTTTTTTCATATGGCCCTTTTGACCGGGGGGAATTGAGACTTCATTGTAGTGCAGATTTCCTTTGCAAGCTTGCTTGGTTGGCCTAAAAGGGCATATGCTTTTTTTCCTGAATATATTCAGGAAAAAACGCATACGCCCTTTTTGGCAAGTGCATCATTGTCGACATTCTGCCTCTTTTCCTATGCTTTAAATGCAAATCAAGTCTACCACCTGAAATCGGTTTCCTGCAGTTCTGCCCCGGTTTCAAGCCCTCTTGGCAGCCTTACTTCAGTAGATTTTTGGACGATAGCTGTCATTTATAACTCTGCAGGTTTGTGAATTACAGTGCCCCTGAGCTCCTTTCTTCAAGTTGCTTTCTTGTTAGCTGGCCTCAACACCGCAGGATTGCTTCAGACCCTAATCTGGTTCTGGCATGGCATGCTGAGCCTTTGGTTAATTCCTCTTCCTGGTGGGAAATGAGAGTTAAATTTGCCCGTCCAGACACCTCCAGCTAGTCTCTCATTGGTTCTCCCTATTCCTGTTCATCTTCCGCAGAAATTGCAAACTGGGCCAAACAGGAGTTTAAAGGCACTGTCTCTCCAAGTCGGGAGAATGTTAGTAAAGCATCTGCAATTTTGCAGCCGAGTACCAGGGGATGAGAACTGAGACATATTAGAACACATCTCCCGATCACACGGTTGATCACACTCTGTGTTCCACATGCATTTTTTAGCTGAAGGAAGAATCCCTTAAACTTGGAGAGTTGAGACCCGTGGAATGGGTACCATGCAATATGACTTCAAAGGGTCTTCATTTGCTCACTGAACCTCTCCAAACCTATCACTGCTGCGTTTATGCCCCTGTACTCACGCTTGATTCTCTTTCAGAGACATAGCAATCCATAAGTTTTAAGATACTTACTATTCAGGTACATTCTTAGGCGTTTAATATGGGGTTTTGAGTCCATTTCGTTGAGCAAGGAGTAGCCCTTGTCTATTACATATTTGGCTTAAGGAACTTTATCTGTGCTCATTTCAATCTCTGGTTTTATGCAGCACCCCAACTCACCTTTCCCCTTAAGCAAGCATAAGTTGGTTTTCTAAATTTGAGACCCTGTTCTGTTTTGTAATCCAGTTCCTGTGTAGCCAAGTTTACACTCCGTGTATTAGTGTTATCTTATGATGTTTCTTTTTCTGTGTGACTTATTTCAGTTAGAATCATCATACCTGAATCCACTCTATGCTTTACAGGCCTGATGAAATAGATTTCATTGCTGATTGATATTGCATTGTACGTAAGTACCACAACTTCTTTATCCAGTTTTCACTTTCTGCGATATTGAACTTGTACCATAAACGAGGTTCTTGTAAACAGAGCTGTCCCAAAATTGGGGTGGCTGTGTCTTTTTGATTTCAATTTCCCTAAGCTATAGGACCATAAGGGGAACTGCCTTAGGCTCTGTTGCTTTGTTTTTTCGATGTTACAGGAAACACCATACACTTCTCCTGAGTGGCTGTTGGCAATTTACATCCCGCCCATCAGCATAACAAGGCTCCCAGTTCTCCATGGCCTGTCCTGCCTTTCTGGATTTTACACTTTTTTCAGATGGCCCTTTTGACCCGGGGGAAGTGAGACTTCATTGTAGTGCAGATTTCCTTTGCAAGCTTGCTTGGTTGGCCAATAAGGGCATATGCGTTTTTTCCTGAATATATTCAGGAAAAAACGAATACGCCCTTTTTGGCCTAGTGCATCATTGTCGACGTTCTGCCTCTTTTCCTATGCTTTAAATGCAATTCCACTCTACCTCCTGAAATCGGTTTCCTGCAATTCTGCCCCGCTTTCAAGTCCTCTTGGCAGCGTTACTTCAGTATATTTTTGGACGATAGCTGTCATTTATAACTCTGCAGGTTTGTGAATTACAGTGCCCCTGAGCTCCTTTCTTCAACTCGCTTTCTTGTGAGCTAGCCGCAACATCGCAGGATTGCTTCAGGCCCTAATCTGGTTCCGGCACGGCACGCTGAGCCTTTGCTTAATTCCTCTTCCTGGTGGGAAATGAGAGTTAAATTTGCCCGTCCAGACACCTCCAGCTAGTCTCTCATTGGTTCTCCCTATTCCTGTTTATCTTCCACAGAAATTGCAAACTGGGCCAAACAGGAGGTTAAAGGCACTGACTCTCCAAATCGGGAGAGTGTTAGTAAAGCGTCTGGAATGTTGCACCCGAGTACCAGGGGACGAGAACTGAGACATATTGGAACACGTCTCCCGATCACACTGTTGATCATACTCTGGGTTCCACATGCATGTTTTAGCTGAAGGAAGAATCCCTTAAACCTGGAGAGTTGAGACCCGTGGAATGGGTACTATGCAATATGACTTCAAAGGGTTTTCATTTGCTCACCGAACCTCTCCAATCCTATCACTGCTGCGTTTATGCCCCTGTACACACGGTTGATTCTCTTTTGGAGACATAGCAATCCATAGCTTTTAAGATACTTACTAGTCAGGTACATTGTTAGGTGTTTAATATGTGGTGTTGAGTCTATTTCGTTGAGCAAGGAGTAGCTCTTGTCTATTCCATATTTGGCTTAAGGAACTTTATCTGTGCTCATTTCAATCTCTGGTTTTATGCAGCACCCCACCTCACCTTTCCCCTTAAGCAAGGATAAGTTGGTTTTCTAAATTTGAGACTGTGTTCTGTTTTGTAATCCAGTTCCTGTGTAGCCAAGTTTACATTCCGTGTATTAGTGATATCTTATGATGTTTCTTTTTCTGTGTGACTTATTTCAGTTAGAATCATCATACCTGAATCCACTCATTATGCTGCTACGGGCCTGATTACATAGATTTCATTGCTGAGTGATATTGCATTGTACGTAAGTACCACAACTTCTTTATCCATTTTTCACTTTCTGCGATATTGATTATGTACCGTAAACGAGGTTCTTGTAAACAGAGCCATCCCAAACTTTGGGGTGGCTGTGTCTTTTTGATTTTAATTTCCCTAAGCTATAGGACCATAAGTGGAAGTGTCCTAGGCTCTGTTGTTTTGTTTTTTAGATGTTTCAGGAAACACCATACACTTCTCCCGAGTGGCTGTTGGCAATTTACATCCCGCCCTTCAGCATAACAAGGCTCCCAGTTCTCCATAGCCTGTCCTGACTTTCTGGATTTTACACTTTTTTCAGATGGCCCTTTTGACCCGGGGGAAGTGAGACTTCATTGTAGTGCAGATTTCCTTTGCAAGCTTGCTTGGTTGGCCAAAAAGGGCGTATGCGTTTTTTCCTGAATATATTCAGGAAAAAACGCATACGCCCTTTTTGGCCAAGTGCATCATTGTCAACGTTCTGCCTCTTTTCCTATGCTTTAAATGCAATTCCAGTCTACCTCCTGAAATCGGTTTCCTGGAATTCTGCCCCGCTTTCATGTCCTCTTGGCAGCCTTACTTCAGTATATTTTTGGACGATAGCTGTCATTTATAACTCTGCAGGTTTGTGAATTACAGTGCCCCTGAGCTCCTTTCTTCAACTCGCTTTCTTGTGAGCTGGCCGCAACACCGCAGGATTGCTTCAGGCCCTAATCTGGTTCCGGCACGGTATGCTGAGCCTTTGGTTAATTCCTCTTCCTGGTGGGAAATGAGAGTTAAATTCGCCCGTCCAGATACCTCCAGCTACTCTCTCATTGGTTCTCCCTATTCCTGTTCATCTTCCGCAGAAATTGTAAACAGGGCCATAGAGGAGGTTAAAGGCACTGACTCTCCAAGTCGGGAGAGTGTTAATAAAGCGTCTGGAATGTTGCACCCGAGTACCAGGGTACGAGAACTGAGACATATTTGAAAACGTCTCCCACTCACACGGTTGATCATACTCTGGGTTCCACATGCATGTTTTAGCTGAAGGAAGAATCCCTTAAACCTGGAGAGTTGAGACCCGTGGAATGGGTACCATGCAATGTGACTTCAAAGGGTCTTCATTTGCTCACCGAAACTCTCCAATCCTATCCCTGCTGCGTTTATGCCCCTGTACACACGCTTGGTTCTCTTTCGGAGACATAGCAATCCATAGGTTTTAAGATACTTACTAGTCAGGTACATTCTTAGGCGTTTAATATGGGGTGTTGAGTCCATTTCGTTGAGCAAGGAGTAGCTCTTGTCTATTACATATTTGGCTTAAGGAACTTTATCTGTGCTCATTTCAATCTCTGGTTTTATGCAGCACCCCAACTCACCTTTCCCCTTCAGCAAGCATAAGTTGGTTTTCTAAATTTGAGACCCTGTTCTGTTTTGTAATTCAGTGCCTGTGTAGCCAAGTTTACATTCCGTGTATTAGTGATATCTTATGACGTTTCTTTTTCTGTGTGACTTATTTCAGTTAGAATCATCATACCTGAATCCACTCATTATGCTGCTACGGGCATGATGACATAGATTTCATTGCTGAGTGATATTGCATTGTGCGTAAGTACCACAACTTTTTTATCCATTTTTCGCTTTCTGCGATATTGAACTTGTACCGTAAACGAGGTTCTTGTAAACAGAGCTGTCCCAAACTTTGGGGTGGCTGTGTCTTTTTGATTTTAATTTCCCTAAGCTATAGGACCATAAGTGGAAGTGCCCTAGGCTCTGTTCCTCAGTTTTTTAGATGTTTCAGGAAAAACCATACACTTCTCCCGAGTGGCTGTTGGCAATTTACATCCCGCCCATCAGCATAACAAGGCTCCCAGTTCTCCATGGCCTGTCCTGCCTTTCTGGATTTTACACTTTTTTCATATGGCCCTTTTGACCGGGGGGAATTGAGACTTCATTGTAGTGCAGATTTCCTTTGCAAGCTTGCTTGGTTGGCCTAAAAGGGCATATGCTTTTTTTCCTGAATATATTCAGGAAAAAACGCATACGCCCTTTTTGGCAAGTGCATCATTGTCGACATTCTGCCTCTTTTCCTATGCTTTAAATGCAAATCAAGTCTACCACCTGAAATCGGTTTCCTGCAGTTCTGCCCCGGTTTCAAGCCCTCTTGGCAGCCTTACTTCAGTAGATTTTTGGACGATAGCTGTCATTTATAACTCTGCAGGTTTGTGAATTACAGTGCCCCTGAGCTCCTTTCTTCAAGTTGCTTTCTTGTTAGCTGGCCTCAACACCGCAGGATTGCTTCAGACCCTAATCTGGTTCTGGCACGGCATGCTGAGCCTTTGGTTAATTCCTCTTCCTGGTGGGAAATGAGAGTTAAATTTGCCCGTCCAGACACCTCCAGCTAGTCTCTCATTGGTTCTCCCTATTCCTGTTCATCTTCCGCAGAAATTGCAAACTGGGCCAAACAGGAGTTTAAAGGCACTGTCTCTCCAAGTCGGGAGAATGTTAGTAAAGCATCTGCAATTTTGCAGCCGAGTACCAGGGGATGAGAACTGAGACATATTAGAACACATCTCCCGATCACACGGTTGATCACACTCTGTGTTCCACATGCATTTTTTAGCTGAAGGAAGAATCCCTTAAACTTGGAGAGTTGAGACCCGTGGAATGGGTACCATGCAATATGACTTCAAAGGGTCTTCATTTGCTCACTGAACCTCTCCAAACCTATCACTGCTGCGTTTATGCCCCTGTACTCACGCTTGATTCTCTTTCAGAGACATAGCAATCCATAAGTTTTAAGATACTTACTATTCAGGTACATTCTTAGGCGTTTAATATGGGGTTTTGAGTCCATTTCGTTGAGCAAGGAGTAGCCCTTGTCTATTACATATTTGGCTTAAGGAACTTTATCTGTGCTCATTTCAATCTCTGGTTTTATGCAGCACCCCAACTCACCTTTCCCCTTAAGCAAGCATAAGTTGGTTTTCTAAATTTGAGACCCTGTTCTGTTTTGTAATCCAGTTCCTGTGTAGCCAAGTTTACACTCCGTGTATTAGTGTTATCTTATGATGTTTCTTTTTCTGTGTGACTTATTTCAGTTAGAATCATCATACCTGAATCCACTCTATGCTTTACAGGCCTGATGAAATAGATTTCATTGCTGATTGATATTGCATTGTACGTAAGTACCACAACTTCTTTATCCAGTTTTCACTTTCTGCGATATTGAACTTGTACCATAAACGAGGTTCTTGTAAACAGAGCTGTCCCAAAATTGGGGTGGCTGTGTCTTTTTGATTTCAATTTCCCTAAGCTATAGGACCATAAGGGGAACTGCCTTAGGCTCTGTTGCTTTGTTTTTTCGATGTTACAGGAAACACCATACACTTCTCCTGAGTGGCTGTTGGCAATTTACATCCCGCCCATCAGCATAACAAGGCTCCCAGTTCTCCATGGCCTGTCCTGCCTTTCTGGATTTTACACTTTTTTCAGATGGCCCTTTTGACCCGGGGGAAGTGAGACTTCATTGTAGTGCAGATTTCCTTTGCAAGCTTGCTTGGTTGGCCAATAAGGGCATATGCGTTTTTTCCTGAATATATTCAGGAAAAAACGAATACGCCCTTTTTGGCCTAGTGCATCATTGTTGACGTTCTGCCTCTTTTCCTATGCTTTAAATGCAATTCCACTCTACCTCCTGAAATCGGTTTCCTGCAATTCTGCCCCGCTTTCAAGTCCTCTTGGCAGCGTTACTTCAGTATATTTTTGGACGATAGCTGTCATTTATAACTCTGCAGGTTTGTGAATTACAGTGCCCCTGAGCTCCTTTCTTCAACTCGCTTTCTTGTGAGCTAGCCGCAACATCGCAGGATTGCTTCAGGCCCTAATCTGGTTCCGGCACGGCACGCTGAGCCTTTGCTTAATTCCTCTTCCTGGTGGGAAATGAGAGTTAAATTTGCCCGTCCAGACACCTCCAGCTAGTCTCTCATTGGTTCTCCCTATTCCTGTTTATCTTCCACAGAAATTGCAAACTGGGCCAAACAGGAGGTTAAAGGCACTGACTCTCCAAATCGGGAGAGTGTTAGTAAAGCGTCTGGAATGTTGCACCCGAGTACCAGGGGACGAGAACTGAGACATATTGGAACACGTCTCCCGATCACACTGTTGATCATACTCTGGGTTCCACATGCATGTTTTAGCTGAAGGAAGAATCCCTTAAACCTGGAGAGTTGAGACCCGTGGAATGGGTACTATGCAATATGACTTCAAAGGGTTTTCATTTGCTCACCGAACCTCTCCAATCCTATCACTGCTGCGTTTATGCCCCTGTACACACGGTTGATTCTCTTTTGGAGACATAGCAATCCATAGCTTTTAAGATACTTACTAGTCAGGTACATTGTTAGGTGTTTAATATGTGGTGTTGAGTCTATTTCGTTGAGCAAGGAGTAGCTCTTGTCTATTCCATATTTGGCTTAAGGAACTTTATCTGTGCTCATTTCAATCTCTGGTTTTATGCAGCACCCCACCTCACCTTTCCCCTTAAGCAAGGATAAGTTGGTTTTCTAAATTTGAGACTGTGTTCTGTTTTGTAATCCAGTTCCTGTGTAGCCAAGTTTACATTCCGTGTATTAGTGATATCTTATGATGTTTCTTTTTCTGTGTGACTTATTTCAGTTAGAATCATCATACCTGAATCCACTCATTATGCTGCTACGGGCCTGATTACATAGATTTCATTGCTGAGTGATATTGCATTGTACGTAAGTACCACAACTTCTTTATCCATTTTTCACTTTCTGCGATATTGATTATGTACCGTAAACGAGGTTCTTGTAAACAGAGCCATCCCAAACTTTGGGGTGGCTGTGTCTTTTTGATTTTAATTTCCCTAAGCTATAGGACCATAAGTGGAAGTGTCCTAGGCTCTGTTGTTTTGTTTTTTAGATGTTTCAGGAAACACCATACACTTCTCCCGAGTGGCTGTTGGCAATTTACATCCCGCCCTTCAGCATAACAAGGCTCCCAGTTCTCCATAGCCTGTCCTGCCTTTCTGGATTTTACACTTTTTTCAGATGGCCCTTTTGACCCGGGGGAAGTGAGACTTCATTGTAGTGCAGATTTCCTTTGCAAGCTTGCTTGGTTGGCCAAAAAGGGCGTATGCGTTTTTTCCTGAATATATTCAGGAAAAAACGCATACGCCCTTTTTGGCCAAGTGCATCATTGTTGACGTTCTGCCTCTTTTCCTATGCTTTAAATGCAATTCCAGTCTACCTCCTGAAATCGGTTTCCTGCAATTCTGCCCCGCTTTCAAGTCCTCTTGGCAGCCTTACTTCAGTATATTTTTGGACTATAGCTGTCATTTATAACTCTGCAGTGTTGTGAATTACAGTGCCCCTGAGCTCCTTTCTTCAACTCGCTTTCTTGTGAGCTGGCCGCAACACCGCAGGATTGCTTCAGGCCCTAATCTGGTTCCGGCACGGCACACTGAGCCTTTGGTTAATTCCTCTTCCTGGTCGGAAATGAGAGTTAAATTTGCCCGTTCAGACACCTCCAGCTAGTCTCTCATTGGTTCTCCCTATTCCTGTTCATCTTCCGCAGAAATTGCAAATAGGGCTAAACAGGCGGTTAAAGGCACTGACTCTCCAAGTCAGGAGAGTGTTAGTAAAGCATCTGGAATATTGCACCCGAGTACCAGGTGACGAAAACTGCGACATATTAGAACACATCTCCCGATCACACGGTTGATCATACTCTGGGTATCCACATGCATGATTTAGCTGAAGGAAGAATCCCTTAAACCTGGAGAGTTGAGACCCTTGGAATGGTACCATGCAATATGACATCAAAGGGTCTTCATTTGCTCACCGAACCTCTCCAATCCTATCACTGCTGGGTTTGTGCCCCTCTACACACGCTTGATTCTCTTTCGGAGACATAGCAATCAATAGGTTTTAAGATACTTACTAGTCAGGTACATTATTAGGCGTTTAATATGGGGTGTTGAGTCCATTTCGCTGAACAAGGAGTAGCTCTTGTCTATAACATATTTGGCTTAAGGAACTTTATCTGTGCTCATTTCAATCTCTGGTTTTATGCAGCACCCCAACTCACCTTTCCCCTTAAGCAAGCATAAGTTGGTTTTCTAAATTTGAGACCCTGTTCTCTTTTGTAATCCAGTTCCTGTGTAGCCAAGTTTACATTCCGTGTATTAGTGATATCTTATGATGATTCTTTTTCTGTGTGACTTATTTCAGTTAGAATCATCATACCTGAATCCACTCATTATGCTGCTACGGGCCTGATGACATAGATTTCATTGCTGAGTGATATTGCATTGTACGTAAGTACCACAACTTCTTTATCCATTTTTCGCTTTCTGCGATATTGAACTTGTACCATAAACGAGGTTCTTCTAAAAAGAGCTGTCCCAAACTTTGGGGTGGCTGTGTCTTTTTGATTTTAATTTCCCTAAGCTATAGGACCATAAGTGGAAGTGCCTTAGCCTCTGTTGCTTTGTTTTTTAGATGTTTCAGGAAACACCATACACTTCTCCTGAGTGGCTGTTGCCAATTTACATCCCGCCCATCAGCATAACAAGGCTCCCAGATCTCCATGGCCTGTCCTGCCTTTCTGGATTTTACACTTTTTTCAGATGGCCCTTTTGACCGGGGGGATGTGAGTCTTCATTGTAGTGCAGATTTCCTTTGCAAGCTTGCTTGGTTGCACAAAAAGAGCATATGCGTTTTTTCCTGAATATATTCAGGAAAAAATGCATACGCCGTTTTTGGCCAAGTGCATCATTGTCGACGTTCTGCCTCTTTTCCGATGCTTTAAATGCAATTCCAGTCTACCTCCTGAAATCGGTTTCCTGCAATTCTGCCCCGCTTTCAAGTCCTCTTGGCAGCCTTACTTCAGTATATTTTTGGACGATAGCTGTAATTTATAACTCTGCAGGTTTGTGAATTACAGTGCCCCTGAGCTCCTTTCTTCAACTCGCTTTCTTGTGATCTGGCCACAACACCGCAGGATTGCTTCAGGCCCTAATCTTGTTCTGGCACGGCACGCTGAGCCTTTGGATAATTCCTCTCCCTGGTGGGAAATGAGAGTTAAATTTGCCCGTCCAGACACCTCCAGCTAGTCTCTCATTGGTTCTCCCTATTTCTGTTCATCTTCCGCAGAAATTGCAAACTGGGCCAAACAGGAGTTTAAAGGCACTGACTCTCCAAGTCGGGAGAGTGTTAGTAAAGCGTCTGGAATGTTGCACCCGAGTACCAGGGGACGAGAACTGAAACATATTGTAACACGTCTCCCGATCACACGGTTGATCATACTCTGGGTTCCACATGCATGATGTAGCTGAAGGAAGAATCCCTTAAACCTGGAGAGTTGAGACACGTGGAATGGGTACCATGCAATATGACCTCAAAGGGTCTTCATTTGCTCACCGAACCTCTCCAATCCTATCACTGCTTCGTTTATGCCCCTGTACACACGCTTCATTCTCTTTCGGAGACATAGCGATCGATAGGTTTAAAGATACTTACTAGTCAGGTACATTCTTAGGCGTGTAATATGGGGTGTTGAGTCCATTTCGTTGAGCAAGGAGTAGCTCTTGTCTATTCCATATTTGGCTTAAGGAACTTTATCTGTGCTCATTTCAATCTCTGGTTTTATGCAGCACCCCAACTCACCTTTTCCCTTAAGCAAGCATAAGTTGGTTTTCTAAATTTGAGACACTGTTCTCTTTTGTAATCCAGTTCCTGTGTAGCAAGGTTTACATTCCGTGTATTAGTGATATCTTATGATGTTTCTTTTTCTGTGTGACTTATTTCAGTTAGAATCGTCATACCTGAATCCACTCAGTATGCTGCTACGGGCCTGATGACATAGATTTCATTGCTGAGTGATATTGCATTTTACGTAAGTACCACAACTTCTTTATCCATTTTTCACTTTCTGCGATATTGAACTTGCACCGTAAACGAGGTTCTTGTAAACAGAGCCGTCCCAAACTTTGGGGTGGCTGTGTCTTTTTGATTTTAATTTCCCTAAGCTATAGGACCATAAGTGGAAGTGCCCTAGGCTCTGTTGCTTTGTTTTTTAGATGTTTCAGAAAACACCATACACTTCTGCAGAGTGGCTGTTGGCAATATACATCCCGCCCATCAGCATAACAAGACTCCCAGTTCTCCATGGCCTGTCCTGCCTTTCTGGATTTTACACTTTTTTCAGATGACCCTTTTGACGGGGGGAAGTGAGACTTCATTGTAGTGCAGATTTCCTTTGCAAGCTTGCTTGGTTGGCCAAAAAGGGCGTATGCGTTTTTTCCGGAAAAAACTCATACGCCCTTTTTGGCCAAGTGCATCATTGTCGACGTTCTGCCTCTTTTCCTATGCTTTAAATGCAATTCCAGTCTACCTCCTGAAATCGGTTTCCTGCAATTCTGCCCGGCTTTCAAGTCCTCTTGGCAGCCTTACTTCAGTATATTTTTGGATGATAGCTGTCATTTATAACTCTGCAGGTTTGTGAATTACAGTGCCCCTGAGCTCCTTTCTTCAACTCGCTTTCTTGTGAGCTGGCCGCAACACCGCAGGATTGCTTCAGGCCCTAATCTGGTTCCGGCATGGCACGCTGAGCCTTTGGTTAATTCCTCTTCCTGGTGGGAAATGAGAGTTAAATTTTCCCGTCCAGACACCTCCAGCTAGTCTCTCATTGGTTCTCCCTATTCCTGTTCATCTTCCGCGGAATTTGCAAACTGGGCCAAACAGGAGGTTAAAGGCACTGACTCTCCAAGTCGGGAGAGTGTTAGTAAAGCATCTGGAATGTTGCACCCGAGTACCAGGGGACGAGAACTGAGACATATTGGAACACGTCTCCCGATCACACGGTTGATCATACTCTGGGTTCCTCATGCATGTTTTAGCTGAAGGAAGAATCCCTTAAACCTGGAGAGTTGAGACCCGTGGAATGGGTACCATGCAATATGACTTCAAAGGGTCTTCATTTGCTCACCAAAACTCTCCAATCCTATCACTGCTGCGTTTTTGCCCCTGTACTCACGATTGATTCACTTTCAGAGACATAGCAATCCATAGGTTTTAAGATACTTACTAGTCAGGTACATTATTAGGCGTTTAATATGGGGTTTTGAGTCCATTTCGTTGAGCAAGGAGTAGCTCTTGTCTATTACATATTTGGCTTAAGGAACTTTATCTGTGCTCATTTCAATCTCTGGTTTTATGCAGCACCCCAACTCACCTTTCCCCTTAAGCAAGCATAAGTTGATTTTCTAAATTTGGGACCATGTTCTGTTTTGAAATTCAGTTCCTGTGTAGCCAAGTTTACATTCCGTGTATTAGTGATATCTTATGATGTTTCTTTTTCTGTGTGACTTATTTCAGTTAGAATCATCATACATGAATCCACTCATTATGCTGCTATGGGCCTGATGACATAGATGTCATTGCTGAGTGATATTGCATTGTACGTAAGTACCACAACTTCTTTATCCATTTTTCGCTTTATGCGATATTGAACTTGTACCATAAACGAGTTTCTTGTAAACAGAGCCATCCCAAACTTTGGGGTGGCTGTGTCTTTTTGATTTTAATTTCCCTAAGCTGCAGGACCATAAGTGGAAGTGCCCTAGGCTCTGTTGCTTTGTTTTTTAGATGTTTCAGGAAACACCATACACTTCTCCCGAGTGGCTGTTGGCAATTTACATCCCGCCCATCAGCATAACAAGGCTCCCAGTTCTCCATGGCCTGTCCTGCCTTTCTGGATTTTACACTTTTTTCAGATGGCCCTTTTGACGGGGGGGAAGTGAGACTTCATTGTAGTGCAGATTTCCTTTGCAAGCTTGCTTGGTTGGCCAAAAAGGGCGTATGCGTTTTTTCCTGAATATATTCAGGAAAAAACGCATACGCCCTTTTTGGCCAAGTGCATCATTGTCGACCTTCTGCCTCTTTTCCTATGCTTTAAATGCAATTCCAGTCTACCTCCTGAAATCGGTTTCCTGCAATTCTGCCCGGCTTTCAAGTCCTCTTGGCAGCCTTACTTCAGTATATTTTTGGATGATAGCTGTCATTTATAACTCTGCAGGTTTGTGAATTACAGTGCCCCTGAGCTCCTTTCTTCAACTCGCTTTCTTGTGAGCTGGCCGCAACACCGCAGGATTGCTTCAGGCCCTAATCTGGTTCCGGCATGGCACGCTGAGCCTTTGGTTAATTCCTCTTCCTGGTGGGAAATGAGAGTTAAATTTTCCCGTCCAGACACCTCCAGCTAGTCTCTCATTGGTTCTCCCTATTCCTGTTCATCTTCCGCGGAATTTGCAAACTGGGCCAAACAGGAGGTTAAAGGCACTGACTCTCCAAGTCGGGAGAGTGTTAGTAAAGCATCTGGAATGTTGCACCCGAGTACCAGGGGACGAGAACTGAGACATATTTCAACACGTCTCCCGATCACACGGTTGATCATACTCTGGGTTCCACATGCATGTTTTAGCTGAAGGAAGAATCCCTTAAACCTGGAGAGTTGAGACCCGTGGAATGGGTACCATGCAATATGACTTCAAAGGGTCTTCATTTGCTCACCAAAACTCTCCAATCCTATCACTGCTGCGTTTTTGCCCCTGTACTCACGATTGATTCACTTTCAGAGACATAGCAATCCATAGGTTTTAAGATACTTACTAGTCAGGTACATTATTAGGCATTTAATATGGGGTTTTGAGTCCATTTCGTTGAGCAAGGAGTAGCTCTTGTCTATTACATATTTGGCTTAAGGAACTTTATCTGTGCTCATTTCAATCTCTGGTTTTATGCAGCACCCCAACTCACCTTTCCCCTTAAGCAAGCATAAGTTGATTTTCTAAATTTGGGACCATGTTCTGTTTTGAAATTCAGTTCCTGTGTAGCCAAGTTTACATTCCGTGTATTAGTGATATCTTATGATGTTTCTTTTTCTGTGTGACTTATTTCAGTTAGAATCATCATACATGAATCCACTCATTATGCTGCTATGGGCCTGATGACATAGATGTCATTGCTGAGTGATATTGCATTGTACGTAAGTACCACAACTTCTTTATCCATTTTTCGCTTTATGCGATATTGAACTTGTACCATAAACGAGTTTCTTGTAAACAGAGCCATCCCAAACTTTGGGGTGGCTGTGTCTTTTTGATTTTAATTTCCCTAAGCTGCAGGACCATAAGTGGAAGTGCCCTAGGCTCTGTTGCTTTGTTTTTTAGATGTTTCAGGAAACACCATACACTTCTCCCGAGTGGCTGTTGGCAATTTACATCCCGCCCATCAGCATAACAAGGCTCCCAGTTCTCCATGGCCTGTCCTGCCTTTCTGGATTTTACACTTTTTTCAGATGGCCCTTTTGACGGGGGGGAAGTGAGACTTCATTGTAGTGCAGATTTCCTTTGCAAGCTTGCTTGGTTGGCCAAAAAGGGCGTATGCGTTTTTTCCTGAATATATTCAGGAAAAAACGCATACGCCCTTTTTGGCCAAGTGCATCATTGTCGACCTTCTGCCTCTTTTCCTATGCTTTAAATGCAATTCCAGTCTACCTCCTGAAATCGGTTTCCTGCAATTCTGCCCGGCTTTCAAGTCCTCTTGGCAGCCTTACTTCAGTATATTTTTGGATGATAGCTGTCATTTATAACTCTGCAGGTTTGTGAATTACAGTGCCCCTGAGCTCCTTTCTTCAACTCGCTTTCTTGTGAGCTGGCCGCAACACCGCAGGATTGCTTCAGGCCCTAATCTGGTTCCGGCATGGCACGCTGAGCCTTTGGTTAATTCCTCTTCCTGGTGGGAAATGAGAGTTAAATTTTCCCGTCCAGACACCTCCAGCTAGTCTCTCATTGGTTCTCCCTATTCCTGTTCATCTTCCGCGGAATTTGCAAACTGGGCCAAACAGGAGGTTAAAGGCACTGACTCTCCAAGTCGGGAGAGTGTTAGTAAAGCATCTGGAATGTTGCACCCGAGTACCAGGGGACGAGAACTGAGACATATTTCAACACGTCTCCCGATCACACGGTTGATCATACTCTGGGTTCCACATGCATGTTTTAGCTGAAGGAAGAATCCCTTAAACCTGGAGAGTTGAGACCCGTGGAATGGGTACCATGCAATATGACTTCAAAGGGTCTTCATTTGCTCACCAAAACTCTCCAATCCTATCACTGCTGCGTTTTTGCCCCTGTACTCACGATTGATTCACTTTCAGAGACATAGCAATCCATAGGTTTTAAGATACTTACTAGTCAGGTACATTATTAGGCGTTTAATATGGGGTTTTGAGTCCATTTCGTTGAGCAAGGAGTAGCTCTTGTCTATTACATATTTGGCTTAAGGAACTTTATCTGTGCTCATTTCAATCTCTGGTTTTATGCAGCACCCCAACTCACCTTTCCCCTTAAGCAAGCATAAGTTGATTTTCTAAATTTGGGACCATGTTCTGTTTTGAAATTCAGTTCCTGTGTAGCCAAGTTTACATTCCGTGTATTAGTGATATCTTATGATGTTTCTTTTTCTGTGTGACTTATTTCAGTTAGAATCATCATACATGAATCCACTCATTATGCTGCTATGGGCCTGATGACATAGATGTCATTGCTGAGTGATATTGCATTGTACGTAAGTACCACAACTTCTTTATCCATTTTTCGCTTTATGCGATATTGAACTTGTACCATAAACGAGTTTCTTGTAAACAGAGCCATCCCAAACTTTGGGGTCGCTGTGTCTTTTTGATTTTAATTTCCCTAAGCTGCAGGACCATAAGTGGAAGTGCCCTAGGCTCTGTTGCTTTGTTTTTTAGATGTTTCAGGAAACACCATACACTTCTCCCGAGTGGCTGTTGGCAATTTACATCCCGCCCATCAGCATAACAAGGCTCCCAGTTCTCCATGGCCTGTCCTGCCTTTCTGGATTTTACACTTTTTTCAGATGGCCCTTTTGACGGGGGGGAAGTGAGACTTCATTGTAGTGCAGATTTCCTTTGCAAGCTTGCTTGGTTGGCCAAAAAGGGCGTATGCGTTTTTTCCTGAATATATTCAGGAAAAAACGCATACGCCCTTTTTGGCCAAGTGCATCATTGTCGACCTTCTGCCTCTTTTCCTATGCTTTAAATGCAATTCCAGTCTACCTCCTGAAATCGGTTTCCTGCAATTCTGCCCGGCTTTCAAGTCCTCTTGGCAGCCTTACTTCAGTATATTTTTGGATGATAGCTGTCATTTATAACTCTGCAGGTTTGTGAATTACAGTGCCCCTGAGCTCCTTTCTTCAACTCGCTTTCTTGTGAGCTGGCCGCAACACCGCAGGATTGCTTCAGGCCCTAATCTGGTTCCGGCATGGCACGCTGAGCCTTTGGTTAATTCCTCTTCCTGGTGGGAAATGAGAGTTAAATTTTCCCGTCCAGACACCTCCAGCTAGTCTCTCATTGGTTCTCCCTATTCCTGTTCATCTTCCGCGGAATTTGCAAACTGGGCCAAACAGGAGGTTAAAGGCACTGACTCTCCAAGTCGGGAGAGTGTTAGTAAAGCATCTGGAATGTTGCACCCGAGTACCAGGGGACGAGAACTGAGACATATTTCAACACGTCTCCCGATCACACGGTTGATCATACTCTGGGTTCCACATGCATGTTTTAGCTGAAGGAAGAATCCCTTAAACCTGGAGAGTTGAGACCCGTGGAATGGGTACCATGCAATATGACTTCAAAGGGTCTTCATTTGCTCACCAAAACTCTCCAATCCTATCACTGCTGCGTTTTTGCCCCTGTACTCACGATTGATTCACTTTCAGAGACATAGCAATCCATAGGTTTTAAGATACTTACTAGTCAGGTACATTATTAGGCATTTAATATGGGGTTTTGAGTCCATTTCGTTGAGCAAGGAGTAGCTCTTGTCTATTACATATTTGGCTTAAGGAACTTTATCTGTGCTCATTTCAATCTCTGGTTTTATGCAGCACCCCAACTCACCTTTCCCCTTAAGCAAGCATAAGTTGATTTTCTAAATTTGGGACCATGTTCTGTTTTGAAATTCAGTTCCTGTGTAGCCAAGTTTACATTCCATGTATTAGTGATATCTTATGATGTTTCTTTTTCTGTGTGACTTATTTCAGTTAGAATCATCATACCTGAATCCACTCATTATGCTGCTATGGGCCTGATGACATAGATGTCATTGCTGAGTGATATTGCATTGTACGTAAGTACAACAACTTCTTTATCCATTTTTCGCTTTATGCGATATTGAACTTGTACCGTAAACGAGTTTCTTGTAAACAGAGCCATCCCAAACTTTGGGGTGGCTGTGTCTTTTTGATTTTAATTTCCCTAAGCTGCAGGACCATAAGTGGAAGTGCCCTAGGCTCTGTTGCTTTGTTTTATAGATGTTTCAGGAAACACCATACACTTCTCCCGAGTGGCTGTTGGCAATTTACATCCCGCCCATCAGCATAACAAGGCTCCCAGTTCTCCATGGCCAGTCCAGCCTTTCTGGATTTTACACTTTTTTCAGATGGCCCTTTTGACCGGGGGGGAAGTGACACTTCATTGTAGTGCAGATTTCCTTTGCAAGCTTGCTTGGTTGGCCAAAAAGTGCGTATGCATTTGTTCCTGAATATATTCAGGAAAAAACGCATACGCACTTTTTGGCCAAGTGCATCATTGTCGACGTTCTGCCTCTTTTCCTATGCTTTAAATGCAATTCCAGTCTACCTCCTGAAATCGGTTTCCTGCAATTCTGCCCGGCTTTCAAGTCCTCTTGGCAGCCTTACTTCAGTATATTTTTGGATGATAGCTGTCATTTATAACTCTGCAGGTTTGTGAATTACAGTGCCCCTGAGCTCCTTTCTTCAACTCGCTTTCTTGTGAGCTGGCCGCAACACCGCAGGATTGCTTCAGGCCCTAATCTGGTTCCGGCATGGCACGCTGAGCCTTTGGTTAATTCCTCTTCCTGGTGGGAAATGAGAGTTAAATTTTCCCGTCCAGACACCTCCAGCTAGTCTCTCATTGGTTCTCCCTATTCCTGTTCATCTTCCGCGGAATTTGCAAACTGGGCCAAACAGGAGGTTAAAGGCACTGACTCTCCAAGTCGGGAGAGTGTTAGTAAAGCATCTGGAATGTTGCACCCGAGTACCAGGGGACGAGAACTGAGACATATTGGAACACGTCTCCCGATCACACGGTTGATCATACTCTGGGTTCCTCATGCATGTTTTAGCTGAAGGAAGAATCCCTTAAACCTGGAGAGTTGAGACCCGTGGAATGGGTACCATGCAATATGACTTCAAAGGGTCTTCATTTGCTCACCAAAACTCTCCAATCCTATCACTGCTGCGTTTTTGCCCCTGTACTCACGATTGATTCACTTTCAGAGACATAGCAATCCATAGGTTTTAAGATACTTACTAGTCAGGTACATTATTAGGCGTTTAATATGGGGTTTTGAGTCCATTTCGTTGAGCAAGGAGTAGCTCTTGTCTATTACATATTTGGCTTAAGGAACTTTATCTGTGCTCATTTCAATCTCTGGTTTTATGCAGCACCCCAACTCACCTTTCCCCTTAAGCAAGCATAAGTTGATTTTCTAAATTTGGGACCATGTTCTGTTTTGAAATTCAGTTCCTGTGTAGCCAAGTTTACATTCCGTGTATTAGTGATATCTTATGATGTTTCTTTTTCTGTGTGACTTATTTCAGTTAGAATCATCATACATGAATCCACTCATTATGCTGCTATGGGCCTGATGACATAGATGTCATTGCTGAGTGATATTGCATTGTACGTAAGTACCACAACTTCTTTATCCATTTTTCGCTTTATGCGATATTGAACTTGTACCATAAACGAGTTTCTTGTAAACAGAGCCATCCCAAACTTTGGGGTGGCTGTGTCTTTTTGATTTTAATTTCCCTAAGCTGCAGGACCATAAGTGGAAGTGCCCTAGGCTCTGTTGCTTTGTTTTTTAGATGTTTCAGGAAACACCATACACTTCTCCCGAGTGGCTGTTGGCAATTTACATCCCGCCCATCAGCATAACAAGGCTCCCAGTTCTCCATGGCCTGTCCTGCCTTTCTGGATTTTACACTTTTTTCAGATGGCCCTTTTGACGGGGTGGAAGTGAGACTTCATTGTAGTGCAGATTTCCTTTGCAAGCTTGCTTGGTTGGCCAAAAAGTGCGTATGCGATTTTTCCTGAATATATTCAGGAAAAAACGCATACGCCCTTTTTGGACAAGTGCATCATTGTCGACCTTCTGCCTCTTTTCCTATGCTTTAAATGCAATTCCAGTCTACCTCCTGAAATCGGTTTCCTGCAATTCTGCCCGGCTTTCAAGTCCTCTTGGCAGCCTTACTTCAGTATATTTTTGGATGATAGCTGTCATTTATAACTCTGCAGGTTTGTGAATTACAGTGCCCCTGAGCTCCTTTCTTCAACTCGCTTTCTTGTGAGCTGGCCGCAACACCGCAGGATTGCTTCAGGCCCTAATCTGGTTCCGGCATGGCACGCTGAGCCTTTGGTTAATTCCTCTTCCTGGTGGGAAATGAGAGTTAAATTTTCCCGTCCAGACACCTCCAGCTAGTCTCTCATTGGTTCTCCCTATTCCTGTTCATCTTCCGCGGAATTTGCAAACTGGGCCAAACAGGAAGTTAAAGGCACTGACTCTCCAAGTCGGGAGAGTGTTAGTAAAGCATCTGGAATGTTGCACCCGAGTACCAGGGGACGAGAACTGAGACATATTTCAACACGTCTCCCGATCACACGGTTGATCATACTCTGGGTTCCACATGCATGTTTTAGCTGAAGGAAGAATCCCTTAAACCTGGAGAGTTGAGACCCGTGGAATGGGTACCATGCAATATGACTTCAAAGGGTCTTCATTTGCTCACCAAAACTCTCCAATCCTATCACTGCTGCGTTTTTGCCCCTGTACTCACGATTGATTCACTTTCAGAGACATAGCAATCCATAGGTTTTAAGATACTTACTAGTCAGGTACATTATTAGGCGTTTAATATGGGGTTTTGAGTCCATTTCGTTGAGCAAGGAGTAGCTCTTGTCTATTACATATTTTGCTTAAGGAACTTTATCTGTGCTCATTTCAATCTCTGGTTTTATGCAGCACCCCAACTCACCTTTCCCCTTAAGCAAGCATAAGTTGATTTTCTAAATTTGGGACCATGTTCTGTTTTGAAATTCAGTTCCTGTGTAGCCAAGTTTACATTCCATGTATTAGTGATATCTTATGATGTTTCTTTTTCTGTGTGACTTATTTCAGTTAGAATCATCATACCTGAATCCACTCATTATGCTGCTATGGGCCTGATGACATAGATGTCATTGCTGAGTGATATTGCATTGTACGTAAGTACAACAACTTCTTTATCCATTTTTCGCTTTATGCGATATTGAACTTGTACTGTAAACGAGTTTCTTGTAAACAGAGCCATCCCAAACTTTGGGGTGGCTGTGTCTTTTTGATTTTAATTTCCCTAAGCTGCAGGACCATAAGTGGAAGTGCCCTAGGCTCTGTTGCTTTGTTTTATAGATGTTTCAGGAAACACCATACACTTCTCCTGAGTGGCTGTTGGCAATTTACATCCCACCCATCAGCATAACAAGGCTCCCAGTTCTCCATGGCCAGTCCAGCCTTTCTGGATTTTACACTTTTTTCAGATGGCCCTTTTGACCGGGGGGAAGTGACACTTCATTGTAGTGCAGATTTCCTTTGCAAGCTTGCTTGGTTGGCCAAAAAGTGCGTATGCATTTGTTCCTGAATATATTCAGGAAAAAACGCATACGCACTTTTTGGCCAAGTGCATCATTGTCGACGTTCTGCCTCTTTTCCTATGCTTTAAATGCAATTCCAGTCTACCTCCTGAAATCGGTTTCCTGCAATTCTGCCCCGCTTTCAAGTCCTCTTGGCAGCCTTACTTCAGTATATTTTTGGACGATAGCTGTCATTTATAACTCTGCAGGTTTGTGAATTACAGTGCCCCTGAGCTCCTTTCTTCAACTCGCTTTCTTGTGAGCTGGCCGCAACACCGCAGGATTGCTTCAGGCCCTAATCTGGTTCCGGCACGGCACGCTGAGCCTTTGGTTAATTCCTCTTCCTGGTGGGAAATGAGAGTTAAATTTGCCCGTCCAGACACCTCCAGCTAGTCTCTCATTTGTTCTCCCTATTCCTGTTCATCTTCCGCAGAAATTGCAAACTGGGCCAAACAGGAGGTTAAAGGCACTGACTCTCCATGTTGGGAGAGTGTTAGTAAAGCATCTGGAATGTTGCACCTGAGTACCAGGGGAGGAAAACTGAAATATATTTGAACACGTGTCCCGATCACACGGCTGATCATACTCTGGGTTCCACATGCATGTTTTAGCTGAAGGAAGAATCCCTTAAACCTGGAGAGTTGAGACCCGTGGAATGGGTACCATGCAATATGACTTCAAAGGGTCTTCATTTGCTCACCGAACCTCTGCAATCCTATCACTGCTGCGTTTATGCCCCTGTACACACGCTTGATTCTCTTTCGGAGACATAGCAATCCATAGGTTTTAAGATACTTACTAGTTAGGTACATTCTTAGGCGTTTAATATGGGGTGTTGAGTCCATTTCGTTGAGCAAGGAGTAGCTCTTGCCTGTTACATATTTGGCTTAAGGAAATTTATCTGTGCTCATTTCAATCTCTGGTTTTATGCAGCACCCCAACTCCCCTTTCCCCTTAAGCAAGCATAAGTTGGTTTTCTAAATTTGAGACCCTCTTCTGTTTTGTAATCAGGTTCCTGTGTAGCCAAGTTTACATTCCGTGTATTACTGATATCTTATGATGTTTCTTTTTCTGTGTGACTTATTTCAGTTAGAATCATCATACCTGAATCCACTCATTATGCTGCTACGGGCCTGATGACATAGATTTCATTGCTGAGTGATATTGCTTTGTACGTAAGTACCACAACTTCTTTATCCATTTTTCGCTTTCTGCGATATTGAACTTGTACCATAAACGAGGTTCTTGTAAACAGAGCCATCCCAAATTTTGGGGTGGCTGTGTCTTTTTTATTTTAATTTCCCTAAGCTATAGGACCATAATTGGAAGTGCCCTAGGCTCTGTTGCTTTGTTTTTTAGATGTTTCAGGAAACACCATACATATCTCCCGATTGGCTGTTGGCAATTTACATCCCGCCGATCAGCATAACAACGCTCCCAGTTCTCCATGGCCTGTCCTGCCTTTCTGGATTTTACACTTTTTTCAGATGGCCCTTTTGACCGGGGGGAAGTGAGACTTCATTATAGTGTAGATTTCCTTTTCAAGCTTCCTTGGTTGGCCTAAAAAGGCGTATGTGTTTTTTCCTGAATATATTCAGGAAAAAACACATACGCCCTTTTTTGCCAAGTGTATCATTGTCGACGTTCTGCCTCTTTTCCTATGCTTTAAATGCAGTTGCAGTCTACCTCCTGAAATCGGTTTCCTGCAATTCTGCCCCGCTTTGAAATCCTCTTGGCAGCCATTCTTCAGTATATTTTTGGATGATTGCTGTCATTTATAACTCTGCAGGTTTGTGAATTACAGTGCCCCTGAGCTCCTTTCTTCAACTCACTTGCTTGTAAGCTGGCCGCAACACCACAGGATTGCTTCAGGCCCTAATCTTGTTCTGGCACGGCAAGCTGAGCCTTTGGTTAATTCCTCTTCCTGGTGGGAAATGAGAGTTAAATTTGCCCATCCAGACACCTCCAGCTAGTCTCTCATTGGTTCTCCCTATTCCCGTTCATCTTCCGCTGAAATTGCAAACTGCGCAAAACAAGAGGTTAAAGGCACTGACTCTCCAAGTCGGGAGAGTGTTAGTAAAGCGTCTGGAATGTTGCACCCGAGTACCAGGGGACGAGAACTGAGACATATTGGAACACGTCTCCCGATCACACGGTTGATCATACTCTGGGCTCCTCATGCATGTTTTAGCTGAAGGAAGAATCCCTTAAACCTGGAGAGTTGAGACTTGTGGAATGGGTACAATGCAATATGACCTCCAAGGGTCTTCATTTGCTCAGCGAACCTCTCCAATCCTATCACTGCTGCGTTTATGTCCCTGTACACACACTTGATTCTCTTTCGGAGACATAGAAATCCATAGGTTTTCAGATACTTACTAGTCAAGTACATTCTTAGGCGTTTAATATGGGGTGTTGAGTCCATTTCGTTGAGCAAGGAGTAGCTCTTGTCTATTCCATATTTGGCTTAAGGAACTTTATCTGTGCTCATTTCAATCTCTGGTTTTATGCAGCACCCCAACTCAACTTTCCCCTTAAGCAAACGTAAGTTGGTTTTCTAAATTTGAGACCCTCTTCTGTTTTGTAATCCAGTTCCTCTGTAGCCAAGTTTACATTCCGTGTATTAGTGATATCTTATGTTTCTTTTTCTGTGTGACTTATTTCAGTTAGAATCATCACACCTGAATCCACTCATTATGCTGCTACGGGCCTGATGACATAGATTTCATTGCTGAGTGATATTGCATTGTACGTAAGTACCACAACTTCTTTATCCATTTTTCGCTTTCTGCGATATTGAAGTTGTACCGTAAACGAGGTTCTTGTAAACAGAGCCGTCCCAAACTTTGGGGTGGCTGTGTCTTTTTGATTTTAATTTCCCTAAGCTATAGGACCATAAGTGGAAGTGCCCTTGGCTCTGTTGCTTTGTTTTTTACATGTTTCAGGAAACACCATACACTTCTCCAGAGTGGCTGTTGGCAACTTACATCCCGCCCGTCAGCATAACAAGGCTCCCAGTTCTCCATGGCCTGTCCTGCCTTTCTGGATTTTACACTTTTTTCAGATGGCCCTTTTGACGGGGGGGAATTGAGACTTCATTGTAGTGCAGATTTCCTTTGCAAGCTTGCTTGGTTGGCCAAAAAGGGCGTATGCGTCTTTTCCTGAATATATTCAGGAGAAAATGCATACGCCCATTTTGGCCAAGTGCATCATTGTCGACGTTCTGCCTCTTTTCCTATGCTTTAAATGCAATTCCAGTCTACCTCCTGAAATCGCATTCCTGCAATTATGCCCCGCTTTCAACTCCTCTTGGCAGCCTTACTTCAGTATATTTTTGGACGATAGCTGTCATTTATAACTCTGCAGGTTTGTGATTACAGTGCCCCTGAGCTCCTTTCCTCAACTCACTTTCTTGTTAGCTGGCCGCAACACCGCAGGATTTCTTCAGGCCCTAATCTGGCTCCGGCATGGCACGCTGAGCCTTTGGTTAATTCTTCCTCCTGGGGGGAAATGAGAGTTAAATTTGCCCGTCCAGACACCTCCAGCTAGTCTCTCATTGATTCTCCCTATTCCTGTTCATCTTTCGCAGAAATTGAAAACTGGGCCAAACAGGAGGTTAAAGGCACTGACTCTCCAAGTCGGGAGAGTGTTAGTAAAGCATCTGGAATGTTGCACCCAAGTACCAGGGGACGAGAACTGAGACATATTTCAACACGTCTCCCGATCACACGGTTGATCATACTCTGGGTTCCACATGCATGTTTTAGCTGAAGGAAGAATCCCTTAAACCTGGAGAGTTGAGAACCATGGAATGGGTACCATGCAATATGACTTCAAAGGGTCTTCATTTGCTCACCGAACCTCTGCAATCCTATCACTGCTGCGTTTATGCCCCTGTACACACTCTTGATTCTCTTTCGGAGACATAGCAATACATAGGTTTTAAGATACTTACTAGTCAGGTACATTCTTAGGTGTTTAATATGGGGTGTTGAGTCCATTTCGTTGAGCAAGGAGTAGCTCTTGTCTGTTACATATTTGGCTTAAGGAAATTTATCTGTGCTCATTTCAATCTCTGGTTTTATGCAGCACCCCAACTCCCCTTTCCCCTTAAGCAAGCATGAGTTGGTTTTCTAAATTTGAGACACTCTTCTGTTTTGTAATCAGGTTCCTGTGTAGCCAAGTTTACATTCCGTGTATTACTGATATCTTATGATGTTTCTTTTTCTGTGTGACTTATTTCAGTTAGAATCATCATACCTGAATCCACTCATTATGCTGCTACGGGCCTGATGACATAGATTTCATTGCTGAGTGATATTGCATTTTACGTAAGTACCACAACTTCTTTATCCATTTTTCACTTTCTGCGATATTGAACTTGCACCGTAAACGAGGTTCTTGTAAACAGAGCCGTCCCAAACTTTGGGGTGGCTGTGTCTTTTTGATTTTAATTTCCCTAAGCTATAGGACCATAAGTGGAAGTGCCCTAGGCTCTGTTGCTTTGTTTTTTAGATGTTTCAGAAAACACCATACACTTCTCCAGAGTGGCTGTTGGCAATATACATCCCGCCCATCAGCATAACAAGACTCCCAGTTCTCCATGGCCTGTCCTGCCTTTCTGGATTTTACACTTTTTTCAGATGACCCTTTTGACGGGGGGAAGTGAGACTTCATTGTAGTGCAGATTTCCTTTGCAAGCTTGCTTGGTTGGCCAAAAAGGGCGTATGCGTTTTTTCCGGAAAAAACTCATACGCCCTTTTTGGCCAAGTGCATCATTGTCGACGTTCTGCCTCTTTTCCTATGCTTTAAATGCAATTCCAGTCTACCTCCTGAAATCGGTTTCCTGCAATTCTGCCCCGCTTTCAAGTCCTCTTGGCAGCCTTACTTCAGTATATTTTTGGACGATAGCTGTCATTTATAACTCTGCAGGTTTGTGAATTACAGTGCCCCTGAGCTCCTTTCTTCAACTCGCTTTCTTGTGAGCTGGCCGCAACACTGCAGGATTGCTTCAGTCCCTAATCTGGGTCCGGCACGGCACTCTGAGCCTTTGGTTAATTCCTCTTCCTGGTGGGAAATGAGAGTTAAATTTGCCCGTCCAGACACCTCCAGCTAGTCTCTCATTGGTCCTCCCTATTCCTGTTCATTTTCTGCAGAAATTGCAAACTGGGCCAAACAGGAGGTTAAAGGCACTGACTCTCCATGTTGGGAGAGTGTTAGTAAAGCGTCTGGAATGTTGAACCCGAGTACCAGGGGACGAAAACACAGATATATTTGAACACGTCTCCTGATCACACGGTTGATCATACTCTGGGTTCCACATGCATGTTTCAGCTGAAGGAAGAATCCCTTAAACCTGGAGAGTTGAGACCCGTGGAATGGGTACCATGCAATATGACTTCAAAGGGTCTTCGTTTGCACACCGAACCTCTCCAATCCTATCACTGCTGCATTTATGCCCCTGTACACATGCTTGATTCTCTTTCAGAGACATAGCAATCCATAGGTTTTAAGATACTTACTAGTCAGGTACATTCTTAGGCGTTTAATATGGGGTGTTGAGTCCATTTCGTTGAGCAAGGAGTAGCTCTTGTCTATTACATATTTGGCTTAAGGGACTTTATCTGTGCTCATTTCAATCTCTGGTTTTATGCAGCACCCCAACTCACCTTTCCCCTTAAGCAAGCATAAGTTGGTTTTCTAAATTTGAGACCCTGTTCTGTTATGTAATCCAGTTCCTGTGTAGCCAAGTTTACATTCCGTGTATTAGTGATATCTTATGATGTTTCTTTTTCTGTGTGACTCATTTCAGTTAGAATCATCATACTTGAACCCACTCATTTTCTGCTACGGGCCTGATGACATAGATTTCATTGCTGAGTGATATTGCATTGTACGTAAGTACCACAAATTCTTTATCCACGTTTCACTTTCTGCGATATTGAACTTGTACCATAAATGAGGTTGTTGTAAACAGAGCCGTCCCAAACTTTTGGGTGGCTGTGTCTTTCTGATTTTAATTTCCCTAAGCTATAGGACCATAAGTGGAAGGACCCTAGGTTCTGTTGCTTTGGTTTTTCTTTATATGTTTCAGGAAACAGCATACACTTCTCCCCAGTGGCTGTTGGCAATTTACATCCCGCCCATCAGCATAACAAGGCTCCCAGTTCTCCATGGCCTGTCCTGCCTTTCTGGATTTTACCCTTTTTTCAGATGGCCCTTTGGACCGGGGGGAAGTGAGACTTCATTGTAGTGCAGATTTGCTTTGCAAGCTTACTTGGTTGGCCAAAAAGGGCGTATGCATTTTTTCCTGAATATATTCAGGAAAAAACGCATACGCACTTTTTGGCCAAGTGCATCATTGTGGACGTTCTGCCTCTTTTCCTATGCTTTAAATGCAATTCCAGTGTACCTCCTGAAATCGGTTTCCTGCAATTCTGCCCCGCTTTCAAGTCCTCTTGGCAGCCTTACTACAGTATATTTTTGGACGATAGCTGTCATTTATAACTCTGTAGGTTTGTGAATTACAGTGCCCCTGAGCTCCTTTCTTCAACTCGCTTTCTTGTGAGCTGGCCACAACACCGCAGTATTGCTTCAGTCCCTACTCTGTTTCCGGCATGGCATGCTGATCCTTTGGTTAATTCCTCTTCCTGGTGGGAAATGAGAGTTAAATTTGCCCGTCCAGACACCTCCAGCTAGTCTCTCATTGGTTCTCCCTATTCCTGTTCATCTTCCGCGGAATTTGCAAACTGGGCCAAACAGGAAGTTAAAGGCTCTGACTCTCCAAGTCGGGAGAGTGTTAGTAAAGTCTCTGGAATGTTGCACCCGAGTACCAGGGGACGAAAACTGAGACATATTTGAACACGTCTCCCGATCACACGGTTGATCATACTCTGGGTTCCACATGCATGTTTCAGCTGAAGGAAGAATCACTTAAACCTGGAGAGTTGAGACCCGTGGAATGGGTACCATGCAATATGACTTCAAAGGGTCTTCATTTGCTCACCAGAGATCTCCAATCCTATCACTGCTGCGTTTATGCCCCTGTACTCACGCTTGATTCTCTTTCAGAGACATAGCAATCCATAGGTTTTAAGATACCTACTAGTCAGGTACATTATTAGGCGTATAATATGGGGGTTTGAGTCCATTTCGTTGAGCAAGGAGTAGCTCTTGTCTATTCCATATTTGGCTTAAGGAACTTTATCTGTGCTCATTTCAATCTCTGGTTTTATGCAGCACCCCAACTCACCTTTCCCCTTAAGCAAGCATAAGTTGATTTTCTACATTTGAGACCCTGTTCTGTTTTGTAATTCAGTTCCTGTGTAGCCAAGTTTACATTCCGTGTATTAGTGATATCTTATGATGTTTCTTTTTCTGTGTGACTTATTTCAGCTAGAATCATCATACCTGAATCCACTCTATGCTGCTACAGGCCTGATGATATAGATTTCATTGCTGAGTGATATTGCATTGTACGTAAGTACCACAACTTCTTTATCCATTTTTCACTTTCTGAGATATTGAACTTGTACCGTAAACGAGGTTCTTGTAAGCAGAGCCATCCCAAACATTGGGGTGGCTGTGTCTTTTGATTTTAATTTCCCTAAGCTATAGGACCATAAGTGGAAGTGCCCTAGGCTCTGTTGCTTTGTTTTTTAGATGTTTCAGGAAACACCATACACTTCTCTCGAGTAGCTGTTGGCAATTTACATCCCGTCCGTCAGCATAACAAGGCTCCCAGTTCTCCATGGCCTGTCCTGCCTTTCTGGATTTTACACTTTTTTCAGATGGCCGTTTTGACCAGGGGGAAGTGAGACTTCATTGTAGTGCAGATTTCCTTTGCAAGCTTGCTTGGTTGGCCAAAAAGGGCGTATGCTTTTTTTCCTGAATATATTCAGGAAAAAACGCATACGCCCTTTTTGGCCAAGTGTATCATTGTCCACGTTCTGCGTCTTTTCCTATGCTTTAAATGCAATTCCAGTCTACCTCCTGAAATCGGTTTCCTGCAATTCTGCCCCACTTTCAAGTCCTCTTGGCAGCCTTACTTCAGTATATTTTTGGATGATAGCTGTCATATATAATTCTGCATGTTTGTGAATTACAGAGCCCCTGAGCCCCTTTCTTCAACTCGCTTTCTTGTGAGCTGGCCGCAACCCCGCAGGATTGCTTCAGGCCCTAATCTGGTTCCGGCACGGCACACTGAGCCTTTGGTTCATTTCTCTTCCTGGTGGGAAATGAGAGTTAAATTTGCCCGTCCAGACACCTCCAGCTAGTCTCTCATCGGTTCTCCCTATTCCTGTTCATCTTCCGCAGAAATTGCAAACTGGGCCAAACAGGAGGTTAAAGGCACTGACTCTCCAAGTCGGGAGAGTTTTAGTTAAGCTTCTGGAATGTTGCACCCGAGTACCAGGGGACGAGAACTGAGACATATTGGAACACATCTCCCGATCACACGGTTGATCATACTCTGGTTCCACATGCATGTTTTAGCTGAAGGAAGAATCCCTTCAACCTGGAGAGTTGAGACCCGTGGAATGGGTACCATGCAATATGACTTCAAAGGGTCTTCATTTGCTCACCGAACCTCTCCAATCCTATCACTGCTGCGTTTATGCCCCTGTACACATGCTTGATTCTCTCTCGGAGAAATAGCAATCCATAGGTTTTAAGATACTTACTAGTCAGGTACATTCTTAGGCGTTTAATATGGGGTGTTGAGTCCATTTTGTTGAGCAAGGAGTAGCTCTTGTCTATTACATATTTGGCTTAAGGAACTTTATCTGTGCTCATTTCAATCTCTGGTTTTATGCAGCACCCCAACTCACCTTTCCCCTTAAGCAAGCATAAGTTGGTTTTCTAAATTAGAGACCCTGTTCTGTTTTGTAATCCAGTTCCTGTGTAGCCAAGTTTACATTCCGTGTATTAGTGATATCTTATGATGTTTCTTTTTCTGTGTGACTTATTTCAGTTAGAATCATCATACCTGAATCCACTCATTATGCTGCTATGGGCCTGATGACATAGATTTCATTGCTGAGTGATATTTCATTGTACGTAAGCACCACAACTTCTTTATCCATTTTTCACTTTCTGCGATATTGAACTTGTACCGTAAACGAGGTTCTTCTAAACAGAGCTGTCCCAAACTTTGGAGTGGCTGTGTCTTTTTTATTTTAATTTCCCTAAGCTATAGGACCATAAGTGGAAGTGCCCTAGGCTCTGTTGCTTTGTTTTTTAGATGTTTCAGGAAACACCATACATTTCTCCCCAGAGGCTGTTGGCAACTTACATCCCGCCTATCAGCATAAATAGGCTCCCAGTTCTCCATGGCCTGGCCTGCCTTTCTGGATTTTACACTTTTTTCAGATGGCCCTTTTGACCGGGGGGAAGTGAGACTTCACTGTAGTGCAGATTTCCTTTGCAAGCTTGCTTGGTTGGCCAAAAAGTGCGTATGCGTTTTTTCCTGAACATATTCAGGAAAAAACGCATACGCCCTTTTTGGCCAAGTGCATCATTGTGGACGTTCTGCCTCTTTTCCTATGCTTTAAATGCAATTCCAGTCTACCTCCTGAAATCGGTTTCCTGCAATTCTGCCCCGCTTTCAAGTCCTCTTGGCAGCCTTACTTCAGTATATTTTTGGACGATAGCTGTCATTTATAACTCTGCAGCTTTGTGAAATACAGTGCCCCTTAGCTCCTTTCTTCAACTCGCTTTCTTGTGAGCTGGCCGCAACACCGCAGGATTGCTTCAGGCCCTAATATGATTCCGGCACGGCACGCTGAGCCTTTGGTTAATTCCTCTTCCTGGTGGGAATTGAGAGTTAAATTTGCCCGTCCAGACACCTCCAGCTAGTCTCTCATTGGTTCTCCCTATTCCTGTTCATCTTCCGCAGAAATTGCAAACTGGGCCAAACAGGAAGTTAAAGGCACTGACTCTCCAAGTCGGGAGAGTGTTAGTAAAGCGTCTGGAATGTTGCACCAAAGTACCAGGGGACGAGAATGCAGACATATTTGAATACGTCTCCCGATCACACGGTTGATCATACTCTGGATTCCACATGCATGTTTTAGCTGAAGGAAGAATCCCTTAAACCTGGAGAGTTGAGACCCGTGGAATGGGTACCATGCAATATGACTTCAAAGGGTCTTCATTTGCTCACCGAACCTCTCCAATCCTATCACTGCTGCGTTTATGCCCCTGTACACATGCCTGATTCTCTTTCGGAGACATAGCAATCCATAGGTTTTAAGATACTTACTAGTCAGGTACATTCTTAGGCGTTTAATATGGGGTGTTGAGTCCATTTCGTTGAGCAAGGAGTAGCTCTTGTCTATTCCACATTTGGCTTAATGAACTTTATCTGTGCTCATTTCAATCTCTGGTTTTATGCAGCACCCCAACTCACCTTTCCCCTTAAGCAAGCATAAGTTGGTTTTCTAAATTTGAGACTGTGTTCTGTTTTGTAATCCAGTTCCTGTGTAGCCAAGTTTACATTCCGTGTATTAGTGATATCTTATGATGTTTCTTATTCTGTGTGACTTATTTCAGTTAGAATCATCATACCTGAATCCACTCTATGCTGCTAAGGGCCTCATGACATAGATTTCATTGTTGAGTGATATTGCATTGTACGTAAGTACTACAACTTCTTTATCCATTTTTCACTTTCTGTGATATTGAACTTGTACCGTAAACGAGGTTCTTGTAAACAGAGCCGTCCCAAACATTGGGGTGGCTGTGTCTTTTTGATTTTAATTTCCCTAAGCTACAGGACCATAAGTGGAAGTGCCCTAGGCTCTGTTGCTTTGTTTTAGATGTTCCAGGAAACACCATACACTTCTCCCGAGTGGCTGTTGGCAATTTACATCCCGCCCATCAGCATAACAAGGCTCCCAGTTCTCCATGGCCTGTCCTGCCTTTCTGGATTTTACACTTTTTTCAGATGGCCCTTTTGACTGGGGGGAAGTGAGACTTCACTGTAGTGCAGATTTCCTTTGCAAGCTTGCTTGGTTGGCCAAAAAGGGCGTATGCTTTTTTTCCTGAATATATTCAGGAAAAAAAGCATACGCCCTTTTTGGCCAAGTGCATCATTGTCGACGTTCTGCCTCTTTTCCTGTGCTTTAAATGCAAATCCAGTCTACCTCCTGAAATCGGTTTCCTGCAGTTCTGCCCCGCTTTCAGGTCCTCTTGGCAGCCTTACTTCAGTATATTTTTGGACGATAGCTGTCATTTATAACTGTGCAGGGTTGTGAATTACAGTGCCCCTGAGCTCCTTTCTTCAACTCGCTTTCTTGTGAGCTGGCCGCAACACCGCAGGATTGCTTCAGGCCCTAATCTGGTTCCGGCACAGCACGCTGAGCCTTTGGTTAATTCCTCTCCCTGGTGGGAAATGAGAGATAAATTTGCCCGTCCAGACACCTCAGGCTAGTCTCTCATTGGTTCTCCCTATACCTGTTCATCCTCCATAGAAATTTCAAACTGGGCCAAACAGGAGGTTAAAGGCACTGACTCTCCATGTCGGGAGAGTGTTAGTTAAACTTCTGGAATGTTGCACCCGAGTACCAGGGGACGAGAACTGAGACATATTGGAACACATCTCCCGATCACACGGTTGATCATACTCTGGGTTCCACATGCATGTTTTAGCTGAAGGAAGAATCCCTTAAACCTGGACAGTTGAGACCCGTGTAATGGGTACCATACAATACGACTTCAAAGGGTCTTCATTTGCTCACCAAAACTCTCCAATCCTATCACTGCTGCGTTTATGCCCCTGTACTCACGATTGATTCACTTTCAGAGACATAGCAATCCATAGGTTTTAAGATACTTACTACTCAGGTACATTATTAGGCATTTAATATGGGGTTTTGAGTCCATTTCGTTGAGCAAGGAGTAGCTCTTTTCTATTACATATTTGGCTTAAGGAACTTTATCTGTGCTCATTTCAATCTCTGGTTTTATGCGGCACCCCAACTCACCTTTCCCCTTAAGCAAGCATAAGTTGGTTTTCTAAATTTGAGACTCTGTTCTGTTTTGTAATCCAGTTCCTGTGTAGCCATGTTTACATTCCGTGTATTAGTGATATCTTATGATGTTTCTTATTCTGTGTGACTTATTTCAGTTAGAATCATCATACCTGAATCCACTCTATGCTGCTACGGGCCTGATGACATAGATTTCATTGTTGAGTGATATTGCATTGTACGTAAGTACCACAACTTCTTTATCCATTTTTCACTTTCTGTGATATTGAACTTGTACCGTAAACGAGGTTCTTGTAAACAGAGCCGTCCCAAACATTGGGGTGGCTGTGTCTTTTTGATTTTAATTTCCCTAAGCTACAGGACCATAAGTGGAAGTGCCCTAGGCTCTGTTGCTTTGTTTTAGATGTTCCAGGAAACACCATACACTTCTCCCGAGTGGCTGTTGGCAATTTACATCCCGCCCATCAGCATAACAAGGCTCCCAGTTCTCCATGGCCTGTCCTGCCTTTCTGGATTTTACACTTTTTTCAGATGGCCCTTTTGACTGGGGGGAAGTGAGACTTCATTGTAGTGCAGATTTCCTTTGCAAGCTTGCTTGGTTGGCCAAAAAGGGCGTATGCTTTTTTCCCTGAATATATTCAGGAAAAAAAGCATACGCCCTTTTTGGCCAAGTGCATCATTGTCGACGTTCTGCCTCTTTTCCTGTGCTTTAAATGCAAATCCAGTCTACCTGCTGAAATCGGTTTCCTGCAGTTCTGCCCGGCTTTCAAGTCCTCTTGGCAGCCTTACTTCAGTATATTTTTGGACGATAGCTGTCATTTATAACTCTGCAGGTTTGTGAATTACAGTGCCCCTGAGCTCCTTTCTTCAACTCGCTTTCTTGTGAGCTGGCCGCAACACCGCAGGATTGCTTCAGGCCCTAATCTGGTTCCGGCACGGCACGCTGAGCCTTTGGTTAATTCCTCTCCCTGGTGGGAAGTGAGAGATAAATTTGCCCGTCCAGACGCCTCCAGCTAGTCTCTCATTTGTTCTCCCTATTCCTGTTCATCTTCCGTGGAATTTGAAAACTGGGCCAAACAGGAGGTTAAAGGCAATGACTCTCCAAGTCGGGAGAGTGTTAGTAAAGCATCTGGAATGTTGCACCTGAGTACCAGGGGAGGAAAACTGAGACATATTTGAACACGTCTCCCGATCACACGGTTGATCATACTCTGGGTTCCACATGCATGTTTTAGCTGAAGGAAGAATCCCTTAAACCTGGAGAGTTGAGACCCGTGGAATGGGTACCATGCAATATGACATCAAAGGGTCTTCGTTTGCTCACCGAACTTCTCCAATCCTATCACTGCTGCGTTTATGCCCCTCTACACATGCTTGATTCTCTTTCGGAGACATAGCAATCCATAGATTTTAAGATATTACTAGTCAGGTACATTATTAGGCGTTTAATATGGGGTTTTGAGTCCATTTCGTTGAGCAAGGAGTAGCTCTTGTCTATTACATATTTAGCTTAAGGAACTTTATTTGTGCTCATTTCAATCTCTGGTTTTATGCAGCACCCCAACTCACCTTTCCCCTTAAGCAAGCATAAGTTGATTTTCTAAATTTGGGACAATGTTCTGTTTTGAAATTCAGTTCCTGTGTAGCCAAGTTTACATTCCGTGTATTAGTGATATCTTATGATGTTTCTTTTTCTGTATGACTTATTTCAGTTAGAATCATCATACCTGAATCCACTCATTATGCTGCTACGGGCCTGATGACATAGATTTCATTGCTGAGTGATATTGCATTGTACATAAGTACCACAACTTCTTTATCCATTTTTCACTTTCTGCGATATTGATTATGTACCGTAAACGAGGTTCTTGTAAACAGAGCCATCCCAAACTTTGGGGTGGCTGTGTCTTTTTGATTTTAATTTCCCTAAGCTATAGGACCATAAGTGGAAGTGCCCTAGGCTCTGTTGCTTTGTTTTTTAGATGTTTCAGGAAACACCATACACTTCTCCCGAGTGGCTGTTGGCAATTTACATCCCGCCCATCAGCATAACAAGGCTCCCAGTTCTCCATGGCCTGTCCTGCCTTTCTGGATTTTACACTTTTTTCAGATGGCCCTTTTGACCCGGGGGAAGTGAGACTTCATTGTAGTGCAGATTTCCTTTGCAAGCTTGCTTGATGGCCTAAAAGTGCATATGCGTTTTTTCCTGAATATATTCAGGAAAAAACGCATATGCCCTTTTTGGCCAAGTGCATCATTGTCGACGTTCTGCCTCTTTTCCTATGCTTTAAATGCAATTCCAGTCTACCTCCTGAAATCGGTTTCCTGCAATTCTGCCCGGCTTTCAAGTCCTCTTGGCAGCCTTACTTCAGTATATTTTTGGACGATAGCTGTCATTTATAACTCTGCAGGTTTGTGAATTACAGTGCCCCTGAGCTCCTTTCTTCAACTCGCTTTCTTGTGAGCTGGCCGCAACACCGCAGGATTGCTTCAGGCCATAATCTGGTTCCGGCATGGCACGCTGAGCCTTTGGTTAATTCCTCTTCCTGGTGGGAAATGAGAGTTAAATTTGCCCGTCCAGACACCTCCGGCTAGTCTCTCATTGGTTCTCCCTATACCTGTTCATCCTCCACAGAAATTTCAAACTGGGCCAAACAGGAGGTTAAAGGCACTGACTCTCCATGTCGGGAGAGTGTTAGTTAAACTTCTGGAATGTTGCACCCGAGTACCAGGGGACGAGAACTGAGACATATTGGAACACATCTCCCGATCACACGGTTGATCATACTCTGGGTTCCACATGCATGTTTTAGCTGAAGGAAGAATCCCTTAAACCTGGAGAGTAGTGACCCGTGGAATGGGTACCATGCAATATGACTTCAAAGGGTCTTCGTTTGCTCACCGAACCTCTCCAATCCTATCACGGCTGCGTTTATGCCCCTCTACACATGCTTGATTCTCTTTCGGAGACATAGCAATCCATAGGTTTTAAGATATTACTAGTCAGGTACATTCTTATGCGTTTTATATGGGGTTTTGAGTCCATTTCGTTGAGCAAGGAGTAGCTCTTGTCTATTACATATTTGGCTTAAGGAACTTTATCTGTGCTAATTTCAATCTCTGGTTTTATGCAGCACCCCAACTCACCTTTCCCCTTAAGAAAGCATAAGTTGATTTTCTAAATTTGGGACCATTTTCTGTTTTGAAATTCAGTTCCTGTGTAGCCAAGTTTACATTCCGTGTATTAGTGATATCTTATGATGTTTCTTTTTCTGTGTGACTTATTTCAGTTAGAATCATCATACCTGAATCCACTCATTATGCTGCTATGGGCCTGATGACATAGATTTCATTGCTGAGTGATATTGCATTGTACGTAAGTAAAACAACTTCGTTATTCATTTTTCGCTTTATGCGATATTGAACTTGTACCGTAAACGAGGTTCTTGTAAACAGAGCCATCCCAAACTTTGGGGTGGCTTTGTCTTTTTGATTTTAATTTCCCTAAGCTATAGGACCATATGTGGAAGTGCCCTAGGCTCTGTTGCTTTGTTTTTTAGATGTTTCAGGAAACACCATACACTTCTCCCGAGTGGCTGTTGGCAATTTACATCCCGCCCATCAGCATAACAAGGCTCCCAGTTCTCCATGGCCTGTCCTGCCTTTCTGGATTTTACACTTTTTTCAGATGGCCCTTTTGACCGGGGGGAAGTGAGACTTCATTGTAGTGCAGATTTCCTTTGCAAGCTTGCTTGGTTGGCCAAAAAGGGCGTATGCGTTTTTTCCTGAATATATTCAGGAAAAAACGCATACGCCCTTTTTGGCCAGGTGCATCATTGTCAACGTTCTGCCTCTTTTCCTATGCTTTAAATGCAATTCCAGTCTACCTCCTGAAATCGGTTTCCTGCAATTCTGCCCGGCTTTCAAGTCCTCTTGGCAGCCTTACTTCAGTATATTTTTGGATGATAGCTGTCATTTATAACTCTGCAGGTTTGTGAATTACAGTGACCCTGAGCTCCTTTCTTCAACTCGCTTTCTTGTGAGCTGGCCGCAACACCGCAGGATTGCTTCAGGCCCTAATCTGGTTCCAGCATGGCACGCTGAGCCTTTGGTTAATTCCTCTTCCTGGTGGGAAATGAGAGTTAAATTTGCCCGTCCAGACACCTCCAGCTAGTCTCTCATTGGTTCTCCCTATTCCTGTTCATCTTCCGCTTAATTTGCAAACTGGGCCAAACAGGAGGTTAAAGGCACTGACTCTCCAAGTCGGGAGAGTGTTAGTAAAGCATCTGGAATGTTGCACCCGAGTACCAGGGGTTGAGAACTGAGACATATTTCAACACGTCTCCCGATCACACGGTTGATCATACTCTGGGTTCCACATGCATGCTTTAGCTGAAGGAAGAATCCCTTAAACCTGGAGAGTTGAGACCCGTGGAATGGGTACCATGCAATATGACTTCAAAGGGTCTTCATTTGCTCACCGAACCTCTCCAATCCTATCACTGCTGCGTTTATGCCCCTGTACACACGCTTGATTCTCTTTCGGAGACATAGCAATCCATAGGTTTTAAGATACTTAATAGTCAGGTACATTCTTAGGCATTTAATATGGGGTGTTGAGTCCATCTAGTTGAGCAAGGAGTAGCTCTTGTCTATTACATATTTGGCTTAAGGAACTTTATCTGTGCTCATTTCAATCTCTGGTTTTATGCAGCACCCCAACTCACCTTTCCCCTTAAGCAAGCATAAGTTGGTTTTCTAAATTTGAGACCCTGTTCTCTTTTGTAATCCAGTTCTGTGTAGCCAAGTTTACATTCCGTGTATTAGTGATATCTTATGATGTTTCTTTTTCTGTGTGACTTATTTCAGTTAGAATCATTATACCTGAATCCACTCATTATGTTGCTACAGGCCTGATGACATAGATGTCAAGGCTGAGTGATATTGCATTGTACGTAAGTACCACAAATTCTTTATCCATTTTTCACTTTCTGCGATATTGAACTTGTACCCTAAACGAGGTTTTTGTAAACAGAGCCGTCCCAAATTTTGGGGTGGCTGTGTCTTTTTGATTTTAATTTCCCTAAGCTATAGGACCATAAGTGGAAGTGCCCTAGGCTCTGTTGCTTTGTTTTGTAGATGTTTCAGGAAACACCATACACTTCTCGTGAGTGGCTGTTGGCAATTTACATCCCGCCCATCAGCATAACAAGGCTCCCAGTTCTCCGTGGCCTGTCCTGCCTTTCTGGATTTTACACTTTTTTCAGATGGCCCTTTTGACCGGGGGGAAGTGAGACTTCATTGTAGTGCAGATTTCCTTTGCAAGCTTGCTTGGTTGGCCAAAAAGGGCGTATGCGTTTTTTCCTGAATATATTCAGGAAAAATCCCATACGCCCTTTTTGGCCAAGTGCATCATTGTCGACGTTCTGCCTCTTTTCCTATGCTTTAAATGCAATTCCAGTCTACCTCCTGAAATCGGTGTCCTGCAATTCTGCCCCGCTTTCAAGTCCTCTTGGCAGCCTTACTTCAGTATATTTTTGGACGATAGCTGTCATTTATAACTCTGCAGGTTTGTGAATTACAGTGCCCCTGAGCTCCTTTCTTCAACTCGCTTTCTTGTGAGCTGTCCACAACACCGCAGGATTGCTTCAGGCCCTAATCTGGTTCCGGCACGGCACGCTGAGCCTTTGGTTAATTCCTCTTCCTGGTGGGAAATGAGAGTTAAATTTGCCCGTCCAGACACCTCCAGCTAGTCTCTCATTGGTTCTCCGTATTCCAGTTCATCTACTGGAGAAATTGCAAACTGGGCCAAACAAGAGGTTAAAGGCACTGACTCTCCAAGTCGGGAGAGTGTTAGTAAACCGTCTGGAATGTTGCACCCGAGTACCAGGGGATGAAAACTGAGACATATTGGAATACGTCTCCCCATCACATGGTTGATCATACTCTGGGTTCCACATGCATGTTTTAGCCGAAGGAAGAATCCCTTAAACCTGGAGAGTTGAGACCCGTGGAAATGGTACCATGCAATATGACTTCAAAGGGTCTTCATTTGCTCACCGAACCTCTCCAATCCTATCACTGCTGCGTTTATGCCCCTGTACACATGCTTGATTCTCTTTCGGAGACATAGCAATCCATAGGTTTTAAGATACTTACAAGTCAGGTACATTCTTAGGCGTTTAATATGGGGTGTTGAGTCCATTTCGTTGAACAAGGAGTAGCTCTTGTCTATTACATATTTGGCTTAAGGAACTTTATCTGTGATCATTTCAATCTCTGGTTTTATGCAGCACCCCAACTCACCTTTCCCCTTAAGCAAGCATAAGTTGGTTTACTAAATTTGAGACTCTGTTCTGCTTTGTAATCCAGTTCCTGTGTAGCCAAGTTTACATTCCGTGTATTAGTGATATCTTAGGATGTTTCTTTTTCTGTGTGACTTATTTCAGTTAGAATCATCATACCTGAATCCACTCATTATGCTGCTACGGGCCTGATGACATAGATGTCATTGCTGAGTGATATTGCATTGTACATAAATACCACAACTTCTTTATCCATTTTTCGCTTTCTGTAATATTGAACTTGTACCGTAAAGGAGGTACTTGTAAACAGAGCCGTCCCAAACTTTGGGGTGGCTGTGTCTTTTTGATTTTAATTTCCCTAAGCTATAGGACCATAAGTGGAAGTGCCCTAGGCTCTGTTACTTTGTTTTTTAGATGTTTCAGGAAACACCATACATTTCTCCCGAGTGGCTGTTGGCAATTTACATCCCGCCCATCAGCATAACAAGGCTCCCAGTTCTCCATGGCCTGTCCTGCCTTTCTGGATTTTACACTTTTTTCAGATGGCCCTTTTGACCGGGGGGAAGTGAGACTTCATTGTAGTGCAGATTTCCTTTGCAAGCTTGCTTGGTTGTCCAAAAAGTGCGTATGCGTTTTTTCCTGAATATATTCAGGAAAAAACGCATACGCCCTTTTTGGCCAAGTGCATCATTGTTGACGTTCTGCCTCTTTTCCTATGCTTTAAATGCAATTCCAGTCTACCTCCTGAAATCGGTTTCCTGCAATTGTGCCTTGCTTTCAATGCCTCTTCATAGCCTTATCTCAATATATTTTTTGAAAATAGTTGGCCTTTATAACTCTGCAGGTTTTTGAATTGCAGTGGCCCTTAGCTCCATTTTTCAGCTCTTATTTTTGTGATCTTGCCTCATAACCACAGGATTCCTTCACGCCCTATTCTTCTTCTGGGGCACCTTGCTGTGCCTTTGGTTTATTCTTCTTACTGATGTGAAATTAGAGTGACATGTGCCCATTGAAACTGCTACAGCTAGTTTCTCACTGGTTCCCCCTATTCCCATTCATCCTCCGCACTAACTGCAGACTGTGCGATACCAGAACTTAAAGGCATTGACTCTCCATGTGGGGATATTGTTAGTAAAGCGGCTGGAATGTCGATCTGGAGCCCCAGGAGAGGAAAAATGAGGTGTGTTTTAGAAACCTTTCCCGATCATATGGTATACCAGTCGCTGGGTTTCCCAAGCATGGTTTAGCTGTAGGAAGATTCCCTTCAACCTGGAGTTTTGGGACCCTTGGAATGAGTAGCATGAAGTATTGCATTAAACTTTTGGCAGTTGCTCACCAAAGCTCACCAATCCTCTCAGCCCCAAGTGTGCAGCCTTATGTCTTATCCAGCTGTGGGTTTATATGTGGTCAATCCAGGTTGCATCACAGCCCCTGAGCAAATTTTGTAAGAATTTTTCTCTCTTTCATTGTTTCTGCGTTTTGTTTTTAAAATTTATTTCTATAATGGGGTTTAGCTCATTTTCACTGCTGTGTTTGTGCCGCTCTGCACACACTTGATTCCCTTATGGAGATATATCAATACATGGGTTTTAAGATTCTTATTACTCAGATATATTTCTCTGCGGTGTATAGGGTGTGTTGAGGCCAGTTCATTGAGCAAGGTGTAGATCTTGTCTAATATCTATTTGGTTTATTGAACGGTATCTGTGCTAATTTCAAACTCTGGTTTTATGCATCACCCCACCTCTCCTTTCCCCTTAAGCTGACATAAGTGTGTTTTCTAAATGTGAGACACTGTTCTGTTCTGTAATTCATTTCTTGTGCAGCCATATTTACCCTCCCTCTATAAGTGATATCTTATGATATGTTTCTTTTTCTGTTTGACTTATTTCAAGTAGTATTATCGGACCTAAATCCACTCTTTATCCTTCTACTAGCCTTATTACATTGATTTCATGGTGAAGAGATATTCCATTGTACATAAGTACCACATCTTCTTTATCCATTGTTCTCTTTCCTGGGATATTTAAGGTGTACTGAAGTTGAGGTTCTTGTAAACAGAGTAGCCCTAAACTGTGGTGTGCTTGTGTCTTGTTGATTTTTAGACTTCCCTAGATATACTCCCATGATTGGAAGTGTCCTATGCTCTGTAGCTGTTTTTTAGATGATTTGGGAACCACCATACACTTCTCCAGAGTGGCTCTCGGCAGTTCACACACTGCCCATCAGCGTATAAAGGCTCCCTGTTCTCCATGGCCTGTCCTGCATTTCTGGTTTTTACAATTTTTTAGGATGGCCCTTTTGACCGGTGGGAAATGAGAGTTCTTTGTTGTGCACATTTGCATTGCTTGCTTGCTTCGTTGCCCATAAAGTGCGTATGCGTTTTTTCCTGGATATAATCAGGAAAAAACGCATACGCCCTTTTGGGCCAACTGCATCATTGTCAAAATTCTGCCGCTTTTCATATGCTTTAAAGACGAGTCCAATCTATCTCTTGAAATCTGTTTCTTGCAATTCTGTCTTGCATTCAGATCCTCTTCTTTGCCTTACCTCAACATATTTTTGGACGTTAGTTTTCATTTATAACTCTGCAGGTTTGTGAATTGCAGTGACCCTGAGCTCCATTTTTTAAGTTGCTCTTTTGTGAGCTGGCCTCAAACCCACAGGATTGCTTCAGGCCCTATTTTGGCTCCTGCGAGGCGGGCTGAGCCTTTTTTCAATTCGTATTCTTAATGGGAAATTAGAGTGATATGTGCCCGTCCAAACCCCTACAACTATTCTCTCATTGGTTCCCCCTCTTCCCGTTCATCCTCCTCACAATTTGCAAAATGTGTGAAACAGAAGTTGAAATGTGCTGATTCTCCAAGTGGGGAGATTCTAAGTAACGTGGCTGGAACGGTGAACAGGAGCACCAGGAGAGGATAAATGAGCTGCATTTTAGACACATCTCCCGATCACATGGTGTACAGTCCTCTGGGTTTTCCATGCATGTTTTAGCTGTAGGAAGATCCCTTGAACCTGCAGATTTGGGACCCATTGAATGGGTACCAGGTAGTATTACTTTAAAGGGTGTGCATTTCCTCACCCAACCTCACATTTCTCTTAGTGCAAACAGTTTCCAGCCTTATGTCTCATCCTGCTGTGGGTCTAGATGTGTTCAATCCATGTTGCATCACCGTCCCTGAGGAAAAGTTGTAAGAGGTTTTCTGTCTCTCTGTCGTTTATTTTTTTCAATTTATTACTATATTGGTTACAGCTGATTTTCAAAGCTCTGTTTCTTGCTGCTGTACATCCACTTGATTCACGTACAGAGAGACATCAGTAAATTCTTTTTCAGATTCTTACCAGTCGTATATATTCTTTTCCGTTGACTTGAGTGTGCTGAGTGCAGTTCTTTTAGCTACCGTGTAGGCCTTGTTGATTATCAGTTTGGTATTTGGAATGGTATCTTTGCTAATTTCAACCTCCTGGATGATGCCGCACCCCTCCCCACCTTTCCCGTTTAGCAGCCTTATGCGTGTTTTCTACATATTTGACTATGTTTTTGTTTTGTAATTTATTTCATGTGTAGCCATTTTGGATTCCACCTTTAAGTGATATCTTATGATATGTGTCTTTTTCTTTTTGAATTATGTCACTTAGAAAGATCATACGTAACTCCTCCGGAGTTGTTACAACTGGCCATATTTCATTGATTTCTAGGCTGAATAATATTCCACTCTACCTAAGTACCACATCTCTATCCATTTTTTCTCTCCAGAGACATTTAAGTTATATCCTAGTCGAGGATCTTTTAAACAGAGAGAGGGTAAACTTTGGGGTGCCTGTGTCCTCTCAATTTTTGTTTTTCCCAAGATATACGCCCATGAGTGCAAGTGCCCTATGCTCTGTAGCTCATTTTTTAGATGCTTTAGTAAACACAATACACTTCTCCAGAATGGCCGTTGGCAATATACATTTCCACTATAAGTCTCACAGGGCTCCCTCTTCTCCTTGCCCTGTCCTGCATTTCTGTTGTTTATGCTTTATGAGGATGGCTCTTCTGACTGATGCGAAGTGATATCTTTTGTAGTATTGACTTCCAGTGCCCACCTGTTTGGTTGGCTAAAAAAGTGTATGCCCTTTTCTTGAATATATACAGAAAAAAACGCATACACCCTTTTTGGCCAACTGCAATGTTGGCAATGTTCAGCTCCTTTTCTTGTGCTTAATGGCGAGTCCTTTCTACCTCCTCAAATCCCTTTCCTGCCATTCTCCCTTGCTTACAAGTCCTTTTCTCTGACTTTCCTCAAGACATTTTTCAGTGATGGATATTTTCAACTCTGCAGTTTCGTGAATTTTACTGCCCCTGAGTTCCATTGTTCAACTTGTGTTTATGGGAACTGGCCACAAAGCAGCGGGATTTCCTCAAGCCCTATACTGTTTCCATGGGCAATCCTAGCCTTTGGTCAATTCGTCTTCCTGATTGGAAATTAGAGTGACATGTGCCTGTCTGAACACCTAGGACTTGTCTCTCATTGTTCCTCACCCTTCCGCTTCATCCTCTGGACAAATTCCAAACTGTACGCAACAGGATGTTGACAGTGCTGACATCTCCAAGTGGGGAGACTGTTAGTAAAGACGCTGGAGGGGTGAACCCGAGCACCAGGAGATGAGGAGATGAGATGCCTTTTCCAAACTCTTCCCGATCAGATGGTATACCATCCTCTGGGTGTGACAGACATGTTTTAGCAGTAGGAAGAGTCCCATTCATGTAAGGAGAATACCAGGGCTTTTTCAAAATCAGTGTCTACCCAAAACCCAAACTGGGAAATTTTTTAAGCTACGGCTACACATATGTTCATTAAGGGCCTTGGGAAGTAGGCAGAGTCCAAACTTTAGATGATTGAAGTCTTCAGGGTCAGAAGCACTCACCACCAGCTTCCCTTAGGTTACACTTTTACTGTCATTGATAGATGATGTCAATAAAAATATCTATTCTTTTTCAGATTATTTCCCCTTATAGGTTATAGCAAAATGTTGAGTGTAGTTCCCTGTGCTATACAGTAGTTCCTTGTTGATGATCTATTTTATACATAGCAGTGTGTATGTGTTAATCCCAAACTGTTAATTTATCCCTCCTCCCACCTTTCCCCTTTGGTAATAATAAATTATAAGATTTTATACTTCTCAGAAATGGGGGAGCTGAAAGAGAGGTATCATTTTCAATGGAAAAGCATTTAAAACAAGATTGAAGCTTTAACCAAGATTATTAGATGTACATCCTTGGAAAGAAATCACTTCGTTTCTCTAATATTGACCTGACAAATAAGACAAACCTTTTCACTGAACTTGCTTATAATAAAGTGATGGAAATATCAAATGGAAGTGTTAGAAACATCTTATTTTACCCGAGCCTTATACACTGTTCTATGTTAACTACAGTTTGGCTCACACATCTGTTCATTGAGGTTACAATAGTCTCAATTTCTGTTACTGATCCTCCAGAGTGGACCCCAACAAGTGTCCCCCTGCCCAGTGTCATTGGGGCCAACAGATCGAGACTGAGTTTGGTTCACAAGCAAAGGAAACTTTATATTTTGATCAGAGAATGGAGAGGTGAGAGCATGCACTACCCCGTGGGCTGTGGGCTGGGCTGTTGTGTAGAGATCCTGTCAGAGTCAGTGGGAGGGAGGGGGCGGAGCTCTCGAGGGCCGGGTTGGCTGCAGCTCAGGCTCTATATCGCGGAGTCTGCACTGGGCCCCAGGAGCTGAGGTGTCGTCCCAGCCATTCTGCACTAGGAAATCTGGTCTGAAGTGCCGGGTGTGGAACCTCTGCATGCGGGACCCTAGGAGCACATGAAATTAGACAAAGCACAAAGGATAAAAAAGGTTAGACTTGACTTTATTGCCCAGATTCTATTTTTATCTCCCAGGGATTTTTAATGGGCTTTGCTGGGGACAAACCCCTCCTCTGCCTTTTGTCCCATTCCTCATTCTTGGAGTGCTGAGGGTGCAGACCCTTCTTCTGTAACTGCTGAGTGCTGAGTTGGGAGCCCTCATACCCGGGGGCGAGGGTCAGAGCTTCTCCCCAGCAGCCTCCAGGTGACGTTGATTGTCCCCAGGCCCCCTGTCTCCCTGCTCGTCCACCTGAGCACCAGCATTGGAAGTGTTATAGATTCTAATGACCTTTAAGGGTCCAGGAAAGAGATGTGCAGAGATGCTGTGGGGGCCGGTTTCACCCCGCCCCACATTTGTTCAGCCACCTTAGGCTGACCGTTTCTGCCAGCCTAGATGCTCTGACCAGTAGTCTGCGCTTTCTTCAATTAGGCCCCTGAATTAACGTACAAACGGCACCAGGTGTCAGAGCCCTGCCTGCTCAACTCCCAGACAGTCCAGGGTCAGTGGTGATCAAGGACCATGATCGCCACTGAGTCAACAGCCTTTTGAAGTAAACAGGAGTCCAGCTGGTCTTATTGGCCACCATCATCAAGGTGTCTGTAGGCTTTTCTATGGTGACAGTGTGATATACGGTTCCCCCGCCAAGATTATTAGCTCCCCTCTGCGTGCAGTAAGTCCTGCAAGCAGTAGTCTACTCTTTTGGGACACACTCTTGTTGTTTTATGAGAGAAACTCCAGGTCAAGTGATGTTCACACGAGTCGTCATGGTGCCCTGTTGCCCCCGGTTATCTCTCTGGATGTTGGAGTTGGAGGGCCTCCTCACTCGAGGTTGGTGTGCCCACGGAGCGAACCCTGCAACTTCAGGGCATGGTTGGTGGTTAGGATCACCATGTGGGGTCCTTTTCCCTTAGGAGGGAGGTGGCCTTTTGGGCTGCTGATTTCCAGGTTTTTAGATACCGCCAGTATCTTGGCCAGATGTGGCAGTGGGCCAAGCCCCTTGGTGCCCGTAGTTTATCCTACCTGGATGGCATTCTTGCATTGTTCCATTTCAAGTGGTCCCAGTTTTTGCACTAATTCTCCAATGGCGATTCACCTTTCACCGGGAATGTAAAGGTCAAAGGGTTTAGCTAAATTAGGGAGTTCCAGGGCAAGGGTCTGAATTGACTGCTCTTTCCATTCTTGAAAGGCCACTTCTGGATTCTATTCAAAAGGATCATCATCTTTTCCTTTCAGTGTTTCATATAGAGGCCCAGCTAGTGGACTGTAGTTAGGGATCCAGAAGCAGCAAACCTTGGCCTCCCCAGGAAGCCCTAAGCTGTCTTCTAGTTTTAGAAAGGGGTAAGGCTGAAAATGGTTTCTTCCCTTTCCTGGGATGGGCTTCTCCGACCTTCTGTGAGAACGAAGCCCAGGCAGGTCACCGCAGTCTGTGATATTTGAGCTTTTTCTTGGACAACTTCTATCCTTTATTGGCTTGGTAGTTCAGAGGCCTCCTTAGTAGGGCTGGCGATCAGAATGTCGTCTGCGTACTGAAGGAGGGTTTCCTTTTCCAGAGGTAGAACTTTTAGGTCTTTAGCTAAGCTTTCCCCAAAGATGGTGTGGGAATTTTTGCACCCTTCGGGCAAGACGGCCCGGAAGTATTGTTTTAGTTGTATGTTGAGTCCTGCCACTCACAAACCAAAATTTCTTGTGACTCTGGGACTAATGGAATACAGAAGAAGGCATCATTGAAGACTAATACAGAATACCATGTCCTGGTGGTTGGTAGAATGACCAGCAGGGTGTAGGAATTAGGAGCAGCTGGAGGTATATCCTCGGTGGCTTCACTGACTGTCCTGACATCCTTTACCAGGTCCCCAGCAGCCCATGGGGCTCTCATGGTCAGACCAATCCCAGAATATGGAGCTCACCTGGGCAGGTACCCCACCCCCACCCCAGCCCACGGGGCTATCGTGGTCAGGCCCCTCCCAGGATACAGAGCTACCCTTGCAGGTACTGTGGCAGGGCTGGGCACACAGGAACCGTGCACATAGCCCTCATTGCAGAGCACCCCCAGCACACCTGTCGCTCAGAGCTGACACATAGCACCTCAGAGCAGGACTTGAACTAACAAACAGCAGCTGCGACAGGTCTGTGACCCTGGGCATCACTCTGTGCGGCCTCCCTCCACCTGGTCTTCCAGAGACTTCCACTGCACCCGGGGCACCAGGCCTCTGTCTCCAACCACCACCCACCCCTCCTCTCCCTGACTCCTGGGTTCCTCTCATTAGGAGAGGGTTTTCTTGAAGTTGTCTCCCACTCATGGGCCAGATAAAATGATTAGAAAACAAGCCAAAGCTGCAGCCCCTTGTCTATCCTGACTCTCAGGAGCCCACACCTGTTCCTTGGACCTGGCCGGTTCAGCAAGTTCCATTTTCTGCAACTGTGAGCCCCTGAGGGGTGATGATTGGCTGACCTGGGCAGCCTTACCGTGCCGGCCAGCCCTCCCCAGGTGTGCCTGGGTTGAGATCAATATAAATACCACTCCAGGCAGCAAGAGGCCCTGCAGCCGTGCCTGACGCCATTTTCTCTGCCCTGTCAGCAGTCTCGGGGCTGGGCTGGTGGGAGGGAGTGAGAGGCCACGGCTTTGTGGGTGGCCCAGTGTGAGTGGGGCTCTGCTGGACTTTCTGCAGCAGTTGCCAGGCTGCCACCTGCTAAAGAAGAGGATGTGTCACCCATACCTGCTGCTGGAATTTCTCCCTGGGCAGAGGTGAGGAAGGAAAAAAGCAGTGGGGGCAGGGACAGGACGGGTATCTCAGGCAGGGAAATGGAAATCTTCCAGAAGAGCACCCAGGGCCAGGACCATCCTGGCTGGCCTGCAGGCACCAAGTCGGCCGGTATGCTGTCACTCGTGTGGCTCTATGGCCCTTCCTCTAGGCTTTCAAGTCCTTGTATATATTCAGGTGTTTTACCTGGGACGGGTGGGAATAGTTCAGCAGCAACTGGCCTGGGGCTCAGCTCACGTTTACTCACAGATGCCTCGGCACGGTGCCCCAGCTTTGCAATGAGGTCGCTTGTTGCGTGGGGGCTGCTGGCTGAATGGGAGACGATTCCCCACCACTGACCAACTTCAGAATTGTTTACAACTGGAGCAAGTGCCCTGATACGGTTTTCCTCTGTGGAACTGGTGGGTTCTGTGTTTTTTTTCTCTTTTTCGTTTTTGGTTCAAGGTAGATTTTATTCCTCTTTTTTGTATTTACAGATATAAGCATGGAAATAATTTATTCATATAAATACATGTATGTGAAGGGAATAATTGTTTTTTCTGTTTTATTTTTTAAATTTTATTTCTTTTTAATTTTGAATTTTATTTTATATTTTTATACAGCAGGTTCTTATTGGTTATCTATTTTATACATATAAATGTATACATGCCAATCCCAGTCTCACAACTCCTCCCACCACCAACCCCCCCAACAGCTTTCCCCCTTGTTGTCCATACGTTTGTTGTCTACATGTGTTGCTCTATTTATGCCTTGCAAAATGGTTAATCTGTACAGTTTTTCTAGGTTCCACATATATGCATGAATATACAAGATTTGTTTTTCTCTTTCTGACTTACTTCACTCTGTATGACAGTCTCTAGATCCATCGACGTCTCTACAAATGACCCAATTTCATTCCTTTTCATGGCTTAGTAATATTCCATTTTATATATGTACCACTGCTTTATGCATTCGTCTGTCTGTGGGCATTTAGGTTGCTTCCATTACCTCGATATTGTAAAGAGTGAGGCAATGAACATTGCGGTGAATGTCTCTTTTTGATTTATGGTTTTGTCTGGGTATATGTCCAGAACTGGGATTGCTGTATCATATGGTAATTCTACTGTTAGTTTCTTAAGAAACTCCATATTGTTCTCCATAGTGACTGTATCAATTTATATTCCCAACAATAGTGGAAGAGGGTTCCTTTTCTCCACACCCTTTCCAGCATTTTTTGTTTGTAGATTTTCTGATGATGCCCATTCTACCAGGTGTGAGGTGATACCTCATTGTTGAGTCCATTTCCTTGAGCAAGGGGTAGGTCTTGTCTATTACATATTTAGCTTATGGAACGGTATCTGTGCTAATTTCAAACTCTGGTTTTATGCAGCACCCCAATTCACCTTTCCCCTTAAGCAAGCATAAGTTGGTTTTCTAAACATGAGAGCCTGTTCTGTTTTGTAATTCAGTTCATGTGTAGCCAAGTTCTTATTCCATGTATTAGTGGTACCTTATGATGTTTCTTTTTCTGTGTGACTTTTTTCACTTAGAATCACCATGCCTGAATCTACTCATTAGGCTGGTACGGGCCTGGTGACATAGTTTTCATTGCTGAGAGGTATTCTGTTGTACGTAAGTACTGCAACTTCTTTATCCATTATTTGCTCTCTGGCATATTTAACTTGTGCTGCAGAAGAGGTTCCTGTAAACAGAGCCGTCCCAAATTTTCGGGTGGCTGTGTCTTTTTGATTTTAATTTCCCTAAGCTATAGGACCATAAGTGGAAGTGCCCTAGGCTCTGTTGCTTTGTTTTTTAGATGTTTCAGGAAACACCATACACTTCTCCAGAGTGGCTGTTGGCAATTTACATCCCGCCCATCAGTATAACAAGGCTCCCAGTTCTCCATGGCCTGTCCTGCCTTTCTGGATTTTATACTTTTTTCAGATGGCCCTTTTGACCGGGGGAAAGTGAGACTTCATTGTAGTGCAGATTTCCTTTGCAAGCTTGCTTGGTTGGCCAAAAAGGGCGTATGCGTTTTTTCCTGAATATATTCAGGAAAAAACGCATACGGCCTTTTTGGCCAAGTGCATCACTGTCGACGTTCTGCCTCTTTTCCTATGCTTTAAATGCAATTCCAGTCTACCTCCTGAAATCGGTTTCCTGCAATTCTGCCCCGCTTTCAAGTCCTCTTGGCAGCCTTACTTCAGTATATTTTTGGACGATAGCTGTCATTTATAACTCTGCAGGTTTGTGAATTACAGTGCCCCTGAGCTCCTTTCTTCAACTCGCTTTCTTGTGAGCTGGCCGCAAGACCGCAGGATTGCTTCAGGCCCTAATCTTGTTCTGGCATTGCACGCTGAACCTTTGGTTAATTCCTCTTCCTGGTGGGAAATGAGAGTTAAATTTGCCCGTCCAGACACCTCCAGCTAGTCTCTCATTGGTTCTCCCTATTCCTGTTCATCTTCCGCAGAAATTGCAAACTGGGCCAAACAGGAGGTTAAAGGCACTGACTCTCCAAGTCGGGAGAGTGTTAGTAAACGTCTGGAATGTTGCACCCGAGTACCAGGGGACGAGAACTGAGACATATTGGAACACGTCTCCCGATCACACGGTTGATCATACTCTGGGTTCCACATGCATGCTTTAGCTGAAGGAAGAATCCCTTAAACGTGGAGAGTTGAGACCCGTGGAATGGGTACCATGCAATATGACTTCAAAGGGTCTTCATTTGCTCACCGAACCTCTCCAATCCTATCACTGCTGCATTTACGCCCCTGTACACACGCTTGATTCTCTTTTGGAGACATAGCAATCCATAGGTTTTTAGATACTTTCTAGTCAGCTACATTCTTAGGCGTTTAATATGGGGTGTTGAGTCCATTTCGTTGAGCAAGGAGTAGCTCTTGTCTATTACATATTTGGCTTAAAGAACTTTATCTGTGCTCATTTTAATCTCTGGTTTTATGCAGCACACCAACTCACCTTTCCCCTTAAGCAAGCATAAGTTGGTTTTCTAAATTTGAGACCCTGTTCTCTTTTGTAATCCAGTTCCTGTGTAGCCAAGTTTACATTCCGTGTATTAGTGATATCTTATGATGTTTCTTTTTCTGTGTGAATTATTTCAGTTAGAATCATCATACCTGAATCCACTCATTATGCTGCTACGGGCCTGATGACATAGATATCATTGCTGAGTGATATTGCATTGTACATAAGTAGCACAACTTCTTTATCCATTTTTCACTTTCTGCGATATTGAACTAGTCTTGTAACGAGTTTCTTGTAAACAGAGCTGTCCCAAAGTTTGGGGTGGCTGTGTCTTTTTGATTTTAATTTCCCTAAGCTATAGGGCCATAAGTGGAAGTGCCCTAGGCTCTGTTGCTTTGTTTTTTAGATGTTTCAGGAAACACCATACACTTCTCCAGAGTGGCTGTTGGCAATATACATCCCGCCCATCAGCATAACAAGGCTCCCAGTTCTCCATGGCCTGTCCTGCCTTTTTGGATTTTACACTTTTTTCAGATGGCCCTTTTGACCGGGGGGAAGTGAGACTTCATTGTAGTGCAGATTTCCTTTGCAAGCTTGCTTGGTTGCCCAAAAAGGGCGTATGCGTTTTCTCCTGAATATATTCAGGAAAAAACGAATACGCCCTTTTTGGCCAAGTGCATCATTGTCGACGTTCTGCCTCTTTTCCTATGCTTTAAATGCAATTCCAGTCTACCTCCTGAAATCGGTATCCTGCAATTCTGCCCCGCTTTCAAGTCCTCTTGGCAGCCTTACTTCAGTATATTTTTGGACGAGAGCTGTCATTTATAACTCTGCAGGTTTGTGAATTACAGTGCCCCTGAGCTCCTTTCTTCAACTCGCTTTCTTGTGAGCTGGCCGCAACACCGCAGGATTGCTTCAGGCCCTAATCTGGTTCCGGCACGGCACGCTGAGCCTTTGGTTAATTCCTCTTCCTGGTGGGAAATGAGAGTTAAATTTGCCCGTCCAGACACCTCCAGCTAGTCTCTCATTGGTTCTCCCTATTCCAGTTCATCTTCCGCATAAATTGCAAACTGGGCCAAACAAGAGGTTAAAGGCACTGACTCTCCAACTCGGGAGAGTGTTAGTAAAGCGTCTGGAATGTTGCACCCGAGTACCAGGGGACGAAAACTGAGAAATATTGGAATACGTCTCCCGATCACACGGTTGATCATACTCTGGGTTCCACATGTATGTTTTAGCCGAAGGAAGAATCCCTTAAACCTGGAGTGTTGAGACCCGTGGAAAGGGTACCATGCAATATGACTTCAAAGGGTCTTCATTTGCTCACCTAACCTCTCCAATCCTATCACTGCTGCGTTTATGCCCCTGTACACATGCTTGATTCTCTTTCGGAGACATAGCAATCCATAAGTTTTAAGATACTTATTAGTCAGCTACATTCTTAGGCGTTTAATATGGGGTGTTGAGTCCATTTCGTTGAGCAAGGAGTAGCTCTTGTCTATTACATATTTGGCTTAAGGAAATTTATCTGTGATCATTTCAATCTCTGGTTTTATGCAGCACCCCAACTCACCTTTCCCCTTAAGCAAGCATAAGTTGGTTATCTAAATTTGAGACCCTGTTCTGTTTTGTAATCCAGTTCCTGTGTCGCCAAGTTTACATTCCATGTATTAGTGATATCTTATGATGTTTCTTTTTCAGTGTGACTTATTTCAGTTAGAATCATTATACCTGAATCCACTCATTATGCTGCTACGGGCCTGATGACATAGATGTCATTGCTGAGTGATATTGCATTGTACGTAAGTACCACAACTTCTTTATCCATTTTTCGCTTTCTGCGATATTGAACTTGTACCGTAAACGAGGTTCTTGTAAACAGAGCCGTCCCAAACTTTGGGGTGGCTGTGTCTTTTTGATTTTAATTTCCCTCGGCTATAGGACCATAAGTGGAAGTGCCCTAGGTTCTGTTGCTTTGTTTTTTACATGTTTCAGGAAACACCATACACTTCTCCCGAGTGGCTGTTGGCAATTTCATCCCGCCCATCAGCATAACAAGGCTCCCAGTTCTCCATGGCCTGTCCTGCCTTTCTGGATTTTACACTTTTTTCAGATGGCCCTTTTGACCATGGGGAAGTGAGACTTCATTGTAGTGCAGATTTCTTTTGCAAGCTTGCTTGATTGGTCAAAAAGTGCGTATGCATTTTTTCCTGAATATATTCAGGAAAAAACACATAAGTCCTCTTTGGCCAAGTGCATCATTGTCGACGTTCTGCCTCTTTTCCTATGCTTTAAATGCAATTCCAGTCTACCTCCTGAAATCGGTTTCCTGCAATTGTGCCTTGCTTTCAATGCCTCTTCATAGCCTTATCTCAATATATTTTTTGAAAATAGTTGGCCTTTATAACTCTGCAGGTTTTTGAATTGCAGTTGCCCTTAGCTCCATTTTTCAGCTCTTATTTTTGTGATCTTGCCTCATAACCACAGGATTCCTTCAGGCCCTATTCTTCTTCTGGGGCACCTTGCTGTGCCTTTGGTTTATTCTTCTTACTGATGTGAAATTAGAGTGACATGTGCCCATTGAAACTGCTACAGCTAGTTTCTCACTGGTTCCCCCTATTCCCATTCATCCTCCGCACTAACTGCAGACTGTGCGATACCAGAACTTAAAGGCATTGACTCTCCATGTGGGGATATTGTTAGTAAAGCGGCTGGAATGTCGATCTGGAGCCCCAGGAGAGGAAAAATGAGGTGTGTTTTAGAAACCTTTCCCGATCATATGGTATACCAGTCGCTGGGTTTCCCAAGCATGGTTTAGCTGTAGGAAGATTCCCTTCAACCTGGAGTTTTGGGACCCTTGGAATGAGTAGCATGAAGTATTGCATTAAACTTTTGGCAGTTGCTCACCAAAGCTCACCAATCCTCTCAGCCCCAAGTGTGCAGCCTTATGTCTTATCCAGCTGTGGGTTTATATGTGGTCAATCCAGGTTGCATCACAGCCCCTGAGCAAATTTTGTAAGAATTTTTCTCTCTTTCATTGTTTCTGCGTTTTGTTTTTAAAATTTATTTCTATAATGGGGTTTAGCTCATTTTCACTGCTGTGTTTGTGCCGCTCTGCACATACTTGATTCCCTTATGGAGATATATCAATACATGGGTTTTAAGATTCTTATTACTCAGATACATTTCTCTGCGGTGTATAGGGTGTGTTGAGGCCAGTTCATTGAGCAAGGTGTAGATCTTGTCTAATATCTTTTTGGTTTATTGAACGGTATCTGTGCTAATTTCAAACTCTGGTTTTATGCATCACCCCACCTCTCCTTTCCCCTTAAGCTGACATAAGTGTGTTTTCTAAATGTGAGACACTGTTCTGTTCTGTAATTCATTTCTTGTGCAGCCATATTTACCCTCCCTCTATAAGTGATATCTTATGATATGTTTCTTTTTCTGTTTGACTTATTTCAAGTAGTATTATCGGACCTAATTCCACTCTTTATCCTTCTACTAGCCTTATTACCTTGATTTCTTGGTGAAGAGATATTCCATTGTACATAAGTACCACATCTTCTTTATCCATTGTTCTCTTTCCTGGGATATTTAAGGTGTACTGAAGTTGAGGTTCTTGTAAACAGAGTAGCCCTAAACTGTGGTGTGCTTGTGTCTTGTTGATTTTTAGACTTCCCTAGATATACTCCCATGATTGGAAGTGTCCTATGCTCTGTAGCTCTGTTTTTTAGATGATTTAGGAACCACCATACACTTCTCCAGAGTGGCTCTCGGCAGTTCACACACTGCCCATCAGCGTATAAAGGCTCCCTGTTCTCCATGGCCTGTCCTGCATTTCTGGTTTTTACAATTTTTTAGGATGGCCCTTTTGACCGGTGGGAAATGAGACTTCTTTGTTGTGCACATTTGCATTGCTTGCTTGCTTCGTTGCCCATAAAGTGCGTATGGTTTTTTCCTGGATATAATCAGGAAAAAACGCATACGCCCTTTTGGGCCAACTGCATCATTGTCGAAATTCTGCCGCTTTTCATGTGCTTTAAAGACGAGTCCAATCTATCTCTTGAAATCTCTTTCTTGCAATTCTGTCTTGCATTCAGATCCTCTTCTTTGCCTTACCTCAACATATTTTTGGACGTTAGTTTTCATTTATAACTCTGCAGGTTTGTGAATTGCAGTGACCCTGAGCTCCATTTTTTAAGTTGCTCTTTTGTGAGCTGGCCTCAAACCCGCAGGATTGCTTCAGGCCCTATTTTGGCTCCGGTGAGGCGGGCTGAGCCTTTTTTCAATTCTTATTCTTAATGGGAAATTAGAGTGATATGTGCCCGTCCAAACCCCTACAACTATTCTCTCATTGGTTCCCCCTCTTCCCGTTCATCCTCCTCACAATTTGCAAAATGTGTGAAACAGAAGTTGAAATGTGCTGATTCTCCAAGTGGGGAGATTCTAAGTAACGTGACTGGAACGGTGAACAGGAGCACCAGGAGAGGATAAATGAGCTGCATTTTAGACACATCTCCCGATCACATGGTGTACAGTCCTCTGGGTTTTCCATGCATGTTTTAGCTGTAGGAAGATCCCTTGAACCTGCAGATTTGGGACCCATTGAATGGGTACCAGGTAGTATTACTTTAAAGGGTGTGCATTTCCTCACCCAACCTCACATTTCTCTTAGTGCAAACAGTTTCCAGCCTTATGTCTCATCCTGCTGTGGGTCTAGATGTGTTCAATCCATGTTGCATCACCGTCCCTGAGGAAAAGTTGTAAGAGGTTTTCTCTGTCTCTCTGTCGTTTATTTTTTTCAATTTATTACTATATTGGTTACAGCTGATTTTCAAAGCTCTGTTTCTTGCTGCTGTACATCCACTTGATTCACGTACAGAGAGACATCAGTAAATTCTTTTTCAGATTCTTACCAGTCGTATATATTCTTTTCCGGTGACTTGAGTGTGCTGAGTGCAGTTCTTTTAGCTACCGTGTAAGCCTTGTTGATTATCAGTTTGGTATTTGGAATGGTATCTTTGTTAATTTCAACTTCCTGGATGATGCCTCACCCCTCCCCACCTTTCCCGTTTAGCAGCCTTATGCGTGTTTTCTACATATTTGACTATGTTTTTGTTTTGTAATTTATTTCATGTGTAGCCATTTTGGATTCCACCTTTAAGTGATATCTTATGATATGTGTCTTTTTCTTTTTGAATTATGTCACTTAGAAAGATCATACGTAACTCCTCCGGAGTTGTTACAACTGGCCATATTTCATTGATTTCCAGGCTGAATAATATTCCACTCTACCTAAGTACCACATCTCTATCCATTTTTTCTCTCCAGAGACATTTAAGTTATATCCTAGTTGAGGATCTTTTAAACAGAGAGGGGGTAAACATTGGGGTGCCTGTGTCCTCTCAATTTTTGTTTTTCCCAAGATATACGCCCATGAGTGCAAGTGCCCTATGCTCTGTAGCTCATTTTTTAGATGCTTTAGTAAACACAATACACTTCTCCAGAATGGCTGTTGGCAATATACATTTCCACTATAAGTCTCACAGGGCTCCCTCTTCTCCTTGCCCTGTCCTGCATTTCTGTTGTTTACGCTTTATGAGGATGGCTCTTCTGACTGATGCGAAGTGATATCTTTTGTAGTATTGACTTCCAGTGCCCACCTGTTTGGTTGGCTAAAAAAGTGTATGCCCTTTTCTTGAATATATACACAAAAAAAACGCATACACCCTTTTTGGCCAACTGCAATGTTGGCAATGTTCAGCTCCTTTTCTTGTGCTTAATGGCGAGTCCTTTCTACCTCCTCAAATCCCTTTCCTGCCATTCTCCCTTGCTTACAAGTCCTTTTCTCTGACTTTCCTCAAGACATTTTTCAGTGATGGATATTTTCAACTCTGCAGTTTCATGAATTTTACTGTCCCTGAGTTCCATTGTTCAACTTGTGTTTATGGGAACTGGCCACAAAGCAGCGGGATTTCCTCAAGCCCTATACTGTTTCCATGGGCAATCCTAGCCTTTGGTCATTTCATCTTCCTGATTGGAAATTAAAGTGACATGTGCCTGTCTGAACACCTAGGACTTGTCTCTCATTGTTCCTCATCCTTCCGCTTCATCCTCTGGACAAATTCCAAACTGTACACAACAGGATGTTGACAGTGCTGACATCTCCAAGTGGGGAGACTGTTAGTAAAGACGCTGGAGGGGTGAACCCGAGCACCAGGAGATGAGGAGATGAGATGCCTTTTCCAAACTCTTCCCGATCAGATGGTATACCATCCTCTGGGTGTGACAGACATGTTTTAGCAGTAGGAAGAGTCCCATTCATGTAAGGAGAACACCAGGGCTTTTTCAAAATCAGTGTCTCCCCGAAACCCAAACTGGGAAATTTTTTAAGCTATGGCTACACATATGTTCATTAAGGGCCTTGGGAAGTAGGCAGAGTCCAAACTTTAGATGATTGAAGTCTTCAGGGTCAGAAGCACTCACCACCAGCTTCCCTTAGGTTACACTTTAACTGTCATTGATAGATGATGTCAATAAAAATATCTATTCTTTTTCAGATTATTTCCCCTTATAGGTTATAGCAAAATGTTGAGTGTAGTTCCCTGTGCTATACAGTAGTTCCTTGTTGATGATCTATTTTATACATAGCAGTGTGTATGTGTTAATCCCAAACTGTTAATTTATCCCTCCTCCCACCTTTCCCCTTTGGTAATAATAAATTATAAGATTTTATACTTCTCAGAAATGGGGGAGCTGAAAGAGAGGTATCATTTTCAATGGAAAAGCATTTAAAACAAGATTGAAGCTTTAACCAAGATTATTAGATGTACATCCTTGGAAAGAAATCACTTCGTTTCTCTAATATTGACCTGACAAATAAGACAAACCTTTTCACTGAACTTGCTTATAATAAAGTGATGGAAATATCAAATGGAAGTGTTAGAAACATCTTATTTTACCTGAGCCTTATACACTGTTCTATGTTAACTACAGTTTGGCTCACACATCTGTTCATTGAGGTTACAATAGTCTCAATTTCTGTTACTGATCCTCCAGAGTGGACCCCAACAAGTGTCCCCCTGCCCAGTGTCATTGGGGCCAACAGATCGAGACTGAGTTTGGTTCACAAGCAAAGGAAACTTTATATTTTGATCAGAGAATGGAGAGGTGAGAGCATGCACTACCCCGTGGGCTGTGGGCTGGGCTGCTGTGTAGAGATCCTGTCAGAGTCAGTGGGAGGGAGGGGGCGGAGCTCTCGAGGGCCGGGTTGGCTGCAGCTCAGGCTCTATATCGCGGAGTCTGCACTGGGCCCCAGGAGCTGAGGTGTCGTCCCAGCCATTCTGCACTAGGAAATCTGGTCTGAAGTGCCGGGTGTGGAACCTCTGCATGCGGGACCCTAGGAGCACATGAAATTAGACAAAGCACAAAGGATAAAAAAGGTTAGACTTGACTTTATTGCCCAGATTCTATTTTTATCTCCCAGGGATTTTTAATGGGCTTTGCTGGGGACAAACCCCTCCTCTGCCTTTTGTCCCATTCCTCATTCTTGGAGTGCTGAGGGTGCAGACCCTTCTTCTGTAACTGCTGAGTGCTGAGTTGGGAGCCCTCATACCCGGGGACGAGGGTCAGAGCTTCTCCCCAGCAGCCTCCAGGTGACGTTGATTGTCCCCAGGCCCCCTGCCTCCCTGCTCGTCCACCTGAGCACCAGCATTGGAAGTGTTATAGATTCTAATGACCTTTAAGGGTCCAGGAAAGAGATGTGCAGAGACGCTGTGGGGGCCGGTTTCACCCCGCCCCACATTTGTTCAGCCACCTTAGGCTGACCGTTTCTGCCAGCCTAGATGCTCTGACTAGTAGTCTGCACTTTCTTCAATTAGGCCCCTGAATTAACGTACAAACAGCACCAGGTGTGAGAGCCCTGCCTGCTCAACTCCCGGACAGTCCAGGGTCAGTGGTGATCAAGGACCATGATGGCCACTGAGTCAACAGCCTTTTGAAGTAAACAGGAGTCCAGCCGGTCTTATTGGCCACCATCATCACGGTGTCTGTAGGCTTTTCTATGGTGACAGTGTGATATACGGTTCCCCCGCCAAGATTATTAGCTCCCCTCTGGGTGCAGTAATTCCTGCAAGCAGTAGTCTACTCTTTTGGGACACACTCTTGTTGTTTTATGAGAGAAACTCCAGGTCAAGTGATGTTCACATGAGTCGTCATGGTGCCCTGTTTCCCCCGGTTATCTCTCTGGATGTTGGAGTTGGAGGGCCTCCTCAATCGAGGTTGGTGTGCCCACAGAGCGAACCCTGCAACTTCAGGGCATGGTTGGTGGTTAGGATCACCACGTGGGGTCCTTTTCCCTTAGGAGGGAGGTGGCCTTTGGGGCTGCTGATTTCCAGGTTTTTAGATACCGCCAGTATCTTGGCCAGATGTGGCAGTGGGCCAAGCCCCTTGGTGCCCGTAGTTTATCCTACCTGGATGGCATTCTTGCATTGTTCCATTTCAAGTGGTCCCAGTTTTTGCACTAATTCTCCAATGGCGATTCACCTTTCACCGGGAATGTAAAGGTCAAAGGGTTTAGCTAAATTAGGGAGTTCCAGGGCAAGGGTCTGAATTGACTACTCTTTCCATTCTTGAAAGGCCACTTCTGGATTCTATTCAAAAGGATCATCATCTTTTCCTTTCAGTGTTTCATATAGAGGCCCAGCTAGTAGACTGTAGTTAGGGATCCAGAAGCAGCAAACCCTGGCCTCCCCAGGAACCCCTAAGCTGTCTTGTAGTTTTAGAAAGGGGTAAGGCTGAAAATGGTTTCTTCCCTTTCCTGGGATGGGCTTCTCCGACCTTCTGTGAGAACGAAGCCCAGGCAGGTCACCGCAGTCTGTGATATTTGAGCTTTTTCTTGGACAACTTCTATCCTTTATTGGCTTGGTAGTTCAGAGGCCTCCTTAGTAGGGCTGGCGATCAGAATGTCGTCTGCGTACTGAAGGAGGGTTTCCTTTTCCAGAGGTAGAACTTTTAGGTCTTTAGCTAAGCTTTCCCCAAAGATGGTGTGGGAATTTTTGCACCCTTGGGGCAAGACGGCCCGGAAGTATTGTTTTAGTTGTATGTTGAGTCCTGCCACTCACAAGCCAAAATTTCTTGTGACTCTGGGACTAATGGAATACAAAAGAAGGCATCATTGAAGACTAATACAGAATACCATGTCCTGGTGGTTGGTAGAATGACCAGCAGGGTGTAGGAATTAGGAGCAGCTGGAGGTATATCCTCGGTGGCTTCACTGACTGTCCTGACATCTTTTACCAGGTCCCCAGCAGCCCATGGGGCTCTCGTGGTCAGACCAATCCCAGAATATGGAGCTCACCTGGGCAGGTACCCCACCCCCACCCCAGCCCACGGGGCTCTCGTTGTCAGGCCCCTCCCAGGATACAGAGCTACCCTTGCAGGTACCGTGGCAGGGCTGGGCACACAGGAACTGTGCACATAGCCCTCATTGCAGAGCACCCCCAGCTCACCTGTCGCTCAGAGCTGACACATAGCACCTCAGAGCAGGACTTGAACTAACAAACAGCAGCTGCGACAGGTCTGTGACCCTGGGCATCACTCTGTGCGGCCTCCCTCCACCTGGTCTTCCAGAGACTTCCACTGCACCCGGGGCACCAGGCCTCTGTCTCCAACCACCACCCACCCCTCCTCTCCCTGACTCCTGGGTTCCTCTCATTAGGAGAGGGCTTTCTTGAAGTTGTCTCCCACTCATGGGCCAGATAAAATGATTAGAAAACAAGCCAAAGCTGCAGCCCCTTGTCTATCCTGACTCTCAGGAGCCCACACCTGTTCCTTGGACCTGGCCGGTTCAGCAAGTTCCATTTTCTGCAACTGTGAGCCCCTGAGGGGTGATGATTGGCTGACCTGGGCAGCCTTACCGTGCCGGCCAGCCCTCCCCAGGTGTGCCTGGGTTGAGATCAATATAAATACCACTCCAGGCAGCAAGAGCCCCTGCAGCCATGCCTGACGCCATTTTCTCTGCCCTGTCAGCAGTCTCGGGGCTGGGCTGGTGGGATGGAATGAGAGGCCACGGCTTTGTGGGTGGCCCAGTGTGAGTGGGGCTCTGCTGGGCTTTCTGCAGCAGTTGCCAGGCTGCCACCTGCTAAAGAAGAGGATGTGTCACCCATACCTGCTGCTGGAATTTCTCCCTGGGCAGAGGTGAGGAAGGAAAAAAGCAGTGGGGGCAGGGACAGGACGGGTATCTCAGGCAGGGAAATGGAAATCTTCCAGAAGAGCACCCAGGGCCAGGACCATCCTGGCTGGCCTGCAGGCACCAAGTCGGCTGGCATGCTGTCACTCGTGTGGCTCTATGGCCCTTCCTCTAGGCTTTCAAGTCCTTGTATATATTCAGGTGTTTTACCTGGGACGGGTGGGAATAGTTCAGCAGCAACTGGCCTGGGGCTCAGCTCACGTTTACTCACAGATGCCTCGGCACGGTGCCCCAGCTTTGCAATGAGGTCGCTTGTTGCGTGGGGGCTGCTGGCTGAATGGGAGACGATTCCCCACCACTGACCAACTTCAGAATTGTTTACAACTGGAGCAAGTGCCCTGATACGGTTTTCCTCTGTGGAACTGGTGGGTTCTGTGTTTTTTTTCTCTTTTTCGTTTTTGGTTCAAGGTAGATTTTATTCCTCTTTTTTGTATTTACAGATATAAGCATGGAAATAATTTATTCATATAAATACATGTATGTGAAGGGAATAATTGTTTTTTCTGTTTTATTTTTTAAATTTTATTTCTTTTTAATTTTGAATTTTATTTTATATTTTTATACAGCAGGTTCTTATTGGTTATCTATTTTATACATATAAATGTATACATGCCAATCCCAGTCTCTCAACTCCTCCCACCACCACCACCCCAACAGCTTTCCCCCCTTGTTGTCCATACGTTTGTTGTCTACATCTGTTGCTCTATTTATGCCTTGCAAAATGGTTAACCTGTACAGTTTTTCTAGGTTCCACATATATGCATGAATATACAAGATTTGTTTTTCTCTTTCTGACTTACTTCACTCTGTATGACAGTCTCTAGATCCATCGACGTCTCTACAAATGACCCAATTTCATTCCTTTTCATGGCTTAGTAATATTCCATTTTATATATGTACCACAGCTTTATGCATTCGTCTGTCTGTGGGCATTTAGGTTGCTTCCATTACCTCGATATTGTAAAGAGTGAGGCAATGAACATTGCGGTGAATGTCTCTTTTTGATTTATGGTTTTGTCTGGGTATATGTCCAGAACTGGGATTGCTGTATCATATGGTAATTCTACTGTTAGTTTCTTAAGAAACTCCATATTGTTCTCCATAGTGACTGTATCAATTTATTTTCCCAACAATAGTGGAAGAGGGTTCTTTTTCTCCACACCCTTTCCAGCATTTTTTGTTTGTAGATTTTCTGATGATGCCCATTCTACCAGGTGTGAGGTGATATCTCATTGTTGAGTCCATTTCCTTGAGCAAGGGGTAGGTCTTGTCTATTACATATTTAGCTTATGGAACGGTATCTGTGCTAATTTCAAACTCAGGTTTTGTGCAGCACCCAACTCACCTTCCCCCTTAAGCAAGCATAAGTTGGTTTTCTAAACATGAGACCCTGTTCTGTTTTGTAATTCAGTTCATGTGTAGCCAAGTTCTCATTCCATGTATTAGTGGTACCTTATGATGTTTTTTTTCTGTGTGACATTTTTTACTTAGAATCACCGTGCCTCAATCCACTCATTATGCTGGTACGGGCCTGGTGACATAGTTTTCATTGCTGAGAGGTATTCTGTTGTACGTAAGTACCGCAACTTCTTTATCCATTATTTGCTCTCTGGCATATTTAACTTGTGCTGCAGAAGAGGTTCCTGTAAACAGAGCCGGCCCAAATTTTGGGGTGGCTGTGTCTTTTTGATTTTAATTTCCCTAAGCTATAGAACCATATGTGGAAGTGCCCTAGGCTCTGTTGCTTTGTTTTTTAGATGTTTCAGGAAACACCATACACTTCTCCCGAGTGGCTGTTGGCAATTTACATCCCGCCCATCAGCATAACAAGGCTCCCAGTTCTCCATGGCCTGTCCTGCCTTTCTGGATTTTACACTTTTTTCAGATGGCCCTTTTGACCGGGGGGAAGTGAGACTTCATTGTAGTGCAGATTTCCTTTGCAAGCTTGCTTGGTTGGCCAAAAAGGGCGTATGCGTTTTGTCCTGAATATATTCAGGAAAAAACGCATACGCCCTTTTTGGCCAAGTGCATCATTGTCGACGTTCTGCCTCTTTTCCTATGCTTGAAATGCAATTCCAGTCTACCTCTTGAAATTGGTTTCCTGCAATTCTGCCTCACTTTCAAGTCCTCTTGGCAGGCTTACTTCAGTATATTTTTGGACGATAGCTGCCATTTATAACTCTGCAGGATTGTGAATTACAGTGTCCCTGAGCTACTTTCTTCAACTCGCTTTCTTGTGAGCAGGCCGCAACACCGCACTATTGCTTCAGGCCCTAATCTGGTTCCGGCACGGCACGCTGAGCCTTTGCTTAATTCCTCTTCCTGGTGGGAAATGAGAGTTAAATTTGCCCGTCCAGACACCTCCAGCTAGTCTCTCATTGGTTCTCCCTATTCCTGTTCATCTTCCGCGGAATTTGCAAACTGGGCCAAACAGGAGGTTAAAGGCACTGACTCTCCAAGTCGGGAGAGTGTTAGAAAAGCGTCTAGAATGTTGCAACCGAGTACCAGGGGAGGAGAACTGAGACATATTTGAACATGGCTGACGATCACATGGTTGATCATACTCTGGGTTTCACATGAATGTTTAGCTGAAGGAAGAATCACTTAAACCTGGAGAGTTGAGACCCGTGGAATGGGTACCATGCAATATGACTTCAAAGGGTCTTCATTTGCTCACCGAACCTCTCCAATCCTATCACTGCTGCGTTTGTGCCCCTGTACTCACGCTTGATTCTCTTTCAGAGACATAGCAATCCATAGGTTTTAAGATACTTACTAGTCAGGTACATTATTAGGCGTTTAATATGGGGTTTTGAGTCCATTTCGTTGAGCAAGGAGTAGCTCTTGTCTATTCCATATTTGGCTTAAGGAACTTTATCTGTGCTCATTTCAATCTCTGGTTTTATGCAGCACCCCAACTCACCTTTCCCCTTAAGCAAGCATAAGTTGGTTTTCTAAATTTGAGACCCTGTTCTGTTTTGTAATCCAGTTCCTGTGTAGCCAAGTTTACATTCCATGTATTAGTGATATCTTATGATGTTTCTTTTTCTGTGTGACTTATTTCAGTTAGAATCATCATACCTGAATCCACTCTATGCTGCTACGGGCCTGATGACATAGATTTCATTGCTGAGTGATATTGCATTGTACGTAAGTACCACAATTTCTTTATCAATTTTTCACTTTCTGCGATATTGAACTTGTACCGTAAACGAGGTTCTTGTAAACAGAGCCGTCCCAAACTTTGGGGTGGCTGTGTCTTTTTGATTTTAATTTCCCTAAGCTATAGGACCATAAGTGGAAGTGCCCTAGGCTCTGTTGCTTTGTTTTTTAGATGTTTCAGGAAACACCATACATTTCTCCTGAGTGGCTGTTGGCAATTTACATCCCGCCCATCAGCATAACAAGGCTCCCAGTTCTCCATGGCCTGTCCTGCCTTTCTGGATTTTACACTTTTTTCAGATGGTCCTTTTGACCCGGGGGAAGTGAGACTTCATTGTAGTGCAGATTTCCTTTGCAAGCTTGCTTGGTTGGCCAAAAAGGGCGTATGCGTTTTTTCGTGAATATATTCAGGAAAAAACGCATACGCCCTTTTTGGCCAAGTGCATCATTGTCGACATTCTGCCTCTTTTCCTATGCTTTAAATGCAATTCCAGTCTACCTCCTGAAGTCGGTTTCCTGCAATTCTGCCCAGCTTTCAAGTCCTCTTGGCAGCCTTACTTCAGTATATTTTTGGACGATAGCTGTCATTTATAACTCTGCAGGTTTGTGAATTACAGTGCCCCTGAGCTCCTTTCTTCAACTTGCTTTCTTGTGAGCTGGCCGCAACACCGCAGGATTGCTTCAGGTCCTAATCTGGTTCTGGCACGGCACGCTGAGCCTTTGCTTAATTCCTCTTCCTGGTGGGAAATGAGAGTTAAATTTGCCCGTCCAGACACCTCCAGCTAGTCTCTCATTGGTCTTCCCTATCCCTGTTCATCTTCCGCAGAAATTGCAAACTGGGCCAAACAGGAGGTTAAAGGCACTGACTCTCCAAGTTGGGAGAGTGTTAGTAAAGCGTCTGGAATGTTCCACCTGAGTACCAGCGGACAAAAACTGAGACATATTTGAACACGTCTCCCAATCACACGGTTGAGCATACTCTGGGTTCCACATGCATGTTTTAGCTGAAGGAAGAATCCCTTAAAGCTGGAGAGTTGAGACCCGTGGAATGGGTACCATGCAATATGACTTCAAAGGGTCTTCATTTGCTCACCAAACCTCTCCAATCCTATCACTGCTGCGTTTATGCCCCGGTACTCACGCTTGATTCTCTTTCAGAGACATAGCAATCCATAGGTTTTAAGATACTTACTAGTCAGGTACATTATTAGGCGTTTAATATGGGGTTTTGAGTCCATTTCGTTGAGCAAGGAGTAGCTCTTGTCTATTCCATATTTGGCTTAAGGAACTTTATCTGTGCTCATTTCAATCTGTGGTTTTATGCAGCACCCCAACTCACCTTTCCCCTTAAACAAGCATAAGTTGGTTTTCTAAATTTGAGACCCTCTTTTGTTTTGTAATCCAGTTCCTGTGTAGCCAAGTTTACATTCCGTGTATTAGTGATATCTTATGATGTTTCTTTTTCTGTGTGACTTATTTCAGTTAGAATCATCATACCTGAATCCACTCATTATGCTGCTATGGGGCAGATGACATAGATTTCATTGCTGAGTGATATTGCATTGTACGTAAGAACCACAAATTCTTTATCCATTTTTCACTTTCTGCGATATTGAACATGTACCGTAAACGAGGTTTTTGTAAACAGAGCCGTCCCAAACTTTGGGCTGGCTGTGTCTTTTTTATTTTAATTTCCCTAAGCTATAGGACCATAAGTGGAAGTGCCCTAGGCTCTGTTGCTTTGTTTTTTAGATGTTTCAGGAAACACCATACACTTCTCCCGAGTGGCTGTTGGCAATTTACATCCCGCCCATCAGCATAACAAGGCTCCCAGTTCTCCATGGCCTGTCCTGCCTATCTGGATTTTACACTTTTTACAGATGGCCCTTTTGACCCGGGGGAAGTGAGACTTCATTGTAGTGCAGATTTCCTTTGCAAGCTTTCTTGGTTGGCCAAAAAGGGCGTATGCATTTTTCCTGAATATATTCAGGAAAAAACGCATACGCACACTTTGGCCAAGTGCATCATTGTCGACGTTCTGCCTCTTTTCCTATGCTTTAAATGCAATTCCAGTCTAACTCCTGAAATCGGTTTCCTGCAATTCTGCCCCGCTTTCAAGTCCTCCTGGCAGCCTTACTTCAGTATATTTTTGGACGATAGCTGTCATTTATAACTCTGCAGGTTTGTGAATTACAGTGCCCCTGAGCTCCTTTCTTCAGCTCGCTTTCTTGTGAGCTGGCCGCAACACCGCAGGATTGCTTCAGGCCCTAATCTGGTTCCGGCACGGCACGCTGAGGCTTTGGTTAATTCCTCTTCCTGGTGGGAAATGAGAGTTAAATTTGCCCGTCCAGACACCTCCAGCTAGTCTCTCATTGGTTCTCCCTATTCCTGTTCATCTTCCGTGGAATTTGCACACTGGGCCAAACAGGAGGTTAAAAGCACTGACTCTCCAAGTCGGGAGAGTGTTAGTAAAGCGTGTGGAATGTTGCACCCGAGTACCAGGGGATGAGAACTGAGACATATTTGAACATGAGTCACGATCACACGGTTGATCATAGTCTGGGTTCCAAATGCATGTTTAGCTGAAGGAAGAATCCCTTAAACCTGGAGAGTTGAGACCCGTGGAATGGGTACCATGCAATATGAGTTCAAAGGGTCTTCATTTGCTCACCGAACCTCTCCAGTCCCATCACTGCTGCGTTTATGCCCCTGTTCTCACGCTTGATTCTCTTTCAGAGACATAGCAATCCATAGGTTTTAAGATACTTACTGTCAGGTACATTATTAGGTGTTTAATATGGGGTTTTGAGTCCATTTCGTTGAGCAAGGAGTAGCTGTTGTCTATTACATATTTGGCTTAAGGAACCTTATCTGTGCTGATTTCAATCTCTGGTTTTATGCAGCACCCCAACTCACCTTTCCCCTTAAGCAAGCATAAGTTGCTTTTCTACATTTGAGACCATGTTCTGTTTTGTAATTCAGTTCCTGTGTAGTCAAGTTTACATTCCGTGTATTAGTGATATCTTATGATGTTTCTTTTTCTGTGTGACTTATTTCAGTTAGAATCATCATGCCTGAATCCACTCATTATGCTGCTATGGGCCTGATGACATAGATTTCATTGCTGAGTGATATTGCATTATACGTAAGTACTACAATTTCTTTATCCATTTTTCACTTTCTGCGATATTGAACTTGTACCGTAAACGAGGTTCTTGTAAACAGAGCCATCCCAAACATTGGGGTGGCTGTGTCTTTTTGATTTTAATTTCCCTAAGCTATAGGACCATAAGTGGAAGTGCCCTAGGCTCTGTTGCTTTGTTTTTTAGATGTTTCAGGAAACACCATACACTTCTCTCAAGTGGTTGTTGGCAATTTACATCCCGCCCATAAGCAAAACAAGGCTCCCAGTTCTCCATGGCCTGTCCTGCCTTTCTGGATTTTACACTTTTTACAGATGGCCCTTTTGACCCGGGGGAAGTGAGACTTCATTGTAGTGCAGATTTCCTTTGCAAGCTTGCCTGGTTGGCCAAAAAGTGCGTATGCTTTTTTTCCTGAATATATTCAGGAAAAAACGCATATGCCCTTTTTGGCCTAGTGCATCATTGTCGACGTTCTCCCTCTTTTCCTATGCTTTAAATGCAATTCCAGTCTACCTCCTGAAATCAGTTTCCTGCAATTCTGCCCTGCTTTCAAGTCCTCTTGGCAGCCTTACTTCAGTATATTTTTGGAGGATAGCTGTCATTTATAACTCTGCAGGTTTGTGAATTACAGTGCCCCTGAGCTCCTTTCTTCAACTCGCTTTCTTGTGAGCTGGCCGCAACACCGCATGATTGCTTCAGGCCCTAATCTGGTTCCGGCACGGCATGCTGAGCCTTTGCTTAATTCCTCTTCCTGGTGGGAAATGAGAGTTAAATTTGCCCGTCCAGACACCTCCAGCTAGTCTCTCATTGGTTCTCCCTATTCCTGTTTATCTTCTGCAGAATTTGCAAACTGGGCCAAACAGGAGGTTAAAGGCACTGACTCTCCAAGTCGGGAGAGTGTTAGTAAAGCATCTGGAATGTTGCACCCGAGTACCAGGGGATGAGAACTGAGACATATTTGAACACGTCTCCCGATCACACGGTTGATCATACTCTGGGTTCCACATGCATGTTTCAGCTGAAGGAAGAATCCCTTAAAGCTGGAGAGTTGAGACCCGTGGAATGGGTACCATGCAATATGACTTCAAAGGGTCTTCATTTGCTCACCGAACCTCTCCAATCCTATCACTGCTGCATTTATGCCCCTGTACACACGCTTGATTCTCTTTTGGAGACATAGCAATCCGTAGGTTTTAAGATACTTACTAGTCAGGTACATTCTTAGGCGTTTAATATGGGGTGTTGAGTCCATTTCATTGAGCAAGGAGTAGCTCTTGTCTATTCCATATTTGGCTTAAGGAAATTTATCTGTGCTCATTTCAATCTCTGGTTTTATGTAGCACCCCAACTCACCTTTCCCCTTAAGCAAGCATAAGTTGGTTTTCTAAATTTGAGACCCTGTTCTGTTTTGTAATCCAGCTCCTGTGTAGCCAGGTTTACATTCCGTGTATTAGTGATATCTTATGATGTTTCTTTTTCTGTGTGACTTATTTCAGTGAGAATCATCATACCTGAATCCAGTCTATGCTGCTACGGGCCTGATGACATAGATTTCATTGCTGAGTGATATTGAATTGTACGTAAGTACCACAACTTCTTTATCCATTTTTTGCTTTCTGCGATATTGAACTTGTACTGTAAAGGAGGTTCTTGTAAACACAGCCATCCCAAACTTTGGGTTGGCTGTGTCTTTTTGATTTTAATTTCCCTAAGCTATAGGACCATAAGTGGAAGTGCCCTAGGCTCTGTTGCTTTGTATTTTAGATGTTTCAGGAAACACCATACACTTCTCCAGAGTGGCTGTTGGCAATTTACATCCCGTCCATCAGCATAACAAGGCTCCCAGTTCTCCATGGCCTGTCCTGCCTTTCTGGATTTTACACTTTTTTCAGATGGCCCTTTTGACCGGGGGGAAGTGAGACTTCATTGTAGTGCAGATTTCCTTTGCAAGCTTGCTTGGTTGGCCAAAAAGGGCGTATGCGTTTTTTCCTGAATATATTCAGGAAAAAATGCATACGCCCTTTTTGGCCAAGTGCATCATTGTCGACGTTCTGCCTCTTTTCCTATGCTTTAAATGCAATTCCAGTCTACCTCCTGAAATCGGGTTCCTGCCATTCTGCTCAGCTTCCTAGTCCTCTTGGCAGCCTTACTTCAGTATATTTTTGGAGGATAGCTGTCATTTATAACTCTGCAGGTTTGTGAATTACAGTGCCCCTGAGCTCCTTTCTTCAACTCGCTTTCTTGTGAGCTGTCCGCAACACCGCAGGATTGCTTCAGGCCCTAATCTGGTTCCAGCACGGCACGCTGAGCCTTTGGTTAATTCCTCATCCTGGTGGGAAATGAGAGTTAAATTTGCCCGTCCAGACACCTCCAGCTTGTCTCTCATTGGTTCTCCCTATTCCTGTTCATCTTTTGCAGAAATTTCAAACTGGGCCAAACAGGAGGTTAAAGGCACTCACTCTCCAAGTCAGGAGAGTGTTAGTAAAGTGTATAGATTGTTGCACCCGAGTACCAGGGGACGAGAACTGAGACATATTTGAACATGACTCACGATCACACGGTTGATCATAGTCTGGGTTCCAAATGCATGTTTTCGCTGAAGGTAGAATCCCTTAAACCTGGAGATTTGAGACCCGTGGAATGGGTACCATGCAATATGACTTCAAAGGGTCTTCATTTGCTCACCGAACCTCTCCAATCCTATCACTGCTGCGTTTATGCCCCTGTTCTCACGCTTGATTCTCTTTCAGAGACATAGCAATCCATAGGTTTTAAGATACTTACTGTCAGGTACATTATTAGGCGTTTAATATGCGGTTTTGAGTCCATTTCGTTGAGCAAGGAGTAGCTCTTGTCTATTACATATTTGGCTTAAGGAACGTTATCTGTGCTCATTTCAATCTCTGGTTTTATGCAGCACCCCAACTCACCTTTCCCCTTAAGCAAGCATAAGTTGGTTTTCTACATTTGAGACCCTGTTCTGTTTTGTAATCCAGTTCCTGTGTAGCCAAGTTTACATTCCGTGTATTAGTGATATCTTATGATGTTTCATTTTCTGTGTGACTTATTTCAGTTAGAATCATCATACCTGAATCCACTCATTATGCTGCTACGGGGCTGATGACATAGATTTCATTGCTGAGTGATATTGCATTGTACGTGAGTACCACAACTTCTTTATCCATTTTTCACTTTCTGCGATATTGAACATATACCGTAAACAAGATTCTTGTAAACAGAGCCATCCCAAACTTTGGGGTGGCTGTGTCCTTTTGATTTTAATTTCGCTAAGCTATAGGACCATAAGTGGAAGTGCCCTAGGCTCTGTTGCTTTGTTTTTTAGATGTTTCAGGAAACACCATACACTTCTCCTGAGTGGCTGTTGGCAATTTACATCCCGCCCATCAGCATAACAAGGCTCCCAGTTCTCCATGGCCTGTCCTGCCTTTCTGGATTTTACACTTTTTTCAGATAGCCCCTTTGACCAGGGGGAAGTGAGACTTCATTGTAGTGCAGATTTCCTTTGCAATCTTGCTTGGTTGGCCAAAAAGGGTGTATGCGTTTTTTCCTGAATATATTCAGGAAAAAATGCATACACCCTTTTTGGCCAAGTGCATCATTGTCGACGTTCTGCCTCTTTTCCTATGCTTTAAATGCAATTCCAGTCTACCTCCTTAAATCGGGTTCCTGCAATTCTGCTCAGCCTTCTAGTTCTCTTGGCAGCCTTACTTCAGTATATTTTTGGAGGATAGCTGTCATTTATAACTCTGCAGGTTTGTGAATTACAGTCCCCCTGAGTTCCTTTCTTCAACTCGCTTTCTTGTGAGCTGGCCGCAACACCGCAGGATTGCTTCAGGCCCTAATCTGTTTCTGGCACGGCACGCTGAGCCTTTGGTTAATTCCTCTTCCTGGTGGGAAATGAGAGTTAAATTTGCCCGTCCAGACACCTCCAGCTAGTCTCTCATTGGTTCTCCCTATTCCTGTTCATCTTCCGCAGAAATTGCAAACTGGGCCAAACAGGAGGTTAAAGGCACTGACTCTCGAAGACGGGAGAGTGTTAGTAAAGCGTCTGGAATGTTGCACCCGAGTACCAGGGGACGAGAACTGAGACATATTGGAACACGTCTCCCGATCACACGGTTGATCATACTACGGGTTCCACATGCATGATTTAGCTGAAGGAAGAATCCCTTAAACCTGGAGAGTTGAGACCCGTGGAATGGGTACCATGCAATATGACTTCAAAGGGTCTTCATTTGCTCACCGAACCTCTCCAATCCTATCACTGCTGCGTTTATGCCCCTGTACACACGCTTGATTCTCTTTCGGAGACATAGCGATCCATAGGTTTTAAGATACTTACTATTCAGGTACATTCTTAGGCGTTTAATGTGGGTGTTGTGTCCAATACGTTGAGCAAGGAGTAGCTCTTGTCTATTACATATTTGGCTTAAGGAACTTTATCTGTGCTCATTTCAATCTCTGGTTTTCTGCAGCACCCCAACTCACCTTTCACCTTAAGCAAGCATAAGTTGGTTTGCTAAATTTGAGACCCTGTTCTCTTTTGTAATTCAGTTCCTGTGTAGCCAAGTTTACATTCCGTGTATTAGTGATATCTTACGATGTTTCTTTTCCTGTATGACTTATTTCAGTTAGAATCATCATACCTGAATCCACTCATTATGCTGCTACGGCCCTGATGACATAGATTTCATTGCTGAGTGATATTGCATTGTACGTAAGTACCACAACTTCTTTATCCATTTTTCACTTTCTGCGATATTGAACTAGTCCCGTAAACGAGTTTCTTGTAAACATAGCAGTCCCAAACTTTGGGGTGGCTGTGTCTTTTTTATTTTAATTTCCCTAAGCTATAGGGCCATAAGTGGAAGTGCCCTAGGCTCTTTTGCTTTGTTTTTTAGATGTTTCAGGAAACACCATACACTTCTCCCGAGTGGCTGTTGGCAATATACATCCCACCCATCAGCATAACAAGGCTCCCAGTTCTCCATGGCCTGTCCTGGCTTTCTGGATTTTACACTTTTTTCAGTTGGCCCTTTTGACCGGGGGGAAGTGAGACTTCATTGTAGTGCAGATTTCCTTTGCAAGCTTGCTTGGTTGGCCAAAAAGGGCGTATGCGTTTTTTCCTGAATATATTCAGGAAAAAACGCATACGCCCTTTTTGGCCAAGTGCATCATTGTCGACGTTTTTCCTCTTTTCCTATGCTTTAAATGCAATTCCAGTCTCCCTCCTGAAATCGGTTTCCTGCAATTCTGCCGCGCTTTCAAGTCCTCTTGGCAGCCTTACTTCAGTTTATTTTTGGACGATAGCTGTCATTTATAACTCTGCAGCTTTGTGAATTACAGTGCCCCTGAGCTCCTTTCTTCAACTCGCTTTCTTGTGAGCTGGCCGCAACACCGCAGGATTGCTTCAGGCCCTAATCTGGTTCCGGCACGGCACGCTGAGCCTTTGGTTAATTCCTCTTCCTGGTGGGAAATGAGAGTTAAATTTGCCCGTCCCGACACCTCCAGCTAGTCTCTCATTGGTTCTCCCTATTCCTGTTCATCTTCCGCAGAAATTGCAAACTGGGCCAAACAGGAGGTTAAAGGCACTGACTCTCCAAGTCGGGAGAGTGTTAGTAAAGCATCTGGAATATTGCACCCGAGTACCAGGGGACGAGAACTGAGACATATTGGAACACGTCTCCCGATCACACGGTTGATCATACTCTGGGTTCCACATGCATGTTTTAGCTGAAGGAAGAATCCCTTAAACCTGGAGAGTTGAGACCCGTGGAATGGGTACCATGCAATATGACTTCAAAGGGTCTTCATTTGCTCACCGAACCTCTCCAATCCTATCACTGCTGCGTTTATGCCTGTGTACACACGCTTGATTCTCTTTCGGAGACATAGCGATCCATAGCTTTTAAGATACTTACTAGTCAGGTACATTCTTAGGCGTTTAATATGGGGTGTTGAGTCCATTTCGTTGAGCAAGGAGTAGCTCTTGTCTATTACATATTTGGCTTAAGGAACTTTATCTGTGCTCATTTCAATCTCCTGTTTTATGCAGCACCCCAACTCACCTTTCCCCTTAAGCAAGCATAAGTTGGTTTTCTAAATTTGAGACCCTGTTCTGTTATGTAATCCAGTTCCTGTGTAGCCAAGTTTACATTCCGTGTATTAGTGATGTCTTATAATGTTTCTTTTTCTGTGTGACTTATTTAAGTTAGAATCATCATACCTGAATCCACTCATTATGCTGCTACGGGCCTGATGACATAGATTTCATTGCTGAGTGATATTGCATTGTACGTAAGTACCAAAACTTCTTTATCCATTTTTCACTTTCTGCGATATTGAACTTGTCCCGTAAATGTGGTTCTTGTAAACAGAGCCGTCCCAAACTTTGGGGTGGCTGTGTCTTTTTGATTTTAATTTCCCTAAGCTATAGGGCCATAAGTGGAAGTGCCCTAGGCTCTGTTGCTTTGTTTTTTAGATGTTTCAGGAAACACCATAAACTTCTCCCGAGTGACTGTTGGCAATATACATCCCGCTCATCAGCAAAACAAGGCTCCCAGTTCTCCATGGCCTATCCTGCCTTTCTGGATTTTACACTTTTTTCAGATGGCCCTTTTGACCGGGGGGAAGTGAGACTTCATTGTAGTGCAGATTTCCTTTGCAAGCTTGCTTGGTTGGCTAAAAAGTGCGTATGCGTTTTTTCCTGAATATATTCAGGAAAAAACGCATACGCCCTTTTTGGCCAAGTGCATCATTGTCGACATTTTTCCTCTTTTCCTATGCTTTAAATGCAATTCCAGTGTACCTCCTGAAATTGGTTTCCTGCAATTCTGCCCCGCTTTCAAGTCCTCTTGGCAGCCTTACTTCAGTATATTTTTGGACGATAGCTGTCATTTATAACTCTGCAGGTTTGTGAATTACAGTGCCCCTGAGCTCCTTTCTTCAACTCGCTTTGTTGTGCGCTGGCCGCAACACCGCACGATTGCTTCAGGCCCTAATCTGGTTCCGGCACGGCACGCTGAGCCTTTGGTAAATTCCTCTTCCTGGTGGGAAATGAGAGTTAAATTTGCCCGTCCCGACACCTCCAGCTAGTCTCTCATTGATTCTCCCTATTCCTGTTCATCTTCCGCAGAAATTGCAAACGGGGCCAAACAGGAGGTTAAAGGCACTGACTCTCCAAGTCGGGAGAGTGTTAGTAAAGCATCTGGAATACTGCACCCGAGTACCATGGGACGAGAACTGAGACATATTGGAACACGTCTCCCGATCACACGGTTGATCATACTCTGGGTTCCACATGCATGCTTTAGCTGAAGGAAGAATCCCTTAAACCAGGATAGTTGAGACCCGTGGAATGGGTACCATGCAATATGACTTCAAAGGGTCTTCATTTGCTCACCGAACCTCTCCAATCCTATCACTGCTGCGTTTATGCCCCTGTACACACGCTTGATTCTCTTTCGGAGACATAGCAATCCATAGCTTTTAAGATACTTACTAGTCAGCTACATTATTAGGCGTTTAATATGGGGTGTTGAGTCCATTTCGTTGAGCAAGGAGTAGCTCTTGTCTATTACATATTTGGCTTAAGGAACTTTATCTGTGCTCATTTCAATCTCTGGTTTTATGCAGCACCCCAACTCACCTTTCCCCTTAAGCAAGCATAAGTTGGTTTTCTAAATTTGTGACCCTGTTCTGTTATGTAATCCAGTTCCTGTGTAGCCAAGTTTACATTCCGTGTATTAGTGATATCTTATGATGTTTCTTTTTCTATGTGACTTATTTCAGTTAGAATCATCATACCTGTATCCACTCATTATGCTGCTACGGGCCTGATGACATAGATTTCATTGCTGAGTGATATTGCATTGTACGTAAGTACCACAACTTCTTTATCCATTTTTCACTTTCTGCGATTTTGAACTTGTCCCGTAAACGAGTTTCTTGTAAACAGAGCCATCCTAAACTTAGGGGTGGCTGTGTCTTTTTGATTTTAATTTCCCTAAGCTATAGGACCATAAGTGGAAGTGCCCTAGGCTCTGTTTCTTTGTTTTTTAGATGTTTCAGGAAACACCATACACTTCTCCCCAGTGGCTGTTGGCAATTTACATCCCGCCCATCAGCATAACAAGTCTCCCAGTTCTCCATGGCCTGTCCTGCCTTTCTGGATTTTAAACTTTTTTCAGATGGCCCTTTTGACCGGGGAGAAGTGAGACTTCATTGTAGTGCAGATTTCCTTTGCAAGCTTGCTTGGTTGGCCAAAAAGGGCGTATGCGTTTTTTCCTGAATATATTCAGGAAAAAACGCATACGCCCTTTTTGGCCAAGTGCATCATTGTCGACGTTCTGCCTCTTTTCCTATGCTTTAAATGCAATTCCAGTCTACCTCCTGAAATCGGTTTCCTGCAATTCTGCCCCGCTTTCAAGTCCTCTTGGCAGCCTTACTTCAGTATATTTTTGGACGATAGCTGTCATTTATAACTCTGCAGGTTTGTGAATTACAGTGCCCCTGAGCTCCTTTCTTCAACTCGCTTTCTTGTGAGCTGGCCGCAACACCGCAGGATTGCTTCAGGCCCTAATCTGGTTCCGGCACGGCACGCTGAGCCTTTGCTTAATTCCTCTTCCTGGTGGGAAATGAGAGTTAAATTTGCCCGTCCAGACACGTCCAGCTAGTCTCTCATTGGTTCTCCCTATTCCTGTTCATCTTCCGCGGAAATTGCAAACTGGGCCAAACAGGAGGTTAAAGGCACTGACTCTCCAAGTCAGGAGAGTGTTAGTAAAGCGTCTAGATTGTTGCACCCGAGTACCAGGGGACGAGAACTGAGACATATTGGAACACGTCTCCCGATCACACGGTTGATCATACTCTGGGTTCCACATGCATGCTTTAGCTGAAGGAAGAATCCCTTAAACCTGGAGAGTTGAGACCCATGGAATGGGTACCATGCAATATGACTTCAAAGGGTCTTCATTTGCTCACCGAACCTCTCCAATCCTATCACTGCTGCGTTTATGCCCCTGTACACACGCTTGATTCTCTTTCGGAGGCATAGCGATCCATAGGTTTTAAGATACTTACTAGTCAGGTACATTCTTAGGCGTTTAATATGGGGTGTTGAGTCCATTTCGTTGAGCAAGGAGTAGCTCTTGTGTATTACATATTTGGCTTAAGGAACTTTATCTGTGCTCATTTCAATCTCTGGTTTTATGCAGCACCCCAACTCACCTTTCCCCTTAAGCAAGCATAAGTGGGTTTTCTAAATTTGAGACCCTGTTCTGTTTTGTAATTCAGTTCCTGTGTAGCCAAGTTTACATTCTGTGTATTAGTGATATCTTATGATGTTTCTTTTTCTGTGTGACTTATTTCAGTTAGAATCATCATACCTGAATCCACTCATTATTCTGCTATGGGGTTGATGACATAGATTTCATTGCTGAGTGATAGTGCCTTGTACGTAAGTACCACAACTTCTTTATCCATTTTTCGCTTTCTGCGATATTGAACTTGTCCCGTAAACGAGTTTCTTGTAAACAGAGCCGTCCCAAACTTTGGGGTGGCAGTGTCTTTTTGATTTTAATTTCCCTAATCTATAGGACCATAAGTGGAAGTGCCCTAGGCTCTGTTGCTTTGTTTCTTAGATGTTTCAGGAAACACCATACACTTCTCCCAAGTGGCTGTTGGCAATTTACATCCCGCCCATCAGCATAACAAAGCTCCCAGTTCTCCATGGCCTGTCCTGCCTTTCTGGATTTTACACTTTTTTCAGATGGCCCTTTTGACCGGGGGGAAGTGAGACTTCATTGTACTGCAGATTTCCTTTGCAAGCTTGCTTGGTTGGCCAAAAAGTGCGTATGCGTTTTTTCCTGAATATATTCAGGAAAAAACGCATACGCCCTTTTTGGCCAAGTGCATCATTGTGCACGTTCTGCCTCTTTTCCTATGCTTTAAATGCAATTCCAGTCTACCTCCTGAAATCGGTTTCCTGTAATTCTGCCCCGCTTTCAAGTCCTCTTGGCAGCTTTACTTCAATATATTTTTGGACGATAGCTGTCATTTATAACTCTGCAGGTTTGTGAATTACAGTGCCCCTGAGCTCCTTTCTTCAACTCGCTTTCTTGTGAGCTGGCCACAACACCGCAGGATTCCTTCAGGCCCTAATCTGGTCCGGCATTGCACGCTGAGCCTTTGGTTAATTCCTCTTCCTGGTGGGAAATGAGAGTTAAATTTGCCCGTCCAGACACCTCCAGCTAGTCTCTCATTGGTTCTCCCTATTCCTGTTCATCTTCCGCAGAAATTGCAAACTGGGCTAAGCAGGAGGTTAAAGGCACTGACTCTCCAAGTCGGGAGAGTGTTAGTAAAGCATCTGGAATGTTGCCCCCGAGTACCAGGGGAGGAAAACTGAGACATATTTGAACACGTCTCCTGATCACATGGTTGATCATACTCGGTTCCACATGCATGTTTTAGCTGAAGGAAGAATCCCTTAAACCTGGAGAGTTGAGACCCGTGGAATGGGTACCATGCAATTTGACTTCAAAGGGTCTTCATTTGCTCACCGAACCTCTACAATCCTATCACTGCTGCGTTTATGCCCCTGTACACATGCTTGATTCTCTTTCAGAGGCATAGTAATCCATTGGTTTTAAGATACTTTCTAGTCAGGTACATTCTTAGGCGTTTAATATGGGGTGTTGAGTCCATTTCGTTGAGCAAGGAGTAGCTCTTGTCTATTCCATATTTGGCTTAAGGAACTTTATCTGTGCTCATTTCAATCTCTGGTTTTATGCAGCACCCCAACTCACCTTTGCCCTTAAGCAAGCATAAGTTGGTTTTCTACATTTGAGACCCTGTTCTGTTTTGTAATTCAGTTCATGTGTAGCCAAGTTTACATTCCGTGTATTAGTGATATCTTATGATGTTTCTTTTTCTGTGTGACTTATTTCAGTTAGAATCATCATACCTGAAACCACTCATTATGCTGCTATGGGCCTGATGACATAGATTTCATTGCTGAGTGATATTGCATTGTACGTAAGTACCACAACTTCTTTATCCATTTTTCGCTTTATGCGATATTGAACTTGTACCGTAAACGAGGTTCTTGTAAACAGAGCCGTCCCAAACATTGGGGTGGCTGTGTCTTTTTGATTTTAATTTCCCTAAGCTCTAGGACCATAAGTGGAAGTGCCTTAGGCTCTGTTGCTTTGTTTTAGATGTTCCAGGAAACACCATACACTTCTCCCGACTGGCTGTTGGCAATTTACATCCCGCCCATCAGCATAACAAGGCTCCCAGTTCTCCATGGCCTGTCCTGCCTTTCTGGATTTTACACTTTTTTCAGATGGCCCTTTTGACGGGGAGGAAGTGAGACTTCATTGTAGTGCAGATTTCCTTTGCAAGCTTGCTTGGTTGGCCAAAAAGGGCGTATGCGTTTTTTCCTGAATATATTCAGGAAAAAACACATACGCCCTTTTTGGCCAAGTGCATCATTGTCGACGTTCTGCCTCTTTTCCTATGCTTTAAATGCAAATCCAGTCTACCTCCTGAAATCGGTTTCCTGCAATTCTGCCCTGCTTTCAAGTCCTCTTGGCAGCCTTACTTCAGTATATTTTTGGACGATAGCTGTCATTTATAACTCTGCAGGTTTGTGAATTACAGTGCCCCTGAGCTCCTTTCTTCAACTCGCTTTCTTGTGAGCTGGCCGCAACACCGCAGGATTGCTTCAGGCCCTAATCTGGTTCCGGCACGGCACGCTGAGCCTTTGCTTAATTCCTCTTCCTGGTGGGAAATGAGAGTTAAATTTGCCCGTCCAGACACGTCCAGCTAGTCTCTCATTGGTTCTCCCTATTCCTGTTCATCTTCCGCGGAAATTGCAAACTGGGCCAAACAGGAGGTTAAAGGCACTGACTCTCCAAGTCAGGAGAGTGTTAGTAAAGCGTCTAGATTGTTGCACCCGAGTACCAGGGGACGAGAACTGAGACATATTGGAACACGTCTCCCGATCACACGGTTGATCATACTCTGGGTTCCACATGCATGCTATAGCTGAAGGAAGAATCCCTTAAACCTGGAGAGTTGAGACCCATGGAATGGGTACCATGCAATATGACTTCAAAGGGTCTTCATTTGCTCACCGAACCTCTCCAATCCTATCACTGCTGCGTTTATGCCCCTGTACACACGCTTGATTCTCTTTCGGAGGCATAGCGATCCATAGGTTTTAAGATACTTACTAGTCAGGTACATTCTTAGGCGTTTAATATGGGGTGTTGAGTCCATTTCGTTGAGCAAGGAGTAGCTCTTGTGTATTACATATTTGGCTTAAGGAACTTTATCTGTGCTCATTTCAATCTCTGGTTTTATGCAGCACCCCAACTCACCTTTCCCCTTAAGCAAGCATAAGTGGGTTTTCTAAATTTGAGACCCTGTTCTGTTTTGTAATTCAGTTCCTGTGTAGCCAAGTTTACATTCTGTGTATTAGTGATATCTTATGATGTTTCTTTTTCTGTGTGACTTATTTCAGTTAGAATCATCATACCTGAATCCACTCATTATTCTGCTATGGGGTTGATGACATAGATTTCATTGCTGAGTGATAGTGCCTTGAACGTAAGTACCACAACTTCTTTATCCATTTTTCGCTTTCTGCGATATTGAACTTGTCCCGTAAACGAGTTTCTTGTAAACAGAGCCGTCCCAAACTTTGGGGTGGCAGTGTCTTTTTGATTTTAATTTCCCTAATCTATAGGACCATAAGTGGAAGTGCCCTAGGCTCTGTTGCTTTGTTTCTTAGATGTTTCAGGAAACACCATACACTTCTCCCAAGTGGCTGTTGGCAATTTACATCCCGCCCATCAGCATAACAAAGCTCCCAGTTCTCCATGGCCTGTCCTGCCTTTCTGGATTTTACACTTTTTTCAGATGGCCCTTTTGACCGGGGGGAAGTGAGACTTCATTGTACTGCAGATTTCCTTTGCAAGCTTGCTTGGTTGGCCAAAAAGTGCGTATGCGTTTTTTCCTGAATATATTCAGGAAAAAACGCATACGCCCTTTTTGGCCAAGTGCATCATTGTGCACGTTCTGCCTCTTTTCCTATGCTTTAAATGCAATTCCAGTCTACCTCCTGAAATCGGTTTCCTGTAATTCTGCCCCGCTTTCAAGTCCTCTTGGCAGCTTTACTTCAATATATTTTTGGACGATAGCTGTCATTTATAACTCTGCAGGTTTGTGAATTACAGTGCCCCTGAGCTCCTTTCTTCAACTCGCTTTCTTGTGAGCTGGCCACAACACCGCAGGATTCCTTCAGGCCCTAATCTGGTCCGGCATTGCACGCTGAGCCTTTGGTTAATTCCTCTTCCTGGTGGGAAATGAGAGTTAAATTTGCCCGTCCAGACACCTCCAGCTAGTCTCTCATTGGTTCTCCCTATTCCTGTTCATCTTCCGCAGAAATTGCAAACTGGGCTAAGCAGGAGGTTAAAGGCACTGACTCTCCAAGTCGGGAGAGTGTTAGTAAAGCATCTGGAATGTTGCCCCCGAGTACCAGGGGAGGAAAACTGAGACATATTTGAACACGTCTCCTGATCACATGGTTGATCATACTCGGTTCCACATGCATGTTTTAGCTGAAGGAAGAATCCCTTAAACCTGGAGAGTTGAGACCCGTGGAATGGGTACCATGCAATTTGACTTCAAAGGGTCTTCATTTGCTCACCGAACCTCTACAATCCTATCACTGCTGCGTTTATGCCCCTGTACACATGCTTGATTCTCTTTCAGAGGCATAGTAATCCATTGGTTTTAAGATACTTTCTAGTCAGGTACATTCTTAGGCGTTTAATATGGGGTGTTGAGTCCATTTCGTTGAGCAAGGAGTAGCTCTTGTCTATTCCATATTTGGCTTAAGGAACTTTATCTGTGCTCATTTCAATCTCTGGTTTTATGCAGCACCCCAACTCACCTTTGCCCTTAAGCAAGCATAAGTTGGTTTTCTACATTTGAGACCCTGTTCTGTTTTGTAATTCAGTTCATGTGTAGCCAAGTTTACATTCCGTGTATTAGTGATATCTTATGATGTTTCTTTTTCTGTGTGACTTATTTCAGTTAGAATCATCATACCTGAAACCACTCATTATGCTGCTATGGGCCTGATGACATAGATTTCATTGCTGAGTGATATTGCATTGTACGTAAGTACCACAACTTCTTTATCCATTTTTCGCTTTATGCGATATTGAACTTGTACCGTAAACGAGGTTCTTGTAAACAGAGCCGTCCCAAACATTGGGGTGGCTGTGTCTTTTTGATTTTAATTTCCCTAAGCTCTAGGACCATAAGTGGAAGTGCCTTAGGCTCTGTTGCTTTGTTTTAGATGTTCCAGGAAACACCATACACTTCTCCCGACTGGCTGTTGGCAATTTACATCCCGCCCATCAGCATAACAAGGCTCCCAGTTCTCCATGGCCTGTCCTGCCTTTCTGGATTTTACACTTTTTTCAGATGGCCCTTTTGACGGGGAGGAAGTGAGACTTCATTGTAGTGCATATTTCCTTTGCAAGCTTGCTTGGTTGGCCAAAAAGGGCGTATGCGTTTTTTCCTGAATATATTCAGGAAAAAACACATACGCCCTTTTTGGCCAAGTGCATCATTGTCGACGTTCTGCCTCTTTTCCTATGCTTTAAATGCAAATCCAGTCTACCTCCTGAAATCGGTTTCCTGCAATTCTGCCCTGCTTTCAAGTCCTCTTGGCAGCCTTACTTCAGTATATTTTTGGACGATAGCTGTCATTTATAACTCTGCAGGTTTGTGAATTACAGTGCCCCTGAGCTCCTTTCTTCAACTCGCTTTCTTGTGAGCTGGCCGCAACACCGCAGGATTGCTTCAGGCCCTAATCTGGTTCCGGCACGGCACGCTGAGCCTTTGGTTAATTCCTCTTCCTGGTGGGAAATGAGAGATAAATTTGCCCATCCAGACAACTCCAGCTAGTCTCTCATTGGTTCTCCCTATTCCTGTTCATCTTCCGCGGAATTTGCAAACTGGGCCAAACAGGAGGTTAAAAGCACTGACTCTCCAAGTCGGGAGAGTGTTAGTAAAGCATCTGGAATGTTGCACCCGAGTACCAGGGGATGAGAACTGAGACATATTGGAATACATCTCCCGATCACACGGTTGATCATACTCTGGGTTCCACATGCATGTTTTAGCTCAAGGAAGAATCCCTTAAACCTGGAGAGTTGAGACCCGTGGAATGGGTAACATGCAATATGACTTCAAAGGGTCTTCGTTTGCTCACCGAACCTCTCCAATCCTATCACTGCTGCATTTATGCCCCTGAACACAAGCTTGATTCTCTTTCGGAGACATAGCAATCCATAGGTTTTAAGATACTTACTAGTCAGGTACATTCTTAGGCGTTTAATATGGGGTGTTGAGTCCATTTCGCTGAACAAGGAGTAGCTCTTGTCTATTACATATTTGGCTTAAGGAACTTAATCTGTGCTCATTTCAATCTCTGGTTTTATGCAGCACCCCAACTCACCTTTCCCCTTAAGCAAGCATAAGTTGGTTTTCTAAATTTGAGACCCTATTGTGGTTTGGAATTCAGTTCCAGTATAGCCAAGTTTACATTCCGTGTATTAGTGATATCTTATGATGTTTCTTTTTCTGTGTGACTTATTTCAGTTAGAATCATCATACCTGAATCCACTCATTATGCTGCTACGGGCCAGATGACATAGATTTCATTGCTGAGTGATATTGCATTGTACGTAAGTACCACAACTTCTTTATCCATTTTTCACTTTCTGCGATATTGAACTTGTACCGTAAACGAGGTTCTTGTAAACAGAGCCATCCCAAACATTGGGGTGGCTGTATCTTTTTGATTTTAATTTCCCTAAGCTATAGGACCATAAGTGGAAGTGCCCTAGGCTCTGTTGATTTGTTTCTTAGATGTTTCACGAAAAACCATACACTTCTCCCGAGTGGCTGTTGGCAATTTACATCCTGCCCATCAGCATAACAAGGCTCCCAGTTCTCCATGGCCTGGCCTGCCTTGCTGGATTTTACACTTTTTTCAGATGGCCCTTTTGACCGTGAGGAAGTGAGACTTCATTGTAGTGGAGATTTCCTTTGCAAGCTTGCTTGGTTGGCCAAAAAGGGCGTATGCGTTTTTTCCTGAATATATTCAGGAAAAAACGCATACGCCCTTTTTGGCCAAGTGCATCATTGTCGACGTTCTGCCTCTTTTCCTATGCTTTAAATGCAATTCCAGTCTACCTCCTGAAATCGGTTTCCTGCAATTCTGCCCCGCTTTCAAGTCCTCTTGGCAGCCTTACTTCAGTATATTTTTGGACGATAGCTGTCATTTATAACTCTGCAGGTTTGTGAATTACAGTGCCCCTGAGCTCCTTTCTTCAACTCGCTTTCTTGTGAGCTGGCCGCAACACCGCAGGATTGCTTCAGGCCCTAATCTGGTTCTGGCATGGCCCGCTGAGCCTTTGGTTAATTCCTCTTCCTGGTGGGAAATGAGAGTTAAATTTGCCCGTCCAAACACCCCCAGCTAGTCTCTCATTAGTTCTCCGTATTCCTGTTCATCTTCCGCAGAAATTGCAAACTGGGCCAAACAGGAGGTTAAAGGCACTGACTCTCCAAGTCGGGAGAGTGTTAGGAAAGCGTCTGCAATGTTGCACCCGAGTACCAGGGGACGAGAACTGACACATATTGGAACACGTCTCCCGATCACATGGTTGATCATACTCTGGGTTCCACATGCATGCTTTAGCTGAAGGAAGAATCCCTTAAACGTGGAGAGTTGAGACCCGTGGAATGGGTACCATGCAATGTGACTTCAAAGGGTCTTCATTTGCTCACCGAACCTCTCCAATCCTATCACTGTTGCGTTTATGCCCCTGTACACACGCTTGATTCTCTTTTGGAGACATAGCAATCCATAGGTTTTAAGATACTTACTAGTCAGCTACATTCTTAGGCGTTTAATATGGGGTGTTGAGTCCATTTCGTTGAGCAAGGAGTAGCTCTTGTCTATTCCATATTTGGCTTAAGGAACTTTATCTGTGCTCATTTCAATCTCTAGTTTTATGCAGCACCCCAACTCAACTTTCCCCTTAAGCAAGCATAAGTTGGTTTTCTAAATTTGAGACCCTGTTCTCTTTTGTAATCCAGTTCCTGTGTAGCCAAGTTTACATTCCATGTATTAGTGATATCTTATGATGTTTCTTTTTCTGTGTGACTTATTTCAGATAGAATCATCATACCTGAATCCACTCATTATGCTTCTACGGGCCTGATGACATAGATTTCATTGCTGAGTGATATTGCATTGTACGTAAGTACCACAACTGCTTTATCCATTTTTCACTTTCTGCGATATTGAACTTGTCCCGTAAACGAGTTTCTTGTAAAGAGAGCCTTCCCAAACTTAGGGGTGGCTGTGTCTTTTTTATTTTAATTTCCCTAAGCTATAGGACCATATGTGGAAGTGCCCTAGGCTCTGTTGCTTTGTTTTTTAGATGTTTCAGGAAACACCATACACTTCTCTGGAGTGGCTGTTGGCAATTTACATCCCGCCCATCAGCATAACAAGGCTCCCAGTTCTCTATGGCCTGTCCTGCCTTTCTGGATTTTACACTTTTTTCAGATGGCCCTTTTGACCGGGGGGAAGTGAGACTTCATTGTAGGGCAGATTTCCTTTGCAAACTTTCTTGGTTGGCAAAAAAGGGCGTATGCGTTTTTTCCTGAGTATATTCAGGAAAAAACGCATACGCACATTTTGGCCAAGTGCATCATTGTCGTCGTTCTGCCTCTTTTCCTATGCTTTAAATGCAATTCCAGTCTACCTCCTGAAATCGGTTCCCTGCAATTCTGCCCCGCTTTCAAGTCCTCTTGGCAGCCTTACTTCAGTATATTTTTGCACGATAGCTGTCATTTATAACTCTGCAGGTTTGTGAATTACAGTGTCCCTCAGCTCCTTTCTTCAACTCGCTTTCTTGTGAGCTGGCCGCAACACCACAGGATTGCTTCAGGCCCTAATCTGGTTCCGGCACGGCACGCTGAGCCTTTGGTTAATTCCTCTTCCTGGTGGGAAATGAGAGTTAAATTTGCCCGTCCAGACACCTCCAGGTAGTCTCTCATTGGTTCTCCCTATTCCTGTTCATCTTCCGCAGAAATTGCAAACTGGGCCAAACAGGAGGTTAAAGGCACTGACTCTCCAAGTCGGGAGAGTGTTAGTAAAGCGTCTGGAATGTTTTTACCCGAGTACCAGGGGACGAGAACTGAGACATATTTGAAAACGTCTCCCAATCACACGGTTGATCATACTCCGGGTTCCACATGCATGTTCAGCTGAAGGAAGAATCCCTTAAACCTTTAGAGTTGAGACCCGTGGAATGGGTACCATGCAATATGACTTCAAAGGGTCTTCATTTGCTCACCGAACCTCTCCAATCCTATCACTGCTGCATTTATTCCCCTGTACACACGCTTGATTCTCTTTCGGAGACATAGCAATCCATACGTTTTAAGATACTTACTAGTCAGGTACATTCTTAGGCGTTTAATATGAGGTGTTGAGTCCATTTCGTTGAACAAGGAGTAGCTCTTGTCTATTACATATTTGGCTTAAGGAACTTTATCTGTGCTCATTTCAATCTCTGGTTTTATGCAGCACCCCAACGCACCTTTCCCCTTAAGCAAGCATAAGTTGGTTTTCTAAATTTGGGACCATGTTCTGTTATGTAATCCAGTTCCTGTGTAGCCAAGTTTACATTCCGTGTATTAGTGATATCTTATGATGTTTCTTTTTCTATGTGACTTATTTCAGTTAGAATCATCATACCTGTATCCACTCATTATGCTGCTACGGGCCTGATGACATAGATTTCATTGCTGAGTGATATTGCATTGTACGTAAGTACCACAACTTCTTTATCCATTTTTCACTTTCTGCGATATTGAACTTGTACCGTGAATGAGGTTCTTGTAAACAGAGCTGTCCCAAACTTTTGGGTGGCTGTGTCTTTTTGATTTTAATTTCCCTAAGTTATAGGACCATAAGTGGAAGTGCCCTAGGCTCTGTTCCTCAGTTTTTTAGATGTTTCAGGAAACACCATACACTTCTCCCGAGTCGCTGTTGGCAATTTACATCCCGCCCTTCAGCATAACAAGGCTCCCAGTTCTCCATGGCCTGTCCTGCCTTTCTGGATTTTACACTTTTTTCAGATGGCCCTTTTGACAGTGGTGAAGTGAGACTTCATTGTAGTGCAGATTTCCTTTGCAAGCTTGCTTGGTTGGCCAAAAAGTGCGTATGCGTTTTTTCCTGAATATATTCAGGAAAAAACGCATACGCACTTTTTGGCCAAGTGCATCATTGTGGACGTTCTGCCTCTTTTCCTATGCTTTAAATGCAATTCCAGTCCTCCTCCTGAAATCGGTTCCCTGCAATTCTGCGCCGCTTTCAAGTCCTCTTGGCAGCCTTACTTCACTATATTTTTGGACAGTAGCTGTCATTTATAACTCTGCAGGTTTGTGAATTACAGTGCCCCTGAGCTCCTTTCTTCAACTCGCTTTCTTGTGAGCTGGCCGCAACACCACAGGATTGCTTCCGGCCCTAATCTGGTTCCGGCACGGCACGCTGAGCCTTTGCTTAATTCCTCTTCCTGGTGGGAAATGAGAGTTAAATTTGCCCGTCCAGACACCTCCAGGTAGTCTCTCATTGGTTCTCCCTATTCCTGTTCATCTTCCGCAGATATTGCAAACTGGGCCAAACAGGAGGTTAAAGGCACTGACTGTCCAAGTCGGGAGAGTGTTAGTAAAGCGTCTAGAATGTTGCACCCGAGTACCAGGGGATGAGAACTGAGACATATTTGAAAATGACTCCCGATCACACGGTTGATCATACTCTGGGTTCCACATGCATGTTTTAGCTGAAGGAAGAATCCCTTAAACCTGGAGAGTTGAGACCCGTGGAATGGGTACCATGCAATATGACTTCAAAGGGTCTTCATTTGCTCACTGAACCTCTCCAATCCTATCACTGCTGCATTTATGGCCCTGTACACATGCTTGATTCTCTTTCCGAGACATAGCAATCCATAGGTTTTAAGATACTTACTAGTCAGTTACATTCTTAGGCGTTTAATATGGGGTTTTGAGTCCATTTCGTTGAGCAAGGAGTAGCTCTTTTCTATTACATATTTGGCTTAAGGAACTTTATCTGTGCTCATTTCAATGTGTGTTTTTGTGCAGCACCCCAACACACCTTTCCCCTTAAGCAAGCATAAGTTGGTTTTCTAAATTTGATACCCTGTTGTGTATTGTAATCCAGTTCCTGTGTAGCCAAGTTTACATTCTGTGTATTAGTGATATCTTATGATGTTTCTTTTTCTGTTTGACTTATTTCAGTTAGAATCATCATACCTGAATCTAGTCATTATGCTGCTACTTGCCTGATGACATAGATTTCATTGCTGAGTGATATTGCATTGTACGTAAGTACCACAACTTCTTTATCCATTTTTCACTTTCTGCGATATTGAACTTTTACCATAAACGAGGTTGTTGTAAAGACAGCCGTTCAAAACTTCGGGGTGGCTGTGTCTTTTTGATTTTAATTTCCCTAAGCTATAGGACCATAAGTGGAAGTGCCCTAGGCTCTGTTGCTTTGTTTTTTAGATGTTTCAGGAAACACCATACACTTCTCCCGAGTGGCTGTTGGCAATTTACATCCCGCCCATCAGCATAACAAGGCTCCCAGTTCTCCATGGCCTGTCCTGCCTTTCTGGATTTTACACTTTTTTCAGATGGCCCTTTTGACCAGGGGGAAGTGAGACTTCATTGTAGTGCAGATTTCCTTTGCAAGCTTGCTTGGTTGGCCAAAAAGCGCGTATGCGTTTTTTTCCTGAATATATTCAGGAAAAAACGCATACGCCCTTTTTGGCCAAGTGCATCATTGTCGACGTTCTGCCTCTTTTCCTATGCTTTAAATGCAATTCCTGTCTACCTCCTGAAATAGGTTTCCTGCAATTCTGCCTTGCTTTCAATGCCTCTTCATAGCCTTACCTCAATATAGTTTTTGAAAATAGTTGGCCTTTATAACTCTGCACGTTTTTGAATTGCAGTGGCCCTTAACTCCATTTTTCAGCTCATATTTTTGTGATCTTGCCTCATAACCACAGGATTCCTTCAGGCCCTATTCTTCTTCTGGGGCACCTTGCTGTGCCTTTGGTTTATTCTTCTTACTGATGTGAAATTAGAGTGACATGTGCCCATTGAAACCGCTACAGCTTGTTTCTCATTGGTTCCCCCATTTCCCATTCATCCTCCGCACTAACTGCAGACTGTGCGATACCAGAACTTAAAGGCATTGACTCTCCATGTGGGGATGTTGTTAGTAAAGCGGCTGGAATGTCGATCCGGAGCCCCAGGAGAGGAAAAATGAGGTGCGTTTTAGAAACCTTTCCCGATCATATGGTATACCAGTCGCTGGGTTTCCCAAGCGTGGTTTAGCTGTAGGAAGATTCCCTTCAACCTGGATTGTTGGGACCCTTGGAATGAGTAGCATGAAGTATTGCATTAAACTTTTGGCAGTTGCTCACCAAAACTCACCAATCCTCTCAGCCCCAAGTGTCCAGCCTTATGTCTTATCCAGCTGTGGGTTTATATGTGGTCAATCCAGGTTGCATCACAGCCCCTGAGCAAATTTTGTAAGAATTTTTCTCTCTTTCATTGTTTCTGCGTTTTGTTTTTAAAATTTATTTCTATAATGGGGTTTAGCTCATTTTCACTGCTGTGTTTGTGCCGCTCTGCACACACTTGATTCCCTTATGGAGATATATCAATACATGGATTTTAAGATTCTTATTACTCAGATATATTTCTCTGTGGTTTATAAGGTGTGTTGAGGCCAGTTCATTGAGCAAGGTGTAGATCTTGTCTAATATCTATTTGGTTTATTGAATGGTATCTGTGCTAATTTCAAACTCTGGTTTTATGCATCACCCCACCTCTCCTTTCCCCTTAAGCTGACATAAGTGTGTTTTCTAAATGTGAGACACTGTTCTGTTCTGTAATTCATTTCTTGTGCAGCCATATTTACCCTCCCTCTATAAGTGATATCTTATGATATGTTTCTTTTTCTGTTTGACTTATTTCAAGTAGTATTATCGGACCTAAATCCACTCTTTATCCTTCTACTAGCCTTATTACATTGATTTCATGGTGAAGAGATATTCCATTGTACATAAGTACCACATCTTCTTTATCCATTGTTCTCTTTCCTGGGATATTTAAGGTGTACTGAAGTTGAGGTTCTTGTAAACAGAGTAGCCCTAAACTGTGGTGTGCTTGTGTCTTGTTGATTTTTAGACTTCCCTAGATATATTCCCATGATTGGAAGTGTCCTATGCTCTGTAGCTCTGTTTTTTAGATGATTTAGGAACCACCATACACTTCTCCAGAGTGGCTCTCGGCAGTTCACACACTGCCCATCAGCGTATAAAGGCTCCCTGTTCTCCATGGCCTGTCCTGCATTTCTGGTTTTTACAATTTTTTAGGATGGCCCTTTTGACCGGTGGGAAATGAGACTTCTTTGTTGTGCACATTTGCATTGCTTGCTTGCTTCGTTGCCCATAAAGTGCGTATGCGTTTTTTCCTGGATATAATCAGGAAAAACGCATACGCCCTTTCGGGCCAACTGCATCATTGTCGAAATTCTGCCGCTTTTCATGTGCTTTAAAGACGAGTCCAATCTATCTCTTGAAATCTGTTTCTTGCAATTCTGTCTTGCATTCAGATCCTCTTCTTTGCCTTACCTCAACATAGTTTTGGACGTTAGTTTTCATTTATAACTCTGCAGGTTTGTGAATTGCAGTGACCCTGAGCTCCATTTTTTAAGTTGCTCTTTTGTGAGCTGGCCTCAAACCCGCAGGATTGCTTCAGGCCCTATTTTGGCTCCGGCGAGGCGGGCTGAGCCTTTTTTCAATTCTTATTCTTAATGGGAAATTAGAGTGATATGTGCCCGTCCAAACCCCTACAACTATTCTCTCATTGGTTCCCCCTCTTCCCGTTCATCCTCCTCACAATTTGCAAAATGTGTGAAACAGAAGTTTAAATGTGCTGATTCTCCAAGTGGGGAGATTCTAAGTAACGTGGCTGGAATGGTGAACAGGAGCACCAGGAGAGGATAAATGAGCTGCATTTTAGACACATCTCCCGATCACATGGTGTACAGTCCTCTGGGTTTTCCATGCATGTTTTAGCTGTAGGAAGATCCCTTGAACCTGCAGATTTGGGACCCATTGAATGGGTACCAGGTAGTATTACTTTAAAGGGTGTGCATTTCCTCACCCAACCTCACATTTCTCTTAGTGCAAACAGTTTCCAGCCTTATGTCTCATCCTGCTGTGGGTCTAGATGTGTTCAATCCATGTTGCATCACCGTCCCTGAGGAAAAGTTGTAAGAGGTTTTCTCTGTCTCTCTGTCGTTTATTTTTTTCAATTTATTACTATATTGGTTACAGCTGATTTTCAAAGCTCTGTTTCTTGCTGCTGTACATCCACTTGATTCACATACAGAGAGACATCAGTAAATTCTTTTTCAGATTCTTACCAGTCGTATATATTCTTTTCCGGTGACTTGAGTGTGCTGAGTGCAGTTCTTTTAGCTACCGTGTAGGCCTTGTTGATTATCAGTTTGGTATTTGGAATGGTATCTTTGCTAATTTCAACCTCCTGGATGATGCCTCACCCCTCCCCACCTTTCCCGTTTAGCAGCCTTATGCGTGTTTCCTACATATTTGACTATGTTTTTGTTTTGTAATTTATTTCATGTGTAGCCATTTTGGATTCCACCTTTAAGTGATATCTTATGACATGTGTCTTTTTCTTTTTGAATTATGTCACTTAGAATGATCATACGTAACTCTTCCGGAGTTGTTACAACTGGCCATATTTCATTGATTTCCAGGCTGAATAATATTCCACTCTACCTAAGTACCACATCTCTATCCATTTTTTCTCTCCAGAGACATTTAAGTTATATCCTAGTCGAGGATCTTTTAAACAGAGAGGGGGTAAACATTGGGGTGCCTGTGTCCTCTCAATTTTTGTTTTTCCCAAGATATACGCCCATGAGTGCAAGTGCCCTATGCTCTGTAGCTCATTTTTTAGATGCTTTAGTAAACACAATACACTTCTCCAGAATGGCCGTTGGCAATATACATTTCCACTATAAGTCTCACAGGGCTCCCTCTTCTCCTTGCCCTGTCCTGCATTTCTGTTGTTTACGCTTTATGAGGATGGCTCTTCTGACTGATGCGAAGTGATATCTTTTGTAGTATTGACTTCCAGTGCCCACCTGTTTGGTTGGCTAAAAAAGTGTATGCCCTTTTCTTGAATATATACAGAAAAAAACGCATACACCCTTTTTGGCCAACTGCAATGTTGGCAATGTTCAGCTCCTTTTCTCGTGCTTAATGGCGAGTCCTTTCTACCTCCTCAGATCCCTTTCCTGACATTCTCCCTTGCTTACAAGTCCTTTTCTCTGACTTTCCTCAAGACATTTTTCAGTGATGGATATTTTCAACTCTGCAGTTTCGTGAATTTTACTGCCCCTGAGTTCCATTGTTCAACTTGCGTTTATGGGAACTGGCCACAAAGCAGCGGGATTTCCTCAAGCCCTATACTGTTTCCATGGGCAACCCTAGCCTTTGGTCAATTCGTCTTCCTGATTGGAAATTAGAGTGACATGTGCCTGTCTGAACACCTAGGACTTGTCTCTCATTGTTCCTCATCCTTCCGCTTCATCCTCTGGACAAATTCCAAACTGTACGCAACAGGATGTTGACAGTGCTGACATCTCCAAGTGGGGAGACTGTTAGTAAAGACGCTGGAGGGGTGAACCCGAGCACCAGGAGATGAGGAGATGAGATGCCTTTTCCAAACTCTTCCCGATCAGACGGTATACCATCCTCTGGGTGTGACAGACATGTTTTAGCAGTAGGAAGAGTCCCATTCATGTAAGGAGAACACCAGGGCTTTTTCAAAATCAGTGTCTGCCCGAAACCCAAACTGGGGAATTTTTTAAGCTACGGCTACACATATGTTCATTAAGGGCCTTGGGAAGTAGGCAGAGTCCAAACTTTAGATGATTGAAGTCTTCAGGGTCAGAAGCACTCACCACCAGCTTCCCTTAGGTTACACTTTAACTGTCATTGATCGATGACAATGACAATAAAAATATCTATTCTTTTCCAGATTATTTCCCCTTATAGCTTATTGCAAAATGTTGAGTGTAATTCCCTGTGCTATACAGTAGTTCCTTGTTGATGATCTATTTTATACATAGCAGTGTGTATGTGTTAATCCCAAACTGTTAATTTATCCCTCCTCCCACCTTTCCCCTTTGGTAATAATAAATTATAAGATTTTATACTTCTCAGAAATGGGGGAGCTGAAAGAGAGGTATCATTTTCAATGGAAAAGCATTTAAAACAAGATTGAAGCTTTAACCAAGATTATTAGATGTACATCCTTGGAAAGAAATCACTTCGTTTCTCTAATATTGACCTGACAAATAAGACAAACCTTTTCACTGAACTTGCTTATAATAAAGTGATGGAAATATCAAATGGAAGTGTTAGAAACATCTTATTTTACCCGAGCCTTATACACTGTTCTATGTTAACTACAGTTTGGCTCACACATCTGTTCATTGAGGTTACAATAGTCTCAATTTCTGTTACTGATCCTCCAGAGTGGACCCCAACAAGTGTCCCCCTGCCCAGTGTCATTGGGGCCAACAGATCGAGACTGAGTTTGGTTCACAAGCAAAGGAAACTTTATATTTTGATCAGAGAATGGAGAGGTGAGAGCATGCACTACCCCGTGGGCTGTGGGCTGGGCTGTTGTGTAGAGATCCTGTCAGAGTCAGTGGGAGGGAGGGGGCGGAGCTCTCGAGGGCCGGGTTGGCTGCAGCTCAGGCTCTATATCGCAGAGTCTGCACTGGGCCCCAGGAGCTGAGGTGTCGTCCCAGCCATTCTGCACTAGGAAATCTGGTCTGAAGTGCCGGGTGTGGAACCTCTGCATGCGGGACCCTAGGAGCACATGAAATTAGACAAAGCACAAAGGATAAAAAAGGTTAGACTTGACTTTATTGCCCAGATTCTATTTTTATCTCCCAGGGATTTTTAATGGGCTTTGCTGGGGACAAACCCCTCCTCTGCCTTTTGTCCCATTCCTCATTCTTGGAGTGCTGAGGGTGCAGACCCTTCTTCTGTAACTGCTAAGTGCTGAGTTGGGAGCCCTCATACCCGGGGGCGAGGGTCAGAGCTTCTCCCCAGCAGCCTCCAGGTGACGTTGATTGTCCCCAGGCCCCCTGCCTCCCTGCTCGTCCACCTGAGCACCAGCATTGGAAGTGTTATAGATTCTAATGACCTTTAAGGGTCCAGGAAAGAGATGTGCAGAGACGCTGTGGGGGCCGGTTTCACCCCGCCCCACATTTGTTCGGCCACCTTAGGCTGACCGTTTCTGCCAGCCTAGATGCTCTGACCAGTAGTCTGCGCTTTCTTCAATTAGGCCCCTGAATTAACGTACAAACGGCACCAGGTGTCAGAGCCCTGCCTGCTCAACTCCCAGACAGTCCAGGGTCAGTGGTGATCAAGGACCATGATCGCCACTGAGTCAACAGCCTTTTGAAGTAAACAGGAGTCCAGCTGGTCTTATTGGCCACCATCATCAAGGTGTCTGTAGGCTTTTCTATGGTGACAGTGTGATATACGGTTCCCCCGCCAAGATTATTAGCTCCCCTCTGCGTGCAGTAAGTCCTGCAAGCAGTAGTCTGCTCTTTTGGGACACACTCTTGTTGTTTTATGAGAGAAACTCCAGGTCAAGTGATGTTCACACGAGTCGTCATGGTGCCCTGTTGCCCCCGGTTATCTCTCTGGATGTTGGAGTTGGAGGGCCTCCTCACTCGAGGTTGGTGTGCCCACGGAGCGAACCCTGCAACTTCAGGGCATGGTTGGTGGTTAGGATCACCATGTGGGGTCCTTTTCCCTTAGGAGGGAGGTGGCCTTTTGGGCTGCTGATTTCCAGGTTTTTAGATACCGCCAGTATCTTGGCCAGATGTGGCAGTGGGCCAAGCCCCTTGGTGTCCGTAGTTTATCCTACCTGGATGGCATTCTTGCATTGTTCCATTTCAAGTGGTCCCAGTTTTTGCACTAATTCTCCAATGGCGATTCACCTTTCACCGGGAATGTAAAGGTCAAAGGGTTTAGCTAAATTAGGGAGTTCCAGGGCAAGGGTCTGAATTGACTGCTCTTTCCATTCTTGAAAGGCCACTTCTGGATTCTATTCAAAAGGATCATCATCTTTTCCTTTCAGTGTTTCATATAGAGGCCCAGCTAGTAGACTGTAGTTAGGGATCCAGAAGCAGCAAACCCTGGCCTCCCCAGGAACCCCTAAGCTGTCTTCTAGTTTTAGAAAGGGGTAAGGCTGAAAATGGTTTCTTCCCTTTCCTGGGATGGGCTTCTCCGACCTTCTGTGAGAACGAAGCCCAGGCAGGTCACCGCAGTCTGTGATATTTGAGCTTTTTCTTGGACAACTTCTATCCTTTATTGGCTTGGTAGTTCAGAGGCCTCCTTAGTAGGGCTGGCGATCAGAATGTCGTCTGTGTACTGAAGGAGGGTTTCCTTTTCCAGAGGTAGAACTTTTAGGTCTTTAGCTAAGCTTTCCCCAAAGATGGTGTGGGAATTTTTGCACCCTTGGGGCAAGACGGCCCGGAAGTATTGTTTTAGTTGTATGTTGAGTCCTGCCACTCACAAGCCAAAATTTCTTGTGACTCTGGGACTAATGGAATACAAAAGAAGGCATCATTGAAGACTAATACAGAATACCATGTCCTGGTGGTTGGTAGAATGACCAGCAGGGTGTAGGAATTAGGAGCAGCTGGAGGTATATCCTCGGTGGCTTCACTGACTGTCCTGACATCCTTTACCAGGTCCCCAGCAGCCCATGGGGCTCTCGTGGTCAGACCAATCCCAGAATATGGAGCTCACCTGGGCAGGTACCCCACCCCCACCCCAGCCCACGGGGCTCTCGTGGTCAGGCCCCTCCCAGGATACAGAGCTACCCTTGCAGGTACCGTGGCAGGGCTGGGCACACAGGAACCGTGCACATAGCCCTCATTGCAGAGCACCCCCAGCTCACCTGTCGCTCAGAGCTGACACAGAGCACCTCAGAGCAGGACTTGAACTAACAAACAGCAGCTGCGACAGGTCTGTGACCCTGGGCATCACTCTGTGCGGCCTCCCTCCACCTGGTCTTCCAGAGACTTCCACTGCACCCGGGGCACCAGGCCTCTGTCTCCAACCACCACCCACCCCTCCTCTCCCTGACTCCTGGGTTCCTCTCATTAGGAGAGGGTTTTCTTGAAGTTGTCTCCCACTCATGGGCCAGATAAAATGATTAGAAAACAAGCCAAAGCTGCAGCCCCTTGTCTATCCTGACTCTCAGGAGCCCACACCTGTTCCTTGGACCTGGCCGGTTCAGCAAGTTCCATTTTCTGCAACTGTGAGCCCCTGAGGGGTGATGATTGGCTGACCTGGGCAGCCTTACCGTGCCGGCCAGCCCTCCCCAGGTGTGCCTGGGTTGAGATCAATATAAATACCACTCCAGGCAGCAAGAGGCCCTGCAGCCGTGCCTGACGCCATTTTCTCTGCCCTGTCAGCAGTCTCGGGGCTGGGCTGGTGGGAGGGAGTGAGAGGCCATGGCTTTGTGGGTGGCCCAGTGTGAGTGGGTCTCTGCTGGACTTTCTGTAGCAGTTGCCAGGCTGCCACCTGCTAAAGAAGAGGATGTGTCACCCATACCTGCTGCTGGAATTTCTCCCTGGGCAGAGGTGAGGAAGGAGAAAAGCAGTGGGGGCAGGGACAGGACGGGTATCTCAGGCAGGGAAATGGAAATCTTCCAGAAGAGCACCCAGGGCCAGGACCATCCTGGCTGGCCTGCAGGCACCAAGTCGGCCGGTATGCTGTCACTCGTGTGGCTCTATGGCCCTTCCTCTAGGCTTTCAAGTCCTTGTATATATTCAGGTGTTTTACCTGGGACGGGTGGGAATAGTTCAGCAGCAACTGGCCTGGGGCTCAGCTCACGTTTACTCACAGATGCCTCGGCACGGTGCCCCAGCTTTGCAATGAGGACGCTTGTTGCATGGGGGCTGCTGGCTGAATGGGAGACGATTCCCCACCACTGACCAACTTCAGAATTGTTTACAACTGGAGCAAGTGCCCTGATACGGTTTTCCTCTGTGGAACTGGTGGGTTCTGTGTTTTTTTTTCTCTTTTTCGTTTTTGGTTCAAGGTAGATTTTATTCCTCTTTTTTGTATTTACAGATATAAGCATGGAAATAATTTATTCATATAAATACATGTATGTGAAGGGAATAATTGTTTTTTCTGTTTTATTTTTTAAATTTTATTTCTTTTTAATTTTGAATTTTATTTTATATTTTTATAGAGCAGGTTCTTATTGGTTATCTATTTTATACATATAAATGTATACATGCCAATCCCAGTCTCTCAACTCCTCCCACCACCAACCCCCCCAACAGCTTTCCCCCCTTGTTGTCCATACGTTTGTTGTCTACATCTGTTGCTCTATTTATGCCTTGCAAAATGGTTAATCTGTACAGTTTTTCTAGGTTCCACATATATGCATGAATATACAAGATTTGTTTTTCTCTTTCTGACTTACTTCACTCTGTATGACAGTCTCTAGATCCATCGACGTCTCTACAAATGACCTAATTTCATTCCTTTTCATGGCTTAGTAATATTCCATTTTATATATGTACCACAGCTTTATGCATTCGTCTGTCTGTGGGCATTTAGATTGCTTCCATTACCTCGATATTGTAAAGAGTGATACAATGAACATTGCGGTGAATGTCTCTTTTTGATTTATGGTTTTGTCTGGGTATATGTCCAGAACTGGGATTGCTGTATCATATGGTAATTCTACTGTTAGTTTCTTAAGAAACTCCATATTGTTCTCCATAGTGACTGTATCAATTTATATTCCCAACAATAGTGGAAGAGGGTTCCTTTTCTCCACACATTTCCAGCATTTTTTGTTTGTAGATTTTCTGATGATGCCCATTCTACCAGGTGTGAGGTGATACCTCATTGTTGAGTCCATTTTGTTGAGCAAGGGGTAGGTCTTGTCTATTACATATTTAGCTTATGGAACGGTATCTGTGCTAATTTCAAACTCTGCTTTTATGCAGCACCACAACTCACCTTCCCCCTTAAGCAAGCATAAGTTGGTTTTCTAAACATGAGACCCTGTTCTGTTTTGTAATTCAGTTCATGTGTAACCAAGTTCTCATTCCATGTATTAGTGATACCTTATGATGTTTCTCTTTCTGTGTGACTTTTTTCACTTAGAATCACCGTGCCTCAATCCACTCATTATGCTGGTACGGGCCTGGTGACATAGTTTTCATTGCTGAGAGGTATTCTGTTGTACGTAAGTACCACAACTTCTTTATCCATTATTTGCTCTCTGGCATATTTAACTTGTGCTGAAGAAGAGGTTCCTGTAAAAGAGCCGTCCCAAATTTTGGGGTGGCTGTGTCTTTTTGATTTTAATTTCCCTAAGCTATAGGACCATAAGTGGAAGTGCCCTAGGCTCTGTTGCTTTGTTTTTTAGATGTTTCAGGAAACACCATACACTTCTCCCGAGTGGCGGTTGGCAAGTTACATCCCGCCCATCAGCATAACAAGGCTCCCAGTTCTCCATGGCCTGTCCTGCCTTTCTGGATTTTACACTTTTTTCAGATGGCCCTTTTGACGGGGGGGGGGGAAGTGAGACTTCATTGTAGTGCAGATTTCCTTTGCAAGCTTGCTTGGTTGGCCAAAAAGGGCGTATGCGTTTTTTCCTGAATATATTCAGGAAAAAACGCATACGCCCTTTTTGGCCAAGTGCATCATTGTCGACCTTCTGCCTCTTTTCCTATGCTTTAAATGCAATTCCAGTCTACCTCCTGAAATCGGTTTCCTGCAATTCTGCCCGGCTTTCAAGTCCTCTTGGCAGCCTTACTTCAGTATATTTTTGGATGATAGCTGTCATTTATAACTCTGCAGGTTTGTGAATTACAGTGCCCCTGAGCTGCTTTCTTCAACTCGCTTTCTTGTGAGCTGGCTGCAACATCGCAGGATTGCTTCAGGCCCTAATCTGGTTCTGGCATGGCACGCTGAGCCTTTGGTTAATTCCTCTTCCTGGTGGGAAATGAGAGTTAAATTTTCCCGTCCAGACACCTCCAGCTAGTCTCTCATTGGTTCTCCCTATTCCTGTTCATCTTCCGCGGAATTTGCAAACTGGGCCAAACAGGAGGTTAAAGGCACTGACTCTCCAAGTCGGGAGAGTGTTAGTAAAGCATCTGGAATGTTGCACCCGAGTACCAGGGGACGAGAACTGAGAAATATTTCAACACGTCTCCCGATCACACGGTTGATCATACTCTGGGTTCCACATGCATGTTTTAGCTGAAGGAAGAATCCCTTAAACCTGGAGAGTTGAGACCCGTGGAATGGGTACCATGCAATATGACTTCAAAGGGTCTTCATTTGCTCACCAAAACTCTCCAATCCTATCACTGCTGCGTTTTTGCCCCTGTACTCACGATTGATTCACTTTCAGAGACATAGCAATCCATAGGTTTTAAGATACTTACTAGTCAGGTACATTATTAGGCGTTTAATATGGGGTTTTGAGTCCATTTCGTTGAGCAAGGAGTAGCTCTTTTCTATTACATATTTGGCTTAAGGAAATTTATCTGTGCTCATTTCAATCTCTGGTTTTATGCAGCACCCCAACTCACCTTTCCCCTTAAGCAAGCATAAGTTGGTTTTCTAAATTTGGGACCATGTTCTGTTTTGAAATTCAGTTCCTGTGTAGCCAAGTTTACATTCCGTGTATTAGTGATATCTTATGATGTTTCTTTTTCTGTGTGACTTATTTCAGTTAGAATCATCATACCTGAATCCACTCATTATGCTGCTATGGGCCTGATGACATAGATGTCATTGCTGAGTGATATTGCATTGTACGTAAGTACCACATCTTCTTTATCCATTTTTCGCTTTATGCGATATTGAACTTGTCCCGTAAACGAGGTTCTTGTAAACAGAGCCGTCCCAAACTTTGGGGTGGCTGTGTCTTTTTGATTTTAATTTCCCTAAGCTATAGGACCATAAGTGGAAGTGCCCTAGGCTCTGTTGCTTTGTTTTTTAGATGTTTCAGGAAACACCATACACTTCTCCCGAGTGGCTGTTGGCAAGTTACATCCCACCCATCAGCATAACAAGGCTCCCAGTTCTCCATGGCCTGTCCTGCCTTTCTGGATTTTACACTGTTTTCAGATGGCCCTTTTGATGGGGGGGAAGTGAGACTTCATTGTAGTGCAGATTTCCTTTGCAAGCTTGCTTGGTTGGCCAAAAAGGGCGTATGCGTTTTATCCTGAATATATTCAGGAAAAAACGCATACGCCCTTTTTGGCCAAGTGCATCATTGTCGACCTTCTGCCTCTTTTCCTATGCTTTAAATGCAATTCCAGTCTACCTCCTGAAATCGGTTTCCTGCAATTCTGCCCGGCTTTCAAGTCCTCTTGGCAGCCTTACTTCAGTATATTTTTGGATGATAGCTGTCATTTATAACTCTGCAGGTTTGTGAATTACAGTGCCCCTGAGCTCCTTTCTTCAACTCGCTTTCTTGTGAGCTGGCCGCAACACCGCAGGATTGCTTCAGGCCCTAATCTGGTTCCGGCATGGCACGCTGAGCCTTTGGTTAATTCCTCTTCCTGGTGGGAAATGAGAGTTAAATTTTCCCGTCCAGACACCTCCAGCTAGTCTCTCATTGGTTCTCCCTATTCCTGTTCATCTTCCGCGGAATTTGCAAACTGGGCCAAACAGGAGGTTAAAGGCACTGACTCTCCAAGTCGGGAGAGTGTTAGTAAAGCATCTGGAATGTTGCACCCGAGTACCAGGGGACGAGAACTGAGACATATTTCAACACGTCTCCCGATCACACGGTTGATCATACTCTGGGTTCCACATGCATGTTTTAGCTGAAGGAAGAATCCCTTAAACCTGGAGAGTTGAGACCCGTGGAATGGGTACCATGCAATATGACTTCAAAGAGTCTTCATTTGCTCACCAAAACTCTCCAATCCTATCACTGCTGCGTTTTTGCCCCTGTACTCACGATTGATTCACTTTCAGAGACATAGCAATCCATAGGTTTTAAGATACTTACTAGTCAGGTACATTATTAGGCGTTTAATATGGGGTTTTGAGTCCATTTCGTTGAGCAAGGAGTAGCTCTTGTCTATTACATATTTGGCTTAAGGAACTTTATCTGTGCTCATTTCAATCTCTGGTTTTATGCAGCACCCCAACTCACCTTTCCCCTTAAGCAAGCATAAGTTGATTTTCTAAATTTGGGACCATGTTCTGTTTTGAAATTCAGTTCCTGTGTAGCCAAGTTTACATTCCGTGTATTAGTGATATCTTATGATGTTTCTTTTTCTGTGTGACTTATTTCAGTTAGAATCATCATACCTGAATCCACTCATTATGCTGCTATGGGCCTGATGACATAGATGTCATTGCTGAGTGATATTGCATTGTACGTAAGTACCACAACTTCTTTATCCATTTTTCGCTTTATGCGATATTGAACTTGTACCGTAAACGAGTTTCTTGTAAACAGAGCCATCCCAAACTTTGGGGTGGCTGTGTCTTTTTGATTTTAATTTCCCTAAGCTATAGGACCATAAGTGGAAGTGCCCTAGGCTCTGTTGCTTTGTTTTTTAGATGTTTCAGGAAACACCATACACTTCTCCCGAGTGGCTGTTGGCAAGTTACATCCCGCCCATCAGCATAACAAGGCTCCCAGTTCTCCATGGCCTGTCCTGCCTTTCTGGATTTTACACTTTTTTCAGATGGCCCTTTTGACGGGGGGGAAGTGAGACTTCATTGTAGTGCAGATTTCCTTTGCAAGCTTGCTTGGTTGGCCAAAAAGTGCGTATGCGTTTTTTCCTGAATATATTCAGGAAAAAACGCATACGCCCTTTTTGGCCAAGTGCATCATTGTCGACCTTCTGCCTCTTTTCCTATGCTTTAAATGCAATTCCAGTCTACCTCCTGAAATCGGTTTCCTGCAATTCTGCCCGGCTTTCAAGTCCTCTTGGCAGCCTTACTTTAGTATATTTTTGGATGATAGCTGTCATTTATAACTCTGCAGGTTTGTGAATTACAGTGCCCCTGAGCTCCTTTCTTCAACTCGCTTTCTTGTGAGCTGGCCGCAACACCCCAGGATTGCTTCAGGCCCTAATCTGGTTCCGGCATGGCACGCTGAGCCTTTGGTTAATTCCTCTTCCTGGTGGGAAATGAGAGTTAAATTTTCCCGTCCAGACACCTCCAACTAGTCTCTCATTGGTTCTCCCTATTCCTGTTCATCTTCCGTGGAATTTGCAAACTGGGCCAAACAGGAGGTTAAAGGCACTGACTCTCCAAGTCGGGAGAGTGTTAGTAAAGCATCTGGAATGTTGCACCCGAGTACCAGGGGACGAGAACTGAGACATATTTCAACACGTCTCCCGATCACACGGTTGATCATACTCTGGGTTCCACATGCATGTTTTAGCTGAAGGAAGAATCCCTTAAACCTGGAGAGTTGAGACCCGTGGAATGGGTACCATGCAATATGACTTCAAAGGGTCTTCATTTGCTCACCAAAACTCTCCAATCCTATCACTGCTGCGTTTTTGCCCCTGTACTCACAATTGATTCACTTTCAGAGACATAGCGATCCATAGGTTTTAAGATACTTACTAGTCAGGTACATTATTAGGCGTTTAATATGGGGTTTTGAGTCCATTTCGTTGAGCAAGGAGTAGCTCTTGTCTATTACATATTTGGCTTAAGGAACTTTATCTGTGCTCATTTCAATCTCTGGTTTTATGCAGCACCCCAACTCACCTTTCCCCTTAAGCAAGCATAAGTTGATTTTCTAAATTTGGGACCATGTTCTGTTTTGAAATTCAGTTCCTGTGTAGCCAAGTTTACATTCCGTGTATTAGTGATATCTTATGATGTTTCTTTTTCTGTGTGACTTATTTCAGTTAGAATCATCATACCTGAATCCACTCATTATGCTGCTATGGGCCTGATGACATAGATGTCATTGCTGAGTGATATTGCATTGTACGTAAGTACCACAACTTCTTTATCCATTTTTCGCTTTATGCGATATTGAACTTGTACCGTAAACGAGTTTCTTGTAAACAGAGCCATCCCAAACTTTGGGGTGGCTGTGTCTTTTTGATTTTAATTTCCCTAAGCTATAGGACCATAAGTGGAAGTGCCCTAGGCTCTGTTGCTTTGTTTTTTAGATGTTTCAGGAAACACCATACACTTCTCCCGAGTGGCGGTTGGCAAGTTACATCCCGCCCATCAACATAACAAGGCTCCCAGTTCTCCATGGCCTGTCCTGCCTTCTGGATTTTACACTTTTTTCAGATGGCCCTTTTGACGGGGGGGAAGTGAGACTTCATTGTAGTGCAGATTTCCTTTGCAAGCTTGCTTGGTTGGCCAAAAAGGGCGTATGCGTTTTTTCCTGAATATATTCAGGAAAAAACGCATACGCCCTTTTTGGCCAAGTGCATCATTGTCGACCTTCTGCCTCTTTTCCTATACTTTAAATGCAATTCCAGTCTACCTCCTGAAATCGGTTTCCTGCAATTCTGCCCGGCTTTCAAGTCCTCTTGGCAGCCTTACTTCAGTATATTTTTGGATGATAGCTGTCATTTATAACTCTGCAGGTTTGTGAATTACAGTGCCCCTGAGCTCCTTTCTTCAACTCGCTTTCTTGTGAGCTGGCCGCAACACCGCAGGATTGCTTCAGGCCCTAATCTGGTTCCGGCATGGCACGCTGAGCCTTTGGTTAATTCCTCTTCCTGGTGGGAAATGAGAGTTAAATTTTCCCGTCCAGACACCTCCAGCTAGTCTCTCATTGGTTCTCCCTATTCCTGTTCATCTTCCGTGGAATTTGCAAACTGGGCCAAACAGGAGGTTAAAGGCACTGACTCTCCAAGTCGGGAGAGTGTTAGTAAAGCATCTGGAATGTTGCACCCGAGTACCAGGGGACGAGAACTGAGACATATTTCAACACATCTCCCGATCACACGGTTGATCATACTCTGGGTTCCACATGCATGTTTTAGCTGAAGGAAGAATCCCTTAAACCTGGAGAGTTGAGACCCGTGGAATGGGTACCATGCAATATGACTTCAAAGGGTCTTCATTTGCTCACCAAAACTCTCCAATCCTATCACTGCTGCGTTTTTGCCCCTGTACTCACGATTGATTCACTTTCAGAGACATAGTAATCCATAGGTTTTAAGATACTTACTAGTCAGGTACATTATTAGGCGTTTAATATGGGGTTTTGAGTCCATTTCGTTGAGCAAGGAGTAGCTCTTGTCTATTACATATTTGGCTTAAGGAACTTTATCTGTGCTCATTTCAATCTCTGGTTTTATGCAGCACCCCAACTCACCTTTCCCCTTAAGCAAGCATAAGTTGGTTTTCTAAATTTGGGACCATGTTCTGTTTTGAAATCCAGTTCCTGTGTAGCCAAGTTTACATTCCATGTATTAGTGATATCTTATGATGTTTCTTTTTCTGTGTGACTTATTTCAGTTAGAATCATCATACCTGAATCCACTCATTATGCTGCTATGGGCCTGATGACATAGATGTCATTGCTGAGTGATATTGCATTGTACGTAAGTACCACAACTTCTTTATCCATTTTTCGCTTTATGCGATATTGAACTTGTACCGTAAACGAGTTTCTTGTAAACAGAGCCATCCCAAACTTTGGGGTGGCTGTGTCTTTTTGATTTTAATTTCCCTAAGCTATAGGACCATAAGTGGAAGTGCCCTAGGCTCTGTTGCTTTGTTTTTTAGATGTTTCAGGAAACACCATACACTTCTCCCGAGTGGCTGTTGGCAAGTTACATCCCGCCCATCAGCATAACAAGGCTCCCAGTTCTCCATGGCCTGTCCTGCCTTTCTGGATTTTACACTTTTTTCAGATGGCCCTTTTGACGGGGGGGGGGGGGGGAGTGAGACTTCATTGTAGTGCAGATTTCCTTTGCAAGCTTGCTTGGTTGGCCAAAAAGGGCGTATGCGTTTTTTCCTGAATATATTCAGGAAAAAACGCATACGCCCTTTTTGGCCAAGTGCATCATTGTCGACCTTCTGCCTCTTTTCCTATGCTTTAAATGCAATTCCAGTCTACCTCCTGAAATCGGTTTCCTGCAATTCTGCCCGGCTTTCAAGTCCTCTTGGCAGCCTTACTTCAGTATATTTTTGGATGATAGCTGTCATTTATAACTCTGCAGGTTTGTGAATTACAGTGCCCCTGAGCTCCTTTCTTCAACTCGCTTTCTTGTGAGCTGGCCGCAACACCGCAGGATTGCTTCAGGCCCTAATCTGGTTCCAGCATGGCACGCTGAGCCTTTGGTTAATTCCTCTTCCTGGTGGGAAATGAGAGTTAAATTTTCCCGTCCAGACACCTCCAGCTAGTCTCTCATTGGTTCTCCCTATTCCTGTTCATCTTCCGTGGAATTTGCAAACTGGGCCAAAGAGGAGGTTAAAGGCACTGACTCTCCAAGTCGGGAGAGTGTTAGTAAAGCATCTGGAATGTTGCACCCGAGTACCAGGACGAGAACTGAGACATATTTCAACACGTCTCCCGATCACACGGTTGATCATACTCTGGGTTCCACATGCATGTTTTAGCTGAAGGAAGAATCCCTTAAACCTGGAGAGTTGAGACCCGTGGAATGGGTACCATGCAATATGACTTCAAAGGGTCTTCATTTGCTCACCAAAACTCTCCAATCCTATCACTGCTGCGTTTTTGCCCCTGTACTCACGATTGATTCACTTTCAGAGACATAGCAATCCATAGGTTTTAAGATACTTACTAGTCAGGTACATTATTAGGCGTTTAATATGGGGTTTTGAGTCCATTTCGTTGAGCAAGGAGTAGCTCTTGTCTATTACATATTTGGCTTAAGGAACTTTATCTGTGCTCATTTCAATCTCTGGTTTTATGCAGCACCCCAACTCACCTTTCCCCTTAAGCAAGCATAAGTTGATTTTCTAAATTTGAGACCATGTTCTGTTTTGAAATTCAGTTCCTGTGTAGCCAAGTTTACATTCCGTGTATTAGTGATATCTTATGATGTTTCTTTTTCTGTGTGACTTATTTCAGTTAGAATCATCATACCTGAATCCACTCATTATGCTGCTATGGGCCTGATGACATAGATGTCATTGCTGAGTGATATTGCATTGTACGTAAGTACCACAACTTCCTTATCCATTTTTCGCTTTATGCGATATTGAACTTGTACCGTAAACGAGTTTCTTGTAAACAGAGCCATCCAAACTTTGGGGTGGCTGTGTCTTTTTGATTTTAATTTCCCTAAGCTATAGGACCATAAGTGGAAGTGCCCTAGGCTCTGTTGCTTTGTTTTTTAGATGTTTCAGGAAACACCATACACTTCTCCCGAGTGGCTGTTGGCAAGTTACATCCCGCCCATCAGCATAACAAGGCTCCCAGTTCTCCATGGCCTGTCCTGCCTTTCTGGATTTTACACTTTTTTCAGATGGCCCTTTTGACGGGGGGGGGGAGTGAGACTTCATTGTAGTGCAGATTTCCTTTGCAAGCTTGCTTGGTTGGCCAAAAGGGCGTATGCGTTTTTTCCTGAATATATTCAGGAAAAAACGCATACGCCCTTTTTGGCCAAGTGCATCATTGTCGACCTTCTGCCTCTTTTCCTATGCTTTAAATGCAATTCCAGTCTACCTCCTGAAATCGGTTTCCTGCAATTCTTCCCCGGCTTTCAAGTCCTCTTGGCAGCCTTACTTCAGTATATTTTTGGATGATAGCTGTCATTTATAACTCTGCAGGTTTGTGAATTACAGTGCCCCTGAGCTCCTTTCTTCAACTCGCTTTCTTGTGAGCTGGCCGCAACACCGCAGGATTGCTTCAGGCCCTAATCTGGTTCCGGCATGGCACGCTGAGCCTTTGGTTAATTCCTCTTCCTGGTGGGAAATGAGAGTTAAATTTTCCCGTCCAGACACCTCCAGCTAGTCTCTCATTGGTTCTCCCTATTCCTGTTCATCTTCCGTGGAATTTGCAAACTGGGCCAAAGAGGAGGTTAAAGGCACTGACTCTCCAAGTCGGGAGAGTGTTAGTAAAGCATCTGGAATGTTGCACCCGAGTACCAGGGGACGAGAACTGAGACATATTTCAACACGTCTCCCGATCACACGGTTGATCATACTCTGGGTTCCCACATGCATGTTTTAGCTGAAGGAAGAATCCCTTAAACCTGGAGAGTTGAGACCCGTGGAATGGGTACCATGCAATATGACTTCAAAGGGTCTTCATTTGCTCACCAAAACTCTCCAATCCTATCACTGCTGCGTTTTTGCCCCTGTACTCACGATTGATTCACTTTCAGAGACATAGCAATCCATAGGTTTTAAGATACTTACTAGTCAGGTACATTATTAGGCGTTTAATATGGGGTTTTGAGTCCATTTCGTTGAGCAAGGAGTAGCTCTTGTCTATTACATATTTGGCTTAAGGAACTTTATCTGTGCTCATTTCAATCTCTGGTTTTATGCAGCACCCCAACTCACCTTTCCCCTTAAGCAAGCATAAGTTGATTTTCTAAATTTGAGACCATGTTCTGTTTTGAAATTCAGTTCCTGTGTAGCCAAGTTTACATTCCGTGTATTAGTGATATCTTATGATGTTTCTTTTTCTGTGTGACTTATTTCAGTTAGAATCATCATACCTGAATCCACTCATTATGCTGCTATGGGCCTGATGACATAGATGTCATTGCTGAGTGATATTGCATTGTACGTAAGTACCACAACTTCCTTATCCATTTTTCGCTTTATGCGATATTGAACTTGTACCGTAAACGAGTTTCTTGTAAACAGAGCCATCCCAAACTTTGGGGTGGCTGTGTCTTTTTGATTTTAATTTCCCTAAGCTATAGGACCATAAGTGGAAGTGCCCTAGGCTCTGTTGCTTTGTTTTTTAGATGTTTCAGGAAACACCATACACTTCTCCCGAGTGGCTGTTGGCAATTTACATCGCGCCCATCAGCATAACAAGGCTCCCAGTTCTCCATGGCCTGTCCTGCCTTTCTGGATTTTACACTTTTTTCAGATGGCCCTTTTGACGGGGGGGGGGGGAGTGAGACTTCATTGTAGTGCAGATTTCCTTTGCAAGCTTGCTTGGTTGGCCAAAAAGGGCGTATGCGTTTTTTTCCTGAATATATTCAGGAAAAAACGCATACGCCCTTTTTGGCCAAGTTCATCATTGTCGACCTTCTGCCTCTTTTCCTATGCTTTAAATGCAATTCCAGTCTACCTCCTGAAATCGGTTTCCTGCAATTCTGCCCGGCTTTCAAGTCCTCTTGGCAGCCTTACTTCAGTATATTTTTGGACGATAGCTGTCATTTATAACTCTGCAGGTTTGTGAATTACAGTGCCCCTGAGCTCCTTTCTTCAACTCGCTTTCTTTTGAGCTGGCCGCAACACCGCAGGATTGCTTCAGGCCCTAATCTGGTTCCGGCATGGCACGCTGAGCCTTTGGTTAATTCCTCTTCCTGGTGGGAAATGAGAGTTAAATTTTCCCGTCCAGACACCTCCAGCTAGTCTCTCATTGGTTCTCCCTATTCCTGTTCATCTTCCGCGGAATTTGCAAACTGGGCCAAACAGGAGGTTAAAGGCACTGACTCTCCAAGTCGGGAGAGTGTTAGTAAAGCATCTGGAATGTTGCACCCGAGTACCAGGGGACGAGAACTGAGACATATTTCAACACGTCTCCCGATCACACGGTTGATCATACTCTGGGTTCCACATGCATGTTTTAGCTGAAGGAAGAATCCCTTAAACCTGGAGAGTTGAGACCCGTGGAATGGGTACCATGCAATATGACTTCAAAGGGTCTTCATTTGCTCACCAAAACTCTCCAATCCTATCACTGCTGCGTTTTTGCCCCTGTACTCACGATTGATTCACTTTCAGAGACATAGCAATCCATAGGTTTTAAGATACTTACTAGTCAGGTACATTATTAGGCGTTTAATATGGGGTTTTGAGTCCATTTCGTTGAGCAAGGAGTAGCTCTTGTCTATTACATATTTGGCTTAAGGAACTTTATCTGTGCTCATTTCAATCTCTGGTTTTATGCAGCACCCCAACTCACCTTTCCCCTTAAGCAAGCATAAGTTGGTTTTCTAAATTTGGGACCATGTTCTGTTTTGAAATTCAGTTCCTGTGTAGCCAAGTTTACATTCCGTGTATTAGTGATATCTTATGATGTTTCTTTTTCTGTGTGACTTATTTCAGTTAGAATCATCATACCTGAATCCACTCATTATGCTGCTATGGGCCTGATGACATAGATGTCATTGCTGAGTGATATTGCATTGTACGTAAGTACCACAATTTCTTTATCCATTTTTCGCTTTATGCGATATTGAACTTGTACCGTAAACGAGTTTCTTGTAAACAGAGCCATCCCAAACTTTGGGGTGGCTGTGTCTTTTTGATTTTAATTTCCCTAAGCTATAGGACCATAAGTGGAAGTGCCCTAGGCTCTGTTGCTTTGTTTTTTAGATGTTTCAGGAAACACCATACACTTCTCCAGAGTGGCTGTTGGCAATTTACATCCCGCCCATCAGCATAACAAGGCTCCCAGTTCTCCATGGCCTGTTCTGCCTTTCTGGATTTTACACTTTTTTCAGATGGCCCTTTTGACGGGGGGGAAGTGAGACTTCATTGTAGTGCAGATTTCCTTTGCAAGCTTGCTTGGTTGACCAAAAAGGGCGTATGCGTTTTTTCCTGAATATATTCAGGAAAAAACGCATACGCCCTTTTTGGCCAAGTGCATCATTGTCGACCTTCTGCCTCTTTTCCTATGCTTTAAATGCAATTCCAGTCTACCTCCTGAAATCGGTTTCCTGCAATTCTGCCCGGCTTTCAAGACCTCTTGGCAGCCTTACTTCAGTATATTTTTGGATGATAGCTGTCATTTATAACTCTGAAGGTTTGTGAATTACAGTGCCCCTGAGCTCCTTTCTTCAACTCGCTTTCTTGTGAGCTGGCCGCAACACCGCAGGATTGCTTCAGGCCCTAATATGGTTCCGGCATGGCACGCTGAGCCTTTGGTTAATTCCTCTTCCTGGTGGGAAATGAGAGTTAAATTTTCCCGTCCAGACACCTCCAGCTAGTCTCTCATTGGTTCTCCCTATTCCTGTTCATCTTCCACGGAATTTGCAAACTGGGCCAAACAGGAGGTTAAAGGCACTGACTCTCCAAGTCGGGAGAGTGTTAGTAAAGCATCTGGAATGTTGCACCCGAGTACCAGGGGACGAGAACTGAGACATATTTCAACACGTCTCCCGATCACACGGTTGATCATACTCTGGGTTCCACATGCATGTTTTAGCTGAAGGAAGAATCCCTTAAACCTGGAGAGTTGAGACCCATGGAATGGGTACCATGCAATATGACTTCAAAGGGTCTTCATTTGCTCACCAAAACTCTCCAATCCTATCACTGCTGCGTTTTTGCCCCTGTACTCACGATTGATTCACTTTCAGAGACATAGCAATCCATAGGTTTTAAGATACTTACTAGTCAGGTACATTATTAGGCGTTTAATATGGGGTTTTGAGTCCATTTTGTTGAGCAAGGAGTAGCTCTTGTCTATTACATATTTGGCTTAAGGAACTTTATCTGTGCTCATTTCAATCTCTGGTTTTATGCAGCACCCCAACTCACCTTTCCCCTTAAGCAAGCATAAGTTGGTTTTCTAAATTTGGGACCATGTTCTGTTTTGAAATTCAGTTCCTGTGTAGCCAAGTTTACATTCCGTGTATTAGTGATATCTTATGATGTTTCTTTTTCTGTGTGACTTATTTCAGTTAGAATCATCATACCTGAATCCACGCATTATGCTGCTATGGGCCTGATGACATAGATGTCATTGCTGAGTGATATTGCATTGTACGTAAGTACCACAACTTCCTTATCCATTTTTCGCTTTATGCGATATTGAACTTGTACCGTAAACGAGTTTCTTGTAAACAGAGCCATCCCAAACTTTGGGGTGGCTGTGTCTTTTTGATTTTAATTTCCCTAAGCTATAGGACCATAAGTGGAAGTGCCCTAGGCTCTGTTGCTTTGTTTTTTAGATGTTTCAGGAAACACCATACACTTCTCCCGAGTGGCTGTTGGCAATTTACATCGCGCCCATCAGCATAACAAGGCTCCCAGTTCTCCATGGCCTGTCCTGCCTTTCTGGATTTTACACTTTTTTCAGATGGCCCTTTTGACGGGGGGGAAGTGAGACTTCATTGTAGTGCAGATTTCCTTTGCAAGCTTGCTTGGTTGACCAAGAAGGGCGTATGCGTTTTTTCCTGAATATATTCAGGAAAAAACGCATACGCCCTTTTTGGCCAAGTGCATCATTGTCGACCTTCTGCCTCTTTTCCTATGCTTTAAATGCAATTCCAGTCTACCTCCTGAAATCGGTTTCCTGCAATTCTGCCCGGCTTTCAAGTCCTCTTGGCAGCCTTACTTCAGTATATTTTTGGATGATAGCTGTCATTTATAACTCTGAAGGTTTGTGAATTACAGTGCCCCTGAGCTCCTTTCTTCAACTCGCTTTCTTGTGAGCTGGCCGCAACACCGCAGGATTGCTTCAGGGCCTAATCTGGTTCCGGCATGGCATGCTGAGCCTTTGGTTAATTCCTCTTCCTGGTGGGAAATGAGAGTTAAATTTTCCCGTCCAGACACCTCCAGCTAGTCTCTCATTGGTTCTCCCTATTCCTGTTCATCTTCCGCGGAATTTGCAAACTGGGCCAAACAGGAGGTTAAAGGCACTGACTCTCCAAGTCGGGAGAGTGTTAGTAAAGCATCTGGAATGTTGCACCCGAGTACCAGGGACGAGAACTGAGACATATTTCAACACGTCTCCCGATCACACGGTTGATCATACTCTGGGTTCCACATGCATGTTTTAGCTGAAGGAAGAATCCCTTAAACCTGGAGAGTTGAGACCCGTGGAATGGGTACCATGCAATATGACTTCAAAGGGTCTTCATTTGCTCACCAAAACTCTCCAATCCTATCACTGCTGCGTTTTTTGCCCCTGTACTCACGATTGATTCACTTTCAGAGACATAGCAATCCATAGGTTTTAAGATACTTACTAGTCAGGTACATTATTAGGCGTTTAATATGGGGTTTTGAGTCCATTTCGTTGAGCAAGGAGTAGCTCTTGTCTATTACATATTTGGCTTAAGGAACTTTATCTGTGCTCATTTCAATCTCTGGTTTTATGCAGCACCCCCAACTCACCTTTCCCCTTAAGCAAGCATAAGTTGGTTTTCTAAATTTGGGACCATGTTCTGTTTTGAAATTCAGTTCCTGTGTAGCCAAGTTTTCATTCCGTGTATTAGTGATATCTTATGATGTTTCTTTTTCTGTGTGACTTATTTCAGTTAGAATCATCATACCTGAATCCACTCATTATGCTGCTATGGGCCTGATGACATAGATGTCATTGCTGAGTGATATTGCATTGTATGTAAGTACCACAACTTCTTTATCCATTTTTCGCTTTATGCGATATTGAACTTGTACCGTAAACGAGTTTCTTGTAAACAGAGCCATCCCAAACTTTGGGGTGGCTGTGTCTTTTTGATTTTAATTTCCCTAAGCTATAGGACCATAAGTGGAAGTGCCCTAGGCTCTGTTGCTTTGTTTTTTAGATGTTTCAGGAAACACCATACACTTCTCCCCAGTGGCTGTTGGCAAGTTACATCCCGCCCATCAGCATAACAAGGCTCCCAGTTCTCCATGGCCTGTCCTGCCTTTCTCGATTTTACACTTTTTTCAGATGGCCCTTTTGACGGGGGGGGGGGGGGGGGATTGAGACTTCATTGTAGTGCAGATTTCCTTTGCAAGCTTGCTTGGTTGGCCAAAAAGGGCGTATGCGTTTTTTCCTGAATATATTCAGGAAAAAACGCATACGCCCTTTTTGGCCAAGTTCATCATTGTCGACCTTCTGCCTCTTTTCCTATGCTTTAAATGCAATTCCAGTCTACCTCCTGAAATCGGTTTCCTGCAATTCTGCCCGGCTTTCAAGTCCTCTTGGCAGCCTTACTTCAGTATATTTTTGGATGATAGCTGTCATTTATAACTCTGCAGGTTTGTGAATTACAGTGCCCCTGAGCTCCTTTCTTCAACTCGCTTTCTTGTGAGCTGGCCGCAACACCGCAGGATTGCTTCAGGCCCTAATCTGGTTCCGGCATGGCACGCTGAGCCTTTGGTTAATTCCTCTTCCTGGTGGGAAATGAGAGTTAAATTTTCCCGTCCAGACACCTCCAGCTAGTCTCTCATTGGTTCTCCCTATTCCTGTTCATCTTCCGCGGAATTTGCAAACTGGGCCAAACAGGAGGTTAAAGGCACTGACTCTCCAAGTCGGGAGAGTGTTAGTAAAGCATCTGGAATGTTGCACCCGAGTACCAGGGGACGAGAACTGAGACATATTTCAACACGTCTCCCGATCACACGGTTGATCATACTCTGGGTTCCACATGCATGTTTTAGCTGAAGGAAGAATCCCTTAAACCTGGAGAGTTTAGACCCGTGGAATGGGTACCATGCAATATGACTTCAAAGGGTCTTCATTTGCTCACCAAAACTCTCCAATCCTATCACTGCTGCGTTTTTGCCCCTGTACTCACGATTGATTCACTTTCAGAGACATAGCAATCCATAGGTTTTAAGATACTTACTAGTCAGGTACATTATTAGGCGTTTAATATGGGGTTTTGAGTCCATTTCATTGAGCAAGGAGTAGCTCTTGTCTATTACATATTTGGCTTAAGGAACTTTATCTGTGCTCATTTCAATCTCTGGTTTTATGCAGCACCCCAACTCACCTTTCCCCTTAAGCAAGCATAAGTTGGTTTTCTAAATTTGGGACCATGTTCTGTTTTGAAATTCAGTTCCTGTGTAGCCAAGTTTACATTCCGTGTATTAGTGATATCTTATGATGTTTCTTTTTCTGTGTGACTTATTTCAGTTAGAATCATCATACCTGAATCCACTCATTATGCTGCTATGGGCTTGATGACATAGATGTCATTGCTGAGTGATATTGCATTGTACGTAAGTACCACAACTTCTTTATCCATTTTTCGCTTTATGCGATATTGAACTTGTACCGTAAACGAGTTTCTTGTAAACAGAGCCATCCCAAACTTTGGGGTGGCTGTGTCTTTTTGATTTTAATTTCCCTAAGCTATAGGACCATAAGTGGAAGTGCCCTAGGCTCTGTTGCTTTGTTTTTTAGATGTTTCAGGAAACACCATACACTTCTCCCGAGTGGCTGTTGGCAAGTTACATCCCGCCCATCAGCATAACAAGGCTCCCAGTTCTCCATGGCCTGTCCTGCCTTTCTGGATTTTACACTTTTTTCAGATGGCCCTTTTGACGGGGGGGAAGTGAGACTTCATTGTAGTGCAGATTTCCTTTGCAAGCTTGCTTGGTTGGCCAAAAAGGGCGTATGCGTTTTTTCCTGAATATATTCAGGAAAAAACGCATACGCCCTTTTTGGCCAAGTGCATCATTGTCGACCTTCTGCCTCTTTTCCTATGCTTTAAATGCAATTCCAGTCTACCTCCTGAAATCGGTTTCCTGCAATTCTGCCCGGCTTTCAAGTCCTCTTGGCAGCCTTACTTCAGTATATTTTTGGACGATAGCTGTCATTTATAACTCTGCAGGTTTGTGAATTACAGTGCCCCTGAGCTCCTTTCTTCAACTCGCTTTCTTGTGAGCTGGCCGCAACACCGCAGGATTGCTTCAGGCCCTAATCTGGTTCCGGCATGGCACGCTGAGCCTTTGGTTAATTCCTCTTCCTGGTGGGAAATGAGAGTTAAATTTTCCCGTCCAGACACCTCCAACTAGTCTCTCATTGGTTCTCCCTATTCCTGTTCATCTTCCGTGGAATTTGCAAACTGGGCCAAACAGGAGGTTAAAGGCACTGACTCTCCAAGTCGGGAGAGTGTTAGTAAAGCATCTGGAATGTTGCACCCGAGTACCAGGGGACGAGAACTGAGACATATTTCAACACGTCTCCCGATCACACGGTTGATCATACTCTGGGTTCCACATGCATGTTTTAGCTGAAGGAAGAATCCCTTAAACCTGGAGAGTTGAGACCCGTGGAATGGGTACCATGCAATATGACTTCAAAGGGTCTTCATTTGCTCACCAAAACTCTCCAATCCTATCACTGCTGCGTTTTTGCCCCTGTACTCACAATTGATTCACTTTCAGAGACATAGCGATCCATAGGTTTTAAGATACTTACTAGTCAGGTACATTATTAGGCGTTTAATATGGGGTTTTGAGTCCATTTCGTTGAGCAAGGAGTAGCTCTTGTCTATTACATATTTGGCTTAAGGAACTTTATCTGTGCTCATTTCAATCTCTGGTTTTATGCAGCACCCCAACTCACCTTTCCCCTTAAGCAAGCATAAGTTGATTTTCTAAATTTGGGACCATGTTCTGTTTTGAAATTCAGTTCCTGTGTAGCCAAGTTTACATTCCGTGTATTAGTGATATCTTATGATGTTTCTTTTTCTGTGTGACTTATTTCAGTTAGAATCATCATACCTGAATCCACTCATTATGCTGCTATGGGCCTGATGACATAGATGTCATTGCTGAGTGATATTGCATTGTACGTAAGTACCACAACTTCTTTATCCATTTTTCGCTTTATGCGATATTGAACTTGTACCGTAAACGAGTTTCTTGTAAACAGAGCCATCCCAAACTTTGGGGTGGCTGTGTCTTTTTGATTTTAATTTCCCTAAGCTATAGGACCATAAGTGGAAGTGCCCTAGGCTCTGTTGCTTTGTTTTTTAGATGTTTCAGGAAACACCATACACTTCTCCCGAGTGGCGGTTGGCAAGTTACATCCCGCCCATCAGCATAACAAGGCTCCCAGTTCTCCATGGCCTGTCCTGCCTTCTGGATTTTACACTTTTTTCAGATGGCCCTTTTGACGGGGGGGAAGTGAGACTTCATTGTAGTGCAGATTTCCTTTGCAAGCTTGCTTGGTTGGCCAAAAAGGGCGTATGCGTTTTTTCCTGAATATATTCAGGAAAAAACGCATACGCCCTTTTTGGCCAAGTGCATCATTGTCGACCTTCTGCCTCTTTTCCTATACTTTAAATGTAATTCCAGTCTACCTCCTGAAATCGGTTTCCTGCAATTCTGCCCGGCTTTCAAGTCCTCTTGGCAGCCTTACTTCAGTATATTTTTGGATGATAGCTGTCATTTATAACTCTGCAGGTTTGTGAATTACAGTGCCCCTGAGCTCCTTTCTTCAACTCGCTTTCTTGTGAGCTGGCCGCAACACCGCAGGATTGCTTCAGGCCCTAATCTGGTTCCGGCATGGCACGCTGAGCCTTTGGTTAATTCCTCTTCCTGGTGGGAAATGAGAGTTAAATTTTCCCGTCCAGACACCTCCAGCTAGTCTCTCATTGGTTCTCCCTATTCCTGTTCATCTTCCGTGGAATTTGCAAACTGGGCCAAACAGGAGGTTAAAGGCACTGACTCTCCAAGTCGGGAGAGTGTTAGTAAAGCATCTGGAATGTTGCACCCGAGTACCAGGGGACGAGAACTGAGACATATTTCAACACATCTCCCGATCACACGGTTGATCATACTCTGGGTTCCACATGCATGTTTTAGCTGAAGGAAGAATCCCTTAAACCTGGAGAGTTGAGACCCGTGGAATGGGTACCATGCAATATGACTTCAAAGGGTCTTCATTTGCTCACCAAAACTCTCCAATCCTATCACTGCTGCGTTTTTGCCCCTGTACTCACGATTGATTCACTTTCAGAGACATAGTAATCCATAGGTTTTAAGATACTTACTAGTCAGGTACATTATTAGGCGTTTAATATGGGGTTTTGAGTCCATTTCGTTGAGCAAGGAGTAGCTCTTGTCTATTACATATTTGGCTTAAGGAACTTTATCTGTGCTCATTTCAATCTCTGGTTTTATGCAGCACCCCAACTCACCTTTCCCCTTAAGCAAGCATAAGTTGGTTTTCTAAATTTGGGACCATGTTCTGTTTTGAAATCCAGTTCCTGTGTAGCCAAGTTTACATTCCATGTATTAGTGATATCTTATGATGTTTCTTTTTCTGTGTGACTTATTTCAGTTAGAATCATCATACCTGAATCCACTCATTATGCTGCTATGGGCCTGATGACATAGATGTCATTGCTGAGTGATATTGCATTGTACGTAAGTACCACAACTTCTTTATCCATTTTTCGCTTTATGCGATATTGAACTTGTACCGTAAACGAGTTTCTTGTAAACAGAGCCATCCCAAACTTTGGGGTGGCTGTGTCTTTTTGATTTTAATTTCCCTAAGCTATAGGACCATAAGTGGAAGTGCCCTAGGCTCTGTTGCTTTGTTTTTTAGATGTTTCAGGAAACACCATACACTTCTCCCGAGTGGCTGTTGGCAAGTTACATCCCGCCCATCAGCATAACAAGGCTCCCAGTTCTCCATGGCCTGTCCTGCCTTTCTGGATTTTACACTTTTTTCAGATGGCCCTTTTGACGGGGGGGGGGGAGTGAGACTTCATTGTAGTGCAGATTTCCTTTGCAAGCTTGCTTGGTTGGCCAAAAAGGGCGTATGCGTTTTTTCCTGAATATATTCAGGAAAAAACGCATACGCCCTTTTTGGCCAAGTGCATCATTGTCGACCTTCTGCCTCTTTTCCTATGCTTTAAATGCAATTCCAGTCTACCTCCTGAAATCGGTTTCCTGCAATTCTGCCCGGCTTTCAAGTCCTCTTGGCAGCCTTACTTCAGTATATTTTTGGATGATAGCTGTCATTTATAACTCTGCAGGTTTGTGAATTACAGTGCCCCTGAGCTCCTTTCTTCAACTCGCTTTCTTGTGAGCTGGCCGCAACACCGCAGGATTGCTTCAGGCCCTAATCTGGTTCCGGCATGGCACGCTGAGCCTTTGGTTAATTCCTCTTCCTGGTGGGAAATGAGAGTTAAATTTTCCCGTCCAGACACCTCCAGCTAGTCTCTCATTGGTTCTCCCTATTCCTGTTCATCTTCCGTGGAATTTGCAAACTGGGCCAAAGAGGAGGTTAAAGGCACTGACTCTCCAAGTCGGGAGAGTGTTAGTAAAGCATCTGGAATGTTGCACCCGAGTACCAGGGGACGAGAACTGAGACATATTTCAACACGTCTCCCGATCACACGGTTGATCATACTCTGGGTTCCACATGCATGTTTTAGCTGAAGGAAGAATCCCTTAAACCTGGAGAGTTGAGACCCGTGGAATGGGTACCATGCAATATGACTTCAAAGGGTCTTCATTTGCTCACCAAAACTCTCCAATCCTATCACTGCTGTGTTTTTGCCCCTGTACTCACGATTGATTCACTTTCAGAGACATAGCAATCCATAGGTTTTAAGATACTTACTAGTCAGGTACATTATTAGGCGTTTAATATGGGGTTTTGAGTCCATTTCGTTGAGCAAGGAGTAGCTCTTGTCTATTACATATTTGGCTTAAGGAACTTTATCTGTGCTCATTTCAATCTCTGGTTTTATGCAGCACCCCAACTCACCTTTCCCCTTAAGCAAGCATAAGTTGATTTTCTAAATTTGAGACCATGTTCTGTTTTGAAATTCAGTTCCTGTGTAGCCAAGTTTACATTCCGTGTATTAGTGATATCTTATGATGTTTCTTTTTCTGTGTGACTTATTTCAGTTAGAATCATCATACCTGAATCCACTCATTATGCTGCTATGGGCCTGATGACATAGATGTCATTGCTGAGTGATATTGCATTGTACGTAAGTACCACAACTTCCTTATCCATTTTTCGCTTTATGCGATATTGAACTTGTACCGTAAACGAGTTTCTTGTAAACAGAGCCATCCCAAACTTTGGGGTGGCTGTGTCTTTTTGATTTTAATTTCCCTAAGCTATAGGACCATAAGTGGAAGTGCCCTAGGCTCTGTTGCTTTGTTTTTTAGATGTTTCAGGAAACACCATACACTTCTCCAGAGTGGCTGTTGGCAAGTTACATCCCGCCCATCAGCATAACAAGGCTCCCAGTTCTCCATGGCCTGTCCTGCCTTTCTGGATTTTACACTTTTTTCAGATGGCCCTTTTGACGGGGGGGAGGGGAGTGAGACTTCATTGTAGTGCAGATTTCCTTTGCAAGCTTGCTTGGTTGGCCAAAAAGGGCGTATGCGTTTTTTCCTGAATATATTCAGGAAAAAACGCATACGCCCTTTTTGGCCAAGTGCATCATTGTCGACCTTCTGCCTCTTTTCCTATGCTTTAAATGCAATTCCAGTCTACCTCCTGAAATCGGTTTCCTGCAATTCTGCCCGGCTTTCAAGTCCTCTTGGCAGCCTTACTTCAGTATATTTTTGGATGATAGCTGTCATTTATAACTCTGAAGGTTTGTGAATTACAGTGCCCCTGAGCTCCTTTCTTCAACTCGCTTTCTTGTGAGCTGGCCGCAACACCGCAGGATTGCTTCAGGGCCTAATCTGGTTCCGGCATGGCATGCTGAGCCTTTGGTTAATTCCTCTTCCTGGTGGGAAATGAGAGTTAAATTTTCCCGTCCAGACACCTCCAGCTAGTCTCTCATTGGTTCTCCCTATTCCTGTTCATCTTCCGCGGAATTTGCAAACTGGGCCAAACAGGAGGTTAAAGGCACTGACTCTCCAAGTCGGGAGAGTGTTAGTAAAGCATCTGGAATGTTGCACCCGAGTACCAGGGGACGAGAACTGAGACATATTTCAACACGTCTCCCGATCACACGGTTGATCATACTCTGGGTTCCACATGCATGCTTTAGCTGAAGGAAGAATCCCTTAAACCTGGAGAGTTGAGACCCGTGGAATGGGTACCATGCAATATGACTTCAAAGGGTCTTCATTTGCTCACCAAAACTCTCCAATCCTATCACTGCTGCGTTTTTGCCCCTGTACTCACGATTGATTCACTTTCAGAGACATAGCAATCCATAGGTTTTAAGATACTTACTAGTCAGGTACATTATTAGGCGTTTAATATGGGGTTTTGAGTCCATTTCGTTGAGCAAGGAGTAGCTCTTGTCTATTACATATTTGGCTTAAGGAACTTTATCTGTGCTCATTTCAATCTCTGGTTTTATGCAGCACCCCAACTCACCTTTCCCCTTAAGCAAGCATAAGTTGGTTTTCTAAATTTGGGACCATGTTCTGTTTTGAAATTCAGTTCCTGTGTAGCCAAGTTTTCATTCCGTGTATTAGTGATATCTTATGATGTTTCTTTTTCTGTGTGACTTATTTCAGTTAGAATCATCATACCTGAATCCACTCATTATGCTGCTATGGGCCTGATGACATAGATGTCATTGCTGAGTGATATTGCATTGTACGTAAGTACCACAACTTCTTTATCCATTTTTCGCTTTATGCGATATTGAACTTGTACCGTAAACGAGTTTCTTGTAAACAGAGCCATCCCAAACTTTGGGGTGGCTTTGTCTTTTTGATTTTAATTTCCCTAAGCTATAGGACCATAAGTGGAAGTGCCCTAGGCTCTGTTGCTTTGTTTTTTAGATGTTTCAGGAAACACCATACACTTCTCCCGAGTGGCTGTTGGCAATTTACATCCCGCCCATCAGCATAACAAGGCTCCCAGTTCTCCATGGCCTGTCCTGCCTTTCTGGATTTTACACTTTTTTCAGATGGCCCTTTTGACGGGGGGGGGGGGAGTGAGACTTCATTGTAGTGCAGATTTCCTTTGCAAGCTTGCTTGGTTGGCCAAAAAGGGCGTATGCGTTTTTTCCTGAATATATTCAGGAAAAAACGCATACGCCCTTTTTGGCCAAGTGCATCATTGTCGACCTTCTGCCTCTTTTCCTATGCTTTAAATGCAATTCCAGTCTACCTCCTGAAATCGGTTTCCTGCAATTCTGCCCGGCTTTCAAGTCCTCTTGGCAGCCTTACTTCAGTATATTTTTGGATGATAGCTGTCATTTATAACTCTGCAGGTTTGTGAATTACAGTGCCCCTGAGCTCCTTTCTTCAACTCGCTTTCTTTTGAGCTGGCCGCAACACCGCAGGATTGCTTCAGGCCCTAATCTGGTTCCGGCATGGCACGCTGAGCCTTTGGTTAATTCCTCTTCCTGGTGGGAAATGAGAGTTAAATTTTCCCGTCCAGACACCTCCAGCTAGTCTCTCATTGGTTCTCCCTATTCCTGTTCATCTTCCGCGGAATTTGCAAACTGGGCCAAACAGGAGGTTAAAGGCACTGACTCTCCAAGTCGGGAGAGTGTTAGTAAAGCATCTGGAATGTTGCACCCGAGTACCAGGGGACGAGAACTGAGACATATTTCAACACGTCTCCCGATCACACGGTTGATCATACTCTGGGTTCCACATGCATGTTTTAGCTGAAGGAAGAATCCCTTAAACCTGGAGAGTTGAGACCCGTGGAATGGGTACCATGCAATATGACTTCAAAGGGTCTTCATTTGCTCACCAAAACTCTCCAATCCTATCACTGCTGCGTTTTTGCCCCTGTACTCACGATTGATTCACTTTCAGAGACATAGCAATCCATAGGTTTTAAGATACTTACTAGTCAGGTACATTATTAGGCGTTTAATATGGGGTTTTGAGTCCATTTCGTTGAGCAAGGAGTAGCTCTTGTCTATTACATATTTGGCTTAAGGAACTTTATCTGTGCTCATTTCAATCTCTGGTTTTATGCAGCACCCCAACTCACCTTTCCCCTTAAGCAAGCATAAGTTGGTTTTCTAAATTTGGGACCATGTTCTGTTTTGAAATTCAGTTCCTGTGTAGCCAAGTTTACATTCCGTGTATTAGTGATATCTTATGATGTTTCTTTTTCTGTGTGACTTATTTCAGTTAGAATCATCATACCTGAATCCACTCATTATGCTGCTATGGGCCTGATGACATAGATGTCATTGCTGAGTGATATTGCATTGTACGTAAGTACCACAACTTCTTTATCCATTTTTCGCTTTATGCGATATTGAACTTGTACCGTAAACGAGTTTCTTGTAAACAGAGCCATCCCAAACTTTGGGGTGGCTGTGTCTTTTTGATTTTAATTTCCCTAAGCTATAGGACCATAAGTGGAAGTGCCCTAGGCTCTGTTGCTTTGTTTTTTAGATGTTTCAGGAAACACCATACACTTCTCCAGAGTGGCTGTTGGCAATTTACATCCCGCCCATCAGCATAACAAGGCTCCCAGTTCTCCATGGCCTGTCCTGCCTTTCTGGATTTTACACTTTTTTCAGATGGCCCTTTTGACGGGGGGGAAGTGAGACTTCATTGTAGTGCAGATTTCCTTTGCAAGCTTGCTTGGTTGACCAAAAAGGGCGTATGCGTTTTTTCCTGAATATATTCAGGAAAAAACGCATACGCCCTTTTTGGCCAAGTGCATCATTGTCGACCTTCTGCCTCTTTTCCTATGCTTTAAATGCAATTCCAGTCTACCTCCTGAAATCGGTTTCCTGCAATTCTGCCCGGCTTTCAAGTCCTCTTGGCAGCCTTACTTCAGTATATTTTTGGATGATAGCTGTCATTTATAACTCTGAAGGTTTGTGAATTACAGTGCCCCTGAGCTCCTTTCTTCAACTCGCTTTCTTGTGAGCTGGCCGCAACACCGCAGGATTGCTTCAGGCCCTAATCTGGTTCCGGCATGGCATGCTGAGCCTTTGGTTAATTCCTCTTCCTGGTGGGAAATGAGAGTTAAATTTTCCCGTCCAGACACCTGCAGCTAGTCTCTCATTGGTTCTCCCTATTCCTGTTCATCTTCCACGGAATTTGCAAACTGGGCCAAACAGGAGGTTAAAGGCACTGACTCTCCAAGTCGGGAGAGTGTTAGTAAAGCATCTGGAATGTTGCACCCGAGTACCAGGGGACGAGAACTGAGACATATTTCAACACGTCTCCCGATCACACGGTTGATCATACTCTGGGTTCCACATGCATGTTTTAGCTGAAGGAAGAATCCCTTAAACCTGGAGAGTTGAGACCCATGGAATGGGTACCATGCAATATGACTTCAAAGGGTCTTCATTTGCTCACCAAAACTCTCCAATCCTATCACTGCTGCGTTTTTGCCCCTGTACTCACGATTGATTCACTTTCAGAGACATAGCAATCCATAGGTTTTAAGATACTTACTAGTCAGGTACATTATTAGGCGTTTAATATGGGGTTTTGAGTCCATTTTGTTGAGCAAGGAGTAGCTCTTGTCTATTACATATTTGGCTTAAGGAACTTTATCTGTGCTCATTTCAATCTCTGGTTTTATGCAGCACCCCAACTCACCTTTCCCCTTAAGCAAGCATAAGTTGGTTTTCTAAATTTGGGACCATGTTCTGTTTTGAAATTCAGTTCCTGTGTAGCCAAGTTTACATTCCATGTATTAGTGATATCTTATGATGTTTCTTTTTCTGTGTGACTTATTTCAGTTAGAATCATCATACCTGAATCCACTCATTATGCTGCTATGGGCCTGATGACATAGATGTCATTGCTGAGTGATATTGCATTGTACGTAAGTACCACAACTTCCTTATCCATTTTTCGCTTTATGCGATATTGAACTTGTACCGTAAACGAGTTTCTTGTAAACAGAGCCATCCCAAACTTTGGGGTGGCTGTGTCTTTTTGATTTTAATTTCCCTAAGCTATAGGACCATAAGTGGAAGTGCCCTAGGCTCTGTTGCTTTGTTTTTTAGATGTTTCAGGAAACACCATACACTTCTCCAGAGTGGCTGTTGGCAATTTACATCGCGCCCATCAGCATAACAAGGCTCCCAGTTCTCCATGGCCTGTCCTGCCTTTCTGGATTTTACACTTTTTTCAGATGGCCCTTTTGACGGGGGGGAAGTGAGACTTCATTGTAGTGCAGATTTCCTTTGCAAGCTTGCTTGGTTGACCAAAAAGGGCGTATGCGTTTTTTCCTGAATATATTCAGGAAAAAACGCATACGCCCTTTTTGGCCAAGTGCATCATTGTCGACCTTCTGCCTCTTTTCCTATGCTTTAAATGCAATTCCAGTCTACCTCCTGAAATCGGTTTCCTGCAATTCTGCCCGGCTTTCAAGTCCTCTTGGCAGCCTTACTTCAGTATATTTTTGGATTATAGCTGTCATTTATAACTCTGAAGGTTTGTGAATTACAGTGCCCCTGAGCTCCTTTCTTCAACTCGCTTTCTTGTGAGCTGGCCGCAACACCGCAGGATTGCTTCAGGGCCTAATCTGGTTCCGGCATGGCACGCTGAGCCTTTGGTTAATTCCTCTTCCTGGTGGGAAATGAGAGTTAAATTTTCCCGTCCAGACACCTCCAGCTAGTCTCTCATTGGTTCTCCCTATTCCTGTTCATCTTCCGCGGAATTTGCAAACTGGGCCAAACAGGAGGTTAAAGGCACTGACTCTCCAAGTCGGGAGAGTGTTAGTAAAGCATCTGGAATGTTGCACCCGAGTACCAGGGGACGAGAACTGAGACATATTTCAACACGTCTCCCGATCACACGGTTGATCATACTCTGGGTTCCACATGCATGTTTTAGCTGAAGGAAGAATCCCTTAAACCTGGAGAGTTGAGACCCGTGGAATGGGTACCATGCAATATGACTTCAAAGGGTCTTCATTTGCTCACCAAAACTCTCCAATCCTATCACTGCTGCGTTTTTGCCCCTGTACTCACGATTGATTCACTTTCAGAGACATAGCAATCCATAGGTTTTAAGATACTTACTAGTCAGGTACATTATTAGGCGTTTAATATGGGGTTTTGAGTCCATTTCGTTGAGCAAGGAGTAGCTCTTGTCTATTACATATTTGGCTTAAGGAACTTTATCTGTGCTCATTTCAATCTCTGGTTTTATGCAGCACCCCAACTCACCTTTCCCCTTAAGCAAGCATAAGTTGGTTTTCTAAATTTGGGACCATGTTCTGTTTTGAAATTCAGTTCCTGTGTAGCGAAGTTTTCATTCCGTGTATTAGTGATATCTTATGATGTTTCTTTTTCTGTGTGACTTATTTCAGTTAGAATCATCATACCTGAATCCACTCATTATGCTGCTATGGGCTTGATGACATAGATGTCATTGCTGAGTGATATTGCATTGTACGTAAGTACCACAACTTCTTTATCCATTTTTCGCTTTATGCGATATTGAACTTGTACCGTAAACGAGTTTCTTGTAAACAGAGCCATCCCAAACTTTGGGGTGGCTGTGTCTTTTTGATTTTAATTTCCCTAAGCTATAGGACCATAAGTGGAAGTGCCCTAGGCTCTGTTGCTTTGTTTTTTAGATGTTTCAGGAAACACCATACACTTCTCCTGAGTGGCTGTTGGCAAGTTACATCCCGCCCATCAGCATAACAAGGCTCCCAGTTCTCCATGGCCTGTCCTGCCTTTCTGGATTTTACACTTTTTACAGATGGCCCTTTTGACGGGGGTGAAGTGAGACTTCATTGTAGTGCAGATTTCCTTTGCAAGCTTGCTTGGTTGGCCAAAAAGGGCGTATGCGTTTTTTCCTGAATATATTCAGGAAAAAACGCATACGCCCTTTTTGGCCAAGTGCATCATTGTCGACCTTCTGCCTCTTTTCCTATGCTTTAAATGCAATTCCAGTCTACCTCCTGAAATCGGTTTCCTGCAATTCTGCCCGGCTTTCAAGTCCTCTTGGCAGCCTTACTTCAGTATATTTTTGGATGATAGCTGTCATTTATAACTCTGCAAGTTTGTGAATTACAGTGCCCCTGAGCTCCTTTCTTCAACTCGCTTTCTTGTGAGCTGGCCGCAACACCGCAGGATTGCTTCAGGCCCTACTCTGGTTCCGGCATGGCACGCTGAGCCTTTGGTTAATTCCTCTTCCTGGTTGGAAATGAGAGTTAAATTTTCCCGTCCAGACACCTCCAGCTAGTCTCTCATTGGTTCTCCCTATTCCTGTTCATCTTCCGTGGAATTTGCAAACTGGGCCAAACAGGAGGTTAAAGGCACTGACTCTCCAAGTTGGGAGAGTGTTAGTAAAGCATCTGGAATGTTGCACCCGAGTACCAGGGGACGAGAACTGAGACATATTTCAACACGTCTCCCGATCACACGGTTGATCATACTCTGGGTTCCACATGCATGTTTTAGCTGAAGGAAGAATCCCTTAAACCTGGAGAGTTGAGACCCGTGGAATGGGTACCATGCAATATGACTTCAAAGGGTCTTCATTTGCTCACCAAAACTCTCCAATCCTATCACTGCTGCGTTTTTGCCCCTGTACTCACGATTGATTCACTTTCAGAGACATAGCAATCCATAGGTTTTAAGATACTTACTAGTCAGGTACATTATTAGGCGTTTAATATGGGGTTTTGAGTCCATTTCGTTGAGCAAGGAGTAGCTCTTGTCTATTACATATTTGGCTTAAGGAACTTTATCTGTGCTCATTTCAATCTCTGGTTTTATGCAGCACCCCAACTCACCTTTCCCCTTAAGCAAGCATAAGTTGGTTTTCTAAATTTGGGACCATGTTCTGTTTTGAAATTCAGTTCCTGTGTAGCCAAGTTTACATTCCGTGTATTAGTGATATCTTATGATGTTTCTTTTTCTGTGTGACTTATTTCAGTTAGAATCATCATACCTGAATCCACTCATTATGCTGCTATGGGCTTGATGACATAGATGTCATTGCTGAGTGATATTGCATTGTACGTAAGTACCACAACTTCTTTATCCATTTTTCGCTTTATGCGATATTGAACTTGTACCGTAAACGAGTTTCTTGTAAACAGAGCCATCCCAAACTTTGGGGTGGCTGTGTCTTTTTGATTTTAATTTCCCTAAGCTGCAGGACCATAAGTGGAAGTGCCCTAGGCTCTGTTGCTTTGTTTTTTAGATGTTTCAGGAAACACCATACACTTCTCCCGAGTGGCTGTTGGCAATTTACATCCCGCCCATCAGCATAACAAGGCTCCCAGTTCTCCATGGCCTGTCCTGCCTTTCTGGATTTTACACTTTTTTCAGATGGCCCTTTTGACGGGGGGGAAGTGAGACTTCATTGTAGTGCAGATTTCCTTTGCAAGCTTGCTTGGTTGGCCAAAAAGGGCATATGCGTTTTTTCCTGAATATATTCAGGAAAAAACGCATACGCCCTTTTTGGCCAAGTGCATCATTGTCGACCTTCTGCCTCTTTTCCTATGCTTTAAATGCAATTCCAGTCTACCTCCTGAAATCGGTTTCCTGCAATTCTGCCCGGCTTTCAAGTCCTCTTGGCAGCCTTACTTCAGTATATTTTTGGATGATAGCTGTCATTTATAACTCTGCAGTTTTGTGAATTACAGTGCCCCTGAGCTCCTTTCTTCAACTCGCTTTCTTGTGAGCTGGCCGCAACACCGCAGGATTGCTTCAGGCCCTACTCTGGTTCCGGCATGGCACGCTGAGCCTTTGGTTAATTCCTCTTCCTGGTGGGAAATGAGAGTTAAATTTTCCCGTCCAGACACCTCCAGCTAGTCTCTCATTGGTTCTCCCTATTCCTGTTCATCTTCCACGGAATTTGCAAACTGGGCCAAACAGGAGGTTAAAGGCACTGACTCTCCAAGTCGGGAGAGTGTTAGTAAAGCATCTGGAATGTTGCACCCGAGTACCAGGGGACGAGAACTGAGACATATTTCAACACGTCTCCCGATCACACGGTTGATCATACTCTGGGTTCCACATGCATGTTTTAGCTGAAGGAAGAATCCCTTAAACCTGGAGAGTTGAGACCCGTGGAATGGGTACCATGCAATATGACTTCAAAGGGTCTTCATTTGCTCACCAAAACTCTCCAATCCTATCACTGCTGCGTTTTTGCCCCTGTACTCACGATTGATTCACTTTCAGAGACATAGCAATCCATAGGTTTTAAGATACTTACTAGTCAGGTACATTATTAGGCGTTTAATATGGGGTTTTGAGTCCATTTCGTTGAGCAAGGAGTAGCTCTTGTCTATTACATATTTGGCTTAAGGAACTTTATCTGTGCTCATTTCAATCTCTGGTTTTATGCAGCACCCCAACTCACCTTTCCCCTTAAGCAAGCATAAGTTGATTTTCTAAATTTGGGACCATGTTCTGTTTTGAAATTCAGTTCCTGTGTAGCCAAGTTTACATTCCGTGTATTAGTGATATCTTATGATGTTTCTTTTTCTGTGTGACTTATTTCAGTTAGAATCATCATACCTGAATCCACTCATTATGCTGCTATGGGCCTGATGACATAGATGTCATTGCTGAGTGATATTGCATTGTACGTAAGTACCACAACTTCTTTATCCATTTTTCGCTTTATGCGATATTGAACTTGTACCGTAAACGAGTTTCTTGTAAACAGAGCCATCCCAAACTTTGGGGTGGCTGTGTCTTTTTGATTTTAATTTCCCTAAGCTATAGGACCATAAGTGGAAGTGCCCTAGGCTCTGTTGCTTTGTTTTTTAGATGTTTCAGGAAACACCATACACTTCTCCCGAGTGGCTGTTGGCAATTTACATCCCGCCCATCAGCATAAAAAGGCTCCCAGTTCTCCATGGCCTGTCCTGCCTTTCTGGATTTTACACTTTTTTCAGATGGCCCTTTTGACGGGGGGGGAAGTGAGACTTCATTGTGGTGCAGATTTCCTTTGCAAGCTTGCTTGGTTGGCCAAAAAGGGCGTATGCGTTTTTTCCTGAATATATTCAGGAAAAAACGCATACGCCCTTTTTGGCCAAGTGCATCATTGTCGACCTTCTGCCTCTTTTCCTATGCTTTAAATGCAATTCCAGTCTACCTCCTGAAATCGGTTTCCTGCAATTCTGCCCGGCTTTCAAGTCCTCTTGGCAGCCTTACTTCAGTATATTTTCGGATGATAGCTGTCATTTATAACTCTGCAGGTTTGTGAATTACAGTGCCCCTGAGCTCCTTTCTTCAACTCGCTTTCTTGTGAGCTGGCCGCAACACCGCAGGATTGCTTCAGGCCCTAATCTGGTTCCGGCATGGCACGCTGAGCCTTTGGTTAATTCCTCTTCCTGGTGGGAAATGAGAGTTAAATTTTCCCGTCCAGACACCTCCAGCTAGTCTCTCATTGGTTCTCCCTATTCCTGTTCATCTTCCGCGGAATTTGCAAACTGGGCCAAACAGGAGGTTAAAGGCACTGACTCTCCAAGTCGGGAGAGTGTTAGTAAAGCATCTGGAATGTTGCACCCGAGTACCAGGGGACGAGAACTGAGACATATTTCAACACGTCTCCCGATCACACGGTTGATCATACTCTGGGTTCCACATGCATGCTTTAGCTGAAGGAAGAATCCCTTAAACCTGGAGAGTTGAGACCCGTGGAATGGGTACCATGCAATATGACTTCAAAGGGTCTTCATTTGCTCACCAAAACTCTCCAATCCTATCACTGCTGCGTTTTTGCCCCTGTACTCACGATTGATTCACTTTCAGAGACATAGCAATCCATAGGTTTTAAGATACTTACTAGTCAGGTACATTATTAGGCGTTTAATATGGGGTTTTGAGTCCATTTCGTTGAGCAAGGAGTAGCTCTTGTCTATTACATATTTGGCTTAAGGAACTTTATCTGTGCTCATTTCAATCTCTGGTTTTATGCAGCACCCCAACTCACCTTTCCCCTTAAGCAAGCATAAGTTGATTTTCTAAATTTGGGACCATGTTCTGTTTTGAAATTCAGTTCCTGTGTAGCCAAGTTTACATTCCGTGTATTAGTGATATCTTATGATGTTTCTTTTTCTGTGTGACTTATTTCAGTTAGAATCATCATACCTGAATCCACTCATTATGCTGCTATGGGCCTGATGACATAGATGTCATTGCTGAGTGATATTGCATTGTACGTAAGTACCACAACTTCTTTATCCATTTTTCGCTTTATGCGATATTGAACTTGTACCGTAAACGAGTTTCTTGTAAACAGAGCCATCCCAAACTTTGGGGTGGCTGTGTCTTTTTGATTTTAATTTCCCTAAGCTGCAGGACCATAAGTGGAAGTGCCCTAGGCTCTGTTGCTTTGTTTTTTAGATGTTTCAGGAAACACCATACACTTCTCCCGAGTGGCTGTTGGCAATTTACATCCCGCCCATCAGCATAACAAGGCTCCCAGTTCTCCATGGCCTGTCCTGCCTTTCTGGATTTTACACTTTTTTCAGATGGCCCTTTTGATGGGGGGGAAGTGAGACTTCATTGTAGTGCAGATTTCCTTTGCAAGCTTGCTTGGTTGGCCAAAAAGGGCGTATGCGTTTTTTCCTGAATATATTCAGGAAAAAACGCATACGCCCTTTTTGGCCAAGTGCATCATTGTCGACCTTCTGCCTCTTTTCCTATGCTTTAAATGCAATTCCAGTCTACCTCCTGAAATCGGTTTCCTGCAATTCTGCCCGGCTTTCAAGTCCTCTTGGCAGCCTTACTTCAGTATATTTTTGGATGATAGCTGTCATTTATAACTCTGCAGGTTTGTGAATTACAGTGCCCCTGAGCTCCTTTCTTCAACTCGCTTTCTTGTGAGCTGGCCGCAACACCGCAGGATTGCTTCAGGCCCTAATCTGGTTCCGGCATGGCACGCTGAGCCTTTGGTTAATTCCTCTTCCTGGTGGGAAATGAGAGTTAAATTTTCCCGTCCAGACACCTCCAGCTAGTCTCTCATTGGTTCTCCCTATTCCTGTTCATCTTCCGCGGAATTTGCAAACTGGGCCAAACAGGAGGTTAAAGGCACTGACTCTCCAAGTCGGGAGAGTGTTAGTAAAGCATCTGGAATGTTGCACCCGAGTACCAGGGGACGAGAACTGAGACATATTTCAACACGTCTCCCGATCACACGGTTGATCATACTCTGGGTTCCACATGCATGTTTTAGCTGAAGGAAGAATCCCTTAAACCTGGAGAGTTGAGACCCGTGGAATGGGTACCATGCAATATGACTTCAAAGGGTCTTCATTTGCTCACCAAAACTCTCCAATCCTATCACTGCTGCGTTTTTGCCCCTGTACTCACGATTGATTCACTTTCAGAGACATAGCAATCCATAGGTTTTAAGATACTTACTAGTCAGGTACATTATTAGGCGTTTAATATGGGGTTTTGAGTCCATTTCGTTGAGCAAGGAGTAGCTCTTGTCTATTACATATTTGGCTTAAGGAACTTTATCTGTGCTCATTTCAATCTCTGGTTTTATGCAGCACCCCAACTCACCTTTCCCCTTAAGCAAGCATAAGTTGATTTTCTAAATTTGGGACCATGTTCTGTTTTGAAATTCAGTTCCTGTGTAGCCAAGTTTACATTCCGTGTATTAGTGATATCTTATGATGTTTCTTTTTCTGTGTGACTTATTTCAGTTAGAATCATCATACCTGAATCCACTCATTATGCTGCTATGGGCCTGATGACATAGATGTCATTGCTGAGTGATATTGCATTGTACGTAAGTACCACAACTTCTTTATCCATTTTTCGCTTTATGCGATATTGAACTTGTACCGTAAACGAGTTTCTTGTAAACAGAGCCATCCCAAACTTTGGGGTGGCTGTGTCTTTTTGATTTTAATTTCCCTAAGCTATAGGACCATAAGTGGAAGTGCCCTAGGCTCTGTTGCTTTGTTTTTTAGATGTTTCAGGAAACACCATACACTTCTCCCGAGTGGCTGTTGGCAATTTACATCCCGCCCATCAGCATAACAAGGCTCCCAGTTCTCCATGGCCTGTCCTGCCTTTCTGGATTTTACACTTTTTTCAGATGGCCCTTTTGACGGGGGGGAAGTGAGACTTCATTGTAGTGCAGATTTCCTTTGCAAGCTTGCTTGGTTGGCCAAAAAGGGCGTATGCGTTTTTTCCTGAATATATTCAGGAAAAAACGCATACGCCCTTTTTGGCCAAGTGCATCATTGTCGACCTTCTGCCTCTTTTCCTATGCTTTAAATGCAATTCCAGTCTACCTCCTGAAATCGGTTTCCTGCAATTCTGCCCGGCTTTCAAGTCCTCTTGGCAGCCTTACTTCAGTATATTTTTGGATGATAGCTGTCATTTATAACTCTGCAGGTTTGTGAATTACAGTGCCCCTGAGCTCCTTTCTTCAACTCGCTTTCTTGTGAGCTGGCCGCAACACCGCAGGATTGCTTCAGGCCCTAATCTGGTTCCGGCATGGCACGCTGAGCCTTTGGTTAATTCCTCTTCCTGGTGGGAAGTGAGAGTTAAATTTTCCCGTCCAGACACCTCCAGCTAGTCTCTCATTGGTTCTCCCTATTCCTGTTCATCTTCCGCGGAATTTGCAAACTGGGCCAAACAGGAGGTTAAAGGCACTGACTCTCCAAGTCAGGAGAGTGTTAGTAAAGCATCTGGAATGTTGCACCCGAGTACCAGGGGACGAGAACTGAGACATATTGGAACACGTCTCCCGATCACACGGTTGATCATACTCTGGGTTCCTCATGCATGTTTTAGCTGAAGGAAGAATCCCTTAAACCTGGAGAGTTGAGACCCGTGGAATGGGTACCATGCAATATGACTTCAAAGGGTCTTCATTTGCTCACCAAAACTCTCCAATCCTATCACTGCTGCGTTTTTGCCCCTGTACTCACGATTGATTCACTTTCAGAGACATAGCAATCCATAGGTTTTAAGATACTTACTAGTCAGGTACATTATTAGGCGTTTAATATGGGGTTTTGAGTCCATTTCGTTGAGCAAGGAGTAGCTCTTGTCTATTACATATTTGGCTTAAGGAACTTTATCTGTGCTCATTTCAATCTCTGGTTTTATGCAGCACCCCAACTCACCTTTCCCCTTAAGCAAGCATAAGTTGATTTTCTAAATTTGGGACCATGTTCTGTTTTGAAATTCAGTTCCTGTGTAGCCAAGTTTACATTCCGTGCATTAGTGATATCTTATGATGTTTCTTTTTCTGTGTGACTTATTTCAGTTAGAATCATCATACCTGAATCCACTCATTATGCTGCTATGGGCCTGATGACATAGATGTCATTGCTGAGTGATATTGCATTGTACGTAAGTACCACAACTTCTTTATCCATTTTTCACTTTATGCGATATTGAACTTGTACCGTAAACGAGTTTCTTGTAAACAGAGCCATCCCAAACTTTGGGGTGGCTGTGTCTTTTTGATTTTAATTTCCCTAAGCTGCAGGACCATAAGTGGAAGTGCCCTAGGCTCTGTTGCTTTGTTTTTTAGATGTTTCAGGAAACACCATACACTTCTCCCGAGTGGCTGTTGGCAATTTACATCCCGCCCATCAGCATAACAAGGCTCCCAGTTCTCCATGGCCAGTCCAGCCTTTCTGGATTTTACACTTTTTTCAGATGGCCCTTTAGACCTGGGGGAAGTGAGACTTCATTGTAGTGCAGATTTCCTTTGCAAGCTTGCTTGGTTGGCCAAAAAGGGCGTATGCGTTTTTTCCTGAATATATTCAGGAAAAAACGCATACGCCCTTTTTGGCCAAGTGCATCATTGTCGACCTTCTGCCTCTTTTCCTATGCTTTAAATGCAATTCCAGTCTACCTCCTGAAATCGGTTTCCTGCAATTCTGCCCGGCTTTCAAGTCCTCTTGGCAGCCTTACTTCAGTATATTTTTGGATGATAGCTGTCATTTATAACTCTGCAGGTTTGTGAATTACAGTGCCCCTGAGCTCATTTCTTCAACTCGCTTTCTTGTGAGCTGGCCGCAACACCGCAGGATTGCTTCAGGCCCTAATCTGGTTCCGGCATGGCACGCTGAGCCTTTGGTTAATTCCTCTTCCTGGTGGGAAATGAGAGTTAAATTTTCCCGTCCAGACACCTCCAGCTAGTCTCTCATTGGTTCTCCCTATTCCTGTTCATCTTCCGCGGAATTTGCAAACTGGGCCAAACAGGAGGTTAAAGGCACTGACTCTCCAAGTCGGGAGAGTGTTAGTAAAGCATCTGGAATGTTGCACCCGAGTACCAGGGGACGAGAACTGAGACATATTTCAACACGTCTCCCGATCACACGGTTGATCATACTCTGGGTTCCACATGCATGTTTTAGCTGAAGGAAGAATCCCTTAAACCTGGAGAGTTGAGAACCGTGGAATGGGTACCATGAAATATGACTTCAAAGGGTATTCATTTGCTCACCAAAACTCTCCAATCCTATCACTGCTGCGTTTTTGCCCCTGTACTCACGATTGATTCACTTTCAGAGACATAGCAATCCATAGGTTTTAAGATACTTACTAGTCAGGTACATTATTAGGCGTTTAATATGGGGTTTGAGTCCATTTCGTTGAGCAAGGAGTAGCTCTTGTCTATTACATATTTGGCTTAAGGAACTTTATCTGTGCTCATTTCAATCTCTGGTTTTATGCAGCACCCCAACTCACCTTTCCCCTTAAGCAAGCATAAGTTGATTTTCTAAATTTGGGACCATGTTCTGTTTTGAAATTCAGTTCCTGTGTAGCCAAGTTTACATTCCGTGTATTAGTGATATCTTATGATGTTTCTTTTTCTGTGTGACTTATTTCAGTTAGAATCATCATACCTGAATCCACTCATTATGCTGCTATGGGCCTGATGACATAGATGTCATTGCTGAGTGATATTGCATTGTACGTAAGTACCACAACTTCTTTATCCATTTTTCGCTTTATGCGATATTGAACTTGTACCGTAAACGAGTTTCTTGTAAACAGAGCCATCCCAAACTTTGGGGTGGCTGTGTCTTTTTGATTTTAATTTCCCTAAGCTGCAGGACCATAAGTGGAAGTGCCCTAGGCTCTGTTGCTTTGTTTTTTAGATGTTTCAGGAAACACCATACACTTCTCCCGAGTGGCTGTTGGCAATTTACATCCCGCCCATCAGCATAACAAGGCTCCCAGTTCTCCATGGCCAGTCCAGCCTTTCTGGATTTTACACTTTTTTCAGATGGCCCTTTAGACCTGGGGGAAGTGAGACTTCATTGTAGTGCAGATTTCCTTTGCAAGCTTGCTTGGTTGGCCAAAAAGGGCGTATGCGTTTTTTCCTGAATATATTCAGGAAAAAACGCATACGCCCTTTTTGGCCAAGTGCATCATTGTCGACCTTCTGCCTCTTTTCCTATGCTTTAAATGCAATTCCAGTCTACCTCCTGAAATCGGTTTCCTGCAATTCTGCCCGGCTTTCAAGTCCTCTTGGCAGCCTTACTTCAGTATATTTTTGGATGATAGCTGTCATTTATAACTCTGCAGGTTTGTGAATTACAGTGCCCCTGAGCTCCTTTCTTCAACTCGCTTTCTTGTGAGCTGGCCGCAACACCGCAGGATTGCTTCAGGCCCTAATCTGGTTCCGGCATGGCACGCTGAGCCTTTGGTTAATTCCTCTTCCTGGTGGGAAATGAGAGTTAAATTTTCCCGTCCAGACACCTCCAGCTAGTCTCTCATTGGTTCTCCCTATTCCTGTTCATCTTCCGCGGAATTTGCAAACTGGGCCAAACAGGAGGTTAAAGGCACTGACTCTCCAAGTCGGGAGAGTGTTAGTAAAGCATCTGGAATGTTGCACCCGAGTACCAGGGGACGAGAACTGAGACATATTTCAACACGTCTCCCGATCACACGGTTGATCATACTCTGGGTTCCACATGCATGTTTTAGCTGAAGGAAGAATCCCTTAAACCTGGAGAGTTGAGACCCGTGGAATGGGTACCATGCAATATGACTTCAAAGGGTCTTCATTTGCTCACCAAAACTCTCCAATCCTATCACTGCTGCGTTTTTGCCCCTGTACTCACGATTGATTCACTTTCAGAGACATAGCAATCCATAGGTTTTAAGATACTTACTAGTCAGGTACATTATTAGGCGTTTAATATGGGGTTTTGAGTCCATTTCGTTGAGCAAGGAGTAGCTCTTGTCTATTACATATTTGGCTTAAGGAACTTTATCTGTGCTCATTTCAATCTCTGGTTTTATGCAGCACCCCAACTCACCTTTCCCCTTAAGCAAGCATAAGTTGATTTTCTAAATTTGGGACCATGTTCTGTTTTGAAATTCAGTTCCTGTGTAGCCAAGTTTACATTCCGTGTATTAGTGATATCTTATGATGTTTCTTTTTCTGTGTGAATTATTTCAGTTAGAATCATCATACCTGAATCCACTCATTATGCTGCTATGGGCCTGATGACATAGATATCATTGCTGAGTGATATTGCATTGTACATAAGTACCACAACTTCTTTATCCATTTTTCGCTTTATGCGATATTGAACTTGTACCGTAAACGAGTTTCTTGTAAACAGAGCCATCCCAAACTTTGGGGTGGCTGTGTCTTTTTGATTTTAATTTCCCTAAGCTGCAGGACCATAAGTGGAAGTGCCCTAGGCTCTGTTGCTTTGTTTTTTAGATGTTTCAGGAAACACCATACACTTCTCCCGAGTGGCTGTTGGCAATTTACATCCCGCCCATCAGCATAACAAGGCTCCCAGTTCTCCATGGCCTGTCCTGCCTTTCTGGATTTTACACTTTTTTCAGATGGCCCTTTTGACGGGGGGGAAGTGAGACTTCATTGTAGTGCAGATTTCCTTTGCAAGCTTGCTTGGTTGGCCAAAAAGTGCGTATGTGTTTTTTCCTGAATATATTCAGGAAAAAACGCATACGCCCTTTTTGGCCAAGTGCATCATTGTCGACCTTCTGCCTCTTTTCCTATGCTTTAAATGCAATTCCAGTCTACCTCCTGAAATCGGTTTCCTGCAATTCTGCCCGGCTTTCAAGTCCTCTTGGCAGCCTTACTTCAGTATATTTTTGGATGATAGCTGTCATTTATAACTCTGCAGGTTTGTGAATTACAGTGCCCCTGAGCTCCTTTCTTCAACTCGCTTTCTTGTGAGCTGGCCGCAACACCGCAGGATTGCTTCAGGCCCTAATCTGGTTCCGGCATGGCACGCTGAGCCTTTGGTTAATTCCTCTTCCTGGTGGGAAATGAGAGTTAAATTTTCCCGTCCAGACACCTCCAGCTAGTCTCTCATTGGTTCTCCCTATTCCTGTTCATCTTCCGCGGAATTTGCAAACTGGGCCAAACAGGAGGTTAAAGGCACTGACTCTCCAAGTCGGGAGAGTGTTAGTAAAGCATCTGGAATGTTGCACCCGAGTACCAGGGGACGAGAACTGAGGCATATTTCAACACGTCTCCCGATCACACGGTTGATCATACTCTGGGTTCCACATGCATGTTTTAGCTGAAGGAAGAATCCCTTAAACCTGGAGAGTTGAGACCCGTGGAATGGGTACCATGCAATATGACTTCAAAGGGTCTTCATTTGCTCACCAAAACTCTCCAATCCTATCACTGCTGCGTTTTTGCCCCTGTACTCACGATTGATTCACTTTCAGAGACATAGCAATCCATAGGTTTTAAGATACTTACTAGTCAGGTACATTATTAGGCGTTTAATATGGGGTTTTGAGTCCATTTCGTTGAGCAAGGAGTAGCTCTTGTCTATTACATATTTGGCTTAAGGAACTTTATCTGTGCTCATTTCAATCTCTGGTTTTATGCAGCACCCCAACTCACCTTTCCCCTTAAGCAAGCATAAGTTGATTTTCTAAATTTGGGACCATGTTCTGTTTTGAAATTCAGTTCCTGTGTAGCCAAGTTTACATTCCGTGTATTAGTGATATCTTATGATGTTTCTTTTTCTGTGTGACTTATTTCAGTTAGAATCATCATACCTGAATCCACTCATTATGCTGCTATGGGCCTGATGACATAGATGTCATTGCTGAGTGATATTGCATTGTACGTAAGTACCACAAATTCTTTATCCATTTTTCGCTTTATGCGATATTGAACTTGTACCGTAAACGAGTTTCTTGTAAACAGAGCCATCCCAAACTTTGGGGTGGCTGTGTCTTTTTGATTTTAATTTCCCTAAGCTGCAGGACCATAAGTGGAAGTGCCCTAGGCTCTGTTGCTTTGTTTTTTAGATGTTTCAGGAAACACCATACACTTCTCCCGAGTGGCTGTTGGCAATTTACATCCCGCCCATCAGCATAACAAGGCTCCCAGTTCTCCATGGCCTGTCCTGCCTTTCTGGATTTTACACTTTTTTCAGATGGCCCTTTTGACGGGGGGGAAGTGAGACTTCATTGTAGTGCAGATTTCCTTTGCAAGCTTGCTTGGTTGGCCAAAAAGTGCGTATGTGTTTTTTCCTGAATATATTCAGGAAAAAACGCATACGCCCTTTTTGGCCAAGTGCATCATTGTCGACCTTCTGCCTCTTTTCCTATGCTTTAAATGCAATTCCAGTCTACCTCCTGAAATCGGTTTCCTGCAATTCTGCCCGGCTTTCAAGTCCTCTTGGCAGCCTTACTTCAGTATATTTTTGGATGATAGCTGTCATTTATAACTCTGCAGGTTTGTGAATTACAGTGCCCCTGAGCTCCTTTCTTCAACTCGCTTTCTTGTGAGCTGGCCGCAACACCGCAGGATTGCTTCAGGCCCTAATCTGGTTCCGGCATGGCACGCTGAGCCTTTGGTTAATTCCTCTTCCTGGTGGGAAATGAGAGTTAAATTTTCCCGTCCAGACACCTCCAGCTAGTCTCTCATTGGTTCTCCCTATTCCTGTTCATCTTCCGCGGAATTTGCAAACTGGGCCAAACAGGAGGTTAAAGGCACTGACTCTCCAAGTCGGGAGAGTGTTAGTAAAGCATCTGGAATGTTGCACCCGAGTACCAGGGGACGAGAACTGAGGCATATTTCAACACGTCTCCCGATCACACGGTTGATCATACTCTGGGTTCCACATGCATGTTTTAGCTGAAGGAAGAATCCCTTAAACCTGGAGAGTTGAGACCCGTGGAATGGGTACCATGCAATATGACTTCAAAGGGTCTTCATTTGCTCACCAAAACTCTCCAATCCTATCACTGCTGCGTTTTTGCCCCTGTACTCACGATTGATTCACTTTCAGAGACATAGCAATCCATAGGTTTTAAGATACTTACTAGTCAGGTACATTATTAGGCGTTTAATATGGGGTTTTGAGTCCATTTCGTTGAGCAAGGAGTAGCTCTTGTCTATTACATATTTGGCTTAAGGAACTTTATCTGTGCTCATTTCAATCTCTGGTTTTATGCAGCACCCCAACTCACCTTTCCCCTTAAGCAAGCATAAGTTGATTTTCTAAATTTGGGACCATGTTCTGTTTTGAAATTCAGTTCCTGTGTAGCCAAGTTTACATTCCGTGTATTAGTGATATCTTATGATGTTTCTTTTTCTGTGTGACTTATTTCAGTTAGAATCATCATACCTGAATCCACTCATTATGCTGCTATGGGCCTGATGACATAGATGTCATTGCTGAGTGATATTGCATTGTACGTAAGTACCACAAATTCTTTATCCATTTTTCGCTTTATGCGATATTGAACTTGTACCGTAAACGAGTTTCTTGTAAACAGAGCCATCCCAAACTTTGGGGTGGCTGTGTCTTTTTGATTTTAATTTCCCTAAGCTGCAGGACCATAAGTGGAAGTGCCCTAGGCTCTGTTGCTTTGTTTTTTAGATGTTTCAGGAAACACCATACACTTCTCCCGAGTGGCTGTTGGCAATTTACATCCCGCCCATCAGCATAACAAGGCTCCCAGTTCTCCATGGCCTGTCCTGCCTTTCTGGATTTTACACTTTTTTCAGATGGCCCTTTTGACGGGGGGGAAGTGAGACTTCATTGTAGTGCAGATTTCCTTTGCAAGCTTGCTTGGTTGGCCAAAAAGGGCGTATGCGTTTTTTCCTGAATATATTCAGGAAAAAACGCATACGCCCTTTTTGGCCAAGTGCATCATTGTCGACCTTCTGCCTCTTTTCCTATGCTTTAAATGCAATTCCAGTCTACCTCCTGAAATCGGTTTCCTGCAATTCTGCCCGGCTTTCAAGTCCTCTTGGCAGCCTTACTTCAGTATATTTTTGGATGATAGCTGTCATTTATAACTCTGCAGGTTTGTGAATTACAGTGCCCCTGAGCTCCTTTCTTCAACTCGCTTTCTTGTGAGCTGGCCGCAACACCGCAGGATTGCTTCAGGCCCTAATCTGGTTCCGGCATGGCACGCTGAGCCTTTGGTTAATTCCTCTTCCTGGTGGGAAATGAGAGTTAAATTTTCCCGTCCAGACACCTCCAGCTAGTCTCTCATTGGTTCTCCCTATTCCTGTTCATCTTCCGCGGAATTTGCAAACTGGGCCAAACAGGAGGTTAAAGGCACTGACTCTCCAAGTCGGGAGAGTGTTAGTAAAGCATCTGGAATGTTGCACCCGAGTACCAGGGGACGAGAACTGAGACATATTGGAACACGTCTCCCGATCACACGGTTGATCATACTCTGGGTTCCTCATGCATGTTTTAGCTGAAGGAAGAATCCCTTAAACCTGGAGAGTTGAGACCCGTGGAATGGGTACCATGCAATATGACTTCAAAGGGTCTTCATTTGCTCACCAAAACTCTCCAATCCTATCACTGCTGCGTTTTTGCCCCTGTACTCACGATTGATTCACTTTCAGAGACATAGCAATCCATAGGTTTTAAGATACTTACTAGTCAGGTACATTATTAGGCGTTTAATATGGGGTTTTGAGTCCATTTCGTTGAGCAAGGAGTAGCTCTTGTCTATTACATATTTGGCTTAAGGAACTTTATCTGTGCTCATTTCAATCTCTGGTTTTATGCAGCACCCCAACTCACCTTTCCCCTTAAGCAAGCATAAGTTGATTTTCTAAATTTGGGACCATGTTCTGTTTTGAAATTCAGTTCCTGTGTAGCCAAGTTTACATTCCGTGTATTAGTGATATCTTATGATGTTTCTTTTTCTGTGTGACTTATTTCAGTTAGAATCATCATACATGAATCCACTCATTATGCTGCTATGGGCCTGATGACATAGATGTCATTGCTGAGTGATATTGCATTGTACGTAAGTCCACAACTTCTTTATCCATTTTTCGCTTTATGCGATATTGAACTTGTACCGTAAACGAGTTTCTTGTAAACAGAGCCATCCCAAACTTTGGGGTGGCTGTGTCTTTTTGATTTTAATTTCCCTAAGCTGCAGGACCATAAGTGGAAGTGCCCTAGGCTCTGTTGCTTTGTTTTTTAGATGTTTCAGGAAACACCATACACTTCTCCCGAGTGGCTGTTGGCAATTTACATCCCGCCCATCAGCATAACAAGGCTCCCAGTTCTCCATGGCCTGTCCTGCCTTTCTGGATTTTACACTTTTTTCAGATGGCCCTTTTGACGGGGGGGAAGTGAGACTTCATTGTAGTGCAGATTTCCTTTGCAAGCTTGCTTGGTTGGCCAAAAAGTGCGTATGCGTTTTTTCCTGAATATATTCAGGAAAAAACGCATACGCCCTTTTTGGCCAAGTGCATCATTGTCGACCTTCTGCCTCTTTTCCTATGCTTTAAATGCAATTCCAGTCTACCTCCTGAAATCGGTTTCCTGCAATTCTGCCCGGCTTTCAAGTCCTCTTGGCAGCCTTACTTCAGTATATTTTTGGATGATAGCTGTCATTTATAACTCTGCAGGTTTGTGAATTACAGTGCCCCTGAGCTCCTTTCTTCAACTCGCTTTCTTGTGAGCTGGCCGCAACACCGCAGGATTGCTTCAGGCCCTAATCTGGTTCCGGCATGGCACGCTGAGCCTTTGGTTAATTCCTCTTCCTGGTGGGAAATGAGAGTTAAATTTTCCCGTCCAGACACCTCCAGCTAGTCTCTCATTGGTTCTCCCTATTCCTGTTCATCTTCCGCGGAATTTGCAAACTGGGCCAAACAGGAGGTTAAAGGCACTGACTCTCCAAGTCGGGAGAGTGTTAGTAAAGCATCTGGAATGTTGCACCCGAGTACCAGGGGACGAGAACTGAGACATATTTCAACACGTCTCCCGATCACACGGTTGATCATACTCTGGGTTCCACATGCATGTTTTAGCTGAAGGAAGAATCCCTTAAACCTGGAGAGTTGAGACCCGTGGAATGGGTACCATGCAATATGACTTCAAAGGGTCTTCATTTGCTCACCAAAACTCTCCAATCCTATCACTGCTGCGTTTTTGCCCCTGTACTCACGATTGATTCACTTTCAGAGACATAGCAATCCATAGGTTTTAAGATACTTACTAGTCAGGTACATTATTAGGCGTTTAATATGGGGTTTTGAGTCCATTTCGTTGAGCAAGGAGTAGCTCTTGTCTATTACATATTTGGCTTAAGGAACTTTATCTGTGCTCATTTCAATCTCTGGTTTTATGCAGCACCCCAACTCACCTTTCCCCTTAAGCAAGCATAAGTTGATTTTCTAAATTTGGGACCATGTTCTGTTTTGAAATTCAGTTCCTGTGTAGCCAAGTTTACATTCCATGTATTAGTGATATCTTATGATGTTTCTTTTTCTGTGTGACTTATTTCAGTTAGAATCATCATACCTGAATCCACTCATTATGCTGCTATGGGCCTGATGACATAGATGTCATTGCTGAGTGATATTGCATTGTACGTAAGTACCACAACTTCTTTATCCATTTTTCACTTTATGCGATATTGAACTTGTACCGTAAACGAGTTTCTTGTAAACAGAGCCATCCCAAACTTTGGGGTGGCTGTGTCTTTTTGATTTTAATTTCCCTAAGCTGCAGGACCATAAGTGGAAGTGCCCTAGGCTCTGTTGCTGTGTTTTATAGATGTTTCAGGAAACACCATACACTTCTCCCGAGTGGCTGTTGGCAATTTACATCCCGCCCATCAGCATAACAAGGCTCCCAGTTCTCCATGGCCAGTCCAGCCTTTCTGGATTTTACACTTTTTTCAGATGGCCCTTTTGACCGGGGGGAAGTGACACTTCATTGTAGTGCAGATTTCCTTTGCAAGCTTGCTTGGTTGGCCAAAAAGAGCGTATGCATTTGTTCCTGAATATATTCAGGAAAAAACGCATACGCACTTTTTGGCCAAGTGCATCATTGTCGACGTTCTGCCTCTTTTCCTATGCTTTAAATGCAATTCCAGTCTACCTCCTGAAATCGGTTTCCTGCAATTCTGCCCCGCTTTCAAGTCCTCTTGGCAGCCTTACTTCAGTATATTTTTGGACGATAGCTGTCATTTATAACTCTGCAGGTTTGTGAATTACAGTGACCCTGAGCTCCTTTCTTCAACTCGCTTTCTTGTGAGCTGGCCGCAACACCGCAGGATTGCTTCAGGCCCTAATCTGGTTCCGGCACGGCACGCTGAGCCTTTGGTTAATTCCTCTTCCTGGTGGGAAATGAGAGTTAAATTTGCCCGTCCAGACACCTCCAGCTAGTCTCTCATTTGTTCTCCCTATTCCTGTTCATCTTCCGCAGAAATTGCAAACTGGGCCAAACAGGAGGTTAAAGGCACTGACTCTCCAAGTTGGGAGAGTGTTAGTAAAGCATCTGGAGTGTTGCACCTGAGTACCAGGGGAGGAAAACTGAAATATATTTGAACACGTGTCCCGATCACACAGCTGATCATACTCTGGGTTCCACATGCATGTTTTAGCTGAAGGAAGAATCCCTTAAACCTGGAGAGTTGAGACCCGTGGAATGGGTACCATGCAATATGACTTCAAAGGGTCTTCATTTGCTCACCGAACCTCTGCAATCCTATCACTGCTGCGTTTATGCCCCTGTACACACGCTTGATTCTCTTTCGGAGACATAGCAATCCATAGGTTTTAAGATACTTACTAGTTAGGTACATTCTTAGGCGTTTAATATGGGGTGTTGAGTCCATTTCGTTGAGCAAGGAGTAGCTCTTGCCTGTTACATATTTGGCTTAAGGAAATTTATCTGTGCTCATTTCAATCTCTGGTTTTATGCAGCACCCCAACTCCCCTTTCCCCTTAAGCAAGCATAAGTTGGTTTTCTAAATTTGAGACCCTCTTCTGTTTTGTAATCAGGTTCCTGTGTAGCCAAGTTTACATTCCGTGTATTACTGATATCTTATGATGTTTCTTTTTCTGTGTGACTTATTTCAGTTAGAATCATCATACCTGAATCCACTCATTATGCTGCTACGGGCCTGATGACATAGATTTCATTGCTGAGTGATATTGCTTTGTACGTAAGTACCACAACTTCTTTATCCATTTTTCGCTTTCTGCGATATTGAACTTGTACCATAAACGAGGTTCTTGTAAACAGAGCCATCCCAAATTTTGGGGTGGCTGTGTCTTTTTTATTTTAATTTCCCTAAGCTATAGGACCATAATTGGAAGTGCCCTAGGCTCTGTTGCTTTGTTTTTTAGATGTTTCAGGAAACACCATACATATCTCCCGATTGGCTGTTGGCAATTTACATCCCGCCGATCAGCATAACAACGCTCCCAGTTCTCCATGGCCTGTCCTGCCTTTCTGGATTTTACACTTTTTTCACATGGCCCTTTTGACCGGGGGGAAGTGAGACTTCATTATAGTGTAGATTTCCTTTTCAAGCTTCCTTGGTTGGCCTAAAAGGGCGTATGTGTTTTTTCCTGAATATATTCAGGAAAAAACACATACGCCCTTTTTTGCCAAGTGTATCATTGTCAACGTTCTGCCTCTTTTCCTATGCTATAAATGCAGTTGCAGTCTACCTCCTGAAATCGGTTTCCTGCAATTCTGCCCCGCTTTGAAATCCTCTTGGCAGCCATTCTTCAGTATATTTTTGGATGATTGCTGTCATTTATAACTCTGCAGGTTTGTGAATTACAGTGCCCCTGAGCTCCTTTCTTCAACTCACTTGCTTGTAAGCTGGCCGCAACACCACAGGATTGCTTCAGGCCCTAATCTTGTTCTGGCACGGCAAGCTGAGCCTTTGGTTAATTCCTCTTCCTGGTGGGAAATGAGAGTTAAATTTGCCCATCCAGACACCTCCAGCTAGTCTCTCATTGGTTCTCCCTATTCCCGTTCATCTTCCGCTGAAATTGCAAACTGCGCAAAACAAGAGGTTAAAGGCACTGACTCTCCAAGTCGGGAGAGTGTTAGTAAAGCGTCTGGAATGTTGCACCCGAGTACCAGGGGACGAGAACTGAGACATATTGGAACACGTCTCCCGATCACACGGTTGATCATACTCTGGGCTCCTCATGCATGTTTTAGCTGAAGGAAGAATCCCTTAAACCTGGAGAGTTGAGACTTGTGGAATGGGTACAATGCAATATGACCTCCAAGGGTCTTCATTTGCTCAGCGAACCTCTCCAATCCTATCACTGCTGCGTTTATGTCCCTGTACACACACTTGATTCTCTTTCGGAGACATAGAAATCCATAGGTTTTCAGATACTTACTAGTCAAGTACATTCTTAGGCGTTTAATATGGGGTGTTGAGTCCATTTCGTTGAGCAAGGAGTAGCTCTTGTCTATTCCATATTTGGCTTAAGGAACTTTATCTGTGCTCATTTCAATCTCTGGTTTTATGCAGCACCCCAACTCAACTTTCCCCTTAAGCAAACGTAAGTTGGTTTTCTAAATTTGAGACCCTCTTCTGTTTTGTAATCCAGTTCCTCTGTAGCCAAGTTTACATTCCGTGTATTAGTGATATCTTATGTTTCTTTTTCTGTGTGACTTATTTCAGTTAGAATCATCACACCTGAATCCACTCATTATGCTGCTACGGGCCTGATGACATAGATTTCATTGCTGAGTGATATTGCATTGTACGTAAGTACCACAACTTCTTTATCCATTTTTCGCTTTCTGCGATATTGAAGTTGTACCGTAAACGAGGTTCTTGTAAACAGAGCCGTCCCAAACTTTGGGGTGGCTGTGTCTTTTTGATTTTAATTTCCCTAAGCTATAGGACCATAAGTGGAAGTGCCCTTGGCTCTGTTGCTTTGTTTTTTACATGTTTCAGGAAACACCATACACTTCTCCAGAGTGGCTGTTGGCAACTTACATCCCGCCCATCAGCATAACAAGGCTCCCAGTTCTCCATGGCCTGTCCTGCCTTTCTGGATGTTACACTTTTTTCAGATGGCCCTTTTGACCGGGGGGAATTGAGACTTCATTGTAGTGCAGATTTCCTTTGCAAGCTTGCTTGGTTGGCCAAAAAGGGCGTATGCGTCTTTTCCTGAATATATTCAGGAGAAAATGCATACGCCCATTTTGGCCAAGTGCATCATTGTCGACGTTCTGCCTCTTTTCCTATGCTTTAAATGCAATTCCAGTCTACCTCCTGAAATCGCATTCCTGCAATTATGCCCCGCTTTCAACTCCTCTTGGCAGCCTTACTTCAGTATATTTTTGGACGATAGCTGTCATTTATAACTCTGCAGGTTTGTGATTACAGTGCCCCTGAGCTCCTTTCCTCAACTCACTTTCTTGTTAGCTGGCCGCAACACCGCAGGATTTCTTCAGGCCCTAATCTGGCTCCGGCATGGCACGCTGAGCCTTTGGTTAATTCTTCCTCCTGGGGGGAAATGAGAGTTAAATTTGCCCGTCCAGACACCTCCAGCTAGTCTCTCATTGATTCTCCCTATTCCTGTTCATCTTTCGCAGAAATTGAAAACTGGGCCAAACAGGAGGTTAAAGGCACTGACTCTCCAAGTCGGGAGAGTGTTAGTAAAGCATCTGGAATGTTGCACCCAAGTACCAGGGGACGAGAACTGAGACATATTTCAACACGTCTCCCGATCACACGGTTGATCATACTCTGGGTTCCACATGCATGTTTTAGCTGAAGGAAGAATCCCTTAAACCTGGAGAGTTGAGAACCATGGAATGGGTACCATGCAATATGACTTCAAAGGGTCTTCATTTGCTCACCGAACCTCTGCAATCCTATCACTGCTGCGTTTATGCCCCTGTACACACTCTTGATTCTCTTTCGGAGACATAGCAATACATAGGTTTTAAGATACTTACTAGTCAGGTACATTCTTAGGTGTTTAATATGGGGTGTTGAGTCCATTTCGTTGAGCAAGGAGTAGCTCTTGTCTGTTACATATTTGGCTTAAGGAAATTTATCTGTGCTCATTTCAATCTCTGGTTTTATGCAGCACCCCAACTCCCCTTTCCCCTTAAGCAAGCATGAGTTGGTTTTCTAAATTTGAGACACTCTTCTGTTTTGTAATCAGGTTCCTGTGTAGCCAAGTTTACATTCCGTGTATTACTGATATCTTATGATGTTTCTTTTTCTGTGTGACTTATTTCAGTTAGAATCATCATACCTGAATCCACTCATTATGCTGCTACGGGCCTGATGACATAGATTTCATTGCTGAGTGATATTGCTTTGTACATAAGTACCACAACTTCTTTATCCATTTTTCGCTTTCTGCGATATTGAACTTGTACCATAAACGAGGTTCTTGTAAACAGAGCCGTCCCAAACTTTGGGGTGGCTGTGTCTTTTTGATTTTAATTTCCCTAAGCTATAGGACCATAAGTGGAAGTGCCCTTGGCTCTGTTGCTTTGTTTTTTACATGTTTCAGGAAACACCATACACTTCTCCAGAGTGGCTGTTGGCAACTTACATCCCGCCCATCAGCATAACAAGGCTCCCAGTTCTCCATGGCCTGTCCTGCCTTTCTGGATGTTACACTTTTTTCAGATGGCCCTTTTGACCGGGGGGAAGTGAGACTTCATTGTAGTGCAGATTTCCTTTGCAAGCTTGCTTGGTTGGCCAAAAAGGGCGTATGCGTCTTTTCCTGAATATATTCAGGAGAAAATGCATACGCCCATTTTGGAAAAGTGCATCATTGTCGACGTTCTGCCTCTTTTCCTATGCTTTAAATGCAATTCCAGTCTACCTCCTGAAATCGGATTCCTGCAATTATGCTCCGCTTTCAACTCCTCTTGGCAGCCTTACTTCAGTATATTTTTGGACGATAGCTGTCATTTATAACTCTGCAGGTTTGTGATTACAGTGCCCCTGAGCTCCTTTCCTCAACTCACTTTCTTGTTAGCTGGCCACAACACCGCAGGATTTCTTCAGGCCCTAATCTGGCTCCGGCATGGCACGCTGAGCCTTTGGTTAATTCTTCCTCCTGGGGGGAAATGAGAGTTAAATTTGCCCGTCCAGACACCTCCAGCTAGTCTCTCATTGATTCTCCCTATTCCTGTTCATCTTTCGCAGAAATTGAAAACTGGGCCAAACAAGAGGTTAAAGGCACTGACTCTCCAAGTCGGGAGAGTGTTAGTAAAGCATCTGGAATGTTGCACCCAAGTACCAGGGGACGAGAACTGAGACATATTTCAACACGTCTCCCGATCACACGGTTGATCATACTCTGGGTTCCACATGCATGTTTTAGCTGAAGGAAGAATCCCTTAAACCTGGAGAGTTGAGAACCATGGAATGGGTACCATGCAATATGACTTCAAAGGGTCTTCATTTGCTCACCGAACCTCTGCAATCCTATCACTGCTGCGTTTATGCCCCTGTACACACTCTTGATTCTCTTTCGGAGACATAGCAATACATAGGTTTTAAGATACTTACTAGTCAGGTACATTCTTAGGTGTTTAATATGGGGTGTTGAGTCCATTTCGTTGAGCAAGGAGTAGCTCTTGTCTGTTACATATTTGGCTTAAGGAAATTTATCTGTGCTCATTTCAATCTCTGGTTTTATGCAGCACCCCAACTCCCCTTTCCCCTTAAGCAAGCATGAGTTGGTTTTCTAAATTTGAGACACTCTTCTGTTTTGTAATCAGGTTCCTGTGTAGCCAAGTTTACATTCCGTGTATTACTGATATCTTATGATGTTTCTTTTTCTGTGTGACTTATTTCAGTTAGAATCATCATACCTGAATCCACTCATTATGCTGCTACGGGCCTGATGACATAGATTTCATTGCTGAGTGATATTGCTTTGTACATAAGTACCACAACTTCTTTATCCATTTTTCGCTTTCTGCGATATTGAACTTGTACCATAAACGAGGTTCTTGTAAACAGAGCCGTCCCAAACTTTGGGGTCGTTGTGTCTTTTTGATTTTAATTTCCCTAAGCTATAGGACCATAATTGGAAGTGCCCTAGGCTCTGTTGCTTTGTTTTTTAGATGTTTCAGGAAATACCATACACTTCTCCCCAGTGGCTGTTGGCAATTTACATCCCGCCCATCAGCATAACAAGGCTCCCAGTTCTCCATGTCCTGTCCTGCATTTCTGGATTTTACACTTTTATCAGATGGCCCTTTTGACCGGGGGGAACTGAGACTTCATTGTAGTGCAGATTTCCTTTGCAAGCTTGCTTGGTTGGCCAAAAAGGGCATATGCGTCTTTTCCTGAATATATTCAGGAGAAAATGCATACGCCCGTTTTGGCAAAGTGCATCATTGTCGACGTTCTGCCTCTTTTCCTATGCTTTAAATGCAATTCCAGTCTACCTCCTGAAATCGGATTCCTGCAATTATGCGCCGCGTTCAACTGCTCTTGGCAGCCTTACTTCAGTATATTTTTGGACGATAGCTGTCATTTATAACTCTGCAGGTTTGTGAATTACAGTGCCCCTGAGCTCCTTTCTTCAACTCGCTTTCTTGTGAGCTTGCCACAACACCGCAGGATTTCTGCAGGCCCTAATCTGGCTCCAGCATGGCACGCTGAGCCTTTGGTTAATTCCTCCTCCTGGGGGGAAATGAGAGTTAAATTTGCCCGTCCAGACACCTCCAGCTAGTCTCTCATTGATTCTCCCTATTCCTGTTCATCTTTCGCAGAAATTGCAAACTGGGCCAAAGAGGAGGTTAAAGGCACTGACTCTCCAAGTCGGGAGAGTTTTAGTAAAGCATCTGGAATGTTGCACCCAAGTACCAGGGGACGAGAACTGAGACATATTTCAACACGTCTCCCGATCACACAGTTGATCATACTCTGGGTTCCACATGCATGTTTTAGCTGAAGGAAGAATCCCTTAAACCTTGAGAGTTGAGACCCGTGGAATGGGTACCATGCAATATGAGTTCAAAGGGTCTTCATTTGCTCACCGAACTTCTCCAATCCTATCACTGCTGCGTTTATGCCTCTGTACACACACTTGATTCTCTATTGGAGACATAGCAATCCATACGTTTTAAGATACTTACTAGTCAGGTACATTCTTAAGCGTTTAATATGGGGTGTTGAGCCCATTTCGTTGAGCAAGGAGTAGCTCTTGTCTATTCCATATTTGGCTTAAGGAACTTTATCTGTGCTCATTTCAATCTCTGGTTTTATGCAGCACCCCAACTCACCTTTCCCCTTAAGCAAGCATAAGTTGGTTTTCTAAATTTGAGACCCTGTTCTGTTTTGTAATTCAGTTCCTGTGTAGCCAAGTTTACATTCCGTGTATTAGTGATATCTTATGATGTTTCTTTTTCTGTGTGACATATTTCAGTTAGAATCATCATACCTGAATCCACTTATTATGCTGCTATGGGCCTGATGACATAGATTTCATTGCTGAGTCATATTGCATTGTACTTAAGTACCACAACTTCTTTATCCATTTTTTGCTTTCTGCGATATTGAACTTGTACCATAAGCGAGGTTCTTGTAAACAGAGCCATCCCAAACTTTGGGGTGGCTGTGTCTTTTTGATTTTAATTTCCCTAAGCTATAGGACCATAAGTGGAAGTGCCCTAGGCTCTGTTGCTTTGTTTTTTAGATGTTTCAGGAAACACCATACACTTCTCCCGAGTGGCTGTTGGCAATTTACATCCCACCCATCAGCATAACAAGGCTCCCAGTTCTCCATGGCCTGTCCTGCCTTTCTGGATTTTACACTTTTTTCAGATGGCCCTTTTGACCGGGGGGGAAGTGAGACTTCATTGTAGTGCAGATTTCCTTTGCAAGCTTGCTTGGTTGGCCAAAAAGGGCGTATCCGTTTTTTCCCTGAATATATTCAGGAAAAAACGCATATGCCCTTTTTGGCCAAGTGCATCATTGTGGACGTTCTGCCTCTTTTCCTATGCTTTAAATCCAATCCTCTCCCCCTCCTGAAATCGGATTCCTGCAATTATGCCCCGCTTTCAAGTCCTCTTGGCCGCCTTACTTCAGGATATTTTTGGATGATAGCTATCATTTATAACTCTGCAGGTTTGTGATTACAGTGCCCCTGAGCTCCTTTCTTCAACTCGCTTTCTTTTGAGCTGGCCACAACACCGCAGGTTTGCTTCAGGCCCTAATCTGGTTCCAGCACGGCACCCTGAGGCTTTGGTTAATTCCTCTTCCTGGTGGGAAATGAGAGTTAAATTTCCCTGTCCAGACAGCTCCAGCCGGTCTCTCATTGGTTCTCCCTATTCCTGTTCATCTTCCGCAGAAATTGCAAACTGGGCCAAACAGGAGGTTAAAGGCACTGACTCTCCAAGTCGGGAGAGTGTTAGTAAAGCGTCTGGAATGTTGCACCCGAGTACCAGGGGACGAGAACTGAGACATATTGGAACACGCCTCCCGATCCCACGGTTGATCATACTCTGGGTTCCACATGCATGTTTTAGATGAAGGAAGAATCCCTTAAACCTGGAGAGTTGAGACCCCTGGAATGGGTACCATGCAATATGACTTTAAAGGGTCTTCATGTGCTCACCGAACCTCTCCAATCCTATCACTGCAGCGTTTATGCCCCTGTACACACGCTTGATTCTCTTTCAGAGACATAGCAATCCATAGGTTTTAAGATACTTACTAGTCAGCTACATTCTTAGGAGTTTAATATGGGGTGTTGAGTCCATTTCGTTGAGCAACGAATAGCTCTTGTCTATTACATGTTTGGCTTAAGGAAATTTATCTGTGCTGATTTCAATCTCTGGTTTTATGCAGCACCCCAACTCACCTTTCCACTTAAGCAAGCATAAGTTGGTTTTCTAAATTTGAGACCCTGTTCTGTTTTGTAATCCAGTTCCTGTGTAGCCAAGTTTACATTCCGTGTATTAGTGATATCTTATGATGTTACTTTTTCTGTGTGACTTATTTCAGTTAGAATCATCATACCTGAATCCACTCATTATGCTGCTACGGGCCTGATGACATAGATTTCATTGCTGAGTGATATTGCATTGTACGTAAGAACCACACCTTCTTTATCCATTTTTCGCTTTCTGCAATATTGAACTTGTCCCGTAAATGAGGTTCTGTAAACAGAGCCGTCCCAAACTTTGGGGTGGCTGTGTCTCTTTGATTTTAATATCACTATGCTATAGGACCATAAGTGGAAGTGCCCTAGGCTCTGTTGCTTTGTTTTTTAGATATTTCAGGAAACACCATACACTTCTCCCCAGTGGCTGTTTGCAATATACATCCCGCCCATCAGCATAACAAGGCTCCCAGTTCTCCATGGCCTGTCCTGCCTTTCTGGATGTTACACTTTTTTCAGATGGCCCTTTTGACCAGGGGGAAGTGAGACTTCATTATAGTGCAGATTTCCGTTGCAAGCTTGTTTGGTTGGCCAAAAAGTGCGTATGCTTTTTTTCCTGAATATATTCAGGAAAAAACGCATACGCCCTTTTTGGCCAAGAGCATCATTGTCGACGTTCTGCCTCTTTTCCTATGCTTTAAATGCAATTCCAGTCTACCTCCTGAAATCGGTTTCCTGCAATTCTGCCCCACTTTCAAGTCCTCTTGGCAGCCTTACTTCAGTATATTTTTGGACGATAGCTGTCATTTATAACTCTGCAGGTTTGTGAATTACAGTGCCCCTGAGCTCCTTTCTTCAACTTGCTTTCTTGTGAGCTGGCCGCAACACCGCAGGATTGCTTCAGGCCCTAATCTTGTTGCGGCACGTCACGCTGAGCCTTTGGTTAATTCCTCTTCCTGGTGGGAAATGGGAGTTAAATTTGGCCGTCCGGACACCTCCAGCTAGTCTCTCATTGGTTCTCCCTATTCCTGTTCATCTTCCGCGGAATTTGCAAACTGGGCCAAACAGGAGGTTAAAGGCACTGACTCTCCAAGTCGGGAGAGTGTTAGTAAAGCGTTTAGAATGTTGCACCCGAGTACCAGGGGACGAGAACTGTGACATATTTCAACACGTCTCCCGATCACGTGGTTGATCATACTCTGGGTTCCACATGCATGATTTAGCTGAAGGAAGAATCCCTTAAACCTGGAGAGTTGAGACCCGTGGAATGGGTACCATGCAATATGACTTCAAAGGGTCTTCATTTGCTCACCGAACCTCTCCAATCCTATCACTGCTGCGTTTATGCCCCTGTACTCACGCTTGATTCTCTTTAAGAGACATAGCAATCCATAGGTTTTAAGATACTTACTAGTCAGGTACATTCTTAGGCGTTTAATATGTGGTTTTGTGTCCATTTCGTTGAGCAAGGAGTAGCTCTTGTGTATTCCATATTTGGCTTAAGGAACTTTATCTGTGCTCATTTCAATCTCTGGTTTTATGCACCACCGCAACTCACCTTTCCCCTTACGCAAGCATAAGTTGGTTTTCTAAATTTGAGACCCTGTTCTCTTTTGTAAACCAGTTCCTGTGTAGCCAAGTTTACATTCCGTGTATTAGTGATATCTTATGATGTTTCTTTTTTTGTGTGACTTATTTCAGTTAGAATCATCATACCTGAATCCACTCATTATGCTGCTACGGGCCTGATGACATAGATTTCATTGCTGAGTGTTATTGCATTGTACGTAAGTACCACAACTTCTTTATCCATTTTTCACTTTCTGCTATATTGAACTTGTACCGTAAACGAGGTTCTTGTAAACAGAGCCGTCCCAATCTTTGGGGTGGCTGTGTCTTTTTGATTTTAATTTCCCTAAGCTCTAGGACCATAAGTGGAAGTGCCTAGGCTCTGTTGCTTTGTTTTTTAGATGTTTCAGGAAACACCATACACTTCTCCCGAGTGGCTGTTGGCAATTTACATCCCGCCCATCAGCATAACAAGGCTCCCAGTTCTCCATGGCCTGTCCTGCCTTTCTGGATGTTACACTTTTTTCAGATGGCCCTTTTGACCAGGGGGAAGTGAGACTTCATTGTAGTGCAGATTTGTTTTGCAAGCTTGCTTGGTTGGCCAGAAAGGGCATATGCGTTTTTTCCTGAATATATTCAGGAAAAAACGCATATGCCCTTTTTGGCCAAGTGCATCATTGTGGACGTTCTGCCTCTTTTCCTATGCTTTAAATGCAATTCCAGTGTACCTCCTGAAATCGGTTTCCTGCAATTCTTCCCCACTTTCAAGTCCTCTTGGCAGCCTTACTTCAGTATATTTTTGGACGATAGCTGTCATTTATAACTCTGCAGGTTTGTGAATTACAGTGCCCCTGAGCTCCTTTCTTCAACTCGCTTTCTTGTGAGCTGGCCGCAACACCGCAGGATTGCTTCAGGCTCTAATCTGGTTGCGGCACGTCACGCTGAGCCTTTGGTTAATTCCTCTTCCTGGTGGGAAATGAGAGTTAAATTTGCCCGTCCAGACACCTCCAGCTAGTCTCTCATTGGTTCTCCCTATTCCTGTTCATCTTCCGCAGAAATTGCAAACTGGGCCAAACAGGAGGTTAAAGGCACTGACTCTCCAAGTCGGGAGAGTGTTAGTAAAGCGTGTGGAATGTTGCACCCGAGTACCAGGGGTCGAAAACTGAGACATATTTGAACACATCTCCCGATCACATGGTTGATCATACTCTCGGTTCCACATGCATGTTTTAGCTGAAGGAAGAATCCCTTAAACCTGGAGAGTTGAGACCCATGGAATGGGTACCATGCAATATGACTTCAAAGGGTCTTCATTTGCTCACCGAACCTCTCCAATCCTCTCACTGCTGCGTTTATGCCCCTGTACTCACTCTTGATTCTCTTTCAGAGACATAGCAATCCATAGGTTTTAAGATACTTACTAATCAGGTACATTATTAGGCGTTAAATATGGGGTTTTGAGTCCATTTCGTTGAGCAAGGAGTAGCTCTTTTCTGTTACATATTTGGCTTAAGGAACTTTATCTGTGCTCATTTCAATCTCTGGTTTTATGCAGCACCCCAACTCACCTTTCCCCTTAAGCAAGCATAAGTTGGTTTTCTATACTTGAGACCCTGTTCTGTTTTTTAATACAGTTCCTGTGTAGCCAAGTTTACATTCCGTGTATTAGTGATATCATATGATGTTTCTTTTTCTGCGTGACTTATTTCAGTTAGAATCATCATGCCTGAATCCACTCATTATGCTGCTATGGGCCTGATGACATAGATTTCATTGCTGAGTGATATTGCATTGTACGTAAGTACCACAACTTCTTTATCCATTTTTCACTTTCTGCGATATTGAACTTGTACCGTAAACGAGGTTCTTGTAAACAGAGCCGTCCCAAAGTTTGGGGTGGCTGTGTCTTTTTGATTTTAATTTCCCTAAGCTATAGGACCATAAGTGGAAGTGCCCTAGGCTCTGTTCCTCTGTTTTTTAGATGTTTCAGGAAACACCATACACTTCTCCCGAGTGGCTGTTGGCAATTTACATCCCGCCCATCAGCATAACAAAGCTCCCAGTTCTCCATGGCCTGTCCTGTCTTTCTGGATTTTACACTTTTTTCAGATGGCCCTTTTGACCGGGGGGAAGTGAGACTTCATTGTAGTGCATATTTCCTTTGCAAGCTTGCTTGGTTGGCCAAAAAGGGCGTATGCGTTTTTTCCTAAATATATTCAGGAAAAAACGTATACGCCCTTTTTGGCCAAGTGCATCATTGTGGACGTTCTGCCTCTTTTCCTATGCTTTAAATGCAATTCCAGTCTACCTCCTGAAATCGGTTTCCTGCAATTGTGCCTTGCTTTCAATGCCTCTTCATAGCCTTATCTCAATATATTTTTTGAAAATAGTTGGCCTTTATAACTCTGCAGGTTTTTGAATTGCAGTGGCCCTTAGCTCCATTTTTCAGCTCATATTTTTGTGATCTTGCCTCATAACCACAGGATTCCTTCAGGCCCTATTCTTCTTCTGGGGCACCTTGGTGTGCCTTTGGTTTATTCTTCTTACTGATGTGAAATTAGAGTGACATGTGCCCATTGAAACTGCTACAGCTGGTTTCTCACTGGTTCCCCCTATTTCCATTCATCCTCCGCACTAACTGCAGACTGTGCGATACCAGAACTTAAAGGAATTGACTCTCCATGTGGGGATATTGTTAGTAAAGCGGCTGGAATGTCGATCTGGAGCCCCAGGAGAGGAAAAATGAGGTGCGTTTTAGAAACCTTTCCCGATCATATGGTATACCAGTCGCTGGGTTTCCCAAGCATGGTTTAGCTGTAGGAAGATTCCCTTCAACCTGGATTGTTGGGACCCTTGGAATGAGTAGCATGAAGTATTGCATTAAACTTTTGGCAGTTGCTCACCAAAGCTCACCAATCCTCTCAGCCCCAAGTGTCCAGCCTTATGTGTTATCCAGCTGTGGGTTTATATGTGGTCAATCCAGGTTGCATCACAGCCCCTGAGCAAATTTTGTAAGAATTTTTCTCTCTTTCATTGTTTCTGCGTTTTGTTTTTAAAATTTATTTCTATAATGGGGTTTAGCTCATTTTCACTGCTGTGTTTGTGCCGCTCTGCACACACTTGATTCCCTTATGGAGATATATCTATACATGGATTTTCTTTTTTTTTTTTTTTTCTTTTGCGATACGTGGGCCTCTCACTGTTGTGGCCTCTCCCGCCGTGGAGCACAGGCTCCGGACGCGCAGGCTCAGCGGCCATGGCTCACGGGCCCAGCCACTCCGCGGCACATGGGATCCTCCCGGACCGGGGCACGAACCCGCGTCTCCTGCATCGGCAGGCGGACTCTCAACCACTGTGCCACCAGGGAAGCCCAATACATGGATTTTAAGATTCTTATTACTCAGATATATTTCTCTGTGGTTTATAAGGTGTGTTGAGGCCAGTTCATTGAGCAAGGTGTAGATCTTGTCTAATATCTATTTGGTTTATTGAACGGTATCTGTGCTAATTTCAAACTCTGGTTTTATGCATCACCCCACCTCTCCTTTCCCCTTAAGCTGACATAAGTGTGTTTTCTAAATGTGAGACACTGTTCTGTTCTGTAATTCATTTCTTGTGCAGCCATATTTACCCTCCCTCTATAAGTGATATCTTATGATATGTTTCTTTTTCTGTTTGACTTATTTCAAGTAGTATTATCGGACCTAAATCCACTCTTTATCCTTCTACTAGCCTTATTACATTGATTTCATGGTGAAGAGATATTCCATTGTACATAAGTACCACATCTTCTTTATCCATTGTTCTCTTTCCTGGGATATTTAAGGTGTACTGAAGTTGAGGTTCTTGTAAACAGAGTAGCCCTAAACTGTGGTGTGCTTGTGTCTTGTTGATTTTTAGACTTCCCTAGATATATTCCCATGATTGGAAGTGTCCTATGCTCTGTAGCTCTGTTTTTTAGATGATTTAGGAACCACCATACACTTCTCCAGAGTGGCTCTCGGCAGTTCACACACTGCCCATCAGCGTATAAAGGCTCCCTGTTCTCCATGGCCTGTCCTGCATTTCTGGTTTTTACAATTTTTTAGGATGGCCCTTTTGACCGGTGGGAAATGAGACTTCTTTGTTGTGCACATTTGCATTGCTTGCTTGCTTCGTTGCCCATAAAGTGCGTATGCGTTTTTTCCTGGATATAATCAGGAAAAACGCATACGCCCTTTTGGGCCAACTGCATCATTGTCGAAATTCTGCCGTTTTTCATGTGCTTTAAAGACGAGTCCAATCTATCTCTTGAAATCTGTTTCTTGCAATTCTGTCTTGCATTCAGATCCTTTTCTTTCCCTTACCTCAACATAGTTTTGGACGTTAGTTTTCATTTATAACTCTGCAGGTTTGTGAATTGCAGTGACCCTGAGCTCCATTTTTTAAGTTGCTCTTTTGTGAGCTGGCCTCAAACCCGCAGGATTGCTTCAGGCCCTATTTTGGCTCCGGCGAGGCGGGCTGAGCCTTTTTTCAATTCTTATTCTTAATGGGAAATTAGAGTGATATGTGCCCGTCCAAACCCCTACAACTATTCTCTCATTGGTTCCCCCTCTTCCCGTTCATCCTCCTCACAATTTGCAAAATGTGTGAAACAGAAGTTTAAATGTGCTGATTCTCCAAGTGGGGAGATTCTAAGTAACGTGGCTGGAATGGTGAACAGGAGCACCAGGAGAGGATAAATGAGCTGCATTTTAGACACATCTCCCAATCACATGGTGTACAGTCCTCTGGGTTTTCCATGCATGTTTTAGCTGTAGGAAGATCCCTTGAACCTGCAGATTTGGGACCCATTGAATGGGTACCAGGTAGTATTACTTTAAAGGGTGTGCATTTCCTCACCCAACCTCACATTTCTCTTAGTGCAAACAGTTTCCAGCCTTATGTCTCATCCTGCTGTGGGTCTAGATGTGTTCAATCCATGTTGCATCACCGTCCCTGAGGAAAAGTTGTAAGAGGTTTTCTCTGTCTCTCTGTCGTTTATTTTTTTCAATTTATTACTATATTGGTTACAGCTGATTTTCAAAGCTCTGTTTCTTGCTGCTGTACATCCACTTGATTCACGTACAGAGAGACATCAGTAAATTCTTTTTCAGATTCTTACCAGTCGTATATATTCTTTTCCGGTGACTTGAGTGTGCTGAGTGCAGTTCTTTTAGCTACCGTGTAGGCCTTGTTGATTATCAGTTTGGTATTTGGAATGGTATCTTTGCTAATTTCAACCTCCTGGATGATGCCTCACCCCTCCCCACCTTTCCCGTTTAGCAGCCTTATGCATGTTTTCTACATATTTGACTATGTTTTTGTTTTGTAATTTATTTCATGTGTAGCCATTTTGGATTCCAACTTTAAGTGATATCTTATGATATGTGTCTTTTTCTTTTTGAATTATGTCACTTAGAATGATCATACGTAACTCCTCCGGAGTTGTTACAACTGGCCATAGTTCATTGATTTCCAGGCTGAATAATATTCCACTCTACCTAAGTACCACATCTCTATCCACTTTTTCCCTCCAGAGACATTTAAGTTATATCCTAGTCGAGGATCTTTTAAACAGAGAGGGGGTAAACATTGGGGTGCCTGTGTCCTCTCGATTTTTGTTTTTCCCAAGATATACGCCCATGAGTGCAAGTGCCCTATGCTCTGTAGCTCATTTTTTAGATGCTTTAGTAAACACAATACACTTCTCCAGAATGGCCGTTGGCAATATACATTTCCACTATAAGTCTCACAGGGCTCCCTCTTCTCCTTGCCCTGTCCTGCATTTCTGTTGTTTACGCTTTATGAGGATGGCTCTTCTGACTGATGCGAAGTGATATCTTTTGTAGTATTGACTTCCAGTGCCCACCTGTTTGCTTGGCTAAAAAAGTGTATGCCCTTTTCTTGAATATATACAGAAAAAAATGCATACACCCTTTTTGGCCAACTGCAATGTTGGCAATGTTCAGCTCCTTTTCTTGTGCTTAATGGCGAGTCCTTTCTACCTCCTCAGATCCCTTTCCTGCCATTCTCCCTTGCTTACAAGTCCTTTTCTCTGACTTTCCTCAAGACATTTTTCAGTGATGGATATTTTCAACTCTGCAGTTTCGTGAATTTTACTGCCCCTGAGTTCCATTTTTCAACTTGTGTTTATGGGAACTGGCCACAAAGCAGCAGGATTTCCTCAAGCCCTATACTGTTTCCATGGGCAACCCTAGCCTTTGGTCAATTCGTCTTCCCGATTGGAAATTAGAGTGACATGTGCCTGTCTGAACACCTAGGACTTGTCTCTCATTGTTCCTCATCCTTCCGCTTCATCCTCTGGACAAATTCCAAACTGTACGCAACAGGATGTTGACAGTGCTGACATCTCCAAGTGGGGAGACTGTTAGTAAAGACGCTGGAGGGGTGAACCCGAGCACCAGGAGATGAGGAGATGAGATGCCTTTTCCAAACTCTTCCCGATCAGACGGTATACCATCCTCTGGGTGTGACAGACATGTTTTAGCAGTAGGAAGAGTCCCATTCATGTAAGGAGAAAACCAGGGCTTTTTCAAAATCAGTGTCTGCCCGAAACCCAAACTGGGGAATTTTTTAAGCTACGGCTACACATATGTTCATTAAGGGCCTGGGGAAGTAGGCAGAGTCCAAACTTTAGATGATTGAAGTCTTCAGGGTCAGAAGCACTCACCACCAGCTTCCCTTAGGTTACACTTTAACTGTCATTGATAGATGACAATGACAATAAAAATATCTATTCTTTTCCAGATTATTTCCCCTTATAGCTTATTGCAAAATGTTGAGTGTAGTTCCCTGTGCTATACAGTAGTTCCTTGTTGATGATCTATTTTATACATAGCAGTGTGTATGTGTTAATCCCAAACTGTTAATTTATCCCTCCTCCCACCTTTCCCCTTTGGTAATAATAAATTATAAGATTTTATACTTCTCAGAAATGGGGGAGCTGAAAGAGAGGTATCATTTTCAATGGAAAAGCATTTAAAACAAGATTGAAGCTTTAACCAAGATTATTAGATGTACATCCTTGGAAAGAAATCACTTCGTTTCTCTAATATTGACCTGACAAATAAGACAAACCTTTTCACTGAACTTGCTTATAATAAAGTGATGGAAATATCAAATGGAAGTGTTAGAAACATCTTATTTTACCCGAGCCTTATACACTGTTCTATGTTAACTACAGTTTGGCTCACACATCTGTTCATTGAGGTTACAATAGTCTCAATTTCTGTTACTGATCCTCCAGAGTGGACCCCAACAAGTGTCCCCCTGCCCAGTGTCATTGGGGCCAACAGATCGAGACTGAGTTTGGTTCACAAGCAAAGGAAACTTTATATTTTGATCAGAGAATGGAGAGGTGAGAGCATGCACTACCCCGTGGGCTGTGGGCTGGGCTGTTGTGTAGAGATCCTGTCAGAGTCAGTGGGAGGGAGGGGGCGGAGCTCTCGAGGTCTGGGTTGGCTGCAGCTCAGGCTCTATATCGCGGAGTCTGCACTGGGCCCCAGGAGCTGAGGTGTCGTCCCAGCCATTCTGCACTAGGAAATCTGGTCTGAAGTGCCGGGTGTGGAACCTCTGCATGCGGGACCCTAGGAGCACATGAAATTAGACAAAGCACAAAGGATAAAAAAGGTTAGACTTGACTTTATTGCCCAGATTCTATTTTTATCTCCCAGGGATTTTTAATGGGCTTTGCTGGGGACAAACCCCTCCTCTGCCTTTTGTCCCGTTCCTCATTCTTGGAGTGCTGAGGGTGCAGACCCTTCTTCTGTAACTGCTGAGTGCTGAGTTGGGAGCCCTCATACCCGGGGGCGAGGGTCAGAGCTTCTCCCCAGCAGCCTCCAGGTGACGTTGATTGTCCCCAGGCCCCCTGCCTCCCTGCTCGTCCACCTGAGCACCAGCATTGGAAGTGTTATAGATTCTAATGACCTTTAAGGGTCCAGGAAAGAGATGTGCAGAGACGCTGTGGGGGCCGGTTTCACCCCGCCCCACATTTGTTCGGCCACCTTAGGCTGACCGTTTCTGCCAGCCTAGATGCTCTGACCAGTAGTCTGCGCTTTCTTCAATTAAGCCCCTGAATAAACGTACAAACAGCACCAGGTGTCAGAGCCCTGCCTGCTCAACTCCCAGACAGTCCAGGGTCAGTGGTGATCAAGGACCATGATGGCCACTGAGTCAACAGCCTTTTGAAGTAAACAGGAGTCCAGCTGGTCTTATTGGCCACCATCATCATGGTGTCTGTAGGCTTTTCTATGGTGACAGTGTGATATACGGTTCCCCCGCCAAGATTATTAGCTCCCCTCTGGGTGCAGTAAGTCCTGCAAGCAGTAGTCTACTCTTTTGGGACACACTCTTGTTGTTTTATGAGAGAAACTCCAGGTCAAGTGATGTTCACATGAGTCGTCATGGTGCCCTGTTGCCCCCGGTTATCTCTCTGGATGTTGGAGTTGGAGGGCCTCCTCACTCGAGGTTGGTGTGCCCATGAAGCGAACCCTGCAACTTCAGGGCATGGTTGGTGGTTAGGATCACCACGTGGGGTCCTTTTCCCTTAGGAGGGAGGTGGCCTTTTGGGCTGCTGATTTCCAGGTTTTTAGATACCGCCAGTATCTTGGCCAGATGTGGCAGTGGGCCAAGCCCCTTGGTGCCCGTAGTTTATCCTACCTGGATGGCATTCTTGCATTGTTCCATTTCAAGTGGTCCCAGTTTTTGCACTAATTCTCCAATGGCGATTCACCTTTCACCGGGAATGTAAAGGTCAAAGGGTTTAGCTAAATTAGGGAGTTCCAGGGCAAGGGTCTGAATTGACTGCTCTTTCCATTCTTGAAAGGCCACTTCTGGATTCTATTCAAAAGGATCATCATCTTTTCTTTTCAGTGTTTCATATAGAGGCCCAGCTAGTAGACTGTAGTTAGGGATCCAGAAGCAGCAAACCCTGGCCTCCCCAGGAACCCCTAAGCTGTCTTCTAGTTTTAGAAAGGGGTAAGGCTGAAAATGGTTTCTTCCCTTTCCTGGGATGGGCTTCTCCGACCTTCTGTGAGAACGAAGCCGAGGCAGGTCACCGCAGTCTGTGATATTTGAGCTTTTTCTTGGACAACTTCTATCCTTTATTGGCTTGGTAGTTCAGAGGCCTCCTTAGTGGGGCTGGCGATCAGAATGTAGTCTGCGTACTGAAGGAGGGTTTCCTTTTCCAGAGGTAGAACTTTTAGGTCTTTAGCTAAGCTTTCCCCAAAGATGGTGTGGGAATTTTTGCACCCTTGGGGCAAGACGGCCCGGAAGTATTGTTTTAGTTGTATGTTGAGTCCTGCCACTCACAAGCCAAAATTTCTTGTGACTCTGGGACTAATGGAATACAAAAGAAGGCATCATTGAAGACTAATACAGAATACCATGTCCTGGTGGTTGGTAGAATGACCAGCAGGGTGTAGGAATTAGGAGCAGCTGGAGGTATATCCTCGGTGGCTTCACTGACTGTCCTGACATCCTTTACCAGGTCCCCAGCAGCCCATGGGGCTCTCGTGGTCAGACCAATCCCAGAATATGGAGCTCACCTGGGCAGGTACCCCACCCCCACCCCAGCCCACGGGGCTCTCGTGGTCAGGCCCCTCCCAGGATACAGAGCTACCCTTGCAGGTACCGTGGCAGGGCTGGGCACACAGGAACCGTGCACATAGCCCTCATTGCAGAGCACCCCCAGCTCACCTGTCGCTCAGAGCTGACACAGAGCACCTCAGAGCAGGACTTGAACTAACAAACAGCAGCTGCGACAGGTCTGTGACCCTGGGCATCACTCTGTGCGGCCTCCCTCCACCTGGTCTTCCAGAGACTTCCACTGCACCCGGGGCACCAGGCCTCTGTCTCCAACCACCACCCACCCCTCCTCTCCCTGACTCCTGGGTTCCTCTCATTAGGAGAGGGTTTTCTTGAAGTTGTCTCCCACTCATGGGCCAGATAAAATGATTAGAAAACAAGCCAAAGCTGCAGCCCCTTGTCTATCCTGACTCTCAGGAGCCCACACCTGTTCCTTGGACCTGGCCGGTTCAGCAAGTTCCATTTTCTGCAACTGTGGGCCCCTGAGGGGTGATGATTGGCTGACCTGGGCAGCCTTACCGTGCCGGCCAGCCCTCCCCAGGTGTGCCTGGGTTGAGATCAATATAAATACCACTCCAGGCAGCAAGAGGCCCTGCAGCCGTGCCTGACACCATTTTCTCTGCCCTGTCAGCAGTCTCGGGGCTGGGCTGGTGGGAGGGAGTGAGAGGCCACGGCTTTGTGGGTGGCCCAGTGTGAGTGGGGCTCTGCTGGACTTTCTGCAGCAGTTGCCAGGCTGCCACCTGCTAAAGAAGAGGATGTGTCACCCATACCTGCTGCTGGAATTTCTCCCTGGGCAGAGGTGAGGAAGGAAAAAAGCAGTGGGGGCAGGGACAGGACGGGTATCTCAGGCAGGGAAATGGAAATCTTCCAGAAGAGCACCCAGGGCCAGGACCATCCTGGCTGGCCTGCAGGCACCAAGTCGGCCGGTATGCTGTCACTCGTGTGGCTCTATGGCCCTTCCTCTAGGCTTTCAAGTCCTTGTATATATTCAGGTGTTTTACCTGGGACGGGTGGGAATAGTTCAGCAGCAACTGGCCTGGGGCTCAGCTCACGTTTACTCACAGATGCCTCGGCACGGTGCCCCAGCTTTGCAATGAGGTCGCTTGTTGCGTGGGGGCTGCTGGCTGAATGGGAGACGATTCCCCACCACTGACCAACTTCAGAATTGTTTACAACTGGAGCAAGTGCCCTGATACGGTTTTCCTCTGTGGAACTGGTGGGTTCTGTGTTTTTTTTCTCTTTTTCGTTTTTGGTTCAAGGTAGATTTTATTCCTCTTTTTTGTATTTACAGATATAAGCATGGAAATAATTTATTCATATAAATACATGTATGTGAAGGGAATAATTGTTTTTTCTGTTTTATTTTTTAAATTTTATTTCTTTTTAATTTTGAATTTTATTTTATATTTTTATACAGCAGGTTCTTATTGGTTATCTATTTTATACATATAAATGTATACATGCCAATCCCAGTCTCACAACTCCTCCCACCACCAACCCCCCCAACAGCTTTCCCCCTTGTTGTCCATACGTTTGTTGTCTACATGTGTTGCTCTATTTATGCCTTGCAAAATGGTTAATCTGTACAGTTTTTCTAGGTTCCACATATATGCATGAATATACAAGATTTGTTTTTCTCTTTCTGACTTACTTCACTCTGTATGACAGTCTCTAGATCCATCGACGTCTCTACAAATGACCCAATTTCATTCCTTTTCATGGCTTAGTAATATTCCATTTTATATATGTACCACTGCTTTATGCATTCGTCTGTCTGTGGGCATTTAGGTTGCTTCCATTACCTCGATATTGTAAAGAGTGAGGCAATGAACATTGCGGTGAATGTCTCTTTTTGATTTATGGTTTTGTCTGGGTATATGTCCAGAACTGGGATTGCTGTATCATATGGTAATTCTACTGTTAGTTTCTTAAGAAACTCCATATTGTTCTCCATAGTGACTGTATCAATTTATTTTCCCAACAATAGTGGAAGAGGGTTCTTTTTCTCCACACCCTTTCCAGCATTTTTTGTTTGTAGATTTTCTGATGATGCCCATTCTACCAGGTGTGAGGTGATACCTCATTGTTGAGTCCATTTCCTTGAGCAAGGGGTAGGTCTTGTCTATTACATATTTAGCTTATGGAACGGTATCTGTGCTAATTTCAAACTCTGGTTTTATGCAGCACCCCAATTCACCTTTCCCCTTAAGCAAGCATAAGTTGGTTTTCTAAACATGAGAGCCTGTTCTGTTTTGTAATTCAGTTCATGTGTAGCCAAGTTCTTATTCCATGTATTAGTGGTACCTTATGATGTTTCTTTTTCTGTGTGACTTTTTTCACTTAGAATCACCATGCCTGAATCTACTCATTAGGCTGGTACGGGCCTGGTGACATAGTTTTCATTGCTGAGAGGTATTCTGTTGTACGTAAGTACTGCAACTTCTTTATCCATTATTTGCTCTCTGGCATATTTAACTTGTGCTGCAGAAGAGGTTCCTGTAAACAGAGCCGTCCCAAATTTTCGGGTGGCTGTGTCTTTTTGATTTTAATTTCCCTAAGCTATAGGACCATAAGTGGAAGTGCCCTAGGCTCTGTTGCTTTGTTTTTTAGATGTTTCAGGAAACACCATACACTTCTCCAGAGTGGCTGTTGGCAATTTACATCCCGCCCATCAGTATAACAAGGCTCCCAGTTCTCCATGGCCTGTCCTGCCTTTCTGGATTTTACACTTTTTTCAGATGGCCCTTTTGACCGGGGGAAAGTGAGACTTCATTGTAGTGCAGATTTCCTTTGCAAGCTTGCTTGGTTGGCCAAAAAGGGCGTATGCGTTTTTTCCTGAATATATTCAGGAAAAAACGCATACGGCCTTTTTGGCCAAGTGCATCACTGTCGACGTTCTGCCTCTTTTCCTATGCTTTAAATGCAATTCCAGTCTACCTCCTGAAATCGGTTTCCTGCAATTCTGCCCCGCTTTCAAGTCCTCTTGGCAGCCTTACTTCAGTATATTTTTGGACGATAGCTGTCATTTATAACTCTGCAGGTTTGTGAATTACAGTGCCCCTGAGCTCCTTTCTTCAACTCGCTTTCTTGTGAGCTGGCCGCAAGACCGCAGGATTGCTTCAGGCCCTAATCTTGTTCTGGCATTGCACGCTGAACCTTTGGTTAATTCCTCTTCCTGGTGGGAAATGAGAGTTAAATTTGCCCGTCCAGACACCTCCAGCTAGTCTCTCATTGGTTCTCCCTATTCCTGTTCATCTTCCGCAGAAATTGCAAACTGGGCCAAACAGGAGGTTAAAGGCACTGACTCTCCAAGTCGGGAGAGTGTTAGTAAACGTCTGGAATGTTGCACCCGAGTACCAGGGGACGAGAACTGAGACATATTGGAACACGTCTCCCGATCACACGGTTGATCATAATCTGGGTTCCACATGCATGCTTTAGCTGAAGGAAGAATCCCTTAAACGTGGAGAGTTGAGACCCGTGGAATGGGTACCATGCAATATGACTTCAAAGGGTCTTCATTTGCTCACCGAACCTCTCCAATCCTATCACTGCTGCATTTACGCCCCTGTACACACGCTTGATTCTCTTTTGGAGACATAGCAATCCATAGGTTTTTAGATACTTTCTAGTCAGCTACATTCTTAGGCGTTTAATATGGGGTGTTGAGTCCATTTCGTTGAGCAAGGAGTAGCTCTTGTCTATTACATATTTGGCTTAAAGAACTTTATCTGTGCTCATTTTAATCTCTGGTTTTATGCAGCACACCAACTCACCTTTCCCCTTAAGCAAGCATAAGTTGGTTTTCTAAATTTGAGACCCTGTTCTCTTTTGTAATCCAGTTCCTGTGTAGCCAAGTTTACATTCCGTGTATTAGTGATATCTTATGATGTTTCTTTTTCTGTGTGAATTATTTCAGTTAGAATCATCATACCTGAATCCACTCATTATGCTGCTACGGGCCTGATGACATAGATATCATTGCTGAGTGATATTGCATTGTACATAAGTAGCACAACTTCTTTATCCATTTTTCACTTTCTGCGATATTGAACTAGTCTTGTAACGAGTTTCTTGTAAACAGAGCTGTCCCAAAGTTTGGGGTGGCTGTGTCTTTTTGATTTTAATTTCCCTAAGCTATAGGGCCATAAGTGGAAGTGCCCTAGGCTCTGTTGCTTTGTTTTTTAGATGTTTCAGGAAACACCATACACTTCTCCAGAGTGGCTGTTGGCAATATACATCCCGCCCATCAGCATAACAAGGCTCCCAGTTCTCCATGGCCTGTCCTGCCTTTTTGGATTTTACACTTTTTTCAGATGGCCCTTTTGACCGGGGGGAAGTGAGACTTCATTGTAGTGCAGATTTCCTTTGCAAGCTTGCTTGGTTGCCCAAAAAGGGCGTATGCGTTTTCTCCTGAATATATTCAGGAAAAAACGAATACGCCCTTTTTGGCCAAGTGCATCATTGTCGACGTTCTGCCTCTTTTCCTATGCTTTAAATGCAATTCCAGTCTACCTCCTGAAATCGGTATCCTGCAATTCTGCCCCGCTTTCAAGTCCTCTTGGCAGCCTTACTTCAGTATATTTTTGGACGAGAGCTGTCATTTATAACTCTGCAGGTTTGTGAATTACAGTGCCCCTGAGCTCCTTTCTTCAACTCGCTTTCTTGTGAGCTGGCCGCAACACCGCAGGATTGCTTCAGGCCCTAATCTGGTTCCGGCACGGCACGCTGAGCCTTTGGTTAATTCCTCTTCCTGGTGGGAAATGAGAGTTAAATTTGCCCGTCCAGACACCTCCAGCTAGTCTCTCATTGGTTCTCCCTATTCCAGTTCATCTTCCGCATAAATTGCAAACTGGGCCAAACAAGAGGTTAAAGGCACTGACTCTCCAACTCGGGAGAGTGTTAGTAAAGCGTCTGGAATGTTGCACCCGAGTACCAGGGGACGAAAACTGAGAAATATTGGAATACGTCTCCCGATCACACGGTTGATCATACTCTGGGTTCCACATGCATGTTTTAGATGAAGGAAGAATCCCTTAAACCTGGAGAGTTGAGACCCCTGGAATGGGTACCATGCAATATGACTTTAAAGGGTCTTCATGTGCTCACCGAACCTCTCCAATCCTATCACTGCAGCGTTTATGCCCCTGTACACACGCTTGATTCTCTTTCAGAGACATAGCAATCCATAGGTTTTAAGATACTTACTAGTCAGCTACATTCTTAGGAGTTTAATATGGGGTGTTGAGTCCATTTCGTTGAGCAACGAATAGCTCTTGTCTATTACATGTTTGGCTTAAGGAAATTTATCTGTGCTGATTTCAATCTCTGGTTTTATGCAGCACCCCAACTCACCTTTCCACTTAAGCAAGCATAAGTTGGTTTTCTAAATTTGAGACCCTGTTCTGTTTTGTAATCCAGTTCCTGTGTAGCCAAGTTTACATTCCGTGTATTAGTGATATCTTATGATGTTACTTTTTCTGTGTGACTTATTTCAGTTAGAATCATCATACCTGAATCCACTCATTATGCTGCTACGGGCCTGATGACATAGATTTCATTGCTGAGTGATATTGCATTGTACGTAAGAACCACACCTTCTTTATCCATTTTTCGCTTTCTGCAATATTGAACTTGTCCCGTAAATGAGGTTCTGTAAACAGAGCCGTCCCAAACTTTGGGGTGGCTGTGTCTCTTTGATTTTAATATCACTATGCTATAGGACCATAAGTGGAAGTGCCCTAGGCTCTGTTGCTTTGTTTTTTAGATATTTCAGGAAACACCATACACTTCTCCCCAGTGGCTGTTTGCAATATACATCCCGCCCATCAGCATAACAAGGCTCCCAGTTCTCCATGGCCTGTCCTGCCTTTCTGGATGTTACACTTTTTTCAGATGGCCCTTTTGACCAGGGGGAAGTGAGACTTCATTATAGTGCAGATTTCCGTTGCAAGCTTGTTTGGTTGGCCAAAAAGTGCGTATGCTTTTTTTCCTGAATATATTCAGGAAAAAACGCATACGCCCTTTTTGGCCAAGAGCATCATTGTCGACGTTCTGCCTCTTTTCCTATGCTTTAAATGCAATTCCAGTCTACCTCCTGAAATCGGTTTCCTGCAATTCTGCCCCACTTTCAAGTCCTCTTGGCAGCCTTACTTCAGTATATTTTTGGACGATAGCTGTCATTTATAACTCTGCAGGTTTGTGAATTACAGTGCCCCTGAGCTCCTTTCTTCAACTTGCTTTCTTGTGAGCTGGCCGCAACACCGCAGGATTGCTTCAGGCCCTAATCTTGTTGCGGCACGTCACGCTGAGCCTTTGGTTAATTCCTCTTCCTGGTGGGAAATGGGAGTTAAATTTGGCCGTCCGGACACCTCCAGCTAGTCTCTCATTGGTTCTCCCTATTCCTGTTCATCTTCCGCGGAATTTGCAAACTGGGCCAAACAGGAGGTTAAAGGCACTGACTCTCCAAGTCGGGAGAGTGTTAGTAAAGCGTTTAGAATGTTGCACCCGAGTACCAGGGGACGAGAACTGTGACATATTTCAACACGTCTCCCGATCACGTGGTTGATCATACTCTGGGTTCCACATGCATGATTTAGCTGAAGGAAGAATCCCTTAAACCTGGAGAGTTGAGACCCGTGGAATGGGTACCATGCAATATGACTTCAAAGGGTCTTCATTTGCTCACCGAACCTCTCCAATCCTATCACTGCTGCGTTTATGCCCCTGTACTCACGCTTGATTCTCTTTAAGAGACATAGCAATCCATAGGTTTTAAGATACTTACTAGTCAGGTACATTCTTAGGCGTTTAATATGTGGTTTTGTGTCCATTTCGTTGAGCAAGGAGTAGCTCTTGTGTATTCCATATTTGGCTTAAGGAACTTTATCTGTGCTCATTTCAATCTCTGGTTTTATGCACCACCGCAACTCACCTTTCCCCTTACGCAAGCATAAGTTGGTTTTCTAAATTTGAGACCCTGTTCTCTTTTGTAAACCAGTTCCTGTGTAGCCAAGTTTACATTCCGTGTATTAGTGATATCTTATGATGTTTCTTTTTTTGTGTGACTTATTTCAGTTAGAATCATCATACCTGAATCCACTCATTATGCTGCTACGGGCCTGATGACATAGATTTCATTGCTGAGTGTTATTGCATTGTACGTAAGTACCACAACTTCTTTATCCATTTTTCACTTTCTGCTATATTGAACTTGTACCGTAAACGAGGTTCTTGTAAACAGAGCCGTCCCAATCTTTGGGGTGGCTGTGTCTTTTTGATTTTAATTTCCCTAAGCTCTAGGACCATAAGTGGAAGTGCCTAGGCTCTGTTGCTTTGTTTTTTAGATGTTTCAGGAAACACCATACACTTCTCCCGAGTGGCTGTTGGCAATTTACATCCCGCCCATCAGCATAACAAGGCTCCCAGTTCTCCATGGCCTGTCCTGCCTTTCTGGATGTTACACTTTTTTCAGATGGCCCTTTTGACCAGGGGGAAGTGAGACTTCATTGTAGTGCAGATTTGTTTTGCAAGCTTGCTTGGTTGGCCAGAAAGGGCATATGCGTTTTTTCCTGAATATATTCAGGAAAAAACGCATATGCCCTTTTTGGCCAAGTGCATCATTGTGGACGTTCTGCCTCTTTTCCTATGCTTTAAATGCAATTCCAGTGTACCTCCTGAAATCGGTTTCCTGCAATTCTTCCCCACTTTCAAGTCCTCTTGGCAGCCTTACTTCAGTATATTTTTGGACGATAGCTGTCATTTATAACTCTGCAGGTTTGTGAATTACAGTGCCCCTGAGCTCCTTTCTTCAACTCGCTTTCTTGTGAGCTGGCCGCAACACCGCAGGATTGCTTCAGGCTCTAATCTGGTTGCGGCACGTCACGCTGAGCCTTTGGTTAATTCCTATTCCTGGTGGGAAATGAGAGTTAAATTTGCCCGTCCAGACACCTCCAGCTAGTCTCTCATTGGTTCTCCCTATTCCTGTTCATCTTCCGCAGAAATTGCAAACTGGGCCAAACAGGAGGTTAAAGGCACTGACTCTCCAAGTCGGGAGAGTGTTAGTAAAGCGTGTGGAATGTTGCACCCGAGTACCAGGGGTCGAAAACTGAGACATATTTGAACACATCTCCCGATCACATGGTTGATCATACTCTCGGTTCCACATGCATGTTTTAGCTGAAGGAAGAATCCCTTAAACCTGGAGAGTTGAGACCCATGGAATGGGTACCATGCAATATGACTTCAAAGGGTCTTCATTTGCTCACCGAACCTCTCCAATCCTCTCACTGCTGCGTTTATGCCCCTGTACTCACTCTTGATTCTCTTTCAGAGACATAGCAATCCATAGGTTTTAAGATACTTACTAATCAGGTACATTATTAGGCGTTAAATATGGGGTTTTGAGTCCATTTCGTTGAGCAAGGAGTAGCTCTTTTCTGTTACATATTTGGCTTAAGGAACTTTATCTGTGCTCATTTCAATCTCTGGTTTTATGCAGCACCCCAACTCACCTTTCCCCTTAAGCAAGCATAAGTTGGTTTTCTATACTTGAGACCCTGTTCTGTTTTTTAATACAGTTCCTGTGTAGCCAAGTTTACATTCCGTGTATTAGTGATATCATATGATGTTTCTTTTTCTGCGTGACTTATTTCAGTTAGAATCATCATGCCTGAATCCACTCATTATGCTGCTATGGGCCTGATGACATAGATTTCATTGCTGAGTGATATTGCATTGTACGTAAGTACCACAACTTCTTTATCCATTTTTCACTTTCTGCGATATTGAACTTGTACCGTAAACGAGGTTCTTGTAAACAGAGCCGTCCCAAAGTTTGGGGTGGCTGTGTCTTTTTGATTTTAATTTCCCTAAGCTATAGGACCATAAGTGGAAGTGCCCTAGGCTCTGTTCCTCTGTTTTTTAGATGTTTCAGGAAACACCATACACTTCTCCCGAGTGGCTGTTGGCAATTTACATCCCGCCCATCAGCATAACAAAGCTCCCAGTTCTCCATGGCCTGTCCTGTCTTTCTGGATTTTACACTTTTTTCAGATGGCCCTTTTGACCGGGGGGAAGTGAGACTTCATTGTAGTGCATATTTCCTTTGCAAGCTTGCTTGGTTGGCCAAAAAGGGCGTATGCGTTTTTTCCTAAATATATTCAGGAAAAAACGTATACGCCCTTTTTGGCCAAGTGCATCATTGTGGACGTTCTGCCTCTTTTCCTATGCTTTAAATGCAATTCCAGTCTACCTCCTGAAATCGGTTTCCTGCAATTGTGCCTTGCTTTCAATGCCTCTTCATAGCCTTATCTCAATATATTTTTTGAAAATAGTTGGCCTTTATAACTCTGCAGGTTTTTGAATTGCAGTGGCCCTTAGCTCCATTTTTCAGCTCATATTTTTGTGATCTTGCCTCATAACCACAGGATTCCTTCAGGCCCTATTCTTCTTCTGGGGCACCTTGGTGTGCCTTTGGTTTATTCTTCTTACTGATGTGAAATTAGAGTGACATGTGCCCATTGAAACTGCTACAGCTGGTTTCTCACTGGTTCCCCCTATTTCCATTCATCCTCCGCACTAACTGCAGACTGTGCGATACCAGAACTTAAAGGAATTGACTCTCCATGTGGGGATATTGTTAGTAAAGCGGCTGGAATGTCGATCTGGAGCCCCAGGAGAGGAAAAATGAGGTGCGTTTTAGAAACCTTTCCCGATCATATGGTATACCAGTCGCTGGGTTTCCCAAGCATGGTTTAGCTGTAGGAAGATTCCCTTCAACCTGGATTGTTGGGACCCTTGGAATGAGTAGCATGAAGTATTGCATTAAACTTTTGGCAGTTGCTCACCAAAGCTCACCAATCCTCTCAGCCCCAAGTGTCCAGCCTTATGTGTTATCCAGCTGTGGGTTTATATGTGGTCAATCCAGGTTGCATCACAGCCCCTGAGCAAATTTTGTAAGAATTTTTCTCTCTTTCATTGTTTCTGCGTTTTGTTTTTAAAATTTATTTCTATAATGGGGTTTAGCTCATTTTCACTGCTGTGTTTGTGCCGCTCTGCACACACTTGATTCCCTTATGGAGATATATCTATACATGGATTTTCTTTTTTTTTTTTTTTTCTTTTGCGATACATGGGCCTCTCACTGTTGTGGCCTCTCCCGCCGTGGAGCACAGGCTCCGGACGCGCAGGCTCAGCGGCCATGGCTCACGGGCCCAGCCACTCCGCGGCACATGGGATCCTCCCGGACCGGGGCACGAACCCGCGTCTCCTGCATCGGCAGGCGGACTCTCAACCACTGTGCCACCAGGGAAGCCCAATACATGGATTTTAAGATTCTTATTACTCAGATATATTTCTCTGTGGTTTATAAGGTGTGTTGAGGCCAGTTCATTGAGCAAGGTGTAGATCTTGTCTAATATCTATTTGGTTTATTGAACGGTATCTGTGCTAATTTCAAACTCTGGTTTTATGCATCACCCCACCTCTCCTTTCCCCTTAAGCTGACATAAGTGTGTTTTCTAAATGTGAGACACTGTTCTGTTCTGTAATTCATTTCTTGTGCAGCCATATTTACCCTCCCTCTATAAGTGATATCTTATGATATGTTTCTTTTTCTGTTTGACTTATTTCAAGTAGTATTATCGGACCTAAATCCACTCTTTATCCTTCTACTAGCCTTATTACATTGATTTCATGGTGAAGAGATATTCCATTGTACATAAGTACCACATCTTCTTTATCCATTGTTCTCTTTCCTGGGATATTTAAGGTGTACTGAAGTTGAGGTTCTTGTAAACAGAGTAGCCCTAAACTGTGGTGTGCTTGTGTCTTGTTGATTTTTAGACTTCCCTAGATATATTCCCATGATTGGAAGTGTCCTATGCTCTGTAGCTCTGTTTTTTAGATGATTTAGGAACCACCATACACTTCTCCAGAGTGGCTCTCGGCAGTTCACACACTGCCCATCAGCGTATAAAGGCTCCCTGTTCTCCATGGCCTGTCCTGCATTTCTGGTTTTTACAATTTTTTAGGATGGCCCTTTTGACCGGTGGGAAATGAGACTTCTTTGTTGTGTACATTTGCATTGCTTGCTTGCTTCGTTGCCCATAAAGTGCGTATGCGTTTTTTCCTGGATATAATCAGGAAAAACGCATACGCCCTTTTGGGCCAACTGCATCATTGTCGAAATTCTGCCGTTTTTCATGTGCTTTAAAGACGAGTCCAATCTATCTCTTGAAATCTGTTTCTTGCAATTCTGTCTTGCATTCAGATCCTTTTCTTTCCCTTACCTCAACATAGTTTTGGACGTTAGTTTTCATTTATAACTCTGCAGGTTTGTGAATTGCAGTGACCCTGAACTCCATTTTTTAAGTTGCTCTTTTGTGAGCTGGCCTCAAACCCGCAGGATTGCTTCAGGCCCTATTTTGGCTCCGGCGAGGCGGGCTGAGCCTTTTTTCAATTCTTATTCTTAATGGGAAATTAGAGTGATATGTGCCCGTCCAAACCCCTACAACTATTCTCTCATTGGTTCCCCCTCTTCCCGTTCATCCTCCTCACAATTTGCAAAATGTGTGAAACAGAAGTTTAAATGTGCTGATTCTCCAAGTGGGGAGATTCTAAGTAACGTGGCTGGAATGGTGAACAGGAGCACCAGGAGAGGATAAATGAGCTGCATTTTAGACACATCTCCCAATCACATGGTGTACAGTCCTCTGGGTTTTCCATGCATGTTTTAGCTGTAGGAAGATCCCTTGAACCTGCAGATTTGGGACCCATTGAATGGGTACCAGGTAGTATTACTTTAAAGGGTGTGCATTTCCTCACCCAACCTCACATTTCTCTTAGTGCAAACAGTTTCCAGCCTTATGTCTCATCCTGCTGTGGGTCTAGATGTGTTCAATCCATGTTGCATCACCGTCCCTGAGGAAAAGTTGTAAGAGGTTTTCTCTGTCTCTCTGTCGTTTATTTTTTTCAATTTATTACTATATTGGTTACAGCTGATTTTCAAAGCTCTGTTTCTTGCTGCTGTACATCCACTTGATTCACGTACAGAGAGACATCAGTAAATTCTTTTTCAGATTCTTACCAGTCGTATATATTCTTTTCCGGTGACTTGAGTGTGCTGAGTGCAGTTCTTTTAGCTACCGTGTAGGCCTTGTTGATTATCAGTTTGGTATTTGGAATGGTATCTTTGCTAATTTCAACCTCCTGGATGATGCCTCACCCCTCCCCACCTTTCCCGTTTAGCAGCCTTATGCATGTTTTCTACATATTTGACTATGTTTTTGTTTTGTAATTTATTTCATGTGTAGCCATTTTGGATTCCAACTTTAAGTGATATCTTATGATATGTGTCTTTTTCTTTTTGAATTATGTCACTTAGAATGATCATACGTAACTCCTCCGGAGTTGTTACAACTGGCCATAGTTCATTGATTTCCAGGCTGAATAATATTCCACTCTACCTAAGTACCACATCTCTATCCACTTTTTCCCTCCAGAGACATTTAAGTTATATCCTAGTCGAGGATCTTTTAAACAGAGAGGGGGTAAACATTGGGGTGCCTGTGTCCTCTCGATTTTTGTTTTTCCCAAGATATACGCCCATGAGTGCAAGTGCCCTATGCTCTGTAGCTCATTTTTTAGATGCTTTAGTAAACACAATACACTTCTCCAGAATGGCCGTTGGCAATATACATTTCCACTATAAGTCTCACAGGGCTCCCTCTTCTCCTTGCCCTGTCCTGCATTTCTGTTGTTTACGCTTTATGAGGATGGCTCTTCTGACTGATGCGAAGTGATATCTTTTGTAGTATTGACTTCCAGTGCCCACCTGTTTGCTTGGCTAAAAAAGTGTATGCCCTTTTCTTGAATATATACAGAAAAAAATGCATACACCCTTTTTGGCCAACTGCAATGTTGGCAATGTTCAGCTCCTTTTCTTGTGCTTAATGGCGAGTCCTTTCTACCTCCTCAGATCCCTTTCCTGCCATTCTCCCTTGCTTACAAGTCCTTTTCTCTGACTTTCCTCAAGACATTTTTCAGTGATGGATATTTTCAACTCTGCAGTTTCGTGAATTTTACTGCCCCTGAGTTCCATTTTTCAACTTGTGTTTATGGGAACTGGCCACAAAGCAGCAGGATTTCCTCAAGCCCTATACTGTTTCCATGGGCAACCCTAGCCTTTGGTCAATTCGTCTTCCCGATTGGAAATTAGAGTGACATGTGCCTGTCTGAACACCTAGGACTTGTCTCTCATTGTTCCTCATCCTTCCGCTTCATCCTCTGGACAAATTCCAAACTGTACGCAACAGGATGTTGACAGTGCTGACATCTCCAAGTGGGGAGACTGTTAGTAAAGACGCTGGAGGGGTGAACCCGAGCACCAGGAGATGAGGAGATGAGATGCCTTTTCCAAACTCTTCCCGATCAGACGGTATACCATCCTCTGGGTGTGACAGACATGTTTTAGCAGTAGGAAGAGTCCCATTCATGTAAGGAGAAAACCAGGGCTTTTTCAAAATCAGTGTCTGCCCGAAACCCAAACTGGGGAATTTTTTAAGCTACGGCTACACATATGTTCATTAAGGGCCTGGGGAAGTAGGCAGAGTCCAAACTTTAGATGATTGAAGTCTTCAGGGTCAGAAGCACTCACCACCAGCTTCCCTTAGGTTACACTTTAACTGTCATTGATAGATGACAATGACAATAAAAATATCTATTCTTTTCCAGATTATTTCCCCTTATAGCTTATTGCAAAATGTTGAGTGTAGTTCCCTGTGCTATACAGTAGTTCCTTGTTGATGATCTATTTTATACATAGCAGTGTGTATGTGTTAATCCCAAACTGTTAATTTATCCCTCCTCCCACCTTTCCCCTTTGGTAATAATAAATTATAAGATTTTATACTTCTCAGAAATGGGGGAGCTGAAAGAGAGGTATCATTTTCAATGGAAAAGCATTTAAAACAAGATTGAAGCTTTAACCAAGATTATTAGATGTACATCCTTGGAAAGAAATCACTTCGTTTCTCTAATATTGACCTGACAAATAAGACAAACCTTTTCACTGAACTTGCTTATAATAAAGTGATGGAAATATCAAATGGAAGTGTTAGAAACATCTTATTTTACCCGAGCCTTATACACTGTTCTATGTTAACTACAGTTTGGCTCACACATCTGTTCATTGAGGTTACAATAGTCTCAATTTCTGTTACTGATCCTCCAGAGTGGACCCCAACAAGTGTCCCCCTGCCCAGTGTCATTGGGGCCAACAGATCGAGACTGAGTTTGGTTCACAAGCAAAGGAAACTTTATATTTTGATCAGAGAATGGAGAGGTGAGAGCATGCACTACCCCGTGGGCTGTGGGCTGGGCTGTTGTGTAGAGATCCTGTCAGAGTCAGTGGGAGGGAGGGGGCGGAGCTCTCGAGGTCTGGGTTGGCTGCAGCTCAGGCTCTATATCGCGGAGTCTGCACTGGGCCCCAGGAGCTGAGGTGTCGTCCCAGCCATTCTGCACTAGGAAATCTGGTCTGAAGTGCCGGGTGTGGAACCTCTGCATGCGGGACCCTAGGAGCACATGAAATTAGACAAAGCACAAAGGATAAAAAAGGTTAGACTTGACTTTATTGCCCAGATTCTATTTTTATCTCCCAGGGATTTTTAATGGGCTTTGCTGGGGACAAACCCCTCCTCTGCCTTTTGTCCCGTTCCTCATTCTTGGAGTGCTGAGGGTGCAGACCCTTCTTCTGTAACTGCTGAGTGCTGAGTTGGGAGCCCTCATACCCGGGGGCGAGGGTCAGAGCTTCTCCCCAGCAGCCTCCAGGTGACGTTGATTGTCCCCAGGCCCCCTGCCTCCCTGCTCGTCCACCTGAGCACCAGCATTGGAAGTGTTATAGATTCTAATGACCTTTAAGGGTCCAGGAAAGAGATGTGCAGAGACGCTGTGGGGGCCGGTTTCACCCCGCCCCACATTTGTTCGGCCACCTTAGGCTGACCGTTTCTGCCAGCCTAGATGCTCTGACCAGTAGTCTGCGCTTTCTTCAATTAAGCCCCTGAATAAACGTACAAACAGCACCAGGTGTCAGAGCCCTGCCTGCTCAACTCCCAGACAGTCCAGGGTCAGTGGTGATCAAGGACCATGATGGCCACTGAGTCAACAGCCTTTTGAAGTAAACAGGAGTCCAGCTGGTCTTATTGGCCACCATCATCATGGTGTCTGTAGGCTTTTCTATGGTGACAGTGTGATATACGGTTCCCCCGCCAAGATTATTAGCTCCCCTCTGGGTGCAGTAAGTCCTGCAAGCAGTAGTCTACTCTTTTGGGACACACTCTTGTTGTTTTATGAGAGAAACTCCAGGTCAAGTGATGTTCACATGAGTCGTCATGGTGCCCTGTTGCCCCCGGTTATCTCTCTGGATGTTGGAGTTGGAGGGCCTCCTCACTCGAGGTTGGTGTGCCCATGAAGCGAACCCTGCAACTTCAGGGCATGGTTGGTGGTTAGGATCACCACGTGGGGTCCTTTTCCCTTAGGAGGGAGGTGGCCTTTTGGGCTGCTGATTTCCAGGTTTTTAGATACCGCCAGTATCTTGGCCAGATGTGGCAGTGGGCCAAGCCCCTTGGTGCCCGTAGTTTATCCTACCTGGATGGCATTCTTGCATTGTTCCATTTCAAGTGGTCCCAGTTTTTGCACTAATTCTCCAATGGCGATTCACCTTTCACCGGGAATGTAAAGGTCAAAGGGTTTAGCTAAATTAGGGAGTTCCAGGGCAAGGGTCTGAATTGACTGCTCTTTCCATTCTTGAAAGGCCACTTCTGGATTCTATTCAAAAGGATCATCATCTTTTCTTTTCAGTGTTTCATATAGAGGCCCAGCTAGTAGACTGTAGTTAGGGATCCAGAAGCAGCAAACCCTGGCCTCCCCAGGAACCCCTAAGCTGTCTTCTAGTTTTAGAAAGGGGTAAGGCTGAAAATGGTTTCTTCCCTTTCCTGGGATGGGCTTCTCCGACCTTCTGTGAGAACGAAGCCGAGGCAGGTCACCGCAGTCTGTGATATTTGAGCTTTTTCTTGGACAACTTCTATCCTTTATTGGCTTGGTAGTTCAGAGGCCTCCTTAGTGGGGCTGGCGATCAGAATGTAGTCTGCGTACTGAAGGAGGGTTTCCTTTTCCAGAGGTAGAACTTTTAGGTCTTTAGCTAAGCTTTCCCCAAAGATGGTGTGGGAATTTTTGCACCCTTGGGGCAAGACGGCCCGGAAGTATTGTTTTAGTTGTATGTTGAGTCCTGCCACTCACAAGCCAAAATTTCTTGTGACTCTGGGACTAATGGAATACAAAAGAAGGCATCATTGAAGACTAATACAGAATACCATGTCCTGGTGGTTGGTAGAATGACCAGCAGGGTGTAGGAATTAGGAGCAGCTGGAGGTATATCCTCGGTGGCTTCACTGACTGTCCTGACATCCTTTACCAGGTCCCCAGCAGCCCATGGGGCTCTCGTGGTCAGACCAATCCCAGAATATGGAGCTCACCTGGGCAGGTACCCCACCCCCACCCCAGCCCACGGGGCTCTCGTGGTCAGGCCCCTCCCAGGATACAGAGCTACCCTTGCAGGTACCGTGGCAGGGCTGGGCACACAGGAACCGTGCACATAGCCCTCATTGCAGAGCACCCCCAGCTCACCTGTCGCTCAGAGCTGACACAGAGCACCTCAGAGCAGGACTTGAACTAACAAACAGCAGCTGCGACAGGTCTGTGACCCTGGGCATCACTCTGTGCGGCCTCCCTCCACCTGGTCTTCCAGAGACTTCCACTGCACCCGGGGCACCAGGCCTCTGTCTCCAACCACCACCCACCCCTCCTCTCCCTGACTCCTGGGTTCCTCTCATTAGGAGAGGGTTTTCTTGAAGTTGTCTCCCACTCATGGGCCAGATAAAATGATTAGAAAACAAGCCAAAGCTGCAGCCCCTTGTCTATCCTGACTCTCAGGAGCCCACACCTGTTCCTTGGACCTGGCCGGTTCAGCAAGTTCCATTTTCTGCAACTGTGGGCCCCTGAGGGGTGATGATTGGCTGACCTGGGCAGCCTTACCGTGCCGGCCAGCCCTCCCCAGGTGTGCCTGGGTTGAGATCAATATAAATACCACTCCAGGCAGCAAGAGGCCCTGCAGCCGTGCCTGACACCATTTTCTCTGCCCTGTCAGCAGTCTCGGGGCTGGGCTGGTGGGAGGGAGTGAGAGGCCACGGCTTTGTGGGTGGCCCAGTGTGAGTGGGGCTCTGCTGGACTTTCTGCAGCAGTTGCCAGGCTGCCACCTGCTAAAGAAGAGGATGTGTCACCCATACCTGCTGCTGGAATTTCTCCCTGGGCAGAGGTGAGGAAGGAAAAAAGCAGTGGGGGCAGGGACAGGACGGGTATCTCAGGCAGGGAAATGGAAATCTTCCAGAAGAGCACCCAGGGCCAGGACCATCCTGGCTGGCCTGCAGGCACCAAGTCGGCCGGTATGCTGTCACTCGTGTGGCTCTATGGCCCTTCCTCTAGGCTTTCAAGTCCTTGTATATATTCAGGTGTTTTACCTGGGACGGGTGGGAATAGTTCAGCAGCAACTGGCCTGGGGCTCAGCTCACGTTTACTCACAGATGCCTCGGCACGGTGCCCCAGCTTTGCAATGAGGTCGCTTGTTGCGTGGGGGCTGCTGGCTGAATGGGAGACGATTCCCCACCACTGACCAACTTCAGAATTGTTTACAACTGGAGCAAGTGCCCTGATACGGTTTTCCTCTGTGGAACTGGTGGGTTCTGTGTTTTTTTTCTCTTTTTCGTTTTTGGTTCAAGGTAGATTTTATTCCTCTTTTTTGTATTTACAGATATAAGCATGGAAATAATTTATTCATATAAATACATGTATGTGAAGGGAATAATTGTTTTTTCTGTTTTATTTTTTAAATTTTATTTCTTTTTAATTTTGAATTTTATTTTATATTTTTATACAGCAGGTTCTTATTGGTTATCTATTTTATACATATAAATGTATACATGCCAATCCCAGTCTCACAACTCCTCCCACCACCAACCCCCCCAACAGCTTTCCCCCTTGTTGTCCATACGTTTGTTGTCTACATGTGTTGCTCTATTTATGCCTTGCAAAATGGTTAATCTGTACAGTTTTTCTAGGTTCCACATATATGCATGAATATACAAGATTTGTTTTTCTCTTTCTGACTTACTTCACTCTGTATGACAGTCTCTAGATCCATCGACGTCTCTACAAATGACCCAATTTCATTCCTTTTCATGGCTTAGTAATATTCCATTTTATATATGTACCACTGCTTTATGCATTCGTCTGTCTGTGGGCATTTAGGTTGCTTCCATTACCTCGATATTGTAAAGAGTGAGGCAATGAACATTGCGGTGAATGTCTCTTTTTGATTTATGGTTTTGTCTGGGTATATGTCCAGAACTGGGATTGCTGTATCATATGGTAATTCTACTGTTAGTTTCTTAAGAAACTCCATATTGTTCTCCATAGTGACTGTATCAATTTATTTTCCCAACAATAGTGGAAGAGGGTTCTTTTTCTCCACACCCTTTCCAGCATTTTTTGTTTGTAGATTTTCTGATGATGCCCATTCTACCAGGTGTGAGGTGATACCTCATTGTTGAGTCCATTTCCTTGAGCAAGGGGTAGGTCTTGTCTATTACATATTTAGCTTATGGAACGGTATCTGTGCTAATTTCAAACTCTGGTTTTATGCAGCACCCCAATTCACCTTTCCCCTTAAGCAAGCATAAGTTGGTTTTCTAAACATGAGAGCCTGTTCTGTTTTGTAATTCAGTTCATGTGTAGCCAAGTTCTTATTCCATGTATTAGTGGTACCTTATGATGTTTCTTTTTCTGTGTGACTTTTTTCACTTAGAATCACCATGCCTGAATCTACTCATTAGGCTGGTACGGGCCTGGTGACATAGTTTTCATTGCTGAGAGGTATTCTGTTGTACGTAAGTACTGCAACTTCTTTATCCATTATTTGCTCTCTGGCATATTTAACTTGTGCTGCAGAAGAGGTTCCTGTAAACAGAGCCGTCCCAAATTTTCGGGTGGCTGTGTCTTTTTGATTTTAATTTCCCTAAGCTATAGGACCATAAGTGGAAGTGCCCTAGGCTCTGTTGCTTTGTTTTTTAGATGTTTCAGGAAACACCATACACTTCTCCAGAGTGGCTGTTGGCAATTTACATCCCGCCCATCAGTATAACAAGGCTCCCAGTTCTCCATGGCCTGTCCTGCCTTTCTGGATTTTACACTTTTTTCAGATGGCCCTTTTGACCGGGGGAAAGTGAGACTTCATTGTAGTGCAGATTTCCTTTGCAAGCTTGCTTGGTTGGCCAAAAAGGGCGTATGCGTTTTTTCCTGAATATATTCAGGAAAAAACGCATACGGCCTTTTTGGCCAAGTGCATCACTGTCGACGTTCTGCCTCTTTTCCTATGCTTTAAATGCAATTCCAGTCTACCTCCTGAAATCGGTTTCCTGCAATTCTGCCCCGCTTTCAAGTCCTCTTGGCAGCCTTACTTCAGTATATTTTTGGACGATAGCTGTCATTTATAACTCTGCAGGTTTGTGAATTACAGTGCCCCTGAGCTCCTTTCTTCAACTCGCTTTCTTGTGAGCTGGCCGCAAGACCGCAGGATTGCTTCAGGCCCTAATCTTGTTCTGGCATTGCACGCTGAACCTTTGGTTAATTCCTCTTCCTGGTGGGAAATGAGAGTTAAATTTGCCCGTCCAGACACCTCCAGCTAGTCTCTCATTGGTTCTCCCTATTCCTGTTCATCTTCCGCAGAAATTGCAAACTGGGCCAAACAGGAGGTTAAAGGCACTGACTCTCCAAGTCGGGAGAGTGTTAGTAAACGTCTGGAATGTTGCACCCGAGTACCAGGGGACGAGAACTGAGACATATTGGAACACGTCTCCCGATCACACGGTTGATCATAATCTGGGTTCCACATGCATGCTTTAGCTGAAGGAAGAATCCCTTAAACGTGGAGAGTTGAGACCCGTGGAATGGGTACCATGCAATATGACTTCAAAGGGTCTTCATTTGCTCACCGAACCTCTCCAATCCTATCACTGCTGCATTTACGCCCCTGTACACACGCTTGATTCTCTTTTGGAGACATAGCAATCCATAGGTTTTTAGATACTTTCTAGTCAGCTACATTCTTAGGCGTTTAATATGGGGTGTTGAGTCCATTTCGTTGAGCAAGGAGTAGCTCTTGTCTATTACATATTTGGCTTAAAGAACTTTATCTGTGCTCATTTTAATCTCTGGTTTTATGCAGCACACCAACTCACCTTTCCCCTTAAGCAAGCATAAGTTGGTTTTCTAAATTTGAGACCCTGTTCTCTTTTGTAATCCAGTTCCTGTGTAGCCAAGTTTACATTCCGTGTATTAGTGATATCTTATGATGTTTCTTTTTCTGTGTGAATTATTTCAGTTAGAATCATCATACCTGAATCCACTCATTATGCTGCTACGGGCCTGATGACATAGATATCATTGCTGAGTGATATTGCATTGTACATAAGTAGCACAACTTCTTTATCCATTTTTCACTTTCTGCGATATTGAACTAGTCTTGTAACGAGTTTCTTGTAAACAGAGCTGTCCCAAAGTTTGGGGTGGCTGTGTCTTTTTGATTTTAATTTCCCTAAGCTATAGGGCCATAAGTGGAAGTGCCCTAGGCTCTGTTGCTTTGTTTTTTAGATGTTTCAGGAAACACCATACACTTCTCCAGAGTGGCTGTTGGCAATATACATCCCGCCCATCAGCATAACAAGGCTCCCAGTTCTCCATGGCCTGTCCTGCCTTTTTGGATTTTACACTTTTTTCAGATGGCCCTTTTGACCGGGGGGAAGTGAGACTTCATTGTAGTGCAGATTTCCTTTGCAAGCTTGCTTGGTTGCCCAAAAAGGGCGTATGCGTTTTCTCCTGAATATATTCAGGAAAAAACGAATACGCCCTTTTTGGCCAAGTGCATCATTGTCGACGTTCTGCCTCTTTTCCTATGCTTTAAATGCAATTCCAGTCTACCTCCTGAAATCGGTATCCTGCAATTCTGCCCCGCTTTCAAGTCCTCTTGGCAGCCTTACTTCAGTATATTTTTGGACGAGAGCTGTCATTTATAACTCTGCAGGTTTGTGAATTACAGTGCCCCTGAGCTCCTTTCTTCAACTCGCTTTCTTGTGAGCTGGCCGCAACACCGCAGGATTGCTTCAGGCCCTAATCTGGTTCCGGCACGGCACGCTGAGCCTTTGGTTAATTCCTCTTCCTGGTGGGAAATGAGAGTTAAATTTGCCCGTCCAGACACCTCCAGCTAGTCTCTCATTGGTTCTCCCTATTCCAGTTCATCTTCCGCATAAATTGCAAACTGGGCCAAACAAGAGGTTAAAGGCACTGACTCTCCAACTCGGGAGAGTGTTAGTAAAGCGTCTGGAATGTTGCACCCGAGTACCAGGGGACGAAAACTGAGAAATATTGGAATACGTCTCCCGATCACACGGTTGATCATACTCTGGGTTCCACATGTATGTTTTAGCCGAAGGAAGAATCCCTTAAACCTGGAGTGTTGAGACCCGTTGAAAGGGTACCATGCAATATGACTTCAAAGGGTCTTCATTTGCTCACCTAACCTCTCCAATCCTATCACTGCTGCGTTTATGCCCCTGTACACATGCTTGATTCTCTTTCGGAGACATAGCAATCCATAAGTTTTAAGATACTTATTAGTCAGCTACATTCTTAGGCGTTTAATATGGGGTGTTGAGTCCATTTCGTTGAGCAAGGAGTAGCTCTTGTCTATTACATATTTGGCTTAAGGAACTTTATCTGTGATCATTTCAATCTCTGGTTTTATGCAGCACCCCAACTCACCTTTCCCCTTAAGCAAGCATAAGTTGGTTATCTAAATTTGAGACCCTGTTCTGTTTTGTAATCCAGTTCCTGTGTCGCCAAGTTTACATTCCATGTATTAGTGATATCTTATGATGTTTCTTTTTCTGTGTGACTTATTTCAGTTAGAATCATTATACCTGAATCCACTCATTATGCTGCTACGGGCCTGATGACATAGATGTCATTGCTGAGTGATATTGCATTGTACGTAAGTACCACAACTTCTTTATCCATTTTTCGCTTTCTGCGATATTGAACTTGTACCGTAAACGAGGTTCTTGTAAACAGAGCCGTCCCAAACTTTGGGGTGGCTGTGTCTTTTTGATTTTAATTTCCCTCGGCTATAGGACCATAAGTGGAAGTGCCCTAGGTTCTGTTGCTTTGTTTTTTACATGTTTCAGGAAACACCATACACTTCTCCCGAGTGGCTGTTGGCAATTTCATCCCGCCCATCAGCATAACAAGGCTCCCAGTTCTCCATGGCCTGTCCTGCCTTTCTGGATTTTACACTTTTTTCAGATGGCCCTTTTGACCATGGGGAAGTGAGACTTCATTGTAGTGCAGATTTCTTTTGCAAGCTTGCTTGATTGGTCAAAAAGTGCGTATGCATTTTTTCCTGAATATATTCAGGAAAAAACACATAAGTCCTCTTTGGCCAAGTGCATCATTGTCGACGTTCTGCCTCTTTTCCTATGCTTTAAATGCAATTCCAGTCTACCTCCTGAAATCGGTTTCCTGCAATTGTGCCTTGCTTTCAATGCCTCTTCATAGCCTTATCTCAATATATTTTTTGAAAATAGTTGGCCTTTATAACTCTGCAGGTTTTTGAATTGCAGTTGCCCTTAGCTCCATTTTTCAGCTCTTATTTTTGTGATCTTGCCTCATAACCACAGGATTCCTTCAGGCCCTATTCTTCTTCTGGGGCACCTTGCTGTGCCTTTGGTTTATTCTTCTTACTGATGTGAAATTAGAGTGACATGTGCCCATTGAAACTGCTACAGCTAGTTTCTCACTGGTTCCCCCTATTCCCATTCATCCTCCGCACTAACTGCAGACTGTGCGATACCAGAACTTAAAGGCATTGACTCTCCATGTGGGGATATTGTTAGTAAAGCGGCTGGAATGTCGATCTGGAGCCCCAGGAGAGGAAAAATGATGTGTGTTTTAGAAACCTTTCCCGATCATATGGTATACCAGTCGCTGGGTTTCCCAAGCATGGTTTAGCTGTAGGAAGATTCCCTTCAACCTGGAGTTTTGGGACCCTTGGAATGAGTAGCATGAAGTATTGCATTAAACTTTTGGCAGTTGCTCACCAAAGCTCACCAATCCTCTCAGCCCCAAGTGTGCAGCCTTATGTCTTATCCAGCTGTGGGTTTATATGTGGTCAATCCAGGTTGCATCACAGCCCCTGAGCAAATTTTGTAAGAATTTTTCTCTCTTTCATTGTTTCTGCGTTTTGTTTTTAAAATTTATTTCTATAATGGGGTTTAGCTCATTTTCACTGCTGTGTTTGTGCCGCTCTGCACATACTTGATTCCCTTATGGAGATATATCAATACATGGGTTTTAAGATTCTTATTACTCAGATACATTTCTCTGCGGTGTATAGGGTGTGTTGAGGCCAGTTCATTGAGCAAGGTGTAGATCTTGTCTAATATCTTTTTGGTTTATTGAACGGTATCTGTGCTAATTTCAAACTCTGGTTTTATGCATCACCCCACCTCTCCTTTCCCCTTAAGCTGACATAAGTGTGTTTTCTAAATGTGAGACACTGTTCTGTTCTGTAATTCATTTCTTGTGCAGCCATATTTACCCTCCCTCTATAAGTGATATCTTATGATATGTTTCTTTTTCTGTTTGACTTATTTCAAGTAGTATTATCGGACCTAAATCCACTCTTTATCCTTCTACTAGCCTTATTACCTTGATTTCTTGGTGAAGAGATATTCCATTGTACATAAGTACCACATCTTCTTTATCCATTGTTCTCTTTCCTGGGATATTTAAGGTGTACTGAAGTTGAGGTTCTTGTAAACAGAGTAGCCCTAAACTGTGGTGTGCTTGTGTCTTGTTGATTTTTAGACTTCCCTAGATATACTCCCATGATTGGAAGTGTCCTATGCTCTGTAGCTCTGTTTTTTAGATGATTTAGGAACCACCATACACTTCTCCAGAGTGGCTCTCGGCAGTTCACACACTGCCCATCAGCGTATAAAGGCTCCCTGTTCTCCATGGCCTGTCCTGCATTTCTGGTTTTTACAATTTTTTAGGATGGCCCTTTTGACCGGTGGGAAATGAGACTTCTTTGTTGTGCACATTTGCATTGCTTGCTTGCTTCGTTGCCCATAAAGTGCGTATGGTTTTTTCCTGGATATAATCAAGAAAAAACGCATACGCCCTTTTGGGCCAACTGCATCATTGTCGAAATTCTGCCGCTTTTCATGTGCTTTAAAGACGAGTCCAATCTATCTCTTGAAATCTCTTTCTTGCAATTCTGTCTTGCATTCAGATCCTCTTCTTTGCCTTACCTCAACATAGTTTTGGACGTTAGTTTTCATTTATAACTCTGCAGGTTTGTGAATTGCAGTGACCCTGAACTCCATTTTTTAAGTTGCTCTTTTGTGAGCTGGCCTCAAACCCGCAGGATTGCTTCAGGCCCTATTTTGGCTCCGGTGAGGCGGGCTGAGCCTTTTTTCAATTCTTATTCTTAATGGGAAATTAGAGTGATATGTGCCCGTCCAAACCCCTACAACTATTCTCTCATTGGTTCCCCCTCTTCCCGTTCATCCTCCTCACAATTTGCAAAATGTGTGAAACAGAAGTTGAAATGTGCTGATTCTCCAAGTGGGGAGATTCTAAGTAACGTGACTGGAACGGTGAACAGGAGCACCAGGAGAGGATAAATGAGCTGCATTTTAGACACATCTCCCGATCACATGGTGTACAGTCCTCTGGGTTTTCCATGCATGTTTTAGCTGTAGGAAGATCCCTTGAACCTGCAGATTTGGGACCCATTGAATGGGTACCAGGTAGTATTACTTTAAAGGGTGTGCATTTCCTCACCCAACCTCACATTTCTCTTAGTGCAAACAGTTTCCAGCCTTATGTCTCATCCTGCTGTGGGTCTAGATGTGTTCAATCCATGTTGCATCACCGTCCCTGAGGAAAAGTTGTAAGAGGTTTTCTCTGTCTCTCTGTCGTTTATTTTTTTCAATTTATTACTATATTGGTTACAGCTGATTTTCAAAGCTCTGTTTCTTGCTGCTGTACATCCACTTGATTCACGTACAGAGAGACATCAGTAAATTCTTTTTCAGATTCTTACCAGTCGTATATATTCTTTTCCGGTGACTTGAGTGTGCTGAGTGCAGTTCTTTTAGCTACCGTGTAAGCCTTGTTGATTATCAGTTTGGTATTTGGAATGGTATCTTTGTTAATTTCAACTTCCTGGATGATGCCTCACCCCTCCCCACCTTTCCCGTTTAGCAGCCTTATGCGTGTTTTCTACATATTTGACTATGTTTTTGTTTTGTAATTTATTTCATGTGTAGCCATTTTGGATTCCACCTTTAAGTGATATCTTATGATATGTGTCTTTTTCTTTTTGAATTATGTCACTTAGAAAGATCATACGTAACTCCTCCGGAGTTGTTACAACTGGCCATATTTCATTGATTTCCAGGCTGAATAATATTCCACTCTACCTAAGTACCACATCTCTATCCATTTTTTCTCTCCAGAGACATTTAAGTTATATCCTAGTTGAGGATCTTTTAAACAGAGAGGGGGTAAACATTGGGGTGCCTGTGTCCTCTCAATTTTTGTTTTTCCCAAGATATACGCCCATGAGTGCAAGTGCCCTATGCTCTGTAGCTCATTTTTTAGATGCTTTAGTAAACACAATACACTTCTCCAGAATGGCTGTTGGCAATATACATTTCCACTATAAGTCTCACAGGGCTCCCTCTTCTCCTTGCCCTGTCCTGCATTTCTGTTGTTTACGCTTTATGAGGATGGCTCTTCTGACTGATGCGAAGTGATATCTTTTGTAGTATTGACTTCCAGTGCCCACCTGTTTGGTTGGCTAAAAAAGTGTATGCCCTTTTCTTGAATATATACACAAAAAAACGCATACACCCTTTTTGGCCAACTGCAATGTTGGCAATGTTCAGCTCCTTTTCTTGTGCTTAATGGCGAGTCCTTTCTACCTCCTCAAATCCCTTTCCTGCCATTCTCCCTTGCTTACAAGTCCTTTTCTCTGACTTTCCTCAAGACATTTTTCAGTGATGGATATTTTCAACTCTGCAGTTTCATGAATTTTACTGTCCCTGAGTTCCATTGTTCAACTTGTGTTTATGGGAACTGGCCACAAAGCAGCGGGATTTCCTCAAGCCCTATACTGTTTCCATGGGCAATCCTAGCCTTTGGTCATTTCATCTTCCTGATTGGAAATTAAAGTGACATGTGCCTGTCTGAACACCTAGGACTTGTCTCCCATTGTTCCTCATCCTTCCGCTTCATCCTCTGGACAAATTCCAAACTGTACACAACAGGATGTTGACAGTGCTGACATCTCCAAGTGGGGAGACTGTTAGTAAAGACGCTGGAGGGGTGAACCCGAGCACCAGGAGATGAGGAGATGAGATGCCTTTTCCAAACTCTTCCCGATCAGATGGTATACCATCCTCTGGGTGTGACAGACATGTTTTAGCAGTAGGAAGAGTCCCATTCATGTAAGGAGAACACCAGGGCTTTTTCAAAATCAGTGTCTCCCCGAAACCCAAACTGGGAAATTTTTTAAGCTATGGCTACACATATGTTCATTAAGGGCCTTGGGAAGTAGGCAGAGTCCAAACTTTAGATGATTGAAGTCTTCAGGGTCAGAAGCACTCACCACCAGCTTCCCTTAGGTTACACTTTAACTGTCATTGATAGATGATGTCAATAAAAATATCTATTCTTTTTCAGATTATTTCCCCTTATAGGTTATAGCAAAATGTTGAGTGTAGTTCCCTGTGCTATACAGTAGTTCCTTGTTGATGATCTATTTTATACATAGCAGTGTGTATGTGTTAATCCCAAACTGTTAATTTATCCCTCCTCCCACCTTTCCCCTTTGGTAATAATAAATTATAAGATTTTATACTTCTCAGAAATGGGGGAGCTGAAAGAGAGGTATCATTTTCAATGGAAAAGCATTTAAAACAAGATTGAAGCTTTAACCAAGATTATTAGATGTACATCCTTGGAAAGAAATCACTTCGTTTCTCTAATATTGACCTGACAAATAAGACAAACCTTTTCACTGAACTTGCTTATAATAAAGTGATGGAAATATCAAATGGAAGTGTTAGAAACATCTTATTTTACCTGAGCCTTATACACTGTTCTATGTTAACTACAGTTTGGCTCACACATCTGTTCATTGAGGTTACAATAGTCTCAATTTCTGTTACTGATCCTCCAGAGTGGACCCCAACAAGTGTCCCCCTGCCCAGTGTCATTGGGGCCAACAGATCGAGACTGAGTTTGGTTCACAAGCAAAGGAAACTTTATATTTTGATCAGAGAATGGAGAGGTGAGAGCATGCACTACCCCGTGGGCTGTGGGCTGGGCTGCTGTGTAGAGATCCTGTCAGAGTCAGTGGGAGGGAGGGGGCGGAGCTCTCGAGGGCCGGGTTGGCTGCAGCTCAGGCTCTATATCGCGGAGTCTGCACTGGGCCCCAGGAGCTGAGGTGTCGTCCCAGCCATTCTGCACTAGGAAATCTGGTCTGAAGTGCCGGGTGTGGAACCTCTGCATGCGGGACCCTAGGAGCACATGAAATTAGACAAAGCACAAAGGATAAAAAAGGTTAGACTTGACTTTATTGCCCAGATTCTATTTTTATCTCCCAGGGATTTTTAATGGGCTTTGCTGGGGACAAACCCCTCCTCTGCCTTTTGTCCCATTCCTCATTCTTGGAGTGCTGAGGGTGCAGACCCTTCTTCTGTAACTGCTGAGTGCTGAGTTGGGAGCCCTCATACCCGGGGACGAGGGTCAGAGCTTCTCCCCAGCAGCCTCCAGGTGACGTTGATTGTCCCCAGGCCCCCTGCCTCCCTGCTCGTCCACCTGAGCACCAGCATTGGAAGTGTTATAGATTCTAATGACCTTTAAGGGTCCAGGAAAGAGATGTGCAGAGACGCTGTGGGGGCCGGTTTCACCCCGCCCCACATTTGTTCAGCCACCTTAGGCTGACCGTTTCTGCCAGCCTAGATGCTCTGACTAGTAGTCTGCACTTTCTTCAATTAGGCCCCTGAATTAACGTACAAACAGCACCAGGTGTGAGAGCCCTGCCTGCTCAACTCCCGGACAGTCCAGGGTCAGTGGTGATCAAGGACCATGATGGCCACTGAGTCAACAGCCTTTTGAAGTAAACAGGAGTCCAGCCGGTCTTATTGGCCACCATCATCACGGTGTCTGTAGGCTTTTCTATGGTGACAGTGTGATATACGGTTCCCCCGCCAAGATTATTAGCTCCCCTCTGGGTGCAGTAATTCCTGCAAGCAGTAGTCTACTCTTTTGGGACACACTCTTGTTGTTTTATGAGAGAAACTCCAGGTCAAGTGATGTTCACATGAGTCGTCATGGTGCCCTGTTTCCCCCGGTTATCTCTCTGGATGTTGGAGTTGGAGGGCCTCCTCACTCGAGGTTGGTGTGCCCACAGAGCGAACCCTGCAACTTCAGGGCATGGTTGGTGGTTAGGATCACCACGTGGGGTCCTTTTCCCTTAGGAGGGAGGTGGCCTTTGGGGCTGCTGATTTCCAGGTTTTTAGATACCGCCAGTATCTTGGCCAGATGTGGCAGTGGGCCAAGCCCCTTGGTGCCCGTAGTTTATCCTACCTGGATGGCATTCTTGCATTGTTCCATTTCAAGTGGTCCCAGTTTTTGCACTAATTCTCCAATGGCGATTCACCTTTCACCGGGAATGTAAAGGTCAAAGGGTTTAGCTAAATTAGGGAGTTCCAGGGCAAGGGTCTGAATTGACTACTCTTTCCATTCTTGAAAGGCCACTTCTGGATTCTATTCAAAAGGATCATCATCTTTTCCTTTCAGTGTTTCATATAGAGGCCCAGCTAGTAGACTGTAGTTAGGGATCCAGAAGCAGCAAACCCTGGCCTCCCCAGGAACCCCTAAGCTGTCTTGTAGTTTTAGAAAGGGGTAAGGCTGAAAATGGTTTCTTCCCTTTCCTGGGATGGGCTTCTCTGACCTTCTGTGAGAACGAAGCCCAGGCAGGTCACCGCAGTCTGTGATATTTGAGCTTTTTCTTGGACAACTTCTATCCTTTATTGGCTTGGTAGTTCAGAGGCCTCCTTAGTAGGGCTGGCGATCAGAATGTCGTCTGCGTACTGAAGGAGGGTTTCCTTTTCCAGAGGTAGAACTTTTAGGTCTTTAGCTAAGCTTTCCCCAAAGATGGTGTGGGAATTTTTGCACCCTTGGGGCAAGACGGCCCGGAAGTATTGTTTTAGTTGTATGTTGAGTCCTGCCACTCACAAGCCAAAATTTCTTGTGACTCTGGGACTAATGGAATACAAAAGAAGGCATCATTGAAGACTAATACAGAATACCATGTCCTGGTGGTTGGTAGAATGACCAGCAGGGTGTAGGAATTAGGAGCAGCTGGAGATATATCCTCGGTGGCTTCACTGACTGTCCTGACATCTTTTACCAGGTCCCCAGCAGCCCATGGGGCTCTCGTGGTCAGACCAATCCCAGAATATGGAGCTCACCTGGGCAGGTACCCCACCCCCACCCCAGCCCACGGGGCTCTCGTGGTCAGGCCCCTCCCAGGATACAGAGCTACCCTTGCAGGTACCGTGGCAGGGCTGGGCACACAGGAACTGTGCACATAGCCCTCATTGCAGAGCACCCCCAGCTCACCTGTTGCTCAGAGCTGACACATAGCACCTCAGAGCAGGACTTGAACTAACAAACAGCAGCTGCGACAGGTCTGTGACCCTGGGCATCACTCTGTGCGGCCTCCCTCCACCTGGTCTTCCAGAGACTTCCACTGCACCCGGGGCACCAGGCCTCTGTCTCCAACCACCACCCACCCCTCCTCTCCCTGACTCCTGGGTTCCTCTCATTAGGAGAGGGCTTTCTTGAAGTTGTCTCCCACTCATGGGCCAGATAAAATGATTAGAAAACAAGCCAAAGCTGCAGCCCCTTGTCTATCCTGACTCTCAGGAGCCCACACCTGTTCCTTGGACCTGGCCGGTTCAGCAAGTTCCATTTTCTGCAACTGTGAGCCCCTGAGGGGTGATGATTGGCTGACCTGGGCAGCCTTACCGTGCCGGCCAGCCCTCCCCAGGTGTGCCTGGGTTGAGATCAATATAAATACCACTCCAGGCAGCAAGAGCCCCTGCAGCCATGCCTGACGCCATTTTCTCTGCCCTGTCAGCAGTCTCGGGGCTGGGCTGGTGGGATGGAATGAGAGGCCACGGCTTTGTGGGTGGCCCAGTGTGAGTGGGGCTCTGCTGGACTTTCTGCAGCAGTTGCCAGGCTGCCACCTGCTAAAGAAGAGGATGTGTCACCCATACCTGCTGCTGGAATTTCTCCCTGGGCAGAGGTGAGGAAGGAAAAAAGCAGTGGGGGCAGGGACAGGACGGGTATCTCAGGCAGGGAAATGGAAATCTTCCAGAAGAGCACCCAGGGCCAGGACCATCCTGGCTGGCCTGCAGGCACCAAGTCGGCTGGCATGCTGTCACTCGTGTGGCTCTATGGCCCTTCCTCTAGGCTTTCAAGTCCTTGTATATATTCAGGTGTTTTACCTGGGACGGGTGGGAATAGTTCAGCAGCAACTGGCCTGGGGCTCAGCTCACGTTTACTCACAGATGCCTCGGCACGGTGCCCCAGCTTTGCAATGAGGTCGCTTGTTGCGTGGGGGCTGCTGGCTGAATGGGAGACGATTCCCCACCACTGACCAACTTCAGAATTGTTTACAACTGGAGCAAGTGCCCTGATACGGTTTTCCTCTGTGGAACTGGTGGGTTCTGTGTTTTTTTTCTCTTTTTCGTTTTTGGTTCAAGGTAGATTTTATTCCTCTTTTTTGTATTTACAGATATAAGCATGGAAATAATTTATTCATATAAATACATGTATGTGAAGGGAATAATTGTTTTTTCTGTTTTATTTTTTAAATTTTATTTCTTTTTAATTTTGAATTTTATTTTATATTTTTATACAGCAGGTTCTTATTGGTTATCTATTTTATACATATAAATGTATACATGCCAATCCCAGTCTCTCAACTCCTCCCACCACCACCACCCCAACAGCTTTCCCCCCTTGTTGTCCATACGTTTGTTGTCTACATCTGTTGCTCTATTTATGCCTTGCAAAATGGTTAACCTGTACAGTTTTTCTAGGTTCCACATATATGCATGAATATACAAGATTTGTTTTTCTCTTTCTGACTTACTTCACTCTGTATGACAGTCTCTAGATCCATCGACGTCTCTACAAATGACCCAATTTCATTCCTTTTCATGGCTTAGTAATATTCCATTTTATATATGTACCACAGCTTTATGCATTCGTCTGTCTGTGGGCATTTAGGTTGCTTCCATTACCTCGATATTGTAAAGAGTGAGGCAATGAACATTGCGGTGAATGTCTCTTTTTGATTTATGGTTTTGTCTGGGTATATGTCCAGAACTGGGATTGCTGTATCATATGGTAATTCTACTGTTAGTTTCTTAAGAAACTCCATATTGTTCTCCATAGTGACTGTATCAATTTATTTTCCCAACAATAGTGGAAGAGGGTTCTTTTTCTCCACACCCTTTCCAGCATTTTTTGTTTGTAGATTTTCTGATGATGCCCATTCTACCAGGTGTGAGGTGATACCTCATTGTTGAGTCCATTTCCTTGAGCAAGGGGTAGGTCTTGTCTATTACATATTTAGCTTATGGAACGGTATCTGTGCTAATTTCAAACTCTGGTTTTATGCAGCACCCCAATTCACCTTTCCCCTTAAGCAAGCATAAATTGGTTTTCTAAACATGAGAGCCTGTTCTGTTTTGTAATTCAGTTCATGTGTAGCCAAGTTCTTATTCCATGTATTAGTGGTACCTTATGATGTTTCTTTTTCTGTGTGACTTTTTTCACTTAGAATCACCATGCCTGAATCTACTCATTAGGCTGGTACGGGCCTGGTGACATAGTTTTCATTGCTGAGAGGTATTCTGTTGTACGTAAGTACTGCAACTTCTTTATCCATTATTTGCTCTCTGGCATATTTAACTTGTGCTGCAGAAGAGGTTCCTGTAAACAGAGCCGTCCGAAATTTTCGGGTGGCTGTGTCTTTTTGATTTTAATTTCCCTAAGCTATAGGACCATAAGTGGAAGTGCCCTAGGCTCTGTTGCTTTGTTTTTTAGATGTTTCAGGAAACACCATACACTTCTCCAGAGTGGCTGTTGGCAATTTACATCCCGCCCATCAGTATAACAAGGCTCCCAGTTCTCCATGGCCTGTCCTGCCTTTCTGGATTTTACACTTTTTTCAGATGGCCCTTTTGACCGGGGGAAAGTGAGACTTCATTGTAGTGCAGATTTCCTTTGCAAGCTTGCTTGGTTGGCCAAAAAGGGCGTATGCGTTTTTTCCTGAATATATTCAGGAAAAAACGCATACGGCCTTTTTGGCCAAGTGCATCACTGTCGACGTTCTGCCTCTTTTCCTATGCTTTAAATGCAATTCCAGTCTACCTCCTGAAATCGGTTTCCTGCAATTCTGCCCCGCTTTCAAGTCCTCTTGGCAGCCTTACTTCAGTATATTTTTGGACGATAGCTGTCATTTATAACTCTGCAGGTTTGTGAATTACAGTGCCCCTGAGCTCCTTTCTTCAACTCGCTTTCTTGTGAGCTGGCCGCAAGACCGCAGGATTGCTTCAGGCCCTAATCTTGTTCTGGCATTGCACGCTGAACCTTTGGTTAATTCCTCTTCCTGGTGGGAAATGAGAGTTAAATTTGCCCGTCCAGACACCTCCAGCTAGTCTCTCATTGGTTCTCCCTATTCCTGTTCATCTTCCGCAGAAATTGCAAACTGGGCCAAACAGGAGGTTAAAGGCACTGACTCTCCAAGTCGGGAGAGTGTTAGTAAACGTCTGGAATGTTGCACCCGAGTACCAGGGGACGAGAACTGAGACATATTGGAACACGTCTCCCGATCACACGGTTGATCATACTCTGGGTTCCACATGCATGCTTTAGCTGAAGGAAGAATCCCTTAAACGTGGAGAGTTGAGACCCGTGGAATGGGTACCATGCAATATGACTTCAAAGGGTCTTCATTTGCTCACCGAACCTCTCCAATCCTATCACTGCTGCATTTACGCCCCTGTACACACGCTTGATTCTCTTTTGGAGACATAGCAATCCATAGGTTTTTAGATACTTTCTAGTCAGCTACATTCTTAGGCGTTTAATATGGGGTGTTGAGTCCATTTCGTTGAGCAAGGAGTAGCTCTTGTCTATTACATATTTGGCTTAAAGAACTTTATCTGTGCTCATTTTAATCTCTGGTTTTATGCAGCACACCAACTCACCTTTCCCCTTAAGCAAGCATAAGTTGGTTTTCTAAATTTGAGACCCTGTTCTCTTTTGTAATCCAGTTCCTGTGTAGCCAAGTTTACATTCCGTGTATTAGTGATATCTTATGATGTTTCTTTTTCTGTGTGAATTATTTCAGTTAGAATCATCATACCTGAATCCACTCATTATGCTGCTACGGGCCTGATGACATAGATATCATTGCTGAGTGATATTGCATTGTACATAAGTAGCACAACTTCTTTATCCATTTTTCACTTTCTGCGATATTGAACTAGTCTTGTAACGAGTTTCTTGTAAACAGAGCTGTCCCAAAGTTTGGGGTGGCTGTGTCTTTTTGATTTTAATTTCCCTAAGCTATAGGGCCATAAGTGGAAGTGCCCTAGGCTCTGTTGCTTTGTTTTTTAGATGTTTCAGGAAACACCATACACTTCTCCAGAGTGGCTGTTGGCAATATACATCCCGCCCATCAGCATAACAAGGCTCCCAGTTCTCCATGGCCTGTCCTGCCTTTTTGGATTTTACACTTTTTTCAGATGGCCCTTTTGACCGGGGGGAAGTGAGACTTCATTGTAGTGCAGATTTCCTTTGCAAGCTTGCTTGGTTGCCCAAAAAGGGCGTATGCGTTTTCTCCTGAATATATTCAGGAAAAAACGAATACGCCCTTTTTGGCCAAGTGCATCATTGTCGACGTTCTGCCTCTTTTCCTATGCTTTAAATGCAATTCCAGTCTACCTCCTGAAATCGGTATCCTGCAATTCTGCCCCGCTTTCAAGTCCTCTTGGCAGCCTTACTTCAGTATATTTTTGGACGAGAGCTGTCATTTATAACTCTGCAGGTTTGTGAATTACAGTGCCCCTGAGCTCCTTTCTTCAACTCGCTTTCTTGTGAGCTGGCCGCAACACCGCAGGATTGCTTCAGGCCCTAATCTGGTTCCGGCACGGCACGCTGAGCCTTTGGTTAATTCCTCTTCCTGGTGGGAAATGAGAGTTAAATTTGCCCGTCCAGACACCTCCAGCTAGTCTCTCATTGGTTCTCCCTATTCCAGTTCATCTTCCGCATAAATTGCAAACTGGGCCAAACAAGAGGTTAAAGGCACTGACTCTCCAACTCGGGAGAGTGTTAGTAAAGCGTCTGGAATGTTGCACCCGAGTACCAGGGGACGAAAACTGAGAAATATTGGAATACGTCTCCCGATCACACGGTTGATCATACTCTGGGTTCCACATGTATGTTTTAGCCGAAGGAAGAATCCCTTAAACCTGGAGTGTTGAGACCCGTTGAAAGGGTACCATGCAATATGACTTCAAAGGGTCTTCATTTGCTCACCTAACCTCTCCAATCCTATCACTGCTGCGTTTATGCCCCTGTACACATGCTTGATTCTCTTTCGGAGACATAGCAATCCATAAGTTTTAAGATACTTATTAGTCAGCTACATTCTTAGGCGTTTAATATGGGGTGTTGAGTCCATTTCGTTGAGCAAGGAGTAGCTCTTGTCTATTACATATTTGGCTTAAGGAACTTTATCTGTGATCATTTCAATCTCTGGTTTTATGCAGCACCCCAACTCACCTTTCCCCTTAAGCAAGCATAAGTTGGTTATCTAAATTTGAGACCCTGTTCTGTTTTGTAATCCAGTTCCTGTGTCGCCAAGTTTACATTCCATGTATTAGTGATATCTTATGATGTTTCTTTTTCTGTGTGACTTATTTCAGTTAGAATCATTATACCTGAATCCACTCATTATGCTGCTACGGGCCTGATGACATAGATGTCATTGCTGAGTGATATTGCATTGTACGTAAGTACCACAACTTCTTTATCCATTTTTCGCTTTCTGCGATATTGAACTTGTACCGTAAACGAGGTTCTTGTAAACAGAGCCGTCCCAAACTTTGGGGTGGCTGTGTCTTTTTGATTTTAATTTCCCTCGGCTATAGGACCATAAGTGGAAGTGCCCTAGGTTCTGTTGCTTTGTTTTTTACATGTTTCAGGAAACACCATACACTTCTCCCGAGTGGCTGTTGGCAATTTCATCCCGCCCATCAGCATAACAAGGCTCCCAGTTCTCCATGACCTGTCCTGCCTTTCTGGATTTTACACTTTTTTCAGATGGCCCTTTTGACCATGGGGAAGTGAGACTTCATTGTAGTGCAGATTTCTTTTGCAAGCTTGCTTGATTGGTCAAAAAGTGCGTATGCATTTTTTCCTGAATATATTCAGGAAAAAACACATAAGTCCTCTTTGGCCAAGTGCATCATTGTCGACGTTCTGCCTCTTTTCCTATGCTTTAAATGCAATTCCAGTCTACCTCCTGAAATCGGTTTCCTGCAATTGTGCCTTGCTTTCAATGCCTCTTCATAGCCTTATCTCAATATATTTTTTGAAAATAGTTGGCCTTTATAACTCTGCAGGTTTTTGAATTGCAGTTGCCCTTAGCTCCATTTTTCAGCTCTTATTTTTGTGATCTTGCCTCATAACCACAGGATTCCTTCAGGCCCTATTCTTCTTCTGGGGCACCTTGCTGTGCCTTTGGTTTATTCTTCTTACTGATGTGAAATTAGAGTGACATGTGCCCATTGAAACTGCTACAGCTAGTTTCTCACTGGTTCCCCCTATTCCCATTCATCCTCCGCACTAACTGCAGACTGTGCGATACCAGAACTTAAAGGCATTGACTCTCCATGTGGGGATATTGTTAGTAAAGCGGCTGGAATGTCGATCTGGAGCCCCAGGAGAGGAAAAATGATGTGTGTTTTAGAAACCTTTCCCGATCATATGGTATACCAGTCGCTGGGTTTCCCAAGCATGGTTTAGCTGTAGGAAGATTCCCTTCAACCTGGAGTTTGGGGACCCTTGGAATGAGTAGCATGAAGTATTGCATTAAACTTTTGGCAGTTGCTCACCAAAGCTCACCAATCCTCTCAGCCCCAAGTGTGCAGCCTTATGTCTTATCCAGCTGTGGGTTTATATGTGGTCAATCCAGGTTGCATCACAGCCCCTGAGCAAATTTTGTAAGAATTTTTCTCTCTTTCATTGTTTCTGCGTTTTGTTTTTAAAATTTATTTCTATAATGGGGTTTAGCTCATTTTCACTGCTGTGTTTGTGCCGCTCTGCACATACTTGATTCCCTTATGGAGATATATCAATACATGGGTTTTAAGATTCTTATTACTCAGATACATTTCTCTGCGGTGTATAGGGTGTGTTGAGGCCAGTTCATTGAGCAAGGTGTAGATCTTGTCTAATATCTTTTTGGTTTATTGAACGGTATCTGTGCTAATTTCAAACTCTGGTTTTATGCATCACCCCACCTCTCCTTTCCCCTTAAGCTGACATAAGTGTGTTTTCTAAATGTGAGGCACTGTTCTGTTCTGTAATTCATTTCTTGTGCAGCCATATTTACCCTCCCTCTATAAGTGATATCTTATGATATGTTTCTTTTTCTGTTTGACTTATTTCAAGTAGTATTATCGGACCTAAATCCACTCTTTATCCTTCTACTAGCCTTATTACCTTGATTTATTGGTGAAGAGATATTCCATTGTACATAAGTACCACATCTTCTTTATCCATTGTTCTCTTTCCTGGGATATTTAAGGTGTACTGAAGTTGAGGTTCTTGTAAACAGAGTAGCCCTAAACTGTGGTGTGCTTGTGTCTTGTTGATTTTTAGACTTCCCTAGATATACTCCCATGATTGGAAGTGTCCTATGCTCTGTAGCTCTGTTTTTTAGATGATTTAGGAACCACCATACACTTCTCCAGAGTGGCTCTCGGCAGTTCACACACTGCCCATCAGCGTATAAAGGCTCCCTGTTCTCCATGGCCTGTCCTGCATTTCTGGTTTTTACAATTTTTTAGGATGGCCCTTTTGACCGGTGGGAAATGAGACTTCTTTGTTGTGCACATTTGCATTGCTTGCTTGCTTCGTTGCCCATAAAGTGCGTATGGTTTTTTCCTGGATATAATCAGGAAAAAACGCATACGCCCTTTTGGGCCAACTGCATCATTGTCGAAATTCTGCCGCTTTTCATGTGCTTTAAAGACGAGTCCAATCTATCTCTTGAAATCTCTTTCTTGCAATTCTGTCTTGCATTCAGATCCTCTTCTTTGCCTTACCTCAACATATTTTTGGACGTTAGTTTTCATTTATAACTCTGCAGGTTTGTGAATTGCAGTGACCCTGAGCTCCATTTTTTAAGTTGCTCTTTTGTGAGCTGGCCTCAAACCCGCAGGATTGCTTCAGGCCCTATTTTGGCTCCGGTGAGGCGGGCTGAGCCTTTTTTCAATTCTTATTCTTAATGGGAAATTAGAGTGATATGTGCCCGTCCAAACCCCTACAACTATTCTCTCATTGGTTCCCCCTCTTCCCGTTCATCCTCCTCACAATTTGCAAAATGTGTGAAACAGAAGTTGAAATGTGCTGATTCTCCAAGTGGGGAGATTCTAAGTAACGTGACTGGAATGGTGAACAGGAGCACCAGGAGAGGATAAATGAGCTGCATTTTAGACACATCTCCCGATCACATGGTGTACAGTCCTCTGGGTTTTCCATGCATGTTTTAGCTGTAGGAAGATCCCTTGAACCTGCAGATTTGGGACCCATTGAATGGGTACCAGGTAGTATTACTTTAAAGGGTGTGCATTTCCTCACCCAACCTCACATTTCTCTTAGTGCAAACAGTTTCCAGCCTTATGTCTCATCCTGCTGTGGGTCTAGATGTGTTCAATCCATGTTGCATCACCGTCCCTGAGGAAAAGTTGTAAGAGGTTTTCTCTGTCTCTCTGTCGTTTATTTTTTTCAATTTATTACTATATTGGTTACAGCTGATTTTCAAAGCTCTGTTTCTTGCTGCTGTACATCCACTTGATTCACGTACAGAGAGACATCAGTAAATTCTTTTTCAGATTCTTACCAGTCGTATATATTCTTTTCCGGTGACTTGAGTGTGCTGAGTGCAGTTCTTTTAGCTACCGTGTAAGCCTTGTTGATTATCAGTTTGGTATTTGGAATGGTATCTTTGTTAATTTCAACTTCCTGGATGATGCCTCACCCCTCCCCACCTTTCCCGTTTAGCAGCCTTATGCGTGTTTTCTACATATTTGACTATGTTTTTGTTTTGTAATTTATTTCATGTGTAGCCATTTTGGATTCCACCTTTAAGTGATATCTTATGATATGTGTCTTTTTCTTTTTGAATTATGTCACTTAGAAAGATCATACGTAACTCCTCCGGAGTTGTTACAACTGGCCATATTTCATTGATTTCCAGGCTGAATAATATTCCACTCTACCTAAGTACCACATCTCTATCCATTTTTTCTCTCCAGAGACATTTAAGTTATATCCTAGTTGAGGATCTTTTAAACAGAGAGGGGGTAAACATTGGGGTGCCTGTGTCCTCTCAATTTTTGTTTTTCCCAAGATATACGCCCATGAGTGCAAGTGCCCTATGCTCTGTAGCTCATTTTTTAGATGCTTTAGTAAACACAATACACTTCTCCAGAATGGCTGTTGGCAATATACATTTCCACTATAAGTCTCACAGGGCTCCCTCTTCTCCTTGCCCTGTCCTGCATTTCTGTTGTTTACGCTTTATGAGGATGGCTCTTCTGACTGATGCGAAGTGATATCTTTTGTAGTATTGACTTCCAGTGCCCACCTGTTTGGTTGGCTAAAAAAGTGTATGCCCTTTTCTTGAATATATACACAAAAAAACGCATACACCCTTTTTGGCCAACTGCAATGTTGGCAATGTTCAGCTCCTTTTCTTGTGCTTAATGGCGAGTCCTTTCTACCTCCTCAAATCCCTTTCCTGCCATTCTCCCTTGCTTACAAGTCCTTTTCTCTGACTTTCCTCAAGACATTTTTCAGTGATGGATATTTTCAACTCTGCAGTTTCATGAATTTTACTGTCCCTGAGTTCCATTGTTCAACTTGTGTTTATGGGAACTGGCCACAAAGCAGCGGGATTTCCTCAAGCCCTATACTGTTTCCATGGGCAATCCTAGCCTTTGGTCATTTCATCTTCCTGATTGGAAATTAAAGTGACATGTGCCTGTCTGAACACCTAGGACTTGTCTCTCATTGTTCCTCATCCTTCCGCTTCATCCTCTGGACAAATTCCAAACTGTACACAACAGGATGTTGACAGTGCTGACATCTCCAAGTGGGGAGACTGTTAGTAAAGACGCTGGAGGGGTGAACCCGAGCACCAGGAGATGAGGAGATGAGATGCCTTTTCCAAACTCTTCCCGATCAGATGGTATACCATCCTCTGGGTGTGACAGACATGTTTTAGCAGTAGGAAGAGTCCCATTCATGTAAGGAGAACACCAGGGCTTTTTCAAAATCAGTGTCTCCCCGAAACCCAAACTGGGAAATTTTTTAAGCTATGGCTACACATATGTTCATTAAGGGCCTTGGGAAGTAGGCAGAGTCCAAACTTTAGATGATTGAAGTCTTCAGGGTCAGAAGCACTCACCACCAGCTTCCCTTAGGTTACACTTTAACTGTCATTGATAGATGATGTCAATAAAAATATCTATTCTTTTTCAGATTATTTCCCCTTATAGGTTATAGCAAAATGTTGAGTGTAGTTCCCTGTGCTATACAGTAGTTCCTTGTTGATGATCTATTTTATACATAGCAGTGTGTATGTGTTAATCCCAAACTGTTAATTTATCCCTCCTCCCACCTTTCCCCTTTGGTAATAATAAATTATAAGATTTTATACTTCTCAGAAATGGGGGAGCTGAAAGAGAGGTATCATTTTCAATGGAAAAGCATTTAAAACAAGATTGAAGCTTTAACCAAGATTATTAGATGTACATCCTTGGAAAGAAATCACTTCGTTTCTCTAATATTGACCTGACAAATAAGACAAACCTTTTCACTGAACTTGCTTATAATAAAGTGATGGAAATATCAAATGGAAGTGTTAGAAACATCTTATTTTACCTGAGCCTTATACACTGTTCTATGTTAACTACAGTTTGGCTCACACATCTGTTCATTGAGGTTACAATAGTCTCAATTTCTGTTACTGATCCTCCAGAGTGGACCCCAACAAGTGTCCCCCTGCCCAGTGTCATTGGGGCCAACAGATCGAGACTGAGTTTGGTTCACAAGCAAAGGAAACTTTATATTTTGATCAGAGAATGGAGAGGTGAGAGCATGCACTACCCCGTGGGCTGTGGGCTGGGCTGCTGTGTAGAGATCCTGTCAGAGTCAGTGGGAGGGAGGGGGCGGAGCTCTCGAGGGCCGGGTTGGCTGCAGCTCAGGCTCTATATCGCGGAGTCTGCACTGGGCCCCAGGAGCTGAGGTGTCGTCCCAGCCATTCTGCACTAGGAAATCTGGTCTGAAGTGCCGGGTGTGGAACCTCTGCATGCGGGACCCTAGGAGCACATGAAATTAGACAAAGCACAAAGGATAAAAAAGGTTAGACTTGACTTTATTGCCCAGATTCTATTTTTATCTCCCAGGGATTTTTAATGGGCTTTGCTGGGGACAAACCCCTCCTCTGCCTTTTGTCCCATTCCTCATTCTTGGAGTGCTGAGGGTGCAGACCCTTCTTCTGTAACTGCTGAGTGCTGAGTTGGGAGCCCTCATACCCGGGGACGAGGGTCAGAGCTTCTCCCCAGCAGCCTCCAGGTGACGTTGATTGTCCCCAGGCCCCCTGCCTCCCTGCTCGTCCACCTGAGCACCAGCATTGGAAGTGTTATAGATTCTAATGACCTTTAAGGGTCCAGGAAAGAGATGTGCAGAGACGCTGTGGGGGCCGGTTTCACCCCGCCCCACATTTGTTCAGCCACCTTAGGCTGACCGTTTCTGCCAGCCTAGATGCTCTGACTAGTAGTCTGCACTTTCTTCAATTAGGCCCCTGAATTAACGTACAAACAGCACCAGGTGTGAGAGCCCTGCCTGCTCAACTCCCGGACAGTCCAGGGTCAGTGGTGATCAAGGACCATGATGGCCACTGAGTCAACAGCCTTTTGAAGTAAACAGGAGTCCAGCCGGTCTTATTGGCCACCATCATCACGGTGTCTGTAGGCTTTTCTATGGTGACAGTGTGATATACGGTTCCCCCGCCAAGATTATTAGCTCCCCTCTGGGTGCAGTAATTCCTGCAAGCAGTAGTCTACTCTTTTGGGACACACTCTTGTTGTTTTATGAGAGAAACTCCAGGTCAAGTGATGTTCACATGAGTCGTCATGGTGCCCTGTTTCCCCCGGTTATCTCTCTGGATGTTGGAGTTGGAGGGCCTCCTCACTCGAGGTTGGTGTGCCCACAGAGCGAACCCTGCAACTTCAGGGCATGGTTGGTGGTTAGGATCACCACGTGGGGTCCTTTTCCCTTAGGAGGGAGGTGGCCTTTGGGGCTGCTGATTTCCAGGTTTTTAGATACCGCCAGTATCTTGGCCAGATGTGGCAGTGGGCCAAGCCCCTTGGTGCCCGTAGTTTATCCTACCTGGATGGCATTCTTGCATTGTTCCATTTCAAGTGGTCCCAGTTTTTGCACTAATTCTCCAATGGCGATTCACCTTTCACCGGGAATGTAAAGGTCAAAGGGTTTAGCTAAATTAGGGAGTTCCAGGGCAAGGGTCTGAATTGACTACTCTTTCCATTCTTGAAAGGCCACTTCTGGATTCTATTCAAAAGGATCATCATCTTTTCCTTTCAGTGTTTCATATAGAGGCCCAGCTAGTAGACTGTAGTTAGGGATCCAGAAGCAGCAAACCCTGGCCTCCCCAGGAACCCCTAAGCTGTCTTGTAGTTTTAGAAAGGGGTAAGGCTGAAAATGGTTTCTTCCCTTTCCTGGGATGGGCTTCTCCGACCTTCTGTGAGAACGAAGCCCAGGCAGGTCACCGCAGTCTGTGATATTTGAGCTTTTTCTTGGACAACTTCTATCCTTTATTGGCTTGGTAGTTCAGAGGCCTCCTTAGTAGGGCTGGCGATCAGAATGTCGTCTGCGTACTGAAGGAGGGTTTCCTTTCCCAGAGGTAGAACTTTTAGGTCTTTAGCTAAGCTTTCCCCAAAGATGGTGTGGGAATTTTTGCACCCTTGGGGCAAGACGGCCCGGAAGTATTGTTTTAGTTGTATGTTGAGTCCTGCCACTCACAAGCCAAAATTTCTTGTGACTCTGGGACTAATGGAATACAAAAGAAGGCATCATTGAAGACTAATACAGAATACCATGTCCTGGTGGTTGGTAGAATGACCAGCAGGGTGTAGGAATTAGGAGCAGCTGGAGGTATATCCTCGGTGGCTTCACTGACTGTCCTGACATCTTTTACCAGGTCCCCAGCAGCCCATGGGGCTCTCGTGGTCAGACCAATCCCAGAATATGGAGCTCACCTGGGCAGGTACCCCACCCCCACCCCAGCCCACGGGGCTCTCGTGGTCAGGCCCCTCCCAGGATACAGAGCTACCCTTGCAGGTACCGTGGCAGGGCTGGGCACACAGGAACTGTGCACATAGCCCTCATTGCAGAGCACCCCCAGCTCACCTGTCGCTCAGAGCTGACACATAGCACCTCAGAGCAGGACTTGAACTAACAAACAGCAGCTGCGACAGGTCTGTGACCCTGGGCATCACTCTGTGCGGCCTCCCTCCACCTGGTCTTCCAGAGACTTCCACTGCACCCGGGGCACCAGGCCTCTGTCTCCAACCACCACCCACCCCTCCTCTCCCTGACTCCTGGGTTCCTCTCATTAGGAGAGGGCTTTCTTGAAGTTGTCTCCCACTCATGGGCCAGATAAAATGATTAGAAAACAAGCCAAAGCTGCAGCCCCTTGTCTATCCTGACTCTCAGGAGCCCACACCTGTTCCTTGGACCTGGCCGGTTCAGCAAGTTCCATTTTCTGCAACTGTGAGCCCCTGAGGGGTGATGATTGGCTGACCTGGGCAGCCTTACCGTGCCGGCCAGCCCTCCCCAGGTGTGCCTGGGTTGAGATCAATATAAATACCACTCCAGGCAGCAAGAGCCCCTGCAGCCATGCCTGACGCCATTTTCTCTGCCCTGTCAGCAGTCTCGGGGCTGGGCTGGTGGGATGGAATGAGAGGCCACGGCTTTGTGGGTGGCCCAGTGTGAGTGGGGCTCTGCTGGACTTTCTGCAGCAGTTGCCAGGCTGCCACCTGCTAAAGAAGAGGATGTGTCACCCATACCTGCTGCTGGAATTTCTCCCTGGGCAGAGGTGAGGAAGGAAAAAAGCAGTGGGGGCAGGGACAGGACGGGTATCTCAGGCAGGGAAATGGAAATCTTCCAGAAGAGCACCCAGGGCCAGGACCATCCTGGCTGGCCTGCAGGCACCAAGTCGGCTGGCATGCTGTCACTCGTGTGGCTCTATGGCCCTTCCTCTAGGCTTTCAAGTCCTTGTATATATTCAGGTGTTTTACCTGGGACGGGTGGGAATAGTTCAGCAGCAACTGGCCTGGGGCTCAGCTCACGTTTACTCACAGATGCCTCGGCACGGTGCCCCAGCTTTGCAATGAGGTCGCTTGTTGCGTGGGGGCTGCTGGCTGAATGGGAGACGATTCCCCACCACTGACCAACTTCAGAATTGTTTACAACTGGAGCAAGTGCCCTGATACGGTTTTCCTCTGTGGAACTGGTGGGTTCTGTGTTTTTTTTCTCTTTTTCGTTTTTGGTTCAAGGTAGATTTTATTCCTCTTTTTTGTATTTACAGATATAAGCATGGAAATAATTTATTCATATAAATACATGTATGTGAAGGGAATAATTGTTTTTTCTGTTTTATTTTTTAAATTTTATTTCTTTTTAATTTTGAATTTTATTTTATATTTTTATACAGCAGGTTCTTATTGGTTATCTATTTTATACATATAAATGTATACATGCCAATCCCAGTCTCTCAACTCCTCCCACCACCACCACCCCAACAGCTTTCCCCCCTTGTTGTCCATACGTTTGTTGTCTACATCTGTTGCTCTATTTATGCCTTGCAAAATGGTTAACCTGTACAGTTTTTCTAGGTTCCACATATATGCATGAATATACAAGATTTGTTTTTCTCTTTCTGACTTACTTCACTCTGTATGACAGTCTCTAGATCCATCGACGTCTCTACAAATGACCCAATTTCATTCCTTTTCATGGCTTAGTAATATTCCATTTTATATATGTACCACAGCTTTATGCATTCGTCTGTCTGTGGGCATTTAGGTTGCTTCCATTACCTCGATATTGTAAAGAGTGAGGCAATGAACATTGCGGTGAATGTCTCTTTTTGATTTATGGTTTTGTCTGGGTATATGTCCAGAACTGGGATTGCTGTATCATATGGTAATTCTACTGTTAGTTTCTTAAGAAACTCCATATTGTTCTCCATAGTGACTGTATCAATTTATTTTCCCAACAATAGTGGAAGAGGGTTCTTTTTCTCCACACCCTTTCCAGCATTTTTTGTTTGTAGATTTTCTGATGATGCCCATTCTACCAGGTGTGAGGTGATATCTCATTGTTGAGTCCATTTCCTTGAGCAAGGGGTAGGTCTTGTCTATTACATATTTAGCTTATGGAACGGTATCTGTGCTAATTTCAAACTCAGGTTTTGTGCAGCACCCAACTCACCTTCCCCCTTAAGCAAGCATAAGTTGGTTTTCTAAACATGAGACCCTGTTCTGTTTTGTAATTCAGTTCATGTGTAGCCAAGTTCTCATTCCATGTATTAGTGGTACCTTATGATGTTTTTTTTCTGTGTGACATTTTTTACTTAGAATCACCGTGCCTCAATCCACTCATTATGCTGGTACGGGCCTGGTGACATAGTTTTCATTGCTGAGAGGTATTCTGTTGTACGTAAGTACCGCAACTTCTTTATCCATTATTTGCTCTCTGGCATATTTAACTTGTGCTGCAGAAGAGGTTCCTGTAAACAGAGCCGTCCCAAATTTTGGGGTGGCTGTGTCTTTTTGATTTTAATTTCCCTAAGCTATAGAACCATATGTGGAAGTGCCCTAGGCTCTGTTGCTTTGTTTTTTAGATGTTTCAGGAAACACCATACACTTCTCCCGAGTGGCTGTTGGCAATTTACATCCCGCCCATCAGCATAACAAGGCTCCCAGTTCTCCATGGCCTGTCCTGCCTTTCTGGATTTTACACTTTTTTCAGATGGCCCTTTTGACCGGGGGGAAGTGAGACTTCATTGTAGTGCAGATTTCCTTTGCAAGCTTGCTTGGTTGGCCAAAAAGGGCGTATGCGTTTTGTCCTGAATATATTCAGGAAAAAACGCATACGCCCTTTTTGGCCAAGTGCATCATTGTCGACGTTCTGCCTCTTTTCCTATGCTTGAAATGCAATTCCAGTCTACCTCTTGAAATTGGTTTCCTGCAATTCTGCCTCACTTTCAAGTCCTCTTGGCAGGCTTACTTCAGTATATTTTTGGACGATAGCTGTCATTTATAACTCTGCAGGATTGTGAATTACAGTGTCCCTGAGCTACTTTCTTCAACTCGCTTTCTTGTGAGCAGGCCGCAACACCGCACTATTGCTTCAGGCCCTAATCTGGTTCCGGCACGGCACGCTGAGCCTTTGCTTAATTCCTCTTCCTGGTGGGAAATGAGAGTTAAATTTGCCCGTCCAGACACCTCCAGCTAGTCTCTCATTGGTTCTCCCTATTCCTGTTCATCTTCCGCGGAATTTGCAAACTGGGCCAAACAGGAGGTTAAAGGCACTGACTCTCCAAGTCGGGAGAGTGTTAGAAAAGCGTCTAGAATGTTGCAACCGAGTACCAGGGGAGGAGAACTGAGACATATTTGAACATGGCTGACGATCACATGGTTGATCATACTCTGGGTTTCACATGAATGTTTAGCTGAAGGAAGAATCACTTAAACCTGGAGAGTTGAGACCCGTGGAATGGGTACCATGCAATATGACTTCAAAGGGTCTTCATTTGCTCACCGAACCTCTCCAATCCTATCACTGCTGCGTTTGTGCCCCTGTACTCACGCTTGATTCTCTTTCAGAGACATAGCAATCCATAGGTTTTAAGATACTTACTAGTCAGGTACATTATTAGGCGTTTAATATGGGGTTTTGAGTCCATTTCGTTGAGCAAGGAGTAGCTCTTGTCTATTCCATATTTGGCTTAAGGAACTTTATCTGTGCTCATTTCAATCTCTGGTTTTATGCAGCACCCCAACTCACCTTTCCCCTTAAGCAAGCATAAGTTGGTTTTCTAAATTTGAGACCCTGTTCTGTTTTGTAATCCAGTTCCTGTGTAGCCAAGTTTACATTCCATGTATTAGTGATATCTTATGATGTTTCTTTTTCTGTGTGACTTATTTCAGTTAGAATCATCATACCTGAATCCACTCTATGCTGCTACGGGCCTGATGACATAGATTTCATTGCTGAGTGATATTGCATTGTACGTAAGTACCACAACTTCTTTATCAATTTTTCACTTTCTGCGATATTGAACTTGTACCGTAAACGAGGTTCTTGTAAACAGAGCCGTCCCAAACTTTGGGGTGGCTGTGTCTTTTTGATTTTAATTTCCCTAAGCTATAGGACCATAAGTGGAAGTGCCCTAGGCTCTGTTGCTTTGTTTTTTAGATGTTTCAGGAAACACCATACATTTCTCCTGAGTGGCTGTTGGCAATTTACATCCCGCCCATCAGCATAACAAGGCTCCCAGTTCTCCATGGCCTGTCCTGCCTTTCTGGATTTTACACTTTTTTCAGATGGCCCTTTTGACCGGGGGGAAGTGAGACTTCATTGTAGTGCAGATTTCCTTTGCAAGCTTGCTTGGTTGGCCAAAAAGGGCGTATGCGTTTTTTCGTGAATATATTCAGGAAAAAACGCATACGCCCTTTTTGGCCTAGTGCATCATTGTCGACATTCTGCCTCTTTTCCTATGCTTTAAATGCAATTCCAGTCTACCTCCTGAAGTCGGTTTCCTGCAATTCTGCCCAGCTTTCAAGTCCTCTTGGCAGCCTTACTTCAGTATATTTTTGGACGATAGCTGTCATTTATAACTCTGCAGGTTTGTGAATTACAGTGCCCCTGAGCTCCTTTCTTCAACTTGCTTTCTTGTGAGCTGGCCGCAACACCGCAGGATTGCTTCAGGTCCTAATCTGGTTCTGGCACGGCACGCTGAGCCTTTGCTTAATTCCTCTTCCTGGTGGGAAATGAGAGTTAAATTTGCCCGTCCAGACACCTCCAGCTAGTCTCTCATTGGTCTTCCCTATCCCTGTTCATCTTCCGCAGAAATTGCAAACTGGGCCAAACAGGAGGTTAAAGGCACTGACTCTCCAAGTTGGGAGAGTGTTAGTAAAGCGTCTGGAATGTTCCACCTGAGTACCAGCGGACAAAAACTGAGACATATTTGAACACGTCTCCCAATCACACGGTTGAGCATACTCTGGGTTCCACATGCATGTTTTAGCTGAAGGAAGAATCCCTTAAAGCTGGAGAGTTGAGACCCGTGGAATGGGTACCATGCAATATGACTTCAAAGGGTCTTCATTTGCTCACCGAACCTCTCCAATCCTATCACTGCTGCGTTTATGCCCCGGTACTCACGCTTGATTCTCTTTCAGAGACATAGCAATCCATAGGTTTTAAGATACTTACTAGTCAGGTACATTATTAGGCGTTTAATATGGGGTTTTGAGTCCATTTCGTTGAGCAAGGAGTAGCTCTTGTCTATTCCATATTTGGCTTAAGGAACTTTATCTGTGCTCATTTCAATCTGTGGTTTTATGCAGCACCCCAACTCACCTTTCCCCTTAAACAAGCATAAGTTGGTTTTCTAAATTTGAGACCCTCTTTTGTTTTGTAATCCAGTTCCTGTGTAGCCAAGTTTACATTCCGTGTATTAGTGATATCTTATGATGTTTCTTTTTCTGTTTGACTTATTTCAGTTAGAATCATCATACCTGAATCCACTCATTATGCTGCTACGGGCCAGATGACATAGATTTCATTGCTGAGTGATATTGCATTGTACGTAAGAACCACAAATTCTTTATCCATTTTTCACTTTCTGCGATATTGAACATGTACCGTAAATGAGGTTTTTGTAAACAGAGCCGTCCCAAACTTTGGGCTGGCTGTGTCTTTTTTATTTTAATTTCCCTAAGCTATAGGACCATAAGTGGAAGTGCCCTAGGCTCTGTTGCTTTGTTTTTTAGATGTTTCAGGAAACACCATACACTTCTCCCGAGTGGCTGTTGGCAATTTACATCCCGCCCATCAGCATAACAAGGCTCCCAGTTCTCCATGGCCTGTCCTGCCTTTCTGGATTTTACACTTTTTTCAGATGGCCCTTTTGACCGGGGGGAAGTGAGACTTCATTGTAGTGCAGATTTCCTTTGCAAGCTTGCTTGGTTGGCCAAAAAGGGCGTATGCGTTTTTTCCTGAATATATTCAGGAAACAACGCATACGCCCTTTTTGGCCAAGTGCATCATTGTGGACGTTCTGCCTCTTTTCCTATGCTTTAAATGCAATTCCAGTCTACCTCCTGAAATCGGTTTACTGCATTTCTGGCCCGCTTTCAAGTCCTCTTGGCAGCCTTACTTCAGTATACTTTTGGACGATAGCTGTCATTTATAACTCTGCATGTTTGTGAATTACAGTGCCCCTGAGCTCCTTTCTTCAACTCGCTTTCTTGTGAGCTGGCCGCAACACCGCAGGATTGCTTCAGGCCCTAATCTGGTTCCGGCACGGCACACTGAGCCTTTGGTTAATTCCTCTTCCTGGTGGGAAATGAGAGTTAAATTTGCCCGTCCAGACACCTCCAGCTAGTCTCTCATTGGTTCTCCCTATTCCTGTTCATCTTCCGCGGAAATTGCAAACTGGGACAAACAGGAGGTTAAAGGCACTGACTCTCCAAATCGGGAGGGTGTTACTAATGCGTGTGGAATGTTGCACCCGAGTACCAGGGGACGAGAACTGAGACATATTTGAACACGTCTTCCGATCACACGGTTGATCATACTCTGGGTTTCTCATGCATGTTTTAGCTGAAGGAAGAATCCCTTAAACCTGGAGAGTTGAGACCCGTGGAATGGGTACCATGCAATATGACTTCAAAGGGTCTTCGTTTGCTCACCGAACCTCTCCAATCCTATCACTGCTGTGTTTAAGCCCCTGTACACACGCTTGATTCTCTTTCGGAGCCATAGCAATCCATAGGTTTTAAGATACTTACTAGTCAGGTACATTCTTAGGCGTTTAATATGGGGTGTTGAGTCCATTTCGTTGAGCAAGGAGTAGCTCTTGTCTATTACATATTTGGCTTAAGGAACTTTATCTGTGCTCATTTCAATCTCTGGTTTTATGCAGCACCCCAACTCACCTTTCCCCTTAAGCAAGCATAAGTTGGTTTTCTAAATTTGAGACCCTGTTCTGTTTTGAAATTCAGTTCCTGTGTAGCCAAGTTTACATTCCGTGTATTAGTGATATCTTATGATGTTTCTTTTTCTGTGTGACTTATTTCAGTTAGAATCATCATACCTGAATCCACTCATTATGCTGCTATGGGCCTGATGACATAGATTTCATTGCTGAGTGATATTGAATTGTACATAAGTACCACAACTTCTTTATCCATTTTTCGCTTTCTGCGGTATTGAACTTGTACTGTAAAGGAGGTTCTTGTAAACAGAGCCGTCCCAAACTTTGGGTTGGCTGTGTCTTTTTGATTTTAATTTCCCTAAGCTATAGGACCATAAGTGGAAGTGCCCTAGGCTCTGTTACATTGTTTTTTAGATGTTTCAGGAAACACCATACATTTCTCCCTAGTGGCTGTTGGCAATTTACATCCCGCCCATCAGCATAACAAGGCTCCCAGTTCTCCATGGCCTGTCCTGCCTTTCTGGATTTTACACTTTTTTCAGATGGCCTTTTTGACCGGGGGGAAGTGAGACTTCATTGTAGTGCAGATTTCCTTTCCAAGCTTGCTTGCTTGGCCAAAAAGGGCGTATGCGTTTTTTCCTGAATATATTCAGGAAAAAATGCATACGCCCTTTTTGGCCAAGTGCATCATTGTCGACGTTCTGCCTCTTTTCCTATGCTTTAAATGCAATTCCAGTCTACCTCCTGAAATCGGGTTCCTGCCATTCTGCTCAGCTTCCTAGTCCTCTTGGCAGCCTTACTTCAGTATATTTTTGGAGGATAGCTGTCATTTATAACTCTGCAGGTTTGTGAATTACAGTGCCCCTGAGCTCCTTTCTTCAACTCGCTTTCTTGTGAGCTGTCCGCAACACCGCAGGATTGCTTCAGGCCCTAATCTGGTTCCAGCACGGCACGCTGAGCCTTTGGTTAATTCCTCATCCTGGTGGGAAATGAGAGTTAAATTTGCCCGTCCAGACACCTCCAGCTTGTCTCTCATTGGTTCTCCCTATTCCTGTTCATCTTTTGCAGAAATTTCAAACTGGGCCAAACAGGAGGTTAAAGGCACTCACTCTCCAAGTCAGGAGAGTGTTAGTAAAGTGTCTAGATTGTTGCACCCGAGTACCAGGGGACGAGAACTGAGACATATTTGAACATGACTCACGATCACACGGTTGATCATAGTCTGGGTTCCAAATGCATGTTTTCGCTGAAGGTAGAATCCCTTAAACCTGGAGATTTGAGACCCGTGGAATGGGTACCATGCAATATGACTTCAAAGGGTCTTCATTTGCTCACCGAACCTCTCCAATCCTATCACTGCTGCGTTTATGCCCCTGTTCTCACGCTTGATTCTCTTTCAGAGACATAGCAATCCATAGGTTTTAAGATACTTACTGTCAGGTACATTATTAGGCGTTTAATATGCGGTTTTGAGTCCATTTCGTTGAGCAAGGAGTAGCTCTTGTCTATTACATATTTGGCTTAAGGAACGTTATCTGTGCTCATTTCAATCTCTGGTTTTATGCAGCACCCCAACTCACCTTTCCCCTTAAGCAAGCATAAGTTGGTTTTCTACATTTGAGACCCTGTTCTGTTTTGTAATCCAGTTCCTGTGTAGCCAAGTTTACATTCCGTGTATTAGTGATATCTTATGATGTTTCATTTTCTGTGTGACTTATTTCAGTTAGAATCATCATACCTGAATCCACTCATTATGCTGCTACGGGGCTGATGACATAGATTTCATTGCTGAGTGATATTGCATTGTACGTGAGTACCACAACTTCTTTATCCATTTTTCACTTTCTGCGATATTGAACATATACCGTAAACAAGATTCTTGTAAACAGAGCCATCCCAAACTTTGGGGTGGCTGTGTCCTTTTGATTTTAATTTCGCTAAGCTATAGGACCATAAGTGGAAGTGCCCTAGGCTCTGTTGCTTTGTTTTTTAGATGTTTCAGGAAACACCATACACTTCTCCTGAGTGGCTGTTGGCAATTTACATCCCGCCCATCAGCATAACAAGGCTCCCAGTTCTCCATGGCCTGTCCTGCCTTTCTGGATTTTACACTTTTTTCAGATAGCCCCTTTGACCAGGGGGAAGTGAGACTTCATTCTAGTGCAGATTTCCTTTGCAATCTTGCTTGGTTGGCCAAAAAGGGCGTATGCGTTTTTTCCTGAATATATTCAGGAAAAAATGCATACGCCCTTTTTGGCCAAGTGCATCATTGTCGACGTTCTGCCTCTTTTCCTATGCTTTAAATGCAATTCCAGTCTACCTCCTTAAATCGGGTTCCTGCAATTCTGCTCAGCCTTCTAGTTCTCTTGGCAGCCTTACTTCAGTATATTTTTGGAGGATAGCTGTCATTTATAACTCTGCAGGTTTGTGAATTACAGTCCCCCTGAGTTCCTTTCTTCAACTCGCTTTCTTGTGAGCTGGCCGCAACACCGCAGGATTGCTTCAGGCCCTAATCTGTTTCCGGCACGGCACGCTGAGCCTTTGGTTAATTCCTCTTCCTGGTGGGAAATGAGAGTTAAATTTGCCCGTCCAGACACCTCCTGCTAGTCTCTCATTGGTTCTCCCTATTCCTGTTCATCTTCCGCAGAAATTGCAAACTGGGCCAAACAGGAGGTTAAAGGCACTGACTCTCGAAGACGGGAGAGTGTTAGTAAAGCGTCTGGAATGTTGCACCCGAGTACCAGGGGACGAGAACTGAGACATATTGGAACACGTCTCCCGATCACACGGTTGATCATACTACGGGTTCCACATGCATGATTTAGCTGAAGGAAGAATCCCTTAAACCTGGAGAGTTGAGACCCGTGGAATGGGTACCATGCAATATGACTTCAAAGGGTCTTCATTTGCTCACCGAACCTCTCCAATCCTATCACTGCTGCGTTTATGCCCCTGTACACACGCTTGATTCTCTTTCGGAGACATAGCGATCCATAGGTTTTAAGATACTTACTATTCAGGTACATTCTTAGGTGTTTAATGTGGGGTGTTGTGTCCAATACGTTGAGCAAGGAGTAGCTCTTGTCTATTACATATTTGGCTTAAGGAACTTTATCTGTGCTCATTTCAATCTCTGGTTTTCTGCAGCACCCCAACTCACCTTTCACCTTAAGCAAGCATAAGTTGGTTTTCTAAATTTGAGACCCTGTTCTCTTTTGTAATTCAGTTCCTGTGTAGCCAAGTTTACATTCCGTGTATTAGTGATATCTTACGATGTTTCTTTTCCTGTATGACTTATTTCAGTTAGAATCATCATACCTGAATCCACTCATTATGCTGCTACGGCCCTGATGACATAGATTTCATTGCTGAGTGATATTGCATTGTACGTAAGTACCACAACTTCTTTATCCATTTTTCACTTTCTGCGATATTGAACTAGTCCCGTAAACGAGTTTCTTGTAAACAGAGCAGTCCCAAACTTTGGGGTGGCTGTGTCTTTTTTATTTTAATTTCCCTAAGCTATAGGGCCATAAGTGGAAGTGCCCTAGGCTCTTTTGCTTTGTTTTTTAGATGTTTCAGGAAACACCATACACTTCTCCCGAGTGGCTGTTGGCAATATACATCCCACCCATCAGCATAACAAGGCTCCCAGTTCTCCATGGCCTGTCCTGGCTTTCTGGATTTTACACTTTTTTCAGTTGGCCCTTTTGACCGGGGGGAAGTGAGACTTCATTGTAGTGCAGATTTCCTTTGCAAGCTTGCTTGGTTGGCCAAAAAGGGCGTATGCGTTTTTTCCTGAATATATTCAGGAAAAAACGCATACGCCCTTTTTGGCCAAGTGCATCATTGTCGACGTTTTTCCTCTTTTCCTATGCTTTAAATGCAATTCCAGTCTCCCTCCTGAAATCGGTTTCCTGCAATTCTGCCGCGCTTTCAAGTCCTCTTGGCAGCCTTACTTCAGTTTATTTTTGGACGATAGCTGTCATTTATAACTCTGCAGCTTTGTGAATTACAGTGCCCCTGAGCTCCTTTCTTCAACTCGCTTTCTTGTGAGCTGGCCGCAACACCGCAGGATTGCTTCAGGCCCTAATCTGGTTCCGGCACGGCACGCTGAGCCTTTGGTTAATTCCTCTTCCTGGTGGGAAATGAGAGTTAAATTTGCCCGTCCCGACACCTCCAGCTAGTCTCTCATTGGTTCTCCCTATTCCTGTTCATCTTCCGCAGAAATTGCAAACTGGGCCAAACAGGAGGTTAAAGGCACTGACTCTCCAAGTCGGGAGAGTGTTAGTAAAGCATCTGGAATATTGCACCCGAGTACCAGGGGACGAGAACTGACACATATTGGAACACGTCTCCCGATCACACGGTTGATCATACTCTGGGTTCCACATGCATGTTTTAGCTGAAGGAAGAATCCCTTAAACCTGGAGAGTTGAGACCCGTGGAATGGGTACCATGCAATATGACTTCAAAGGGTCTTCATTTGCTCACCGAACCTCTCCAATCCTATCACTGCTGCGTTTATGCCTGTGTACACACGCTTGATTCTCTTTCGGAGACATAGCGATCCATAGCTTTTAAGATACTTACTAGTCAGGTACATTCTTAGGCGTTTAATATGGGGTGTTGAGTCCATTTCGTTGAGCAAGGAGTAGCTCTTGTCTATTACATATTTGGCTTAAGGAACTTTATCTGTGCTCATTTCAATCTCCTGTTTTATGCAGCACCCCAACTCACCTTTCCCCTTAAGCAAGCATAAGTTGGTTTTCTAAATTTGAGACCCTGTTCTGTTATGTAATCCAGTTCCTGTGTAGCCAAGTTTACATTCCGTGTATTAGTGATGTCTTATAATGTTTCTTTTTCTGTGTGACTTATTTAAGTTAGAATCATCATACCTGAATCCACTCATTATGCTGCTACGGGCCTGATGACATAGATTTCATTGCTGAGTGATATTGCATTGTACGTAAGTACCAAAACTTCTTTATCCATTTTTCACTTTCTGCGATATTGAACTTGTCCCGTAAATGTGGTTCTTGTAAACAGAGCCGTCCCAAACTTTGGGGTGGCTGTGTCTTTTTGATTTTAATTTCCCTAAGCTATAGGACCATAAGTGGAAGTGCCCTAGGCTCTGTTGCTTTGTTTTTTAGATGTTTCAGGAAACACCATAAACTTCTCCCGAGTGACTGTTGGCAATATACATCCCGCCCATCAGCAAAACAAGGCTCCCAGTTCTCCATGGCCTATCCTGCCTTTCTGGATTTTACACTTTTTTCAGATGGCCCTTTTGACCGGGGGGAAGTGAGACTTCATTGTAGTGCAGATTTCCTTTGCAAGCTTGCTTGGTTGGCTAAAAAGTGCGTATGCGTTTTTTCCTGAATATATTCAGGAAAAAACGCATACGCCCTTTTTGGCCAAGTGCATCATTGTCGACATTTTTCCTCTTTTCCTATGCTTTAAATGCAATTCCAGTGTACCTCCTGAAATTGGTTTCCTGCAATTCTGCCCCGCTTTCAAGTCCTCTTGGCAGCCTTACTTCAGTATATTTTTGGACGATAGCTGTCATTTATAACTCTGCATGTTTGTGAATTACAGTGCCCCTGAGCTCCTTTCTTCAACTCGCTTTGTTGTGCGCTGGCCGCAACACCGCACGATTGCTTCAGGCCCTAATCTGGTTCCGGCACGGCACGCTGAGCCTTTGGTAAATTCCTCTTCCTGGTGGGAAATGAGAGTTAAATTTGCCCGTCCCGACACCTCCAGCTAGTCTCTCATTGATTCTCCCTATTCCTGTTCATCTTCCGCAGAAATTGCAAACGGGGCCAAACAGGAGGTTAAAGGCACTGACTCTCCAAGTCGGGAGAGTGTTAGTAAAGCATCTGGAATACTGCACCCGAGTACCAGGGGACGAGAACTGAGACATATTGGAACACGTCTCCCGATCACACGGTTGATCATACTCTGGGTTCCACATGCATGCTTTAGCTGAAGGAAGAATCCCTTAAACCAGGATAGTTGAGACCCGTGGAATGGGTACCATGCAATATGACTTCAAAGGGTCTTCATTTGCTCACCGAACCTCTCCAATCCTATCACTGCTGCGTTTATGCCCCTGTACACACACTTGATTCTCTTTCGGAGACATAGCAATCCATAGCTTTTAAGATACTTACTAGTCAGCTACATTCTTAGGCGTTTAATATGGGGTGTTGAGTCCATTTCGTTGAGCAAGGAGTAGCTCTTGTCTATTCCATATTTGGCTTAAGGAACTTTATCTGTGCTCATTTCAATCTCTGGTTTTATGCAGCACCCCAACTCACCTTTCCCCTTAAGCAAGCATAAGTTGGTTTTCTAAATTTGTGACCCTGTTCTGTTATGTAATCCAGTTCCTGTGTAGCCAAGTTTACATTCCGTGTATTAGTGATATCTTATGATGTTTCTTTTTCTATGTGACTTATTTCAGTTAGAATCATCATACCTGTATCCACTCATTATGCTGCTACGGGCCTGATGACATAGATTTCATTGCTGAGTGATATTGCATTGTACGTAAGTACCACAACTTCTTTATCCATTTTTCACTTTCTGCGATTTTGAACTTGTCCCGTAAACGAGTTTCTTGTAAACAGAGCCATCCTAAACTTAGGGGTGGCTGTGTCTTTTTGATTTTAATTTCCCTAAGCTATAGGACCATAAGTGGAAGTGCCCTAGGCTCTGTTTCTTTGTTTTTTAGATGTTTCAGGAAACACCATACACTTCTCCCCAGTGGCTGTTGGCAATTTACATCCCGCCCATCAGCATAACAAGTCTCCCAGTTCTCCATGGCCTGTCCTGCCTTTCTGGATTTTAAACTTTTTTCAGATGGCCCTTTTGACCGGGGAGAAGTGAGACTTCATTGTAGTGCAGATTTCCTTTGCAAGCTTGCTTGGTTGGCCAAAAAGGGCGTATGCGTTTTTTCCTGAATATATTCAGGAAAAAACGCATACGCCCTTTTTGGCCAAGTGCATCATTGTCGACGTTCTGCCTCTTTTCCTATGCTTTAAATGCAATTCCAGTCTACCTCCTGAAATCGGTTTCCTGCAATTCTGCCCCGCTTTCAAGTCCTCTTGGCAGCCTTACTTCAGTATATTTTTGGACGATAGCTGTCATTTATAACTCTGCAGGTTTGTGAATTACAGTGCCCCTGAGCTCCTTTCTTCAACTCGCTTTCTTGTGAGCTGGCCGCAACACCGCAGGATTGCTTCAGGCCCTAATCTGGTTCCGGCACGGCACGCTGAGCCTTTGCTTAATTCCTCTTCCTGGTGGGAAATGAGAGTTAAATTTGCCCGTCCAGACACGTCCAGCTAGTCTCTCATTGGTTCTCCCTATTCCTGTTCATCTTCCGCGGAAATTGCAAACTGGGCCAAACAGGAGGTTAAAGGCACTGACTCTCCAAGTCAGGAGAGTGTTAGTAAAGCGTCTAGATTGTTGCACCCGAGTACCAGGGGACGAGAACTGAGACATATTGGAACACGTCTCCCGATCACACGGTTGATCATACTCTGGGTTCCACATGCATGCTTTAGCTGAAGGAAGAATCCCTTAAACCTGGAGAGTTGAGACCCATGGAATGGGTACCATGCAATATGACTTCAAAGGGTCTTCATTTGCTCACCGAACCTCTCCAATCCTATCACTGCTGCGTTTATGCCCCTGTACACACGCTTGATTCTCTTTCGGAGGCATAGCGATCCATAGGTTTTAAGATACTTACTAGTCAGGTACATTCTTAGGCGTTTAATATGGGGTGTTGAGTCCATTTCGTTGAGCAAGGAGTAGCTCTTGTGTATTACATATTTGGCTTAAGGAACTTTATCTGTGCTCATTTCAATCTCTGGTTTTATGCAGCACCCCAACTCACCTTTCCCCTTAAGCAAGCATAAGTGGGTTTTCTAAATTTGAGACCCTGTTCTGTTTTGTAATTCAGTTCCTGTGTAGCCAAGTTTACATTCTGTGTATTAGTGATATCTTATGATGTTTCTTTTTCTGTGTGACTTATTTCAGTTAGAATCATCATACCTGAATCCACTCATTATTCTGCTATGGGGTTGATGACATAGATTTCATTGCTGAGTGATATTGCCTTGTACGTAAGTACCACAACTTCTTTATCCATTTTTCGCTTTCTGCGATATTGAACTTGTCCCGTAAACGAGTTTCTTGTAAACAGAGCCGTCCCAAACTTTGGGGTGGCAGTGTCTTTTTGATTTTAATTTCCCTAATCTATAGGACCATAAGTGGAAGTGCCCTAGGCTCTGTTGCTTTGTTTCTTAGATGTTTCAGGAAACACCATACACTTCTCCCAAGTGGCTGTTGGCAATTTACATCCCGCCCATCAGCATAACAAAGCTCCCAGTTCTCCATGGCCTGTCCTGCCTTTCTGGATTTTACACTTTTTTCAGATGGCCCTTTTGACCGGGCGAAGTGAGACTTCATTGTAGTGCAGATTTGTTTTGCAAGCTTGCTTGGTTGGCCAAAAAGGGCGTATGCGTTTTTTCCTGAATATATTCAGGAAAAAACGCATACGCCCTTTTTGGCCAAGTGCATCATTGTGCACGTTCTGCCTCTTTTCCTATGCTTTAAATGCAATTCCAGTCTACCTCCTGAAATCGGTTTCCTGTAATTCTGCCCCGCTTTCAAGTCCTCTTGGCAGCTTTACTTCAATATATTTTTGGACGATAGCTGTCATTTATAACTCTGCAGGTTTGTGAATTACAGTGCCCCTGAGCTCCTTTCTTCAACTCGCTTTCTTGTGAGCTGGCCACAACACCGCAGGATTCCTTCAGGCCCTAATCTGGTCCGGCATTGCACGCTGAGCCTTTGGTTAATTCCTCTTCCTGGTGGGAAATGAGAGTTAAATTTGCCCGTCCAGACACCTCCAGCTAGTCTCTCATTGGTTCTCCCTATTCCTGTTCATCTTCCGCAGAAATTGCAAACTGGGCTAAGCAGGAGGTTAAAGGCACTGACTCTCCAAGTCGGGAGAGTGTTAGTAAAGCATCTGGAATGTTGCCCCCGAGTACCAGGGGAGGAAAACTGAGACATATTTGAACACGTCTCCTGATCACATGGTTGATCATACTCGGTTCCACATGCATGTTTTAGCTGAAGGAAGAATCCCTTAAACCTGGAGAGTTGAGACCCGTGGAATGGGTACCATGCAATTTGACTTCAAAGGGTCTTCATTTGCTCACCGAACCTCTACAATCCTATCACTGCTGCGTTTATGCCCCTGTACACATGCTTGATTCTCTTTCAGAGGCATAGTAATCCATTGGTTTTAAGATACTTTCTAGTCAGGTACATTCTTAGGCGTTTAATATGGGGTGTTGAGTCCATTTCGTTGAGCAAGGAGTAGCTCTTGTCTATTCCATATTTGGCTTAAGGAACTTTATCTGTGCTCATTTCAATCTCTGGTTTTATGCAGCACCCCAACTCACCTTTGCCCTTAAGCAAGCATAAGTTGGTTTTCTACATTTGAGACCCTGTTCTGTTTTGTAATTCAGTTCATGTGTAGCCAAGTTTACATTCCGTGTATTAGTGATATCTTATGATGTTTCTTTTTCTGTGTGACTTATTTCAGTTAGAATCATCATACCTGAAACCACTCATTATGCTGCTATGGGCCTGATGACATAGATTTCATTGCTGAGTGATATTGCATTGTACGTAAGTACCACAACTTCTTTATCCATTTTTCGCTTTATGCGATATTGAACTTGTACCGTAAACGAGGTTCTTGTAAACAGAGCCGTCCCAAACATTGGGGTGGCTGTGTCTTTTTGATTTTAATTTCCCTAAGCTCTAGGACCATAAGTGGAAGTGCCTTAGGCTCTGTTGCTTTGTTTTAGATGTTCCAGGAAACACCATACACTTCTCCCGAGTGGCTGTTGGCAATTTACATCCCGCCCATCAGCATAACAAGGCTCCCAGTTCTCCATGGCCTGTCCTGCCTTTCTGGATTTTACACTTTTTTCAGATGGCCCTTTTGACGGGGAGGAAGTGAGAGTTCATTGTAGTGCAGATTTCCTTTGCAAGCTTGCTTGGTTGGCCAAAAAGGGCGTATGCGTTTTTTCCTGAATATATTCAGGAAAAAACACATACGCCCTTTTTGGCCAAGTGCATCATTGTCGACGTTCTGCCTCTTTTCCTATGCTTTAAATGCAAATCCAGTCTACCTCCTGAAATCGGTTTCCTGCAATTCTGCCCTGCTTTCAAGTCCTCTTGGCAGCCTTACTTCAGTATATTTTTGGACGATAGCTGTCATTTATAACTCTGCAGGTTTGTGAATTACAGTGCCCCTGAGCTCCTTTCTTCAACTCGCTTTCTTGTGAGCTGGCCGCAACACCGCAGGATTGCTTCAGGCCCTAATCTGGTTCCGGCACGGCACGCTGAGCCTTTGGTTAATTCCTCTTCCTGGTGGGAAATGAGAGATAAATTTGCCCATCCAGACAACTCCAGCTAGTCTCTCATTGGTTCTCCCTATTCCTGTTCATCTTCCGCGGAATTTGCAAACTGGGCCAAACAGGAGGTTAAATGCACTGACTCTCCAAGTCGGGAGAGTGTTAGTAAAGCATCTGGAATGTTGCACCCGAGTACCAGGGGATGAGAACTGAGACATATTGGAATACATCTCCCGATCACACGGTTGATCATACTCTGGGTTCCACATGCATGTTTTAGCTCAAGGAAGAATCCCTTAAACCTGGAGAGTTGAGACCCGTGGAATGGGTACCATGCAATATGACTTCAAAGGGTCTTCGTTTGCTCACCGAACCTCTGCAATCCTATCACTGCTGCATTTATGCCCCTGTACACAAGCTTGATTCTCTTTCGGAGACATAGCAATCCATAGGTTTTAAGATACTTACTAGTCAGGTACATTCTTAGGCGTTTAATATGGGGTGTTGAGTCCATTTCGCTGAACAAGGAGTAGCTCTTGTCTATTACATATTTGGCTTAAGGAACTTAATCTGTGCTCATTTCAATCTCTGGTTTTATGCAGCACCCCAACTCACCTTTCCCCTTAAGCAAGCATAAGTTGGTTTTCTAAATTTGAGACCCTGTTGTGGTTTGGAATTCAGTTCCAGTATAGCCAAGTTTACATTCCGTGTATTAGTGATATCTTATGATGTTTCTTTTTCTGTGTGACTTATTTCAGTTAGAATCATCATACCTGAATCCACTCATTATGCTGCTACGGGCCAGATGACATAGATTTCATTGCTGAGTGATATTGCATTGTACGTAAGTACCACAACTTCTTTATCCATTTTTCACTTTCTGCGATATTGAACTTGTACCGTAAACGAGGTTCTTGTAAACAGAGCCATCCCAAACATTGGGGTGGCTGTATCTTTTTGATTTTAATTTCCCTAAGCTATAGGACCATAAGTGGAAGTGCCCTAGGCTCTGTTGATTTGTTTCTTAGATGTTTCACGAAAAACCATACACTTCTCCTGAGTGGCTGTTGGCAATTTACATCCTGCCCATCAGCATAACAAGGCTCCCAGTTCTCCATGGCCTGGCCTGCCTTGCTGGATTTTACACTTTTTTCAGATGGCCCTTTTGACCGTGAGGAAGTGAGACTTCATTGTAGTGGAGATTTCCTTTGCAAGCTTGCTTGGTTGGCCAAAAAGGGCGTATGCGTTTATTCCTGAATATATTCAGGAAAAAACGCATACGCCCTTTTTGGCCAAGTGCATCATTGTCGACGTTCTGCCTCTTTTCCTATGCTTTAAATGCAATTCCAGTCTACCTCCTGAAATCGGTTTCCTGCAATTCTGCCCCGCTTTCAAGTCCTCTTGGCAGCCTTACTTCAGTATATTTTTGGACGATAGCTGTCATTTATAACTCTGCAGGTTTGTGAATTACAGTGCCCCTGAGCTCCTTTCTTCAACTCGCTTTCTTGTGAGCTGGCCGCAACACCGCAGGATTGCTTCAGGCCCTAATCTGGTTCTGGCATGGCCCGCTGAGCCTTTGGTTAATTCCTCTTCCTGGTGGGAAATGAGAGTTAAATTTGCCCGTCCAGACACCTCCAGCTAGTCTCTCATTGGTTCTCCCTATTCCTGTTCATCTTCCGCAGAAATTGCAAACTGGGCCAAACAGGAGGTTAAAGGCACTGACTCTCCAAGTCGGGAGAGTGTTAGGAAAGCGTCTGCAATGTTGCACCCGAGTACCAGGGGACGAGAACTGACACATATTGGAACACGTCTCCCAATCACACGGTTGATCATACTCTGGGTTCCACATGCATGCTTTAGCTGAAGGAAGAATCCCTTAAACGTGGAGAGTTGAGACCCATGGAATGGGTACCATGCAATATGACTTCAAAGGGTCTTCATTTGCTCACCGAACCTCTCCAATCCTATCACTGCTGCGTTTATGCCCCTGTACACACGCTTGATTCTCTTTTGGAGACATAGCAATCCATAGGTTTTAAGATACTTTCTAGTCAGCTACATTATTACGTGTTTAATATGGGGTGTTGAGTCCATTTCGTTGAGCAAGGAGTAGCTCTTGTCTATTACATATTTGGCTTAAGGAACTTTATCTGTGCTCATTTCAATCTCTGGTTTTATGCAGCACCCCAACTCACCTTTCCCCTTAAGCAAGCATAAGTTGGTTTTCAGAATTTGAGACCCTGTTCTCTTTTGTAATCCAGTTCCTGTGTAGCCAAGTTTACATTCCATGTATTAGTGATATCTTATGATGTTTCTTTTTCTTGTGACTTATTTCAGATAGAATCATCATACCTGAATCCACTCATTGTGCTGCTACGGGCCTGATGACATAGATTTCATTGCTGAGTGATATTGCATTGTACGTAAGTACCACAACTGCTTTATCCATTTTTCACTTTCTGCGATATTGAACTTGTCCCGTAAACGAGTTTCTTGTAAACAGAGCAGTCCCAAACTTTGGGGTGGCTGTGTCTTTTTGATTTTAATTTCCCTAAGCTATAGGACCATATGTGGAAGTGCCCTAGGCTCTGTTGCTTTGTTTTTTAGATGTTTCAGGAAACACCATACACTTCTCCCCAGTGGCTGTTGGCAATTTACATCCCGCCCATCAGCAAAACAAGGCTCCCAGTTCTACATGGCCTGTCCTGCCTTGCTGGATTTTACACTTTTTTCAGACGGCCCTTTTGACCAGGGGGAAGTGAGACTTCATTGTAGTGCAGATTTCCTTTGCAAGCTTGCTTGGTTGGCCAAAAAGCGCGTATGCATTTTTTCCTGAATATATTCAGGAAAAAACGTATACGCCCTTTTTGGCCAAGTGCATCATTGTCGACGTTCTGCCTCTTTTCCTATGCTTTAAGTGCAATTCCAGTCTACCTCCTGAAATCGGTTTCCTGCAATTCTGCCCCGCTTTCAAGTCCTCTTGGCAGCCTTACTTCAGTATATTTTTGGACGATAGCTGTCATTTATAACTCTGCAGGTTTGTGAATTACAGTGCCCCTGAGCTCCTTTCTTCAACTCGCTTTCTTGTGAGCTGGCCGCAACACCGCAGGATTGTTTCAGGCCCTAATCTGGTTCTGGCACGGCACGCTGAGCCTTTGGTTAATTCCTCTTCCTGGTGGGAAATGAGAGTTAAATTTGCCCGTCCAGACACCCCCAGCAAGTCTCTCATTAGTTCTCCGTATTCCTGTTCATCTTCCGCAGAAATTGCAAACTGGGCCAAACAGGAGGTTAAAGGCACTGACTCTCCAAGTCGGGAGAGTGTTAGGAAAGCGTCTGGAATTTTGCACCCGAGTACCAGGGGACGAGAACTGACACATATTGGAACACGTCTCCCGATCACATGGTTGATCATACTCTGGGTTCCACATGCATGCTTTAGCTGAAGGAAGAATCCCTTAAACGTGGAGAGTTGAGACCCGTGGAATGGGTACCATGCAATGTGACTTCAAAGGGTCTTCATTTGCTCACCGAACCTCTCCAATCCTATCACTGTTGCGTTTATGCCCCTGTACACACGCTTGATTCTCTTTTGGAGACATAGCAATCCATAGGTTTTAAGATACTTACTAGTCAGCTACATTCTTAGGCGTTTAATATGGGGTGTTGAGTCCATTTCGTTGAGCAAGGAGTAGCTCTTGTCTATTCCATATTTGGCTTAAGGAACTTTATCTGTGCTCATTTCAATCTCTAGTTTTATGCAGCACCCCAACTCAACTTTCCCCTTAAGCAAGCATAAGTTGGTTTTCTAAATTTGAGACCCTGTTCTCTTTTGTAATCCAGTTCCTGTGTAGCCAAGTTTACATTCCATGTATTAGTGATATCTTATGATGTTTCTTTTTCTGTGTGACTTATTTCAGATAGAATCATCATACCTGAATCCACTCATTATGCTTCTACGGGCCTGATGACATAGATTTCATTGCTGAGTGATATTGCATTGTACGTAAGTACCACAACTGCTTTATCCATTTTTCACTTTCTGCGATATTGAACTTGTCCCGTAAACGAGTTTCTTGTAAAGAGAGCCTTCCCAAACTTAGGGGTGGCTGTGTCTTTTTTATTTTAATTTCCCTAAGCTATAGGACCATATGTGGAAGTGCCCTAGGCTCTGTTGCTTTGTTTTTTAGATGTTTCAGGAAACACCATACACTTCTCTGGAGTGGCTGTTGGCAATTTACATCCCGCCCATCAGCATAACAAGGCTCCCAGTTCTCTATGGCCTGTCCTGCCTTTCTGGATTTTACACTTTTTTCAGATGGCCCTTTTGACCGGGGGGAAGTGAGACTTCATTGTAGGGCAGATTTCCTTTGCAAACTTTCTTGGTTGGCAAAAAAGGGCGTATGCGTTTTTTCCTGAGTATATTCAGGAAAAAACGCATACGCACATTTTGGCCAAGTGCATCATTGTCGTCGTTCTGCCTCTTTTCCTATGCTTTAAATGCAATTCCAGTCTACCTCCTGAAATCGGTTCCCTGCAATTCTGCCCCGCTTTCAAGTCCTCTTGGCAGCCTTACTTCAGTATATTTTTGCACGATAGCTGTCATTTATAACTCTGCAGGTTTGTGAATTACAGTGTCCCTCAGCTCCTTTCTTCAACTCGCTTTCTTGTGAGCTGGCCGCAACACCACAGGATTGCTTCAGGCCCTAATCTGGTTCCGGCACGGCACGCTGAGCCTTTGGTTAATTCCTCTTCCTGGTGGGAAATGAGAGTTAAATTTGCCCGTCCAGACACCTCCAGGTAGTCTCTCATTGGTTCTCCCTATTCCTGTTCATCTTCCGCAGAAATTGCAAACTGGGCCAAACAGGAGGTTAAAGGCACTGACTCTCCAAGTCGGGAGAGTGTTAGTAAAGCGTCTGGAATGTTTTTACCCGAGTACCAGGGGACGAGAACTGAGACATATTTGAAAACGTCTCCCAATCACACGGTTGATCATACTCCGGGTTCCACATGCATGTTCAGCTGAAGGAAGAATCCCTTAAACCTTGAGAGTTGAGACCCGTGGAATGGGTACCATGCAATATGACTTCAAAGGGTCTTCATTTGCTCACCGAACCTCTCCAATCCTATCACTGCTGCGTTTATTCCCCTGTACACACGCTTGATTCTCTTTCGGAGACATAGCAATCCATACGTTTTAAGATACTTACTAGTCAGGTACATTCTTAGGCGTTTAATATGAGGTGTTGAGTCCATTTCGTTGAACAAGGAGTAGCTCTTGTCTATTACATATTTGGCTTAAGGAACTTTATCTGTGCTCATTTCAATCTCTGGTTTTATGCAGCACCCCAACGCACCTTTCCCCTTAAGCAAGCATAAGTTGGTTTTCTAAATTTGGGACCATGTTCTGTTATGTAATCCAGTTCCTGTGTAGCCAAGTTTACATTCCGTGTATTAGTGATATCTTATGATGTTTCTTTTTCTATGTGACTTATTTCAGTTAGAATCATCATACCTGTATCCACTCATTATGCTGCTACGGGCCTGATGACATAGATTTCATTGCTGAGTGATATTGCATTGTACGTAAGTACCACAACTTCTTTATCCATTTTTCACTTTCTGCGATATTGAACTTGTACCGTGAATGAGGTTCTTGTAAACAGAGCTGTCCCAAACTTTTGGGTGGCTGTGTCTTTTTGATTTTAATTTCCCTAAGTTATAGGACCATAAGTGGAAGTGCCCTAGGCTCTGTTCCTCAGTTTTTTAGATGTTTCAGGAAACACCATACACTTCTCCCGAGTCGCTGTTGGCAATTTACATCCCGCCCTTCAGCATAACAAGGCTCCCAGTTCTCCATGGCCTGTCCTGCCTTTCTGGATTTTACACTTTTTTCAGATGGCCCTTTTGACAGGGGTGAAGTGAGACTTCATTGTAGTGCAGATTTCCTTTGCAAGCTTGCTTGGTTGGCCAAAAAGTGCGTATGCGTTTTTTCCTGAATATATTCAGGAAAAAACGCATACGCACTTTTTGGCCAAGTGCATCATTGTGGACGTTCTGCCTCTTTTCCTATGCTTTAAATGCAATTCCAGTCCTCCTCCTGAAATCGGTTCCCTGCAATTCTGCGCCGCTTTCAAGTCCTCTTGGCAGCCTTACTTCACTATATTTTTGGACAGTAGCTGTCATTTATAACTCTGCAGGTTTGTGAATTACAGTGCCCCTGAGCTCCTTTCTTCAACTCGCTTTCTTGTGAGCTGGCCGCAACACCACAGGATTGCTTCCGGCCCTAATCTGGTTCCGGCACGGCACGCTGAGCCTTTGCTTAATTCCTCTTCCTGGTGGGAAATGAGAGTTAAATTTGCCCGTCCAGACACCTCCAGGTAGTCTCTCATTGGTTCTCCCTATTCCTGTTCATCTTCCGCAGATATTGCAAACTGGGCCAAACAGGAGGTTAAAGGCACTGACTCTCCAAGTCGGGAGAGTGTTAGTTAAGCGTCTGGAATGTTGCACCCGAGTACCAGGGGACTAGAACTGAGACATATTGGAACACATCTCCCAATCACACGGTTGATCATACTCTGGGTTACACATGCATATTTTAGCTGAAGGAAGAATCCCTTAAACCTGGAGAGTTGAGACCCGTGGAATGGGTACCATGCAATATGACTTCAAAGGGTCTTTGTTTGCGCACCGAACCCATCAAATCCTATCACTGCTGCGTTTATGCCCCTGTACATATGCTTGATTCTCTTTCGGAGACATAGCAATCCATAGGTTTTAAGATAATTAGTAGTCAGGTACATTCTTAGACGTTTAATATGGGGTGTTGATTCCATTTCGTTGAGCAAGGAGTAGCTCTTGTCTATTACATATTTGGCTTAAGGAACTTTATCTGTGCTCATTTCAATCTCTGGTTTTATGCAGCACCCCAACTCACCTTTCCCCTTAAGCAAGCATAAGTTGGTTTTCTAAATTTGAGACCCTGTTCTGTTTTGTAATTCAGTTCCTGTGTAGGCAAGTTTACATTCCATGTATTAGTGATATCTTATGATGTTTCTTTTTCTGTGTGACTTATTTCAGTTAGAATCATCATACCTGAATCCACTCATTATGCTGCTACGGGCCTGATGACATAGATTTCATTACTGAGTGATATTGTATTGTACGTAAGTACCACAACTTCTTTATCCATTTTTCACTTTCTGCAATATTGAACTTGTACCATAAACGAGGTTCTTGTAAACAGAGCCATCGGAAACTTTTGGGTGGCTGTGTCTTTTTGATTTTAATTTCCCTAAGCTATAGGACCATAAGTGGAAGTGCCCTAGGCTCTGTTCATCTGTTTTTCAGATGTTTCAGGAAGCACCATACACTTCTCCCGAGTGGCCGTTGGCCATTTACATCCCGCCCATCAGCATAACAAGGCTCCCAGTTCTCCATGGCCTGTCCTGCCTTTCTGGATTTTACACTTTTTTCAGATGGCCCTTTTGACCGGGAGCAAGTGAGACTTCATTGTAGTGCAGGTTTCCTTTGCAAGCTTGCTTCGTTGACCAAAAAGGACGTATGCCTTTTTTCCTGAATATATTCAGGAAAAAACGCATACGCCCTTTTTGGCCAAGTGCATCATTGAGGACGTTCTGCCTCTTTTCCTATGCTTTAAATGCAATTCCAGTCTACCTCCTGAAATCGGTTTCCTGCAATTCTGCCCCGCTTTCAAGTCCTCGTGGCAGCCTTACTTCAGTATATTTTTGGACGATAGCTGTCATTTATAACTCTGCAGCTTTGTGAATTACAGTGCCCCTGAGCTCCTTTCTTCAACTCGCTTTCTTGTGAGCTGGCCGCAACACCGCAGGATTGCTTCAGGCCCTAATCTAGTTCCGGAGCGGCACGCTGAGCCTTTGGTTAATTCCTCTTCCTGGTGGGAAATGAGAGTTAAATTTGCCCGTCCAGACACCTCCAGCTAGTCTCTCATTGGTTCTCCGTATTCCTGTACATCTTCCGCGGAATTTGCAAACTGGGCCAAATAGGAGGTTAAAGGCACTGACTGTCCAAGTCGGGAGAGTGTTAGTAAAGCGTCTAGAATGTTGCACCCGAGTACCAGGGGATGAGAACTGAGACATATTTGAAAATGACTCCCGATCACACGGTTGATCATACTCTGGGTTCCACATGCATGTTTTAGCTGAAGGAAGAATCCCTTAAACCTGGAGAGTTGAGACCCGTGGAATGGGTACCATGCAATATGACTTCAAAGGGTCTTCATTTGCTCACTGAACCTCTCCAATCCTATCACTGCTGCATTTATGGCCCTGTACACATGCTTGATTCTCTTTCCGAGACATAGCAATCCATAGGTTTTAAGATACTTACTAGTCAGTTACATTCTTAGGCGTTTAATATGGGGTTTTGAGTCCATTTCGTTGAGCAAGGAGTAGCTCTTTTCTATTACATATTTGGCTTAAGGAACTTTATCTGTGCTCATTTCAATGTGTGTTTTTGTGCAGCACCCCAACACACCTTTCCCCTTAAGCAAGCATAAGTTGGTTTTCTAAATTTGATACCCTGTTGTGTATTGTAATCCAGTTCCTGTGTAGCCAAGTTTACATTCTGTGTATTAGTGATATCTTATGATGTTTCTTTTTCTGTTTGACTTATTTCAGTTAGAATCATCATACCTGAATCTAGTCATTATGCTGCTACTTGCCTGATGACATAGATTTCATTGCTGAGTGATATTGCATTGTACGTAAGTACCACAACTTCTTTATCCATTTTTCACTTTCTGCGATATTGAACTTTTACCATAAACGAGGTTGTTGTAAAGACAGCCGTTCAAAACTTCGGGGTGGCTGTGTCTTTTTGATTTTAATTTCCCTAAGCTATAGGACCATAAGTGGAAGTGCCCTAGGCTCTGTTGCTTTGTTTTTTAGATGTTTCAGGAAACACCATACACTTCTCCCGAGTGGCTGTTGGCAATTTACATCCCGCCCATCAGCATAACAAGGCTCCCAGTTCTCCATGGCCTGTCCTGCCTTTCTGGATTTTACACTTTTTTCAGATGGCCCTTTTGACCAGGGGGAAGTGAGACTTCATTGTAGTGCAGATTTCCTTTGCAAGCTTGCTTGGTTGGCCAAAAAGCGCGTATGCGTTTTTTTCCTGAATATATTCAGGAAAAAACGCATACGCCCTTTTTGGCCAAGTGCATCATTGTCGACGTTCTGCCTCTTTTCCTATGCTTTAAATGCAATTCCTGTCTACCTCCTGAAATAGGTTTCCTGCAATTCTGCCTTGCTTTCAATGCCTCTTCATAGCCTTACCTCAATATAGTTTTTGAAAATAGTTGGCCTTTATAACTCTGCACGTTTTTGAATTGCAGTGGCCCTTAACTCCATTTTTCAGCTCATATTTTTGTGATCTTGCCTCATAACCACAGGATTCCTTCAGGCCCTATTCTTCTTCTGGGGCACCTTGCTGTGCCTTTGGTTTATTCTTCTTACTGATGTGAAATTAGAGTGACATGTGCCCATTGAAACCGCTACAGCTTGTTTCTCATTGGTTCCCCCATTTCCCATTCATCCTCCGCACTAACTGCAGACTGTGCGATACCAGAACTTAAAGGCATTGACTCTCCATGTGGGGATGTTGTTAGTAAAGCGGCTGGAATGTCGATCCGGAGCCCCAGGAGAGGAAAAATGAGGTGCGTTTTAGAAACCTTTCCCGATCATATGGTATACCAGTCGCTGGGTTTCCCAAGCGTGGTTTAGCTGTAGGAAGATTCCCTTCAACCTGGATTGTTGGGACCCTTGGAATGAGTAGCATGAAGTATTGCATTAAACTTTTGGCAGTTGCTCACCAAAACTCACCAATCCTCTCAGCCCCAAGTGTCCAGCCTTATGTCTTATCCAGCTGTGGGTTTATATGTGGTCAATCCAGGTTGCATCACAGCCCCTGAGCAAATTTTGTAAGAATTTTTCTCTCTTTCATTGTTTCTGCGTTTTGTTTTTAAAATTTATTTCTATAATGGGGTTTAGCTCATTTTCACTGCTGTGTTTGTGCCGCTCTGCACACACTTGATTCCCTTATGGAGATATATCAATACATGGATTTTAAGATTCTTATTACTCAGATATATTTCTCTGTGGTTTATAAGGTGTGTTGAGGCCAGTTCATTGAGCAAGGTGTAGATCTTGTCTAATATCTATTTGGTTTATTGAATGGTATCTGTGCTAATTTCAAACTCTGGTTTTATGCATTACCCCACCTCTCCTTTCCCCTTAAGCTGACATAAGTGTGTTTTCTAAATGTGAGACACTGTTCTGTTCTGTAATTCATTTCTTGTGCAGCCATATTTACCCTCCCTCTATAAGTGATATCTTATGATATGTTTCTTTTTCTGTTTGACTTATTTCAAGTAGTATTATCGGACCTAAATCCACTCTTTATCCTTCTACTAGCCTTATTACATTGATTTCATGGTGAAGAGATATTCCATTGTACATAAGTACCACATCTTCTTTATCCATTGTTCTCTTTCCTGGGATATTTAAGGTGTACTGAAGTTGAGGTTCTTGTAAACAGAGTAGCCCTAAACTGTGGTGTGCTTGTGTCTTGTTGATTTTTAGACTTCCCTAGATATATTCCCATGATTGGAAGTGTCCTATGCTCTGTAGCTCTGTTTTTTAGATGATTTAGGAACCACCATACACTTCTCCAGAGTGGCTCTCGGCAGTTCACACACTGCCCATCAGCGTATAAAGGCTCCCTGTTCTCCATGGCCTGTCCTGCATTTCTGGTTTTTACAATTTTTTAGGATGGCCCTTTTGACCGGTGGGAAATGAGACTTCTTTGTTGTGCACATTTGCATTGCTTGCTTGCTTCGTTGCCCATAAAGTGCGTATGCGTTTTTTCCTGGATATAATCAGGAAAAACGCATACGCCCTTTCGGGCCAACTGCATCATTGTCGAAATTCTGCCGCTTTTCATGTGCTTTAAAGACGAGTCCAATCTATCTCTTGAAATCTGTTTCTTGCAATTCTGTCTTGCATTCAGATCCTCTTCTTTGCCTTACCTCAACATAGTTTTGGACGTTAGTTTTCATTTATAACTCTGCAGGTTTGTGAATTGCAGTGACCCTGAGCTCCATTTTTTAAGTTGCTCTTTTGTGAGCTGGCCTCAAACCCGCAGGATTGCTTCAGGCCCTATTTTGGCTCCGGTGAGGCGGGCTGAGCCTTTTTTCAATTCTTATTCTTAATGGGAAATTAGAGTGATATGTGCCCGTCCAAACCCCTACAACTATTCTCTCATTGGTTCCCCCTCTTCCCGTTCATCCTCCTCACAATTTGCAAAATGTGTGAAACAGAAGTTGAAATGTGCTGATTCTCCAAGTGGGGAGATTCTAAGTAACGTGGCTGGAATGGTGAACAGGAGCACCAGGAGAGGATAAATGAGCTGCATTTTAGACACATCTCCCGATCACATGGTGTACAGTCCTCTGGGTTTTCCATGCATGTTTTAGCTGTAGGAAGATCCCTTGAACCTGCAGATTTGGGACCCATTGAATGGGTACCAGGTAGTATTACTTTAAAGGGTGTGCATTTCCTCACCCAACCTCACATTTCTCTTAGTGCAAACAGTTTCCAGCCTTATGTCTCATCCTGCTGTGGGTCTAGATGTGTTCAATCCATGTTGCATCACCGTCCCTGAGGAAAAGTTGTAAGAGGTTTTCTCTGTCTCTCTGTCGTTTATTTTTTTCAATTTATTACTATATTGGTTACAGCTGATTTTCAAAGCTCTGTTTCTTGCTGCTGTACATCCACTTGATTCACATACAGAGAGACATCAGTAAATTCTTTTTCAGATTCTTACCAGTCGTATATATTCTTTTCCGGTGACTTGAGTGTGCTGAGTGCAGTTCTTTTAGCTACCGTGTAGGCCTTGTTGATTATCAGTTTGGTATTTGGAATGGTATCTTTGCTAATTTCAACCTCCTGGATGATGCCTCACCCCTCCCCACCTTTCCCGTTTAGCAGCCTTATGCGTGTTTCCTACATATTTGACTATGTTTTTGTTTTGTAATTTATTTCATGTGTAGCCATTTTGGATTCCACCTTTAAGTGATATCTTATGACATGTGTCTTTTTCTTTTTGAATTATGTCACTTAGAATGATCATACGTAACTCTTCCGGAGTTGTTACAACTGGCCATATTTCATTGATTTCCAGGCTGAATAATATTCCACTCTACCTAAGTACCACATCTCTATCCATTTTTTCTCTCCAGAGACATTTAAGTTATATCCTAGTCGAGGATCTTTTAAACAGAGAGGGGGTAAACATTGGGGTGCCTGTGTCCTCTCAATTTTTGTTTTTCCCAAGATATACGCCCATGAGTGCAAGTGCCCTATGCTCTGTAGCTCATTTTTTAGATGCTTTAGTAAACACAATACACTTCTCCAGAATGGCCGTTGGCAATATACATTTCCACTATAAGTCTCACAGGGCTCCCTCTTCTCCTTGCCCTGTCCTGCATTTCTGTTGTTTACGCTTTATGAGGATGGCTCTTCTGACTGATGCGAAGTGATATCTTTTGTAGTATTGACTTCCAGTGCCCACCTGTTTGGTTGGCTAAAAAAGTGTATGCCCTTTTCTTGAATATATACAGAAAAAAACGCATACACCCTTTTTGGCCAACTGCAATGTTGGCAATGTTCAGCTCCTTTTCTCGTGCTTAATGGCGAGTCCTTTCTACCTCCTCAGATCCCTTTCCTGACATTCTCCCTTGCTTACAAGTCCTTTTCTCTGACTTTCCTCAAGACATTTTTCAGTGATGGATATTTTCAACTCTGCAGTTTCGTGAATTTTACTGCCCCTGAGTTCCATTGTTCAACTTGCGTTTATGGGAACTGGCCACAAAGCAGCGGGATTTCCTCAAGCCCTATACTGTTTCCATGGGCAACCCTAGCCTTTGGTCAATTCGTCTTCCTGATTGGAAATTAGAGTGACATGTGCCTGTCTGAACACCTAGGACTTGTCTCTCATTGTTCCTCATCCTTCCGCTTCATCCTCTGGACAAATTCCAAACTGTACGCAACAGGATGTTGACAGTGCTGACATCTCCAAGTGGGGAGACTGTTAGTAAAGACGCTGGAGGGGTGAACCCGAGCACCAGGAGATGAGGAGATGAGATGCCTTTTCCAAACTCTTCCCGATCAGACGGTATACCATCCTCTGGGTGTGACAGACATGTTTTAGCAGTAGGAAGAGTCCCATTCATGTAAGGAGAACACCAGGGCTTTTTCAAAATCAGTGTCTGCCCGAAACCCAAACTGGGGAATTTTTTAAGCTACGGCTACACATATGTTCATTAAGGGCCTTGGGAAGTAGGCAGAGTCCAAACTTTAGATGATTGAAGTCTTCAGGGTCAGAAGCACTCACCACCAGCTTCCCTTAGGTTACACTTTAACTGTCATTGATCGATGACAATGACAATAAAAATATCTATTCTTTTCCAGATTATTTCCCCTTATAGCTTATTGCAAAATGTTGAGTGTAATTCCCTGTGCTATACAGTAGTTCCTTGTTGATGATCTATTTTATACATAGCAGTGTGTATGTGTTAATCCCAAACTGTTAATTTATCCCTCCTCCCACCTTTCCCCTTTGGTAATAATAAATTATAAGATTTTATACTTCTCAGAAATGGGGGAGCTGAAAGAGAGGTATCATTTTCAATGGAAAAGCATTTAAAACAAGATTGAAGCTTTAACCAAGATTATTAGATGTACATCCTTGGAAAGAAATCACTTCGTTTCTCTAATATTGACCTGACAAATAAGACAAACCTTTTCACTGAACTTGCTTATAATAAAGTGATGGAAATATCAAATGGAAGTGTTAGAAACATCTTATTTTACCCGAGCCTTATACACTGTTCTATGTTAACTACAGTTTGGCTCACACATCTGTTCATTGAGGTTACAATAGTCTCAATTTCTGTTACTGATCCTCCAGAGTGGACCCCAACAAGTGTCCCCCTGCCCAGTGTCATTGGGGCCAACAGATCGAGACTGAGTTTGGTTCACAAGCAAAGGAAACTTTATATTTTGATCAGAGAATGGAGAGGTGAGAGCATGCACTACCCCGTGGGCTGTGGGCTGGGCTGTTGTGTAGAGATCCTGTCAGAGTCAGTGGGAGGGAGGGGGCGGAGCTCTCGAGGGCCGGGTTGGCTGCAGCTCAGGCTCTATATCGCAGAGTCTGCACTGGGCCCCAGGAGCTGAGGTGTCGTCCCAGCCATTCTGCACTAGGAAATCTGGTCTGAAGTGCCGGGTGTGGAACCTCTGCATGCGGGACCCTAGGAGCACATGAAATTAGACAAAGCACAAAGGATAAAAAAGGTTAGACTTGACTTTATTGCCCAGATTCTATTTTTATCTCCCAGGGATTTTTAATGGGCTTTGCTGGGGACAAACCCCTCCTCTGCCTTTTGTCCCATTCCTCATTCTTGGAGTGCTGAGGGTGCAGACCCTTCTTCTGTAACTGCTGAGTGCTGAGTTGGGAGCCCTCATACCCGGGGGCGAGGGTCAGAGCTTCTCCCCAGCAGCCTCCAGGTGACGTTGATTGTCCCCAGGCCCCCTGCCTCCCTGCTCGTCCACCTGAGCACCAGCATTGGAAGTGTTATAGATTCTAATGACCTTTAAGGGTCCAGGAAAGAGATGTGCAGAGACGCTGTGGGGGCCGGTTTCACCCCGCCCCACATTTGTTCGGCCACCTTAGGCTGACCGTTTCTGCCAGCCTAGATGCTCTGACCAGTAGTCTGCGCTTTCTTCAATTAGGCCCCTGAATTAACGTACAAACGGCACCAGGTGTCAGAGCCCTGCCTGCTCAACTCCCAGACAGTCCAGGGTCAGTGGTGATCAAGGACCATGATGGCCACTGAGTCAACAGCCTTTTGAAGTAAACAGGAGTCCAGCTGGTCTTATTGGCCACCATCATCAAGGTGTCTGTAGGCTTTTCTATGGTGACAGTGTGATATACGGTTCCCCCGCCAAGATTATTAGCTCCCCTCTGCGTGCAGTAAGTCCTGCAAGCAGTAGTCTGCTCTTTTGGGACACACTCTTGTTGTTTTATGAGAGAAACTCCAGGTCAAGTGATGTTCACACGAGTCGTCATGGTGCCCTGTTGCCCCCGGTTATCTCTCTGGATGTTGGAGTTGGAGGGCCTCCTCACTCGAGGTTGGTGTGCCCACGGAGCGAACCCTGCAACTTCAGGGCATGGTTGGTGGTTAGGATCACCACGTGGGGTCCTTTTCCCTTAGGAGGGAGGTGGCCTTTTGGGCTGCTGATTTCCAGGTTTTTAGATACCGCCAGTATCTTGGCCAGATGTGGCAGTGGGCCAAGCCCCTTGGTGTCCGTAGTTTATCCTACCTGGATGGCATTCTTGCATTGTTCCATTTCAAGTGGTCCCAGTTTTTGCACTAATTCTCCAATGGCGATTCACCTTTCACCGGGAATGTAAAGGTCAAAGGGTTTAGCTAAATTAGGGAGTTCCAGGGCAAGGGTCTGAATTGACTGCTCTTTCCATTCTTGAAAGGCCACTTCTGGATTCTATTCAAAAGGATCATCATCTTTTCCTTTCAGTGTTTCATATAGAGGCCCAGCTAGTAGACTGTAGTTAGGGATCCAGAAGCAGCAAACCCTGGCCTCCCCAGGAACCCCTAAGCTGTCTTCTAGTTTTAGAAAGGGGTAAGGCTGAAAATGGTTTCTTCCCTTTCCTGGGATGGGCTTCTCCGACCTTCTGTGAGAACGAAGCCCAGGCAGGTCACCGCAGTCTGTGATATTTGAGCTTTTTCTTGGACAACTTCTATCCTTTATTGGCTTGGTAGTTCAGAGGCCTCCTTAGTAGGGCTGGCGATCAGAATGTCGTCTGTGTACTGAAGGAGGGTTTCCTTTTCCAGAGGTAGAACTTTTAGGTCTTTAGCTAAGCTTTCCCCAAAGATGGTGTGGGAATTTTTGCACCCTTGGGGCAAGACGGCCCGGAAGTATTGTTTTAGTTGTATGTTGAGTCCTGCCACTCACAAGCCAAAATTTCTTGTGACTCTGGGACTAATGGAATACAAAAGAAGGCATCATTGAAGACTAATACAGAATACCATGTCCTGGTGGTTGGTAGAATGACCAGCAGGGTGTAGGAATTAGGAGCAGCTGGAGGTATATCCTCGGTGGCTTCACTGACTGTCCTGACATCCTTTACCAGGTCCCCAGCAGCCCATGGGGCTCTCGTGGTCAGACCAATCCCAGAATATGGAGCTCACCTGGGCAGGTACCCCACCCCCACCCCAGCCCACGGGGCTCTCGTGGTCAGGCCCCTCCCAGGATACAGAGCTACCCTTGCAGGTACCGTGGCAGGGCTGGGCACACAGGAACCGTGCACATAGCCCTCATTGCAGAGCACCCCCAGCTCACCTGTCGCTCAGAGCTGACACAGAGCACCTCAGAGCAGGACTTGAACTAACAAACAGCAGCTGCGACAGGTCTGTGACCCTGGGCATCACTCTGTGCGGCCTCCCTCCACCTGGTCTTCCAGAGACTTCCACTGCACCCGGGGCACCAGGCCTCTGTCTCCAACCACCACCCACCCCTCCTCTCCCTGACTCCTGGGTTCCTCTCATTAGGAGAGGGTTTTCTTGAAGTTGTCTCCCACTCATGGGCCAGATAAAATGATTAGAAAACAAGCCAAAGCTGCAGCCCCTTGTCTATCCTGACTCTCAGGAGCCCACACCTGTTCCTTGGACCTGGCCGGTTCAGCAAGTTCCATTTTCTGCAACTGTGAGCCCCTGAGGGGTGATGATTGGCTGACCTGGGCAGCCTTACCGTGCCGGCCAGCCCTCCCCAGGTGTGCCTGGGTTGAGATCAATATAAATACCACTCCAGGCAGCAAGAGGCCCTGCAGCCGTGCCTGACGCCATTTTCTCTGCCCTGTCAGCAGTCTCGGGGCTGGGCTGGTGGGAGGGAGTGAGAGGCCATGGCTTTGTGGGTGGCCCAGTGTGAGTGGGTCTCTGCTGGACTTTCTGTAGCAGTTGCCAGGCTGCCACCTGCTAAAGAAGAGGATGTGTCACCCATACCTGCTGCTGGAATTTCTCCCTGGGCAGAGGTGAGGAAGGAGAAAAGCAGTGGGGGCAGGGACAGGACGGGTATCTCAGGCAGGGAAATGGAAATCTTCCAGAAGAGCACCCAGGGCCAGGACCATCCTGGCTGGCCTGCAGGCACCAAGTCGGCCGGTATGCTGTCACTCGTGTGGCTCTATGGCCCTTCCTCTAGGCTTTCAAGTCCTTGTATATATTCAGGTGTTTTACCTGGGACGGGTGGGAATAGTTCAGCAGCAACTGGCCTGGGGCTCAGCTCACGTTTACTCACAGATGCCTCGGCACGGTGCCCCAGCTTTGCAATGAGGACGCTTGTTGCATGGGGGCTGCTGGCTGAATGGGAGACGATTCCCCACCACTGACCAACTTCAGAATTGTTTACAACTGGAGCAAGTGCCCTGATACGGTTTTCCTCTGTGGAACTGGTGGGTTCTGTGTTTTTTTTTCTCTTTTTCGTTTTTGGTTCAAGGTAGATTTTATTCCTCTTTTTTGTATTTACAGATATAAGCATGGAAATAATTTATTCATATAAATACATGTATGTGAAGGGAATAATTGTTTTTTCTGTTTTATTTTTTAAATTTTATTTCTTTTTAATTTTGAATTTTATTTTATATTTTTATACAGCAGGTTCTTATTGGTTATCTATTTTATACATATAAATGTATACATGCCAATCCCAGTCTCTCAACTCCTCCCACCACCAACCCCCCCAACAGCTTTCCCCCCTTGTTGTCCATACGTTTGTTGTCTACATCTGTTGCTCTATTTATGCCTTGCAAAATGGTTAATCTGTACAGTTTTTCTAGGTTCCACATATATGCATGAATATACAAGATTTGTTTTTCTCTTTCTGACTTACTTCACTCTGTATGACAGTCTCTAGATCCATCGACGTCTCTACAAATGACCTAATTTCATTCCTTTTCATGGCTTAGTAATATTCCATTTTATATATGTACCACAGCTTTATGCATTCGTCTGTCTGTGGGCATTTAGATTGCTTCCATTACCTCGATATTGTAAAGAGTGATACAATGAACATTGCGGTGAATGTCTCTTTTTGATTTATGGTTTTGTCTGGGTATATGTCCAGAACTGGGATTGCTGTATCATATGGTAATTCTACTGTTAGTTTCTTAAGAAACTCCATATTGTTCTCCATAGTGACTGTATCAATTTATATTCCCAACAATAGTGGAAGAGGGTTCCTTTTCTCCACACATTTCCAGCATTTTTTGTTTGTAGATTTTCTGATGATGCCCATTCTACCAGGTGTGAGGTGATACCTCATTGTTGAGTCCATTTTGTTGAGCAAGGGGTAGGTCTTGTCTATTACATATTTAGCTTATGGAACGGTATCTGTGCTAATTTCAAACTCTGCTTTTATGCAGCACCACAACTCACCTTCCCCCTTAAGCAAGCATAAGTTGGTTTTCTAAACATGAGACCCTGTTCTGTTTTGTAATTCAGTTCATGTGTAACCAAGTTCTCATTCCATGTATTAGTGATACCTTATGATGTTTCTCTTTCTGTGTGACTTTTTTCACTTAGAATCACCGTGCCTCAATCCACTCATTATGCTGGTACGGGCCTGGTGACATAGTTTTCATTGCTGAGAGGTATTCTGTTGTACGTAAGTACCACAACTTCTTTATCCATTATTTGCTCTCTGGCATATTTAACTTGTGCTGAAGAAGAGGTTCCTGTAAAAGAGCCGTCCCAAATTTTGGGGTGGCTGTGTCTTTTTGATTTTAATTTCCCTAAGCTATAGGACCATAAGTGGAAGTGCCCTAGGCTCTGTTGCTTTGTTTTTTAGATGTTTCAGGAAACACCATACACTTCTCCCGAGTGGCTGTTGGCAAGTTACATCCCGCCCATCAGCATAACAAGGCTCCCAGTTCTCCATGGCCTGTCCTGCCTTTCTGGATTTTACACTTTTTTCAGATGGCCCTTTTGACGGGGGGGGAAGTGAGACTTCATTGTAGTGCAGATTTCCTTTGCAAGCTTGCTTGGTTGGCCAAAAAGGGCGTATGCGTTTTTTCCTGAATATATTCAGGAAAAAACGCATACGCCCTTTTTGGCCAAGTGCATCATTGTCGACCTTCTGCCTCTTTTCCTATGCTTTAAATGCAATTCCAGTCTACCTCCTGAAATCGGTTTCCTGCAATTCTGCCCGGCTTTCAAGTCCTCTTGGCAGCCTTACTTCAGTATATTTTTGGATGATAGCTGTCATTTATAACTCTGCAGGTTTGTGAATTACAGTGCCCCTGAGCTGCTTTCTTCAACTCGCTTTCTTGTGAGCTGGCTGCAACATCGCAGGATTGCTTCAGGCCTTAATCTGGTTCTGGCATGGCACGCTGAGCCTTTGGTTAATTCCTCTTCCTGGTGGGAAATGAGAGTTAAATTTTCCCGTCCAGACACCTCCAGCTAGTCTCTCATTGGTTCTCCCTATTCCTGTTCATCTTCTGCGGAATTTGCAAACTGGGCCAAACAGGAGGTTAAAGGCACTGACTCTCCATGTCGGGAGAGTGTTAGTAAAGCATCTGGAATGTTGCACCCGAGTACCAGGGGACGAGAACTGAGAAATATTTCAACACGTCTCCCGATCACACGGTTGATCATACTCTGGGTTCCACATGCATGTTTTAGCTGAAGGAAGAATCCCTTAAACCTGGAGAGTTGAGACCCGTGGAATGGGTACCATGCAATATGACTTCAAAGGGTCTTCATTTGCTCACCAAAACTCTCCAATCCTATCACTGCTGCGTTTTTGCCCCTGTACTCACGATTGATTCACTTTCAGAGACATAGCAATCCATAGGTTTTAAGATACTTACTAGTCAGGTACATTATTAGGCGTTTAATATGGGGTTTTGAGTCCATTTCGTTGAGCAAGGAGTAGCTCTTTTCTATTACATATTTGGCTTAAGGAAATTTATCTGTGCTCATTTCAATCTCTGGTTTTATGCAGCACCCCAACTCACCTTTCCCCTTAAGCAAGCATAAGTTGGTTTTCTAAATTTGGGACCATGTTCTGTTTTGAAATTCAGTTCCTGTGTAGCCAAGTTTACAATCCGTGTATTAGTGATATCATATGATGTTTCTTTTTCTGTGTGACTTATTTCAGTTAGAATCATCATACGTGAATCCACTCATTATGCTGCTATGGGCCTGATGACATAGATGTCATTGCTGAGTGATATTGCATTGTACGTAAGTACCACATCTTCTTTATCCATTTTTCGCTTTATGCGATATTGAACTTGTCCCGTAAACGAGGTTCTTGTAAACAGAGCCGTCCCAAACTTTGGGGTGGCTGTGTCTTTTTGATTTTAATTTCCCTAAGCTATAGGACCATAAGTGGAAGTGCCCTAGGCTCTGTTGCTTTGTTTTTTAGATGTTTCAGGAAACACCATACACTTCTCCCGAGTGGCTGTTGGCAAGTTACATCCCACCCATCAGCATAACAAGGCTCCCAGTTCTCCATGGCCTGTCCTGCCTTTCTGGATTTTACACTTTTTTCAGATGGCCCTTTTGATGGGGGGGAAGTGAGACTTCATTGTAGTGCAGATTTCCTTTGCAAGCTTGCTTGGTTGGCCAAAAAGTGCGTATGCGTTTTTTCCTGAATATATTCAGGAAAAAACGCATACGCCCTTTTTGGCCAAGTGCATCATTGTCGACCTTCTGCCTCTTTTCCTATGCTTTAAATGCAATTCCAGTCTACCTCCTGAAATCGGTTTCCTGCAATTCTGCCCGGCTTTCAAGTCCTCTTGGCAGCCTTACTTCAGTATATTTTTGGATGATAGCTGTCATTTATAACTCTGCAGGTTTGTGAATTACAGTGCCCCTGAGCTCCTTTCTTCAACTCGCTTTCTTGTGAGCTGGCCGCAACACCGCAGGATTGCTTCAGGCCCTAATCTGGTTCCGGCATGGCACGCTGAGCCTTTGGTTAATTCCTCTTCCTGGTGGGAAATGAGAGTTAAATTTTCCCGTCCAGACACCTCCAGCTAGTCTCTCATTGGTTCTCCCTATTCCTGTTCATCTTCCGCGGAATTTGCAAACTGGGCCAAACAGGAGGTTAAAGGCACTGACTCTCCAAGTCGGGAGAGTGTTAGTAAAGCATCTGGAATGTTGCACCCGAGTACCAGGGGACGAGAACTGAGACATATTTGAACACGTCTCCCGATCACACGGTTGATCATACTCTGGGTTCCACATGCATGTTTCAGCTGAAGGAAGAATCCCTTAAAGCTGGAGAGTTGAGACCGGTAGAATGGGTACCATGCAATATGACTTCAAAGGGTCTTCATTTGCTCACCGAACCTCTCCAATCCTATCACTGCTGCATTTATGCCCCTGTACACACGCTTGATTCTCTTTTGGAGACATAGCAATCCGTAGGTTTTAAGTTACTTACTAGTCAGGTACATTCTTAGGCGTTTAATATGGGGTGTTGAGTCCATTTCATTGAGCAAGGAGTAGCTCTTGTCTATTCCATATTTGGCTTAAGGAAATTTATCTGTGCTCATTTCAATCTCTGGTTTTATGTAGCACCCCAACTCACCTTTCCCCTTAAGCAAGCATAAGTTGGTTTTCTAAATTTGAGACCCTGTTCTGTTTTGTAATCCAGCTCCTGTGTAGCCAGGTTTACATTCCGTGTATTAGTGATATCTTATGATGTTTCTTTTTCTGTGTGACTTATTTCAGTGAGAATCATCATACCTGAATCCAGTCTATGCTGCTACGGGCCTGATGACATAGATTTCATTGCTGAGTGATATTGAATTGTACGTAAGTACCACAACTTCTTTATCCATTTTTTGCTTTCTGCGATATTGAACTTGTACTGTAAAGGAGGTTCTTGTAAACACAGCCGTCCCAAACTTTGGGTTGGCTGTGTCTTTTTGATTTTAATTTCCCTAAGCTATAGGACCATAAGTGGAAGTGCCCTAGGCTCTGTTGCTTTGTATTTTAGATGTTTCAGGAAACACCATACACTTCTCCAGAGTGGCTGTTGGCAATTTACATCCCGTCCATCAGCATAACAAGGCTCCCAGTTCTCCATGGCCTGTCCTGCCTTTCTGGATTTTACACTTTTTTCAGATGGCCCTTTTGACCGGGGGGAAGCGAGACTTCATTGTAGTGCAGATTTCCTTTGCAAGCTTGCTTGGTTGGCCAAAAAGGGCGTATGCGTTTTTTCCTGAATATATTCAGGAAACAACGCATACGCCCTTTTTGGCCAAGTGCATCATTGTGGACGTTCTGCCTCTTTTCCTATGCTTTAAATGCAATTCCAGTCTACCTCCTGAAATCGGTTTACTGCATTTCTGGCCCGCTTTCAAGTCCTCTTGGCAGCCTTACTTCAGTATACTTTTGGACGATAGCTGTCATTTATAACTCTGCATGTTTGTGAATTACAGTGCCCCTGAGCTCCTTTCTTCAACTCGCTTTCTTGTGAGCTGGCCGCAACACCGCAGGATTGCTTCAGGCCCTAATCTGGTTCCGGCACGGCACGCTGAGCCTTTGGTTAATTCCTCTTCCTGGTGGGAAATGAGAGTTAAATTTGCCCGTCGAGACACCTCCAGCTAGTCTCTCATTGGTTCTCCCTATTCCTGTTCATCTTCCGCGGAAATTGCAAACTGGGACAAACAGGAGGTTAAAGGCACTGACTCTCCAAATCGGGAGGGTGTTACTAAAGCGTGTGGAATGTTGCACCCGAGTACCAGGGGACGAGAACTGAGACATATTTGAACACGTCTTCCGATCACACGGTTGATCATACTCTGGGTTTCTCATGCATGTTTTAGCTGAAGGAAGAATCCCTTAAACCTGGAGAGTTGAGACCCGTGGAATGGGTACCATGCAATATGACTTCAAAGGGTCTTCGTTTGCTCACCGAACCTCTCCAATCCTATCACTGCTGTGTTTAAGCCCCTGTACACACGCTTGATTCTCTTTCGGAGCCATAGCAATCCATAGGTTTTAAGATACTTACTAGTCAGGTACATTCTTAGGCGTTTAATATGGGGTGTTGAGTCCATTTCGTTGAGCAAGGAGTAGCTCTTGTCTATTACATATTTGGCTTAAGGAACTTTATCTGTGCTCATTTCAATCTCTGGTTTTATGCAGCACCCCAACTCACCTTTCCCCTTAAGCAAGCATAAGTTGGTTTTCTAAATTTGAGACCCTGTTCTGTTTTGTAATCCAGTTCCTCTGTAGCCAAGTTTACATTCCGTGTATTAGAGATATCTTATGATGTTTCTTTTTCTGTGTGACTTATTTCAGTTAGAATCATCATACCTGAATCCACTCATTATGCTGCTATGGGCCTGATGACATAGATTTCATTGCTGAGTGATATTGAATTGTACATAAGTACCACAACTTCTTTATCCATTTTTCGCTTTCTGCGGTATTGAACTTGTACTGTAAAGGAGGTTCTTGTAAACAGAGCCGTCCCAAACTTTGGGTTGGCTGTGTCTTTTTGATTTTAATTTCCCTAAGCTATAGGACCATAAGTGGAAGTGCCCTAGGCTCTGTTACATTGTTTTTTAGATGTTTCAGGAAACACCATACATTTCTCCCGAGTGGCTGTTGGCAATTTACATCCCGCCCATCAGCATAACAAGGCTCCCAGTTCTCCATGGCCTGTCCTGCCTTTCTGGATTTTACACTTTTTTCAGATGGCCTTTTTGACCGGGGGGAAGTGAGACTTCATTGTAGTGCAGATTTCCTTTCCAAGCTTGCTTGCTTGGCCAAAAAGGGCGTATGCGTTTTTTCCTGAATATATTCAGGAAAAAATGCATACGCCCTTTTTGGCCAAGTGCATCATTGTCGACGTTCTGCCTCTTTTCCTATGCTTTAAATGCAATTCCAGTCTACCTCCTGAAATCGGGTTCCTGCCATTCTGCTCAGCTTCCTAGTCCTCTTGGCAGCCTTACTTCAGTATATTTTTGGAGGATAGCTGTCATTTATAACTCTGCAGGTTTGTGAATTACAGTGCCCCTGAGCTCCTTTCTTCAACTCGCTTTCTTGTGAGCTGTCCGCAACACCGCAGGATTGCTTCAGGCCCTAATCTGGTTCCAGCACGGCACGCTGAGCCTTTGGTTAATTCCTCATCCTGGTGGGAAATGAGAGTTAAATTTGCCCGTCCAGACACCTCCAGCTTGTCTCTCATTGGTTCTCCCTATTCCTGTTCATCTTTTGCAGAAATTTCAAACTGGGCCAAACAGGAGGTTAAAGGCACTCACTCTCCAAGTCAGGAGAGTGTTAGTAAAGTGTCTAGATTGTTGCACCCGAGTACCAGGGGACGAGAACTGAGACATATTTGAACATGACTCACGATCACACGGTTGATCATAGTCTGGGTTCCAAATGCATGTTTTCGCTGAAGGTAGAATCCCTTAAACCTGGAGATTTGAGACCCGTGGAATGGGTACCATGCAATATGACTTCAAAGGGTCTTCATTTGCTCACCGAACCTCTCCAATCCTATCACTGCTGCGTTTATGCCCCTGTTCTCACGCTTGATTCTCTTTCAGAGACATAGCAATCCATAGGTTTTAAGATACTTACTGTCAGGTACATTATTAGGCGTTTAATATGCGGTTTTGAGTCCATTTCGTTGAGCAAGGAGTAGCTCTTGTCTATTACATATTTGGCTTAAGGAACGTTATCTGTGCTCATTTCAATCTCTGGTTTTATGCAGCACCCCAACTCACCTTTCCCCTTAAGCAAGCATAAGTTGGTTTTCTACATTTGAGACCCTGTTCTGTTTTGTAATCCAGTTCCTGTGTAGCCAAGTTTACATTCCGTGTATTAGTGATATCTTATGATGTTTCATTTTCTGTGTGACTTATTTCAGTTAGAATCATCATACCTGAATCCACTCATTATGCTGCTACGGGGCTGATGACATAGATTTCATTGCTGAGTGATATTGCATTGTACGTGAGTACCACAACTTCTTTATCCATTTTTCACTTTCTGCGATATTGAACATATACCGTAAACAAGATTCTTGTAAACAGAACCATCCCAAACTTTGGGGTGGCTGTGTCCTTTTGATTTTAATTTCGCTAAGCTATAGGACCATAAGTGGAAGTGCCCTAGGCTCTGTTGCTTTGTTTTTTAGATGTTTCAGGAAACACCATACACTTCTCCTGAGTGGCTGTTGGCAATTTACATCCCGCCCATCAGCATAACAAGGCTCCCAGTTCTCCATGGCCTGTCCTGCCTTTCTGGATTTTACACTTTTTTCAGATAGCCCCTTTGACCAGGGGGAAGTGAGACTTCATTGTAGTGCAGATTTCCTTTGCAATCTTGCTTGGTTGGCCAAAAAGGGCGTATGCGTTTTTTCCTGAATATATTCAGGAAAAAATGCATACGCCCTTTTTGGCCAAGTGCATCATTGTCGACGTTCTGCCTCTTTTCGTATGCTTTAAATGCAATTCCAGTCTACCTCCTTAAATCGGGTTCCTGCAATTCTGCTCAGCCTTCTAGTTCTCTTGGCAGCCTTACTTCAGTATATTTTTGGAGGATAGCTGTCATTTATAACTCTGCAGGTTTGTGAATTACAGTCCCCCTGAGTTCCTTTCTTCAACTCGCTTTCTTGTGAGCTGGCCGCAACACCGCAGGATTGCTTCAGGCCCTAATCTGTTTCCGGCACGGCACGCTGAGCCTTTGGTTAATTCCTCTTCCTGGTGGGAAATGAGAGTTAAATTTGCCCGTCCAGACACCTCCAGCTAGTCTCTCATTGGTTCTCCCTATTCCTGTTCATCTTCCGCAGAAATTGCAAACTGGGCCAAACAGGAGGTTAAAGGCACTGACTCTCGAAGACGGGAGAGTGTTAGTAAAGCGTCTGGAATGTTGCACCCGAGTACCAGGGGACGAGAACTGAGACATATTGGAACACGTCTCCCGATCACACGGTTGATCATACTACGGGTTCCACATGCATGATTTAGCTGAAGGAAGAATCCCTTAAACCTGGAGAGTTGAGACCCGTGGAATGGGTACCATGCAATATGACTTCAAAGGGTCTTCATTTGCTCACCGAACCTCTCCAATCCTATCACTGCTGCGTTTATGCCCCTGTACACACGCTTGATTCTCTTTCGGAGACATAGCGATCCATAGGTTTTAAGATACTTACTATTCAGGTACATTCTTAGGCGTTTAATGTGGGGTGTTGTGTCCAATACGTTGAGCAAGGAGTAGCTCTTGTCTATTACATATTTGGCTTAAGGAACTTTATCTGTGCTCATTTCAATCTCTGGTTTTCTGCAGCACCCCAACTCACCTTTCACCTTAAGCAAGCATAAGTTGGTTTTCTAAATTTGAGACCCTGTTCTCTTTTGTAATTCAGTTCCTGTGTAGCCAAGTTTACATTCCGTGTATTAGTGATATCTTACGATGTTTCTTTTCCTGTATGACTTATTTCAGTTAGAATCATCATACCTGAATCCACTCATTATGCTGCTATGGCCCTGATGACATAGATTTCATTGCTGAGTGATATTGCATTGTACGTAAGTACCACAACTTCTTTATCCATTTTTCACTTTCTGCGATATTGAACTAGTCCCGTAAACGAGTTTCTTGTAAACAGAGCAGTCCCAAACTTTGGGGTGGCTGTGTCTTTTTTATTTTAATTTCCCTAAGCTATAGGGCCATAAGTGGAAGTGCCCTAGGCTCTTTTGCTTTGTTTTTTAGATGTTTCAGGAAACACCATACACTTCTCCCGAGTGGCTGTTGGCAATATACATCCCACCCATCAGCATAACAAGGCTCCCAGTTCTCCATGGCCTGTCCTGGCTTTCTGGATTTTACACTTTTTTCAGTTGGCCCTTTTGACCGGGGGGAAGTGAGACTTCATTGTAGTGCAGATTTCCTTTGCAAGCTTGCTTGGTTGGCCAAAAAGGGCGTATGCGTTTTTTCCTGAATATATTCAGGAAAAAACGCATACGCCCTTTTTGGCCAAGTGCATCATTGTCGACGTTTTTCCTCTTTTCCTATGCTTTAAATGCAATTCCAGTCTCCCTCCTGAAATCGGTTTCCTGCAATTCTGCTGCGCTTTCAAGTCCTCTTGGCAGCCTTACTTCAGTTTATTTTTGGACGATAGCTGTCATTTATAACTCTGCAGCTTTGTGAATTACAGTGCCCCTGAGCTCCTTTCTTCAACTTGCTTTCTTGTGAGCTGGCCGCAACACCGCAGGATTGCTTCAGGCCCTAATCTGGTTCCGGCACGGCACGCTGAGCCTTTGGTTAATTCCTCTTCCTGGTGGGAAATGAGAGTTAAATTTGCCCGTCCCGACACCTCCAGCTAGTCTCTCATTGGTTCTCCCTATTCCTGTTCATCTTCCGCAGAAATTGCAAACTGGGCCAAACAGGAGGTTAAAGGCACTGACTCTCCAAGTCGGGAGAGTGTTAGTAAAGCATCTGGAATATTGCACCCGAGTACCAGGGGACGAGAACTGAGACATATTGGAACACGTCTCCCGATCACACGGTTGATCATACTCTGGGTTCCACATGCATGTTTTAGCTGAAGGAAGAATCCCTTAAACCTGGAGAGTTGAGACCCGTGGAATGGGTACCATGCAATATGACTTCAAAGGGTCTTCATTTGCTCACCGAACCTCTCCAATCCTATCACTGCTGCGTTTATGCCTGTGTACACACGCTTGATTCTCTTTCGGAGACATAGCGATCCATAGCTTTTAAGATACTTACTAGTCAGGTACATTCTTAGGCGTTTAATATGGGGTGTTGAGTCCATTTCGTTGAGCAAGGAGTAGCTCTTGTCTATTACATATTTGGCTTAAGGAACTTTATCTGTGCTCATTTCAATCTCCTGTTTTATGCAGCACCCCAACTCACCTTTCCCCTTAAGCAAGCATAAGTTGGTTTTCTAAATTTGAGACCCTGTTCTGTTATGTAATCCAGTTCCTGTGTAGCCAAGTTTACATTCCGTGTATTAGTGATGTCTTATAATGTTTCTTTTTCTGTGTGACTTATTTAAGTTAGAATCATCATACCTGAATCCACTCATTATGCTGCTACGGGCCTGATGACATAGATTTCATTGCTGAGTGATATTGCATTGTACGTAAGTACCAAAACTTCTTTATCCATTTTTCACTTTCTGCGATATTGAACTTGTCCAGTAAATGTGGTTCTTGTAAACAGAGCCGTCCCAAACTTTGGGGTGGCTGTGTCTTTTTGATTTTAATTTCCCTAAGCTATAGGGCCATAAGTGGAAGTGCCCTAGGCTCTGTTGCTTTGTTTTTTAGATGTTTCAGGAAACACCATAAACTTCTCCCGAGTGACTGTTGGCAATATACATCCCGCCCATCAGCAAAACAAGGCTCCCAGTTCTCCATGGCCTATCCTGCCTTTCTGGATTTTACACTTTTTTCAGATGGCCCTTTTGACCGGGGGGAAGTGAGACTTCATTGTAGTGCAGATTTCCTTTGCAAGCTTGCTTGGTTGGCTAAAAAGTGCGTATGCGTTTTTTCCTGAATATATTCAGGAAAAAACGCATACGCCCTTTTTGGCCAAGTGCATCATTGTCGACATTTTTCCTCTTTTCCTATGCTTTAAATGCAATTCCAGTGTACCTCCTGAAATTGGTTTCCTGCAATTCTGCCCCGCTTTCAAGTCCTCTTGGCAGCCTTACTTCAGTATATTTTTGGACGATAGCTGTCATTTATAACTCTGCAGGTTTGTGAATTACAGTGCCCCTGAGCTCCTTTCTTCAACTCGCTTTGTTGTGCGCTGGCCGCAACACCGCACGATTGCTTCAGGCCCTAATCTGGTTCCGGCACGGCACGCTGAGCCTTTGGTAAATTCCTCTTCCTGGTGGGAAATGAGAGTTAAATTTGCCCGTCCCGACACCTCCAGCTAGTCTCTCATTGGTTCTCCCTATTCCTGTTCATCTTCCGCAGAAATTGCAAACGGGGCCAAACAGGAGGTTAAAGGCACTGACTCTCCAAGTCGGGAGAGTGTTAGTAAAGCATCTGGAATACTGCACCCGAGTACCAGGGGACGAGAACTGAGACATATTGGAACACGTCTCCCGATCACACGGTTGATCATACTCTGGGTTCCACATGCATGCTTTAGCTGAAGGAAGAATCCCTTAAACCAGGATAGTTGAGACCCGTGGAATGGGTACCATGCAATATGACTTCAAAGGGTCTTCATTTGCTCACCGAACCTCTCCAATCCTATCACTGCTGCGTTTATGCCCCTGTACACACACTTGATTCTCTTTCGGAGACATAGCAATCCATAGCTTTTAAGATACTTACTAGTCAGCTACATTCTTAGGCGTTTAATATGGGGTGTTGAGTCCATTTCGTTGAGCAAGGAGTAGCTCTTGTCTATTACATATTTGGCTTAAGGAACTTTATCTGTGCTCATTTCAATCTCTGGTTTTATGCAGCACCCCAACTCACCTTTCCCCATAAGCAAGCATAAGTTGGTTTTCTAAATTTGTGACCCTGTTCTGTTATGTAATCCAGTTCCTGTGTAGCCAAGTTTACATTCCGTGTATTAGTGATATCTTATGATGTTTCTTTTTCTATGTGACTTATTTCAGTTAGAATCATCATACCTGTATCCACTCATTATGCTGCTACGGGCCTGATGACATAGATTTCATTGCTGAGTGATATTGCATTGTACGTAAGTACCACAACTTCTTTATCCATTTTTCACTTTCTGCGATTTTGAACTTGTCCCGTAAACGAGTTTCTTGTAAACAGAGCCATCCTAAACTTAGGGGTGGCTGTGTCTTTTTGATTTTAATTTCCCTAAGCTATAGGACCATAAGTGGAAGTGCCCTAGGCTCTGTTTCTTTGTTTTTTAGATGTTTCAGGAAACACCATACACTTCTCCCCAGTGGCTGTTGGCAATTTACATCCCGCCCATCAGCATAACAAGGCTCCCAGTTCTCCATGGCCTGTCCTGCCTTTCTGGATTTTAAACTTTTTTCAGATGGCCCTTTTGACCGGGGAGAAGTGAGACTTCATTGTAGTGCAGATTTCCTTTGCAAGCTTGCTTGGTTGGCCAAAAAGGGCGTATGCGTTTTTTCCTGAATATATTCAGGAAAAAACGCATACACCCTTTTTGGCCAAGTGCATCATTGTCGACGTTCTGCCTCTTTTCCTATGCTTTAAATGCAATTCCAGTCTACCTCCTGAAATCGGTTTCCTGCAATTCTGCCCCGCTTTCAAGTCCTCTTGGCAGCCTTACTTCAGTATATTTTTGGACGATAGCTGTCATTTATAACTCTGCAGGTTTGTGAATTACAGTGCCCCTGAGCTCCTTTCTTCAACTCGCTTTCTTGTGAGCTGGCCGCAACACCGCAGGATTGCTTCAGGCCCTAATCTGGTTCCGGCACGGCACGCTGAGCCTTTGCTTAATTCCTCTTCCTGGTGGGAAATGAGAGTTAAATTTGCCCGTCCAGACACGTCCAGCTAGTCTCTCATTGGTTCTCCCTATTCCTGTTCATCTTCCGCGGAAATTGCAAACTGGGCCAAACAGGAGGTTAAAGGCACTGACTCTCCAAGTCGGGAGAGTGTTAGTAAAGCGTCTAGATTGTTGCACCCGAGTACCAGGGGACGAGAATTGAGACATATTGGAACACGTCTCCCGATCACACGGTTGATCATACTCTGGGTTCCACATGCATGCTTTAGCTGAAGGAAGAATCCCTTAAACCTGGAGAGTTGAGACCCATGGAATGGGTACCATGCAATATGACTTCAAAGGGTCTTCATTTGCTCACCGAACCTCTCCAATCCTATCACTGCTGCGTTTATGCCCCTGTACACACGCTTGATTCTCTTTCGGAGGCATAGCGATCCATAGGTTTTAAGATACTTACTAGTCAGGTACATTCTTAGGAGTTTAATATGGGGTGTTGAGTCCATTTCGTTGAGCAAGGAGTAGCTCTTGTGTATTACATATTTGGCTTAAGGAACTTTATCTGTGCTCATTTCAATCTCTGGTTTTATGCAGCACCCCAACTCACCTTTCCCCTTAAGCAAGCATAAGTGGGTTTTCTAAATTTGAGACCCTGTTCTGTTTTGTAATTCAGTTCCTGTGTAGCCAAGTTTACATTCTGTGTATTAGTGATATCTTATGATGTTTCTTTTTCTGTGTGACTTATTTCAGTTAGAATCATCATACCTGAATCCACTCATTATTCTGCTATGGGGTTGATGACATAGATTTCATTGCTGAGTGATATTGCCTTGTACGTAAGTACCACAACTTCTTTATCCATTTTTCGCTTTCTGCGATATTGAACTTGTCCCGTAAACGAGTTTCTTGTAAACAGAGCCGTCCCAAACTTTGGGGTGGCAGTGTCTTTTTGATTTTAATTTCCCTAATCTATAGGACCATAAGTGGAAGTGCCCTAGGCTCTGTTGCTTTGTTTCTTAGATGTTTCAGGAAACACCATACACTTCTCCCAAGTGGCTGTTGGCAATTTACATCCCGCCCATCAGCATAACAAAGCTCCCAGTTCTCCATGGCCTGTCCTGCCTTTCTGGATTTTACACTTTTTTCAGATGGCCCTTTTGACCGGGGCGAAGTGAGACTTCATTGTAGTGCAGATTTGTTTTGCAAGCTTGCTTGGTTGGCCAAAAAGGGCGTATGCGTTTTTTCCTGAATATATTCAGGAAAAAACGCATACGCCCTTTTTGGCCAAGTGCATCATTGTGCACGTTCTGCCTCTTTTCCTATGCTTTAAATGCAATTCCAGTCTACCTCCTGAAATCGGTTTCCTGTAATTCTGCCCCGCTTTCAAGTCCTCTTGGCAGCTTTACTTCAATATATTTTTGGACGATAGCTGTCATTTATAACTCTGCAGATTTGTGAATTACAGTGCCCCTGAGCTCCTTTCTTCAACTCGCTTTCTTGTGAGCTGGCCACAACACCGCAGGATTCCTTCAGGCCCTAATCTGGTCCGGCATTGCACGCTGAGCCTTTGGTTAATTCCTCTTCCTGGTGGGAAATGAGAGTTAAATTTGCCCGTCCAGACACCTCCAGCTAGTCTCTCATTGGTTCTCCCTATTCCTGTTCATCTTCCGCAGAAATTGCAAACTGGGCTAAGCAGGAGGTTAAAGGCACTGACTCTCCAAGTCGGGAGAGTGTTAGTAAAGCATCTGGAATGTTGCCCCCGAGTACCAGGGGAGGAAAACAGAGACATATTTGAACACGTCTCCTGATCACATGGTTGATCATACTCGGTTCCACATGCATGTTTTAGCTGAAGGAAGAATCCCTTAAACCTGGAGAGTTGAGACCCGTGGAATGGGTACCATGCAATTTGACTTCAAAGGGTCTTCATTTGCTCACCGAACCTCTACAATCCTATCACTGCTGCGTTTATGCCCCTGTACACATGCTTGATTCTCTTTCAGAGGCATAGTAATCCATTGGTTTTAAGATACTTTCTAGTCAGGTACATTCTTAGGCGTTTAATATGGGGTGTTGAGTCCATTTCGTTGAGCAAGGAGTAGCTCTTGTCTATTCCATATTTGGCTTAAGGAACTTTATCTGTGCTCATTTCAATCTCTGGTTTTATGCAGCACCCCAACTCACCTTTGCCCTTAAGCAAGCATAAGTTGGTTTTCTACATTTGAGACCCTGTTCTGTTTTGTAATTCAGTGCCTGTGTAGCCAAGTTTACATTCCGTGTATTAGTGATATCTTATGAAGTTTCTTTTTCTCTGTGACTTATTTCAGTTAGAATCATCATACCTGAAACCACTCATTATGCTGCTATGGGCCTGATGACATAGATTTCATTGCTGAGTGATATTGCATTGTACGTAAGTACCACAACTTCTTTATCCATTTTTCGCTTTATGCGATATTGAACTTGTACCGTAAACGAGGTTCTTGTAAACAGAGCCGTCCCAAACATTGGGGTGGCTGTGTCTTTTTGATTTTAATTTCCCTAAGCTCTAGGACCATAAGTGGAAGTGCCTTAGGCTCTGTTGCTTTGTTTTAGATGTTCCAGGAAACACCATACACTTCTCCCGAGTGGCTGTTGGCAATTTACATCCCGCCCATCAGCATAACAAGGCTCCCAGTTCTCCATGGCCTGTCCTGCCTTTCTGGATTTTACACTTTTTTCAGATGGCCCTTTTGACGGGGAGGAAGTGAGACTTCATTGTAGTACAGATTTCCTTTGCAAGCTTGCTTGGTTGGCCAAAAAGGGCGTATGCGTTTTTTCCTGAATATATTCAGGAAAAAACACATACGCCCTTTTTGGCCAAGTGCATCATTGTCGACGTTCTGCCTCTTTTCCTATGCTTTAAATGCAAATCCAGTCTACCTCCTGAAATCGGTTTCCTGCAATTCTGCCCTGCTTTCAAGTCCTCTTGGCAGCCTTACTTCAGTATATTTTTGGACGATAGCTGTCATTTATAACTCTGCAGGTTTGTGAATTACAGTGCCCCTGAGCTCCTTTCTTCAACTCGCTTTCTTGTGAGCTGGCCGCAACACCGCAGGATTGCTTCAGGCCCTAATCTGGTTCCGGCACGGCACGCTGAGCCTTTGGTTAATTCCTCTTCCTGGTGGGAAATGAGAGATAAATTTGCCCATCCAGACAACTCCAGCTAGTCTCTCATTGGTTCTCCCTATTCCTGTTCATCTTCCGCGGAATTTGCAAACTGGGCCAAACAGGAGGTTAAAAGCACTGACTCTCCAAGTCGGGAGAGTGTTAGTAAAGCATCTGGAATGTTGCACCCGAGTACCAGGGGATGAGAACTGAGACATATTGGAATACATCTCCCGATCACACGGTTGATCATACTCTGGGTTCCACATGCATGTTTTAGCTCAAGGAAGAATCCCTTAAACCTGGAGAGTTGAGACCCGTGGAATGGGTACCATGCAATATGACTTCAAAGGGGCTTCGTTTGCTCACCGAACCTCTGCAATCCTATCACTGCTGCATTTATGCCCCTGTACACAAGCTTGATTCTCTTTCGGAGACATAGCAATCCATAGGTTTTAAGATACTTACTAGTCAGGTACATTCTTAGGCGTTTAATATGGGGTGTTGAGTCCATTTCGCTGAACAAGGAGTAGCTCTTGTCTATTACATATTTGGCTTAAGGAACTTTATCTGTGCTCATTTCAATCTCTGGTTTTATCCAGCACCCCAACTCACCTTTCCCCTTAAGCAAGCATAAGTTGGTTTTCAGAATTTGAGACCCTGTTCTCTTTTGTAATCCAGTTCCTGTGTAGCCAAGTTTACATTCCGTGTATTAGTGATATCTTATGATGTTTCTTTTTCTTGTGACTTATTTCAGATAGAATCATCATACCTGAATCCACTCATTATGCTGCTACGGGCCTGATGACATAGATTTCATTGCTGAGTGATATTGCATTGTACGTAAGTACCACAACTGCTTTATCCATTTTTCACTTTCTGCGCTATTGAACTTGTCCCGTAAACGAGTTTCTTGTAAACAGAGCAGTCCCAAACTTTGGGGTGGCTGTGTCTTTTTGATTTTAATTTCCCTAAGCTATAGGACCATATGTGGAAGTGCCCTAGGCTCTGTTGCTTTGTTTTTTAGATGTTTCAGGAAACACCATACACTTCTCCCCAGTGGCTGTTGGCAATTTACATCCCGCCCATCAGCAAAACAAGGCTCCCAGTTCTACATGGCCTGTCCTGCCTTGCTGGATTTTACACTTTTTTCAGACGGCCCTTTTGACCAGGGGGAAGTGAGACTTCATTGTAGTGCAGATTTCCTTTGCAAGCTTGCTTGGTTGGCCAAAAAGCGCGTATGCATTTTTTCCTGAATATATTCAGGAAAAAACGTATACGCCCTTTTTGGCCAAGTGCATCATTGTCGACGTTCTGCCTCTTTTCCTATGCTTTAAGTGCAATTCCAGTCTACCTCCTGAAATCGGTTTCCTGCAATTCTGCCCCGCTTTCAAGTCCTCTTGGCAGCCTTACTTCAGTATATTTTTGGACGATAGCTGTCATTTATAACTCTGCAGGTTTGTGAATTACAGTGCCCCTGAGCTCCTTTCTTCAACTCGCTTTCTTGTGAGCTGGCCGCAACACCGCAGGATTGCTTCAGGCCCTAATCTGGTTCTGGCACGGCACGCTGAGCCTTTGGTTAATTCCTCTTCCTGGTGGGAAATGAGAGTTAAATTTGCCCGTCCAGACACCCCCAGCTAGTCTCTCATTAGTTCTCCGTATTCCTGTTCATCTTCCGCAGAAATTGCAAACTGGGCCAAACAGGAGGTTAAAGGCACTGACTCTCCAAGTCGGGAGAGTGTTAGGAAAGCGTCTGGAATTTTGCACCCGAGTACCAGGGGACGAGAACTGACACATATTGGAACACGTCTCCCGATCACATGGTTGATCATACTCTGGGTTCCACATGCATGCTTTAGCTGAAGGAAGAATCCCTTAAACGTGGAGAGTTGAGACCCGTGGAATGGGTACCATGCAATGTGACTTCAAAGGGTCTTCATTTGCTCACCGAACCTCTCCAATCCTATCACTGTTGCGTTTATGCCCCTGTACACACGCTTGATTCTCTTTTGGAGACATAGCAATCCATAGGTTTTAAGATACTTACTAGTCAGCTACATTCTTAGGCGTTTAATATGGGGTGTTGAGTCCATTTCGTTGAGCAAGGAGTAGCTCTTGTCTATTCCATATTTGGCTTAAGGAACTTTATCTGTGCTCATTTCAATCTCTAGTTTTATGCAGCACCCCAACTCAACTTTCCCCTTAAGCAAGCATAAGTTGGTTTTCTAAATTTGAGACCCTGTTCTCTTTTGTAATCCAGTTCCTGTGTAGCCAAGTTTACATTCCATGTATTAGTGATATCTTATGATGTTTCTTTTTCTGTGTGACTTATTTCAGATAGAATCATCATACCTGAATCCACTCATTATGCTTCTACGGGCCTGATGACATAGATTTCATTGCTGAGTGATATTGCATTGTACGTAAGTACCACAACTGCTTTATCCATTTTTCACTTTCTGCGATATTGAACTTGTCCCGTAAACGAGTTTCTTGTAAAGAGAGCCTTCCCAAACTTAGGGGTGGCTGTGTCTTTTTTATTTTAATTTCCCTAAGCTATAGGACCATATGTGGAAGTGCCCTAGGCTCTGTTGCTTTGTTTTTTAGATGTTTCAGGAAACACCATACACTTCTCTGGAGTGGCTGTTGGCAATTTACATCCCGCCCATCAGCATAACAAGGCTCCCAGTTCTCTATGGCCTGTCCTGCCTTTCTGGATTTTACACTTTTTTCAGATGGCCCTTTTGACCGGGGGGAAGTGAGACTTCATTGTAGGGCAGATTTCCTTTGCAAACTTTCTTGGTTGGCAAAAAAGGGCGTATGCGTTTTTTCCTGAGTATATTCAGGAAAAAACGCATACGCACATTTAGGCCAAGTGCATCATTGTCGTCGTTCTGCCTCTTTTCCTATGCTTTAAATGCAATTCCAGTCTACCTCCTGAAATCGGTTCCCTGCAATTCTGCCCCGCTTTCAAGTCCTCTTGGCAGCCTTACTTCAGTATATTTTTGCACGATAGCTGTCATTTATAACTCTGCAGGTTTGTGAATTACAGTGTCCCTCAGCTCCTTTCTTCAACTCGCTTTCTTGTGAGCTGGCCGCAACACCACAGGATTGCTTCAGGCCCTAATCTGGTTCCGGCACGGCACGCTGAGCCTTTGGTTAATTCCTCTTCCTGGTGGGAAATGAGAGTTAAATTTGCCCGTCCAGACACCTCCAGGTAGTCTCTCATTGGTTCTCCCTATTCCTGTTCATCTTCCGCAGAAATTGCAAACTGGGCCAAACAGGAGGTTAAAGGCACTGACTCTCCAAGTCGGGAGAGTGTTAGTAAAGCGTCTGGAATGTTTTTACCCGAGTACCAGGGGACGAGAACTGAGACATATTTGAAAACGTCTCCCAATCACACGGTTGATCATACTCCGGGTTCCACATGCATGTTCAGCTGAAGGAAGAATCCCTTAAACCTTGAGAGTTGAGACCCGTGGAATGGGTACCATGCAATATGACTTCAAAGGGTCTTCATTTGCTCACCGAACCTCTCCAATCCTATCACTGCTGCGTTTATTCCCCTGTACACACGCTTGATTCTCTTTCGGAGACATAGCAATCCATACGTTTTAAGATACTTACTAGTCAGGTACATTCTTAGGCGTTTAATATGAGGTGTTGAGTCCATTTCGTTGAACAAGGAGTAGCTCTTGTCTATTACATATTTGGCTTAAGGAACTTTATCTGTGCTCATTTCAATCTCTGGTTTTATGCAGCACCCCAACGCACCTTTCCCCTTAAGCAAGCATAAGTTGGTTTTCTAAATTTGGGACCATGTTCTGTTATGTAATCCAGTTCCTGTGTAGCCAAGTTTACATTCCGTGTATTAGTGATATCTTATGATGTTTCTTTTTCTATGTGACTTATTTCAGTTAGAATCATCATACCTGTATCCACTCATTATGCTGCTACGGGCCTGATGACATAGATTTCATTGCTGAGTGATATTGCATTGTACGTAAGTACCACAACTTCTTTATCCATTTTTCACTTTCTGCGATATTGAACTTGTACCGTGAATGAGGTTCTTGTAAACAGAGCTGTCCCAAACTTTTGGGTGGCTGTGTCTTTTTGATTTTAATTTCCCTAAGTTATAGGACCATAAGTGGAAGTGCCCTAGGCTCTGTTCCTCAGTTTTTTAGATGTTTCAGGAAACACCATACACTTCTCCCGAGTCGCTGTTGGCAATTTACATCCCGCCCTTCAGCATAACAAGGCTCCCAGTTCTCCATGGCCTGTCCTGCCTTTCTGGATTTTACACTTTTTTCAGATGGCCCTTTTGACAGGGGTGAAGTGAGACTTCATTGTAGTGCAGATTTCCTTTGCAAGCTTGCTTGGTTGGCCAAAAAGTGCGTATGCGTTTTTTCCTGAATATATTCAGGAAAAAACGCATACGCACTTTTTGGCCAAGTGCATCATTGTGGACGTTCTGCCTCTTTTCCTATGCTTTAAATGCAATTCCAGTCCTCCTCCTGAAATCGGTTCCCTGCAATTCTGCGCCGCTTTCAAGTCCTCTTGGCAGCCTTACTTCACTATATTTTTGGACAGTAGCTGTCATTTATAACTCTGCATGTTTGTGAATTACAGTGCCCCTGAGCTCCTTTCTTCAACTCGCTTTCTTGTGAGCTGGCCGCAACACCACAGGATTGCTTCCGGCCCTAATCTGGTTCCGGCACGGCACGCTGAGCCTTTGCTTAATTCCTCTTCCTGGTGGGAAATGAGAGTTAAATTTGCCCGTCCAGACACCTCCAGGTAGTCTCTCATTGGTTCTCCCTATTCCTGTTCATCTTCCGCAGATATTGCAAACTGGGCCAAACAGGAGGTTAAAGGCACTGACTCTCCAAGTCGGGAGAGTGTTAGTTAAGCGTCTGGAATGTTGCACCCGAGTACCAGGGGACTAGAACTGAGACATATTGGAACACGTCTCCCAATCACACGGTTGATCATACTCTGGGTTACACATGCATATTTTAGCTGAAGGAAGAATCCCTTAAACCTGGAGAGTTGAGACCCGTGGAATGGGTACCATGCAATATGACTTCAAAGGGTCTTTGTTTGCGCACCGAACCCATCAAATCCTATCACTGCTGCGTTTATGCCCCTGTACATATGCTTGATTCTCTTTCGGAGACATAGCAATCCATAGGTTTTAAGATAATTAGTAGTCAGGTACATTCTTAGACGTTTAATATGGGGTGTTGATTCCATTTCGTTGAGCAAGGAGTAGCTCTTGTCTATTACATATTTGGCTTAAGGAACTTTATCTGTGCTCATTTCAATCTCTGGTTTTATGCAGCACCCCAACTCACCTTTCCCCTTAAGCAAGCATAAGTTGGTTTTCTAAATTTGAGACCCTGTTCTGTTTTGTAATTCAGTTCCTGTGTAGGCAAGTTTACATACCATGTATTAGTGATATCTTATGATGTTTCTTTTTCTGTGTGACTTATTTCAGTTAGAATCATCATACCTGAATCCACTCATTATGCTGCTACGGGCCTGATGACATAGATTTCATTACTGAGTGATATTGTATTGTACGTAAGTACCACAACTTCTTTATCCATTTTTCACTTTCTGCAATATTGAACTTGTACCATAAACGAGGTTCTTGTAAACAGAGCCATCGGAAACTTTTGGGTGGCTGTGTCTTTTTGATTTTAATTTCCCTAAGCTATAGGACCATAAGTGGAAGTGCCCTAGGCTCTGTTCATCTGTTTTTCAGATGTTTCAGGAAGCACCATACACTTCTCCCGAGTGGCCGTTGGCCATTTACATCCCGCCCATCAGCATAACAAGGCTCCCAGTTCTCCATGGCCTGTCCTGCCTTTCTGGATTTTACACTTTTTTCAGATGGCCCTTTTGACCGGGAGCAAGTGAGACTTCATTGTAGTGCAGGTTTCCTTTGCAAGCTTGCTTCGTTGACCAAAAAGGACGTATGCCTTTTTTCCTGAATATATTCAGGAAAAAACGCATACGCCCTTTTTGGCCAAGTGCATCATTGAGGACGTTCTGCCTCTTTTCCTATGCTTTAAATGCAATTCCAGTCTACCTCCTGAAATCGGTTTCCTGCAATTCTGCCCCGCTTTCAAGTCCTCGTGGCAGCCTTACTTCAGTATATTTTTGGACGATAGCTGTCATTTATAACTCTGCAGCTTTGTGAATTACAGTGCCCCTGAGCTCCTTTCTTCAACTCGCTTTCTTGTGAGCTGGCCGCAACACCGCAGGATTGCTTCAGGCCCTAATCTAGTTCCGGAGCGGCACGCTGAGCCTTTGGTTAATTCCTCTTCCTGGTGGGAAATGAGAGTTAAATTTGCCCGTCCAGACACCTCCAGCTAGTCTCTCATTGGTTCTCCGTATTCCTGTACATCTTCCGCGGAATTTGCAAACTGGGCCAAATAGGAGGTTAAAGGCACTGACTGTCCAAGTCGGGAGAGTGTTAGTAAAGCGTCTAGAATGTTGCACCCGAGTACCAGGGGATGAGAACTGAGACATATTTGAAAATGACTCCCGATCACACGGTTGATCATACTCTGGGTTCCACATGCATGTTTTAGCTGAAGGAAGAATCCCTTAAACCTGGAGAGTTGAGACCCGTGGAATGGGTACCATGCAATATGACTTCAAAGGGTCTTCATTTGCTCACTGAACCTCTCCAATCCTATCACTGCTGCATTTATGGCCCTGTACACATGCTTGATTCTCTTTCCGAGACATAGCAATCCATAGGTTTTAAGATACTTACTAGTCAGTTACATTCTTAGGCGTTTAATATGGGGTTTTGAGTCCATTTCGTTGAGCAAGGAGTAGCTCTTTTCTATTACATATTTGGCTTAAGGAACTTTATCTGTGCTCATTTCAATGTGTGTTTTTGTGCAGCACCCCAACACACCTTTCCCCTTAAGCAAGCATAAGTTGGTTTTCTAAATTTGATACCCTGTTGTGTATTGTAATCCAGTTCCTGTGTAGCCAAGTTTACATTCTGTGTATTAGTGATATCTTATGATGTTTCTTTTTCTGTTTGACTTATTTCAGTTAGAATCATCATACCTGAATCTAGTCATTATGCTGCTACTTGCCTGATGACATAGATTTCATTGCTGAGTGATATTGCATTGTACGTAAGTACCACAACTTCTTTATCCATTTTTCACTTTCTGCGATATTGAACTTTTACCATAAACGAGGTTGTTGTAAAGACAGCCGTTCAAAACTTCGGGGTGGCTGTGTCTTTTTGATTTTAATTTCCCTAAGCTATAGGACCATAAGTGGAAGTGCCCTAGGCTCTGTTGCTTTGTTTTTTAGATGTTTCAGGAAACACCATACACTTCTCCCGAGTGGCTGTTGGCAATTTACATCCCGCCCATCAGCATAACAAGGCTCCCAGTTCTCCATGGCCTGTCCTGCCTTTCTGGATTTTACACTTTTTTCAGATGGCCCTTTTGACCAGGGGGAAGTGAGACTTCATTGTAGTGCAGATTTCCTTTGCAAGCTTGCTTGGTTGGCCAAAAAGCGCGTATGCGTTTTTTTCCTGAATATATTCAGGAAAAAACGCATACGCCCTTTTTGGCCAAGTGCATCATTGTCGACGTTCTGCCTCTTTTCCTATGCTTTAAATGCAATTCCTGTCTACCTCCTGAAATAGGTTTCCTGCAATTCTGCCTTGCTTTCAATGCCTCTTCATAGCCTTACCTCAATATAGTTTTTGAAAATAGTTGGCCTTTATAACTCTGCACGTTTTTGAATTGCAGTGGCCCTTAACTCCATTTTTCAGCTCATATTTTTGTGATCTTGCCTCATAACCACAGGATTCCTTCAGGCCCTATTCTTCTTCTGGGGCACCTTGCTGTGCCTTTGGTTTATTCTTCTTACTGATGTGAAATTAGAGTGACATGTGCCCATTGAAACCGCTACAGCTTGTTTCTCATTGGTTCCCCCATTTCCCATTCATCCTCCGCACTAACTGCAGACTGTGCGATACCAGAACTTAAAGGCATTGACTCTCCATGTGGGGATGTTGTTAGTAAAGCGGCTGGAATGTCGATCCGGAGCCCCAGGAGAGGAAAAATGAGGTGCGTTTTAGAAACCTTTCCCGATCATATGGTATACCAGTCGCTGGGTTTCCCAAGCGTGGTTTAGCTGTAGGAAGATTCCCTTCAACCTGGATTGTTGGGACCCTTGGAATGAGTAGCATGAAGTATTGCATTAAACTTTTGGCAGTTGCTCACCAAAACTCACCAATCCTCTCAGCCCCAAGTGTCCAGCCTTATGTCTTATCCAGCTGTGGGTTTATATGTGGTCAATCCAGGTTGCATCACAGCCCCTGAGCAAATTTTGTAAGAATTTTTCTCTCTTTCATTGTTTCTGCGTTTTGTTTTTAAAATTTATTTCTATAATGGGGTTTAGCTCATTTTCACTGCTGTGTTTGTGCCGCTCTGCACACACTTGATTCCCTTATGGAGATATATCAATACATGGATTTTAAGATTCTTATTACTCAGATATATTTCTCTGTGGTTTATAAGGTGTGTTGAGGCCAGTTCATTGAGCAAGGTGTAGATCTTGTCTAATATCTATTTGGTTTATTGAACGGTATCTGTGCTAATTTCAAACTCTGGTTTTATGCATCACCCCACCTCTCCTTTCCCCTTAAGCTGACATAAGTGTGTTTTCTAAATGTGAGACACTGTTCTGTTCTGTAATTCATTTCTTGTGCAGCCATATTTACCCTCCCTCTATAAGTGATATCTTATGATATGTTTCTTTTTCTGTTTGACTTATTTCAAGTAGTATTATCGGACCTAAATCCACTCTTTATCCTTCTACTAGCCTTATTACATTGATTTCATGGTGAAGAGATATTCCATTGTACATAAGTACCACATCTTCTTTATCCATTGTTCTCTTTCCTGGGATATTTAAGGTGTACTGAAGTTGAGGTTCTTGTAAACAGAGTAGCCCTAAACTGTGGTGTGCTTGTGTCTTGTTGATTTTTAGACTTCCCTAGATATATTCCCATGATTGGAAGTGTCCTATGCTCTGTAGCTCTGTTTTTTAGATGATTTAGGAACCACCATACACTTCTCCAGAGTGGCTCTCGGCAGTTCACACACTGCCCATCAGCGTATAAAGGCTCCCTGTTCTCCATGGCCTGTCCTGCATTTCTGGTTTTTACAATTTTTTAGGATGGCCCTTTTGACCGGTGGGAAATGAGACTTCTTTGTTGTGCACATTTGCATTGCTTGCTTGCTTCGTTGCCCATAAAGTGCGTATGCGTTTTTTCCTGGATATAATCAGGAAAAACGCATACGCCCTTTCGGGCCAACTGCATCATTGTCGAAATTCTGCCGCTTTTCATGTGCTTTAAAGACGAGTCCAATCTATCTCTTGAAATCTGTTTCTTGCAATTCTGTCTTGCATTCAGATCCTCTTCTTTGCCTTACCTCAACATAGTTTTGGACGTTAGTTTTCATTTATAACTCTGCAGGTTTGTGAATTGCAGTGACCCTGAGCTCCATTTTTTAAGTTGCTCTTTTGTGAGCTGGCCTCAAACCCGCAGGATTGCTTCAGGCCCTATTTTGGCTCCGGCGAGGCGGGCTGAGCCTTTTTTCAATTCTTATTCTTAATGGGAAATTAGAGTGATATGTGCCCGTCCAAACCCCTACAACTATTCTCTCATTGGTTCCCCCTCTTCCCGTTCATCCTCCTCACAATTTGCAAAATGTGTGAAACAGAAGTTGAAATGTGCTGATTCTCCAAGTGGGGAGATTCTAAGTAACGTGGCTGGAATGGTGAACAGGAGCACCAGGAGAGGATAAATGAGCTGCATTTTAGACACATCTCCCGATCACATGGTGTACAGTCCTCTGGGTTTTCCATGCATGTTTTAGCTGTAGGAAGATCCCTTGAACCTGCAGATTTGGGACCCATTGAATGGGTACCAGGTAGTATTACTTTAAAGGGTGTGCATTTCCTCACCCAACCTCACATTTCTCTTAGTGCAAACAGTTTCCAGCCTTATGTCTCATCCTGCTGTGGGTCTAGATGTGTTCAATCCATGTTGCATCACCGTCCCTGAGGAAAAGTTGTAAGAGGTTTTCTCTGTCTCTCTGTCGTTTATTTTTTTCAATTTATTACTATATTGGTTACAGCTGATTTTCAAAGCTCTGTTTCTTGCTGCTGTACATCCACTTGATTCACATACAGAGAGACATCAGTAAATTCTTTTTCAGATTCTTACCAGTCGTATATATTCTTTTCCGGTGACTTGAGTGTGCTGAGTGCAGTTCTTTTAGCTACCGTGTAGGCCTTGTTGATTATCAGTTTGGTATTTGGAATGGTATCTTTGCTAATTTCAACCTCCTGGATGATGCCTCACCCCTCCCCACCTTTCCCGTTTAGCAGCCTTATGCGTGTTTCCTACATATTTGACTATGTTTTTGTTTTGTAATTTATTTCATGTGTAGCCATTTTGGATTCCACCTTTAAGTGATATCTTATGACATGTGTCTTTTTCTTTTTGAATTATGTCACTTAGAATGATCATACGTAACTCTTCCGGAGTTGTTACAACTGGCCATATTTCATTGATTTCCAGGCTGAATAATATTCCACTCTACCTAAGTACCACATCTCTATCCATTTTTTCTCTCCAGAGACATTTAAGTTATATCCTAGTCGAGGATCTTTTAAACAGAGAGGGGGTAAACATTGGGGTGCCTGTGTCCTCTCAATTTTTGTTTTTCCCAAGATATACGCCCATGAGTGCAAGTGCCCTATGCTCTGTAGCTCATTTTTTAGATGCTTTAGTAAACACAATACACTTCTCCAGAATGGCCGTTGGCAATATACATTTCCACTATAAGTCTCACAGGGCTCCCTCTTCTCCTTGCCCTGTCCTGCATTTCTGTTGTTTACGCTTTATGAGGATGGCTCTTCTGACTGATGCGAAGTGATATCTTTTGTAGTATTGACTTCCAGTGCCCACCTGTTTGCTTGGCTAAAAAAGTGTATGCCCTTTTCTTGAATATATACAGAAAAAAACGCATACACCCTTTTTGGCCAACTGCAATGTTGGCAATGTTCAGCTCCTTTTCTCGTGCTTAATGGCGAGTCCTTTCTACCTCCTCAGATCCCTTTCCTGACATTCTCCCTTGCTTACAAGTCCTTTTCTCTGACTTTCCTCAAGACATTTTTCAGTGATGGATATTTTCAACTCTGCAGTTTCGTGAATTTTACTGCCCCTGAGTTCCATTGTTCAACTTGCGTTTATGGGAACTGGCCACAAAGCAGCGGGATTTCCTCAAGCCCTATACTGTTTCCATGGGCAACCCTAGCCTTTGGTCAATTCGTCTTCCTGATTGGAAATTAGAGTGACATGTGCCTGTCTGAACACCTAGGACTTGTCTCTCATTGTTCCTCATCCTTCCGCTTCATCCTCTGGACAAATTCCAAACTGTACGCAACAGGATGTTGACAGTGCTGACATCTCCAAGTGGGGAGACTGTTAGTAAAGACGCTGGAGGGGTGAACCCGAGCACCAGGAGATGAGGAGATGAGATGCCTTTTCCAAACTCTTCCCGATCAGACGGTATACCATCCTCTGGGTGTGACAGACATGTTTTAGCAGTAGGAAGAGTCCCATTCATGTAAGGAGAACACCAGGGCTTTTTCAAAATCAGTGTCTGCCCGAAACCCAAACTGGGGAATTTTTTAAGCTACGGCTACACATATGTTCATTAAGGGCCTTGGGAAGTAGGCAGAGTCCAAACTTTAGATGATTGAAGTCTTCAGGGTCAGAAGCACTCACCACCAGCTTCCCTTAGGTTACACTTTAACTGTCATTGATCGATGACAATGACAATAAAAATATCTATTCTTTTCCAGATTATTTCCCCTTATAGCTTATTGCAAAATGTTGAGTGTAATTCCCTGTGCTATACAGTAGTTCCTTGTTGATGATCTATTTTATACATAGCAGTGTGTATGTGTTAATCCCAAACTGTTAATTTATCCCTCCTCCCACCTTTCCCCTTTGGTAATAATAAATTATAAGATTTTATACTTCTCAGAAATGGGGGAGCTGAAAGAGAGGTATCATTTTCAATGGAAAAGCATTTAAAACAAGATTGAAGCTTTAACCAAGATTATTAGATGTACATCCTTGGAAAGAAATCACTTCGTTTCTCTAATATTGACCTGACAAATAAGACAAACCTTTTCACTGAACTTGCTTATAATAAAGTGATGGAAATATCAAATGGAAGTGTTAGAAACATCTTATTTTACCCGAGCCTTATACACTGTTCTATGTTAACTACAGTTTGGCTCACACATCTGTTCATTGAGGTTACAATAGTCTCAATTTCTGTTACTGATCCTCCAGAGTGGACCCCAACAAGTGTCCCCCTGCCCAGTGTCATTGGGGCCAAAAGATCGAGACTGAGTTTGGTTCACAAGCAAAGGAAACTTTATATTTTGATCAGAGAATGGAGAGGTGAGAGCATGCACTACCCCGTGGGCTGTGGGCTGGGCTGTTGTGTAGAGATCCTGTCAGAGTCAGTGGGAGGGAGGGGGCGGAGCTCTCGAGGGCCGGGTTGGCTGCAGCTCAGGCTCTATATCGCAGAGTCTGCACTGGGCCCCAGGAGCTGAGGTGTCGTCCCAGCCATTCTGCACTAGGAAATCTGGTCTGAAGTGCCGGGTGTGGAACCTCTGCATGCGGGACCCTAGGAGCACATGAAATTAGACAAAGCACAAAGGATAAAAAAGGTTAGACTTGACTTTATTGCCCAGATTCTATTTTTATCTCCCAGGGATTTTTAATGGGCTTTGCTGGGGACAAACCCCTCCTCTGCCTTTTGTCCCATTCCTCATTCTTGGAGTGCTGAGGGTGCAGACCCTTCTTCTGTAACTGCTGAGTGCTGAGTTGGGAGCCCTCATACCCGGGGGCGAGGGTCAGAGCTTCTCCCCAGCAGCCTCCAGGTGACGTTGATTGTCCCCAGGCCCCCTGCCTCCCTGCTCGTCCACCTGAGCACCAGCATTGGAAGTGTTATAGATTCTAATGACCTTTAAGGGTCCAGGAAAGAGATGTGCAGAGACGCTGTGGGGGCCGGTTTCACCCCGCCCCACATTTGTTCGGCCACCTTAGGCTGACCGTTTCTGCCAGCCTAGATGCTCTGACCAGTAGTCTGCGCTTTCTTCAATTAGGCCCCTGAATTAACGTACAAACGGCACCAGGTGTCAGAGCCCTGCCTGCTCAACTCCCAGACAGTCCAGGGTCAGTGGTGATCAAGGACCATGATGGCCACTGAGTCAACAGCCTTTTGAAGTAAACAGGAGTCCAGCTGGTCTTATTGGCCACCATCATCATGGTGTCTGTAGGCTTTTCTATGGTGACAGTGTGATATACGGTTCCCCCGCCAAGATTATTAGCTCCCCTCTGCGTGCAGTAAGTCCTGCAAGCAGTAGTCTGCTCTTTTGGGACACACTCTTGTTGTTTTATGAGAGAAACTCCAGGTCAAGTGATGTTCACACGAGTCGTCATGGTGCCCTGTTGCCCCCGGTTATCTCTCTGGATGTTGGAGTTGGAGGTCCTCCTCACTCGAGGTTGGTGTGCCCACGGAGCGAACCCTGCAACTTCAGGGCATGGTTGGTGGTTAGGATCACCATGTGGGGTCCTTTTCCCTTAGGAGGGAGGTGGCCTTTTGGGCTGCTGATTTCCAGGTTTTTAGATACCGCCAGTATCTTGGCCAGATGTGGCAGTGGGCCAAGCCCCTTGGTGTCCGTAGTTTATCCTACCTGGATGGCATTCTTGCATTGTTCCATTTCAAGTGGTCCCAGTTTTTGCACTAATTCTCCAATGGCGATTCACCTTTCACCGGGAATGTAAAGGTCAAAGGGTTTAGCTAAATTAGGGAGTTCCAGGGCAAGGGTCTGAATTGACTGCTCTTTCCATTCTTGAAAGGCCACTTCTGGATTCTATTCAAAAGGATCATCATCTTTTCCTTTCAGTGTTTCATATAGAGGCCCAGCTAGTAGACTGTAGTTAGGGATCCAGAAGCAGCAAACCCTGGCCTCCCCAGGAACCCCTAAGCTGTCTTCTAGTTTTAGAAAGGGGTAAGGCTGAAAATGGTTTCTTCCCTTTCCTGGGATGGGCTTCTCCGACCTTCTGTGAGAACGAAGCCCAGGCAGGTCACCGCAGTCTGTGATATTTGAGCTTTTTCTTGGACAACTTCTATCCTTTATTGGCTTGGTAGTTCAGAGGCCTCCTTAGTAGGGCTGGCGATCAGAATGTCGTCTGTGTACTGAAGGAGGGTTTCCTTTTCAAGAGGTAGAACTTTTAGGTCTTTAGCTAAGCTTTCCCCAAAGATGGTGTGGGAATTTTTGCACCCTTGGGGCAAGACGGCCCGGAAGTATTGTTTTAGTTGTATGTTGAGTCCTGCCACTCACAAGCCAAAATTTCTTGTGACTCTGGGACTAATGGAATACAAAAGAAGGCATCATTGAAGACTAATACAGAATACCATGTCCTGGTGGTTGGTAGAATGACCAGCAGGGTGTAGGAATTAGGAGCAGCTGGAGGTATATCCTCGGTGGCTTCACTGACTGTCCTGACATCCTTTACCAGGTCCCCAGCAGCCCATGGGGCTCTCGTGGTCAGACCAATCCCAGAATATGGAGCTCACCTGGGCAGGTACCCCACCCCCACCCCAGCCCACGGGGCTCTCGTGGTCAGGCCCCTCCCAGGATACAGAGCTACCCTTGCAGGTACCGTGGCAGGGCTGGGCACACAGGAACCGTGCACATAGCCCTCATTGCAGAGCACCCCCAGCTCACCTGTCGCTCAGAGCTGACACAGAGCACCTCAGAGCAGGACTTGAACTAACAAACAGCAGCTGCGACAGGTCTGTGACCCTGGGCATCACTCTGTGCGGCCTCCCTCCACCTGGTCTTCCAGAGACTTCCACTGCACCCGGGGCACCAGGCCTCTGTCTCCAACCACCACCCACCCCTCCTCTCCCTGACTCCTGGGTTCCTCTCATTAGGAGAGGGTTTTCTTGAAGTTGTCTCCCACTCATGGGCCAGATAAAATGATTAGAAAACAAGCCAAAGCTGCAGCCCCTTGTCTATCCTGACTCTCAGGAGCCCACACCTGTTCCTTGGACCTGGCCGGTTCAGCAAGTTCCATTTTCTGCAACTGTGAGCCCCTGAGGGGTGATGATTGGCTGACCTGGGCAGCCTTACCGTGCCGGCCAGCCCTCCCCAGGTGTGCCTGGGTTGAGATCAATATAAATACCACTCCAGGCAGCAAGAGGCCCTGCAGCCGTGCCTGACGCCATTTTCTCTGCCCTGTCAGCAGTCTCGGGGCTGGGCTGGTGGGAGGGAGTGAGAGGCCATGGCTTTGTGGGTGGCCCAGTGTGAGTGGGTCTCTGCTGGACTTTCTGTAGCAGTTGCCAGGCTGCCACCTGCTAAAGAAGAGGATGTGTCACCCATACCTGCTGCTGGAATTTCTCCCTGGGCAGAGGTGAGGAAGGAGAAAAGCAGTGGGGGCAGGGACAGGACGGGTATCTCAGGCAGGGAAATGGAAATCTTCCAGAAGAGCACCCAGGGCCAGGACCATCCTGGCTGGCCTGCAGGCACCAAGTCGGCCGGTATGCTGTCACTCGTGTGGCTCTATGGCCCTTCCTCTAGGCTTTCAAGTCCTTGTATATATTCAGGTGTTTTACCTGGGACGGGTGGGAATAGTTCAGCAGCAACTGGCCTGGGGCTCAGCTCACGTTTACTCACAGATGCCTCGGCACGGTGCCCCAGCTTTGCAATGAGGACGCTTGTTGCATGGGGGCTGCTGGCTGAATGGGAGACGATTCCCCACCACTGACCAACTTCAGAATTGTTTACAACTGGAGCAAGTGCCCTGATACGGTTTTCCTCTGTGGAACTGGTGGGTTCTGTGTTTTTTTTTCTCTTTTTCGTTTTTGGTTCAAGGTAGATTTTATTCCTCTTTTTTGTATTTACAGATATAAGCATGGAAATAATTTATTCATATAAATACATGTATGTGAAGGGAATAATTGTTTTTTCTGTTTTATTTTTTAAATTTTATTTCTTTTTAATTTTGAATTTTATTTTATATTTTTATACAGCAGGTTCTTATTGGTTATCTATTTTATACATATAAATGTATACATGCCAATCCCAGTCTCTCAACTCCTCCCACCACCAACCCCCCCAACAGCTTTCCCCCCTTGTTGTCCATACGTTTGTTGTCTACATCTGTTGCTCTATTTATGCCTTGCAAAATGGTTAATCTGTACAGTTTTTCTAGGTTCCACATATATGCATGAATATACAAGATTTGTTTTTCTCTTTCTGACTTACTTCACTCTGTATGACAGTCTCTAGATCCATCGACGTCTCTACAAATGACCTAATTTCATTCCTTTTCATGGCTTAGTAATATTCCATTTTATATATGTACCACAGCTTTATGCATTCGTCTGTCTGTGGGCATTTAGATTGCTTCCATTACCTCGATATTGTAAAGAGTGATACAATGAACATTGCGGTGAATGTCTCTTTTTGATTTATGGTTTTGTCTGGGTATATGTCCAGAACTGGGATTGCTGTATCATATGGTAATTCTACTGTTAGTTTCTTAAGAAACTCCATATTGTTCTCCATAGTGACTGTATCAATTTATATTCCCAACAATAGTGGAAGAGGGTTCCTTTTCTCCACACATTTCCAGCATTTTTTGTTTGTAGATTTTCTGATGATGCCCATTCTACCAGGTGTGAGGTGATACCTCATTGTTGAGTCCATTTTGTTGAGCAAGGGGTAGGTCTTGTCTATTACATATTTAGCTTATGGAACGGTATCTGTGCTAATTTCAAACTCTGCTTTTATGCAGCACCACAACTCACCTTCCCCCTTAAGCAAGCATAAGTTGGTTTTCTAAACATGAGACCCTGTTCTGTTTTGTAATTCAGTTCATGTGTAACCAAGTTCACATTCCATGTATTAGTGATACCTTATGATGTTTCTCTTTCTGTGTGACTTTTTTCACTTAGAATCACCGTGCCTCAATCCACTCACTATGCTGGTACGGGCCTGGTGACATAGTTTTCATTGCTGAGAGGTATTCTGTTGTACGTAAGTACCGCAACTTCTTTATCCATTATTTGCTCTCTGGCATATTTAACTTGTGCTGAAGAAGAGGTTCCTGTAAAAGAGCCGTCCCAAATTTTGGGGTGGCTGTGTCTTTTTGATTTTAATTTCCCTAAGCTGTAGGACCATAAGTGGAAGTGCCCTAGGCTCTGTTGCTTTGTTTTTTAGATGTTTCAGGAAACACCATACACTTCTCCCCAGTGGCTGTTGGCAATTTACATCCCACCCATCAGCATAACAAGACTCCCAGTTCTCCATGGCCTGTCCTGCCTTTCTGGATTTTACACTTTTTTCAGTTGGCCCTTTTGACCACGGGGAAGTGAGACTTCATTGTAGTGCAGATTTCCTTTGCAAGCTTGCTTGGTTGGCCAAAAAGTGCGTATGCGTTTTTTCCTGAATATATTCAGGAAAAAACGCATACGCCCTTTTTGGCCAAGTGCATCATTGTCGACGCTTTGCATCTTTTCCTATGCTTTAAATGCAATTCCAGTGTACCTCCTAAAATCGGTTTCCTGCAATTCTGCCCCGCTTTCAAGTCCTCTTGGCAGCCTTACTTCAGTATATTTTTGGACGATAGCTGTCATTTATAACTCTGCAGGTTTGTGAATTACAGTGCCCCTGAGCTCCTTTCTTCAACTCACTTTCTTGGGAGCTGGCCGCAACACCGCAGGATTGCTTCAGGCCCTAATCTGGTTCTGGCACGGCACGCTGAGCCTTTGGTTAATTCCTCTTCGTGGTGGGAAATGAGAGTTAAATTTGCCCGTCCAGACACCTACAGCTAGTCTCTCATTGGTTCTCCCTATTCCTGTTCATCTTCCGCAGAAATTGCAAACTGGGCCAAACAGGAGGTTAAAGGCACTGACTCTCCAAGTCGGGAGAGTGTTAGTAAAGCGTCTGGAATGTTGCACCCGAGTACCAGGGGACGAGAACTGAGACATATTGGAACACGTCTCCTAATCACACGGTTGATCATACTCTGGGTTCCACATGCATGATTTAGCTGAAGGAAGAATCCCTTAAACCTGGAGAGTTGAGACCCGTGGAATGGGTACCATGCAATATGATTTCAAAGGGTCTTCATTTGCTCACTGAACCTCTCCAATCCTATCACTGCTGCGTTTATATCCCTGTACACACGCTTGATTCTCTTTCGGAGACATAGCGATCCATAGGTTTTAAGATACTTACTAGTCAGATACATTCTTAGGCATTTAATATGGGGTGTTGAGTCCATTTCGTTGAGCAAGGAGTAGCTCTTGTCTATTACATATTTGGCTTAAGGAACTTTATCTGTGCTCATTTCAATCTCTGGTTTTATGCAGCACCCCAACTCACCTTTCCCCTTAAGCAAGCATAAGTTGGTTTTCTAAATTTGATACCCTGTTCTGTTTTGTAATCCAGTTCCTGTGTAGCCAAGTTTACATTCCGTGTATTAGTGATATCTTATGATGTTTCTTTTTCTGTGTGACTTATTTCAGTTAGAATCATCATACCTGAATCCACTCATTATGCTGCTATTGGCCTGATGACATAGATTTCATTGCTGAGTGATATTGCATTGTACGTAAGTACCACAACTTCTTTATCCATTTTTCACTTTCTGTGATATTGAACTTGTCCCGTAAATGAGTTTCTTGTAAACAGAGCCGTCCCAAACTTTGGGGTGGCTGTGTCTTTTTGATTTTAATTTCCCTAAGCTATAGGGCCATAAGTGGCAGTGCTCTAGGCTCTGTTGCTTTGTTTTTTAGATGTTTCAGGAAACACCATACACTTCTCCCGAGTGGCTGTTGGCAATATACATCCCGCACATCAGCATAACAAGGCTCCCAGTTCACCATGGCCTGTCCTGCCTTTCTGGATTTTACACTTTTTTCAGTTGGCCCTTTTGACCGGGGGAAGTGAGACTTCATTGTAGTGCAGATTTCCTTTGCAAGCTTGCTTGGTTGGCCAAAAAGGGCGTATGCGTTTTTTACTGAATATACTCAGGAAAGAACCCATACGCCCTTTTTGTCCAAGTGCATCATTGTCGACGCTTTACATCTTTTCCTATGCTTTAAATGCAATTCCAGTGTACCTCCTAAAATCGGTTTCCTGCAATTCTGCCCCGCTTTCAAGTCCTCTTGGCAGCCTTACTTCAGTATACTTTTAATGATAGCTGTCATTTATAACTATGCAGGTTGGTGAATTACAGTGCCCCTGAGCTCCTTTCTTCAACTCGCTTTCTTGGGAGCTGGCCGCAACACCGCAGGATTGCTTCAGGCCCTAATCTGGTTCTGGCACGGCACGCTGAGCCTTTGGTTAATTCCTATTCCTGGTGGGAAATGAGAGTTAAATTTGCCCGTCCAGACACCTCCAGCTAGTCTCTCATTTGTTCTCCCTATTCCTGTTCATCTTCCGCGGAAATTGCAAACTGGGCCAAACAGGAGGTTAAAGGCACTGACTCTCCAAGTCGGGAGAGTGTTAGTAAAGCGTCTGGAATGTTGCACCCGAGTACCAGGGGACGAGATGTGAGACATATTGGAACAAGTCTCCCGATCACACGGTTTATCATACTCTGGGTTCCACATGCATGATTTAGCTGAAGGAAGAATCCCTTAAACGTGGAGAGTTGAGACCCGTGGAATGGGTACCATGCAATATGACTTCCAAGGGTCTTCATTTGCTCACCGAACCTCTCCAATCCTATCACTGCTGCGTTTATGCCCCTGTACACACGCTTGATTCTCTTTCGGAGACATAGCAATCCATAGGTTTTAAGATACTTACTAGTCAGGTACATTCTTAGGCGTTTAATATGTGGTGTTGAGTCCATTTCGTTGAGCAAGGAGTAGCTCTTGTCTATTACATATTTGGCTTAAGGAACTTTATCTGTGCTCATTTCAATCTCTGGTTTTATGCAGCACCCCAACTCACCTTTCCCCTTAAGCAAGCATAATTTCGTTTTCTAAATTTGAGACCCTGTTGTGTTTTGTAATCCAGTTCCTGTGTAGCCAAGTTTACATTCCGTGTATTAGTGATATCTTATGATGTTTCTTTTTCTGTGTGACTTATTTCAGTTAGAATCATCATACCTGAATCCACTCATTATGCTGCTACGGGCCTGATGACATAGACTTCATTGCTGAGTGATATTGCATTGTATGTAATTACCCCAACTGCTTTATGCATTTTTCACATTCTGCGATATTGAACTTGTCCCTTAAACGAGTTTCTTGTAAACAGAGCCGTCCAAAACTTAGCGGTGGCTGTGTCTTTTTGATTTTAATTTCCCTAAGCTATAGGACCATAAGTGGAAGTGCACTAGGCTCTGTTGCTTTGTTTTTTAGATGTTTCAGGAAACACCATACACTTCTCCTGAGTGGCTGTTGGCAATTTACATCCCACCCATCAGCATAACAAGGCTCCCAGTTCTCCATGGCCTGTCCTGCCTTTCTGGATTTTACACTTTTTTCAGATGGCCCTTTTGACCAGGGGGAAGTGAGACTTCATTGTAGTGCAGATTTCCTTTGCAAGCTTGCTTGGTTGTCCAAAAAGGGCATATGCATTTTTTCCTGAATATATTCAGGAAAAAACGTATACGCACTTTTTGGCCAAGTGCATCATTGTCGACGTTCTGCCTCTTTTCCTATGCTTTAAGTGCAATTCCAGTCTACCTCCTGAAATCGTTTTCCTGCAATTCTGCCCCGCGTTCAAGTCCTCTTGGCAGCCTTACTTCAGTATATTTTTGGACGATAGCTGTCATTTATAACTCTGCAGGTTTGTGAATTACAGTGCCCCTGAGCTCCTTTCTTCAACTCGCTTTCTTGTGAGCTGGCCGCAACACCGCAGGATTGCTTCAGGCCCTAATCTTGTTCCGGCACGGCTCGCTGAGCCTTTGGTTAATTCCTCTTCCTGGTGGGAAATGAGAGTTAAATTTGCCCGTCCAGACACCTCCAGCTAGTCTCTCATTGGTTCTCCCTATTCCTGTTCATCTTCCGCAGAAATTGCAAACTGGGCCAAACAGGAGGTTAAAGGCACTGACTCTCCAAGTCAGGAGAGTGTTAGTAAAGCGTCTGGAATGTTGCACCCGAGTACCAGGGGTCGAGAACTGAGACATATTGGAACACGTCTCCCGATCACATGGTTGATCATACTCTGGGATCCACATGCGTGATTTAGCTGAAAAAAGAATCCCTTAAACCTGGAGCGTTGAGACCCGTGGAATGGGTACCATGCAATATGACTTCAAAGGGTCTTCATTTGCTCACCGAACCTGTCCAATCTTATCACTGCTGCGTTTATGCCCCTGTACACACGCTTGATTCTCTTTCAGAGACATACCGATCTATACGTTTTAAGATACTTACTAGTCAGGTACATTCTTAGGCGTTTAATATGGGGTGTTGAGTCCATTTCGTTGAGCAAGGAGTAGCTCTTGTCTATTACATATTTGGTTTAAGGAACTTTATCTGTGCTCATTTCAATCTCTGGTTTTATGCAGCACTCCAACTCATCTTTCCCCTTAAGCAAGCATAAGTTGGTTTCCTACATTTGAGACCCTGTTCTGTTTTGTAATCCAGTTCCTGTGTAGCCAAGTTAACATTCCGTGTATTAGTGATATCTTATGATGTTTCTTTTTCTGTGTGACTTATTTCAGTTAGAATCATCATACCTGAATCCACTCATTATGCTGCTACGGGCCTGATGACATAGATTTCATTGCTGAGTGATATTGCATTGTACGTAAGTACCACAACTTCTTTATCCATTTTTCACTTTCTGCGATATTGAACTTGTCCCATAAACGAGTTTCTTGTAAACAGAGCCGTCCCAAACTTAGGGGTGGCTGTGTCTTTTTGATTTTAATTTCCCTAAGGTATAGGACCATAAGTGGAAGTGCCCTAGGCTCTGTTGCTTTGTTTTTTAGATGTTTCAGGAAACACCATACACTTCTCCTGAGTGGCTGTTGGCAACTTACATCCCGCCCATCAGCATAACAAGGCTCCCAGTTCTCCATGGCCTGTCCTGCCTTTCTGGATTTTACACTTTTTTCAGATGGCCCTTTTGACCAGGGGGAAGTGAGACTTCATTGTAGTGCAGATTTCCTTTGCAAGCTTGCTTGGTTGGCCAAAAAGGGCGTATGCGTTTTTTCCTGAATATATTCAGGAAAAAACGCATTCGCCCTTTTGGTCCAAGTGCATCATTGTCGACGTTCTGCCTCTTTTCCTATGCTTTAAGTGCAATTCCAGTCTACCTCCTGAAATCGTTTTCCTGCAATTCTGCCCCACTTTCAAGTCCTCTTGGCAGCCTTACTTCAGTATATTTTTGGACGATAGCTGTCATTTATAACTCTGCAGGTTTGTGAATTACAGTGCCCCTGAGCTCCTTTCTTCAACTCGCTTTCTTGTGAGCTGGCCGCAACACCGCAGGATTGCTTCAGGCCTTAATCTTGTTCTGGCACGGCCCGCTGAGCCTTTGGTTAATTCCTCTTCCTGGTGGGAAATGAGAGTTAAATTTGCCCGTCCAGACACCTCCAGCTAGTCTCTCATTGGTTCTCCCTATTCCTGTTCATCTTCCGCAGAAATTGCAAACTGGGTCAAACAGGAGGTTAAAGGCACTGACTCTCCAAGTCGGGAGAGTGTTAGCAAAGCGTCTGGAATGTTGCACCCGAGTACCAGGGGACGAGAACTGAGACATATTGGAACACGTCTCCCGATCACATGGTTGATCATACTCTGGGTTCCACATGCATGCTTTAGCTGAAGGAAGAATCCCTTAAACGGGAAGAGTTGAGACCCATGGAATGGGTACCATGCAATATGACTTCAAAGGGTCTTCATTTGCTCACCGAACCTCTCCAATCCTATCACTGCTGCGTTTATGCCCCTGTACACATGCTTGATTCTCTTTCGGAGACATAGCAGTCCATAGGTTTTAAGATACTTACAAGTCAGGTACATTCTTAGGCGTTTAATATGGGGTGTTGAGTCCATTTCATTGAGCAAGGAGTACCTCTTGTGTATTCCATATTTGGCTTAAGGAACTTTATCTGTGCTCATTTCAATCTCTGGTTTTATGCAGCACCCCAACTCACCTTTCCCCTTAAGCAAGCATAAGTTGGTTTCCTACATTTGAGACCCTGTTCTGTTTTGTATTTCAGTTCCTGTGTAGCCAATTTTCATTCCGTGTATTAGTGATATCTTATGATGTTTCTTTTTCTGTGTGACTTATTTCAGTTAGAATCATCATACCTGAATCCACTCATTATGGTGCTACGGGCCTGATGACATAGATTTCATTGCTGAGTGATATTGCATTGTACGTAAGTACCACAACTTCTTTATCCATTTTTCACTTTCTGTGATATTGAACTTGTCCCGTAAACGAGTTTCTTGTAAACAGAGCCGTCCCAAACTTACGGGTGGCTGTGTCTTTTTGATTTTAATTTCCCTAAGCTATAGGACCATAAGTGGAAGTGCCCTAGGCTCTGTTGCTTTGTTTCATAGATGTTTCAGGAAACACCGTACACTTCTCCCGAGTGGCTGTTGGCAATTTACATCCCGCCCATCAGCATAAAAAGGCTCCCAGTTCTCCATGGCCTGTCCTGCCTTTCTGGATTTTACACTTTTTTCAGATGGCCCTTTTGACCGGGGGGAAGTGAGACTTCATTGTAGTGCAGATTTCCTTTGCAAGCTTGCTTGGTTGGCCAAAAAGGGCGTATGCGTTTTTTCCTGAATATATTCAGGAAAAAACGCATACGCCCTTTTTGGCCAAGTGCATCATTGTCCACGTTCTGCCTCTTTTCCTATGCTTTAAATGCAATTCCAGTCTACCTCCTGAAATCGGTTTCCTGCAATTCTGACCCGCTTTCAAGTCCTCTTGGCAGCCTTACTTCAGAATATTTTTGGATGATAGCTGTCATTTATAACTCTGCAGGTTTGTGAATTACAGTGCCCCTGAGCTACTTTCTTCAACTCGCTTTCTTGTGAGCTGGCCGCAACACCGCAGGATTGCTTCAGGCCCTAATCTTGTTCTGGCACGGCCCGCTGAGCCTTCGGTTAATTCCTCTTCCTGGTGGGAAATGAGAGTTAAATTTGCCCGTCTAGACACCTCCAGCTAGTCTGTCATTGGTTCTCCCTATTCCTGTTCATCTTCCTCAGAAATTGCAAACTGGGCCAAACAGGAGGTTAAAGGCACTGACTCTCCAAGTCGGGAGAGTGTTAGTAAAGCGTCTGGAATGTTGCACCCGAGTACCAGGGGACGAGAACTGAGACATATTTGAACACGTCTCCCGATCACACGGTTGATCATACTCTGGGTTCCACATGCATGCTTTAGCTGAAGGAAGAATCCCTTAAACGTGGAGAGTTGAGACCCGTGGAATGGGTACCATGCAATATGATTTCAAGGGGTCTTCATTTGCTCACCGAACCTCTCCAATTCTATCACTGCTGCGTTTTTGCCCCTGTACACACGCTTGATTCTCTTTCGGAGACATAGCGATCCATAGGTTTTCAGATACTTACTAGTCAGGTACATTCTTAGGCGTTTAATATGGGGTGATGAGTCCATTGCGTTGAGCAAGGAGTAGCTCTTGTCTAGTACATATTTGGCTTAAGGAACTTTATCTGTGCTCATTTCAATCTCTGGTTTTATGCAGCACCCCAACTCACCTTTCCCCTTAAGCAAGCATAAGTTGGTTTTCTAAATTTGAGACCCTGTTGTGTTTTGTAATCCAGTTCCTGTGTAGCCAAGTTTACATTCCGTGCATTAGTGATATCTTATGATGTTTCTTTTTCTGTGTGACTTATTTCAGTTAGAATCATCATACCTGAATCCACTCACTATGCTGCTACGGGCCTGATGACGTAGATTTCATTGCTGAGTGATATTGCATTGTACGTAAGTATCACAACAGCTTTATGCATTTTTCACTTTCTGCGATATTGAACTTGTCCCGTAAACGAGTTTCTTGTAAACAGAGCCGTCCCAAACTTAGGGGTGGCTCTGTCTTTTTGATTTTAATTTCCCTAAGCTATAGGACCATAAGTGGAAGTGCCCTGGGCTCTGTTGCTTTGTTTTTTAGATGTTTCAGGAAACACCATACACTTCTCCTGAGAGGCTGTTGGCAATTTACATCCCGCCCATCAGCATAACAAGGCTCCCAGTTCTCCATGGCCTGTCCTGCCTTTCTGGATTTTACACTTTTTTCAGATGGCCCTTTTGACCAGTGGGAAGTGAGACTTCATTGTAGTGCAGATTTCCTTTGCAAGCTTGCTTGGTTGGCCAAAAAGGGCGTATGCGTTTTTTCCTGAATATATTCAGGAAAAAACGTATACGCATTTTTTGGCCAAGTGCATCATTGTCGACGTTCTGCCTCTTTTCCTATGCTTTAAGTGCAATTCCAGTCTAGCTCCTGAAATCGTTTTCCTGCAATTCTGCCCCACTTTCAAGTCCTCTTGGCAGCCTTACTTCAGTATATTTTTGGACGATAGCTGTCATTTATAACTCTGCAGGTTTGTGAATTACAGTGCCCCTGAGCTCCTTTCTTCAACTCGCTTTCTTGTGAGCTGGCCGCAACACCGCAGGATTGCTTCAGGCCCTAATCTTGTTCTGGCACGGCCTGCTGAGCCTTTGGTTAATTCCTGTTCCTGGTGGGAAATGAGAGTTAAATTTGCCCGTCCAGACACCTCCAGCTAGTCTCTCATTGGTTCTCCCTATTCCTGTTCATCTTCCACAGAAATTGCAAACTGTGCCAAACAGGAGGTTAAAGGCACTGACTCTCCAAGTCGGGAGAGTGTTAGTAAAGCGTCTGGAATGTTGCACCCGAGTACCAGGGGACGAGAAGTGAGACATATTGGAACACGTCTCCCGATCACATGGTTGATCATACTCTGGGTTCCACATGCATGCTTTAGCTGAAGGAAGAATCCCTTAAACGGGGAGAGTTGAGACCCGTGGAATGGGTACCATGCAATATGACTTCAAAGGGTCTTCATTTGCTCACCGAACCTCTCCAATCCTATCACTGCTGCGTTTATGCCCCTGTACACACGCTTGATTCTCTTTCGGAGACATACCGATCCATAGGTTTTAAGATACTTACAAGTCAGGTACATTCTTAGGCGTTTAATATGGGGTGTTGAGTCCATTTCGTTGAGCAAGGAGTACTTCTTGTTTATTCCATATTTGGCTTAAGGAACTTTATCTGTGCTCATTTCAATCTCTGGTTTTATGCAGCACCCCAACTCACCTTTCCCCTTAAGCAAGCATAAGTTGGTTTTCTAAATTTGAGACCCTGTTCTCTTTTGTAATCCAGTTCCTGTGTAGCCAAGTTTACATTCCGTGTATTAGTGATATCTTATGATGTTTCTTTTTCTGTGTGACTTATTTCAGTTAGAATCATCATACCTGAATCCACTCATTATGCTGCTACGGGCCTGATGACCTAGATTTCATTGCTGAGTGATATTGCATTGTACGTAAGTATCACAACTGCTTTATGCATTTTTCACTTTCTGCGATATTGAACTTGTCCCGTAAACGAGTTTCTTGTAAACAGAGCCGTCCCAAACTTAGGGGTGGCTGTGTCTTTTTGATTTTAATTTCCCTAAGCTATAGGACCATAAGTGGAAGTGCCCTGGGCTCTGTTGCTTTGTTTTTTAGATGTTTCAGGAAACACCATACACTTCTCCTGAGAGGCTGTTGGCAATTTACATCCCGCCCATCAGCATAACAAGGCTCCCAGTTCTCCATGGCCTGTCCTGCCTTTCTGGATTTTACACTTTTTTCAGATGGCCCTTTTGACCAGTGGGAAGTGAGACTTCATTGTAGTGCAGATTTCCTTTGCAAGCTTGCTTGGTTGGCCAAAAAGGGCGTATGCGTTTTTTCCTGAATATATTCAGGAAAAAACGTATACGCATTTTTTGGCCAAGTGCATCATTGTCGACGTTCTGCCTCTTTTCCTATGCTTTAAGTGCAATTCCAGTCTACCTCCTGAAATCGTTTTCCTGCAATTCTGCCCCACTTTCAAGTCCTCTTGGCAGCCTTACTTCAGTATATTTTTGGACGATAGCTGTCATTTATAACTCTGCAGGTTTGTGAATTACAGTGCCCCTGAGCTCCTTTCTTCAACTCGCTTTCTTGTGAGCTGGCCGCAACACCGCAGGATTGCTTCAGGCCCTAATCTTGTTCTGGCACGGCCCGCTGAGCCTTTGGTTAATTCCTGTTCCTGGTGGGAAATGAGAGTTAAATTTGCCCGTCCAGACACCTCCAGCTAGTCTCTCATTGGTTCTCCCTATTCCTGTTCATCTTCCACAGAAATTGCAAACTGGGCCAAACAGGAGGTTAAAGGCACTGACTCTCCAAGTCGGGAGAGTGTTAGTAAAGCGTCTGGAATGTTGCACCCGAGTACCAGGGGACGAGAAGTGAGACATATTGGAACACGTCTCCCGATCACATGGTTGATCATACTCTGGGTTCCACATGCATGCTTTAGCTGAAGGAAGAATCCCTTAAACGGGGAGAGTTGAGACCCGTGGAATGGGTACCATGCAATATGACTTCAAAGGGTCTTCATTTGCTCACCGAACCTCTCCAATCCTATCACTGCTGCGTTTATGCCCCTGTACACACGCTTGATTCTCTTTCGGAGACATACCGATCCATAGGTTTTAAGATACTTACAAGTCAGGTACATTCTTAGGCGTTTAATATGGGGTGTTGAGTCCATTTCGTTGAGCAAGGAGTACTTCTTGTTTATTCCATATTTGGCTTAAGGAACTTTATCTGTGCTCATTTCAATCTCTGATTTTATGCAGCACCCCAACTCACCTTTCCCCTTAAGCAAGCATAAGTTGGTTTTCTAAATTTGAGACCCTGTTCTCTTTTGTAATCCAGTTCCTGTGTAGCCAAGTTTACATTCCATGTATTAGTGATATCTTATGATGTTTCTTTTTCTGTGTGACTTATTTCAGTTAGAATCATCATACCTGAATCCACTCATTATGCTGCTACGGGCCTGATGACATAGATGTCATTGCTGAGGGATATTGCATTGTACGTAAATACCACAACTTCTTTATCCATTTTTCGCTTTCTGTGATATTGAACTTGTACCGTAAACGAGGTTCTTTTAAACAGAGCCATCCCAAACTTTGGGGTGGCTGTGCCTTTTTGATTTTAATTTCCCTAAGCTATAGGACCATAAGTGGAAGTGCCCTAGGCTCTGTTGCTTTGTTTTTTAGATGTTTCAGGAAACACCATACACTTCTCCCGAGTGGCTGTTGGCAATTTACATCCCGCCCATCACCATAACAAGGCTCCCAGTTCTCCATGGCCTGTCCTGCCTTTCTGAATTTTACACTTTTTTCACATGGCCCTTTTGACTGGGGGGAAGTGAGACTTCATTGTAGTGCAGATTTCCTTTGCAAGCTTGCTTGGTTGGCCAAAAAGGGCATATGCTTTTTTTCCTGAATATATTCAGGAAAAAACGCATACGCCCTTTTTGGCCAAGTGCATCATTGTCGACGTTCTGCCTCTTTTCCTATGCTTTAAATGCAATTCCAGTGTACCTCCTGAAATCGGTTTCCTGCAATTCTGCCCCGCTTTCAAGTCCTCTTGGCAGCCTTACTTCAGTATATTTTTGGATGATAGCTGTCATTTAAAACTCTGCAGGTTTGTGAATTACAGTGCCCCTGAGCTCCTTTCTTCAACTCGCTTTCTTGTGAGCTGGCCGCAACACCGCAGGATTGCTTCAGGCCCTAATCTGGTTCCGGCACGGCACGCTGAGCCTTTGGTTAATTCCTCTTCCTGGTGGGAAATGAGAGTTAAATTTTCCCGTCCAGACACCTCCAGCTAGTCTCTCATTGGTTCTCCCTATTCCTGTTCATCTTCCGCAGAAATTGCAAACTGGGCCAAATAGGAGGTTAAAGGCACTGACTCTCCAAGACGGGAGAGTGTTAGTAAAGCGTCTGGAATGTTGTACACGAGTACCGGGGGACGAGAACTGAGACATATTTGAAAACGTCTCCCAATCACACGGTTGATCATACTCCGGGTTCCACATGCATGTTTTAGCTGAAGGAAGAATCCCTTAAAGCTGGAGAGTTGAGACCCGTGGAATGGGTACCATGCAATATGATTTCAAAGGGTCTTCATTTGCTCACCGAACCTCTCCAATCCTATCACTGCTGCGTTTATGCCCCTGTACACACGCTTGATTCTCTTTCGGAGACATAGCAATCCATAGGTTTTAAAATACTTCCTAGTCAGGTACATTCTTAGGCGTTTAATATGGGGTGTTGAGTCCATTACGTTGAGCAAGGAGTAGCTCTTGTCTATTACATATTTGGCTTAAGGAACTTTATCTGTGCTCATTTCAATCTCTGGTTTTATGCAGCACCCCAACTCACCTTTCCCGTTAAGCAAGCATAAATTGGTTTTCTAAATTTGAGACCCTCTTCTGTTTTGTAATCCAGTTCCTGTGTAGCCAAGTTTACATTCCGTGTATTAGTGATATCTTATGATGTTTCTTTTTCTTGTGACTTATTTCAGTTAGAATCATCATACCTGAATCCACTCATTATGCTGCTACGGGCCTGATGACATAGATTTCATTGCTGAGTGATATTGCATTGTATGTAAGTACGACAACTTCTTTATCCATTTTTCACTTTCTGCGCTATTGAACTTGCACCGTAAACGAGGTTCTTGTAAACAGAGCCGTCCCAAATTTTGGAGTGGCTGTGTCTTTTTGGTTTTAATTTCCCTATGCTATAGGACCATAAGTTGAAGTGCCCTAGGCTGTGTTGCTTTGTTTTTTAGATGTTTCAGGAAACACCATACACTTCTCCCTAGTGCCTGTTGGCAATTTACATCACGCCCATCAGCATAACAAGGCTCCCAGTTCTCCATGGCCTGTCCTGCCTTTCTGGATTTTACACTTTTTTCAGATGGCCCTTTTGACCGGGGGGAAGTGAGACTTCATTGTAGTGCAGATTTCCTTTGCAAGCTTGCTTGGTTGGCCAAAGAGGGCGTATGCTTTTTTTCCTGAATATATTCAGGAAAAAACACATATACACTTTTTGGCCAAGTGCATCATTGTCGACATTCTGCCTCTTTTCCTATGCTTTAAATGCAATTGCAGTCTACCTCCTGAAATCGGTTTCCTGCAATTCTGCCCCGCTTTCAAGTCCTCTTGGCAGCCTTACTTCAGTATATTTTTGGATGATAGCTGTCATTTATAACTCTGCAGCTTTGTGAATTACAGTGCCCCTGAGCTCCTTTCTTCAACTCGCTTTCTTGTGAGCTGGCCGCAACACCGCAGGATTGCTTCAGGCCCTAATCTGGTTCCGGCACGGCACGCTGAGCCTTTGGTTAATTCCTCTTCCTGGTGGGAAATGAGAGTTAAATTTGCCCGTCCAGACACCTCCAGCTAGTCTCTCTTTGGTTCTCCCTATTCCTGTTCATCTTCCACAGAAATTGCAAACTGGGCCAAACAGGAGGTTAAAGGCACTGACTCTCCAAGTCGGGAGAGTGTTAGTAAAGCGTCTGGAATGTTGCACCCGAGTACCAGGGGAGAAAACTGAGACATATTGGAACACGTCTCCTGATCACACGGTTGATCATACTCTGGGTTCCACATGCATGTTTTAGCTGAAGGAAGAATCCCTTAAACGTGGAGAGTTGAGACCCGTGGAATGGGTACCATGCAATATGACTTCAAAGGGTCTTCATTTGCTCACCAAACCTCTCCAATCCTATCACTGCTGCGTTTATGCCCCTGTACACATGCTTGATTCTCTTTCGGAGACATAGAAATCCATAGGTTTTAAGATACTTACTAGTCAGGTACATTCTTAGGCGTTTAATATGGGGTGTTGAGTCCATTTCGTTGATCAAGGAGTAGCTCTTGTGTATTACACATTTGGCTTAAGTAACTTTATCTGTGATCATTTCAATCTCTGTTTTTATGCACCACCCCAACTCACCTTTCCCCTTAAGCAAGCATAAGTTGGTTTTCTAAATTTAAGACCCTCTTCTGTTTTGTAATTCAGTTAGTGTGTAGCCAAGTTTACATTCCGTGTATTAGTGATATCTTATGAAGTTTCTTTTTCTGTGTGACTTATTTCACTTAGAATCATCATACCTGAATCCACTCATTATGCTGCTACGGGCCTGATGACATAGATGTCATTGCTGAGGGATATTGCATTGTACGTAAATACCACAACATCTTTATCCATTTTTCGCTTTCTGTGATATTGAACTTGTACCGTAAACGAGGTTCTTGTAAACAGAGCCATCCCAAACTTTGGGGTGGCTGTGTCTTTTTGATTTTAATTTCCCTAAGCTATAGGACCATAAGTGGAAATGCCCTAGGCTCTGTTGCTTTGTTTTTTAGATGTTTCAGGAAACACCATACACTTCTCCTGAGTGGCTGTTGGCAATTTACATCCCGCCCATCAGCATAACAAGGCTCCCAGTTCTCCATGGCCTGTCCTGCCTTTCTGGATTTTACACTTTTTTCAGATGGCCCTTTTGACCGGGGGGAAGTGAGACTTCAGTGTAGTGCAGATTTCCTTTGCAAGCTTGCTTGGTTGGCCAAAAAGGGCGTATGCGTTTTTTCCTGAATATATTCAGGAAAAAACCCATACGCCCATTTTGGCCAAGTGCATCATTGTCGACGTTCTGCCTCTTTTCCTATGCTTTAAATGCAATTCCAGTCTACCTCCTGAAATCGGTTTCCTGCAATTCTGCCCCGCTTTCAAGTCCTCTTGGCAGCCTTACTTCAGTATATTTTTGGACGATAGCTGTCATTTATAACTCTGCAGGTTTGTGAATTACAGTGCCCCTGGGCTCCTTTCTTTAACTCACTTTCTTGTGAGCTGGCCGCAACACCGCAGGATTGCTTCAGGCCCTAATCTGGTTCCGGCATGGCACGCTGAGCCTTTGGTTAATTCCTCTTCCTGGTGGGAAATGAGAGTTAAATTTGCCCGTCCAGACACATCCACCTAGTCTCTCATTGTTTCTCCCTATTCCTGTTCATGTTCCGCAGAAATTGCAAACTGGGCCAAACAGGAGGTTAAAGGCACTGACTCTCCAAGTCGGGAGAGTGTTAGTAAAGGGTCTGGAATGTTGCACCCGAGTACCAGGGGACGAGAACTGAGATATAATGGCACACGTCTCCCGATCACACGGTTGATCATACTCTGGGTTCCACATGCATGTTTTAGCTGAAGGAAGAATCCCTTAAACCTGGAGAGTTGAGACCGTAGAATGGGTACGATGCAATATGATTTCAAAGGGTCTTCGTTTGCCCACCGAACCTCTCCAATCCTATCACTGCTGCCTTTATGACCCTGTACACACGCTTGATTCTCTTTCGGAGACATAGCAATCCATAGGTTTTAAGATACTTACTAGTCAGGTACATTCTTAGGCGTTTAATATGGGGTGTTGAGTCCATTTCGTTGAGCAAGGAGTAGCTCTTGTCTATTACATATTTGGCTTAAGGAACTTTATCTGTGCTCATTTCAATCTCTGGTTTTATGCAGCACCCCAACTCACCTTTCCCCTTAAGCAAGCATAAGCTGGTTTTCTAAATTTGAGACCCTGTTCTGTTTTGGAATTCAGTTCCTGTGTAGCCAAGTTTACATTCCGTGTATTAGTGATATCTTATGATGTTTCTTTTTCTGTGTGACTTATTTCAGTTAGAATCATCATACCTGAATCCACTCATTATGCTGCTACGGGCCTGATGACATAGATGTCATTGCTGAGGGATATTGCATTGTACGTAAATACCACAACTTCTTTATCCATTTTTCGCTTTCTGTGATATTGAACTTGTACCGTAAACGAGGTTCTTGTAAACAGAGCCATCCCAAACTTTGGGGTGGCTGTGTCTTTTTGATTTTAATTTCCCTAAGCTATAGGACCATAACTGGAAGTGCCCTAGGCTCTGTTGCTTTGTTTTGTAGATGTTTCAGGAAACACCATACACTTCTCCTGAGTGGTTGTTGGCAATTTACATCCCGCCCATCAGCATAACAAGTCTCCCAGTTCTCCATGGCCTGTCCTTCCTTTCTGGATTTTACACTTTTTTCAGATGGCCCTTTTGACCCGGGTGAAGTGAGACTTCATTGTAGTGCAGATTTCCTTTGCAAGCTTGCTTGGTTGGCCAAAAAGTGCGTATGCGTTTTTTCCTGAATATATTCAGGAAAAAACGCATACGCCCTTTTTGGCCAAGTGCATCATTGTCGACGTTTTGCCTCTTTTCCTATGCTTTAAATGCAATTCCAGTCTACCTCCTGAAATCGGTTTCCTGCAATTCTGCCCCGCTTTCAAGTCCTCTTGGCAGCCTTACTTCAGTATATTTTTGGACGATAGCTGTCATTTATAACTCTGCAGGTTTGTGAATTACAGTGCCCCTGAGCTCCTTTCTTCAACTCGCTTTCTTGTGAGCTGGCCACAACACCGCAGGATTGCTTCAGGCCCTAATCTGGTTCTGGCACGGCACGCTGAGCCTTTGGTTAATTCCTCTTCCTGGTGGGAAATGAGAGTTAAATTTGCCCGTCCAGACACCTCCAGCTAGTCTCTCATTGGTTCTCCCTATTCCAGTTCATCTTCTGGAGAAATTGCAAACTGGTCCAAACAAGAGGTTAAAGGCACTCACTCTCCAAGTCGGGAGAGTGTTAGTAAACCGTCTGGAATGTTGCACCCGAGTACCAGGGGATGAAAACTGAGACATATTGGAATACGTCTCCCCGTCACACGGTTGATCGTACTCTGGGTTCCACATGCATGTTTTAGCCGAAGGAAGAATCCCTTAAACCTGGAGAGTTGAGACCCGTGGAAATGGTACCATGCAATATGACTTCAAAGGGTCTTCATTTGCTCACCGAACCTCTCCAATACTATCACTGCTGCGTTTATGCCCCTGTCCACATGCTTGATTCTCTTTCGGAGACATAGCAATCCATAGGTTTTAAGATACTTACAAGTCAGGTACATTCTTAGGCGTTTAATATGTGGTGTTGAGTCCATTTCGTTGAGCAAGGAGTAGCTCTTGTCTATTACATATTTTGCTTAAGGAACTTTATCTGTGCTCATTTCAATCTCTGGTTTTATGCAGCACCCCAACTCACCTTTCCCCTTAAGCAAGCATAAGTTGGTTTTCTAAATTTGAGACCCTGTTCTGTTTTGTAATCCAGTTCCTGTGTAGCCAAGTTTACATTCCGTGTATTAGTGATATCTTATGATGTTTCTTTTTCTGTGTGACTTATTTCAGTTAGAATCATCATACCTGAATCCACTCATTATGCTGCTACGGGCCTGATGACATAGATGTCATTGCTGAGTGATATTGCATTGTACATAAATACCACAACTTCTTTATCCATTTTTCGCTTTCTGTAATATTGAACTTGTACCGTAAACAAGGTTCTTGTAAACAGAGCCGTCCCAAACTTTGGGGTGGCTCTGTCTTTTTGATTTTAATTTCCCTAAGCTATAGGACCATAAGTGGAAGTGCCGTAGGCTCTGTTGCTTTGTTTTTTAGATTTTTCAGGAAACACCATACACTTCTCCTGAGTGGCTGTTGGCAATTTACATCCGGCCCATCAGCATAACAAGGCTCCCAGTTCTCCATGGCCTGTCCTGCCTTTCTGGATTTTACACTTTTTTCAGATGGCCCTTTTGACCGGGGGGAAGTGAGACTTCATTGTAGTGCAGATTTCCTTTGCAAGCTTGCTTGGTTGGCCAAAAAGGGCGTATGCGTTTTTTCCTGAATATATTCAGGAAAAAACGCATACGCCCTTTTTGGCCAAGTGCATCATTGTGGACGTTCTGCCTCTTTTCCTATGCTTTAAATGCAATTCCAGTCTACCTCCTGAAATCGGTTTCCTGCAATTGTGCCTTGCTTTCAATGCCTCTTCGTAGCCTTATCTCAATATATTTTTTGAAAATAGTTGGCCTTTATAACTCTGCAGGTTTGTGAATTACAGTGCCCCTGAGCTCCTTTCTTCAACTCGCTTTCTTGTGAGCTGGCCGCAACACCGCAGGATTGCTTCAGGCCCTAATCTTGTTCTGGCACGGCCTGCTGAGCCTTTGGTTAATTCCTGTTCCTGGTGGGAAATGAGAGTTAAATTTGCCCGTCCAGACACCTCCAGCTAGTCTCTCATTGGTTCTCCCTATTCCTGTTCATCTTCCACAGAAATTGCAAACTGGGCCAAACAGGAGGTTAAAGGCACTGACTCTCCAAGTCGGGAGAGTGTTAGTAAAGCGTCTGGAATGTTGCACCCGAGTACCAGGGGACGAGAAGTGAGACATATTGGAACACGTCTCCCGATCACATGGTTGATCATACTCTGGGTTCCACATGCATGCTTTAGCTGAAGGAAGAATCCCTTAAACGGGGAGAGTTGAGACCCGTGGAATGGGTACCATGCAATATGACTTCAAAGGGTCTTCATTTGCTCACCGAACCTCTCCAATCCTATCACTGCTGCGTTTATGCCCCTGTACACACGCTTGATTCTCTTTCGGAGACATACCGATCCATAGGTTTTAAGATACTTACAAGTCAGGTACATTCTTAGGCGTTTAATATGGGGTGTTGAGTCCATTTCGTTGAGCAAGGAGTACTTCTTGTTTATTCCATATTTGGCTTAAGGAACTTTATCTGTGCTCATTTCAATCTCTGGTTTTATGCAGCACCCCAACTCACCTTTCCCCTTAAGCAAGCATAAGTTGGTTTTCTAAATTTGAGACCCTGTTCTCTTTTGTAATCCAGTTCCTGTGTAGCCAAGTTTACATTCCGTGTATTAGTGATATCTTATGATGTTTCTTTTTCTGTGTGACTTATTTCAGTTAGAATCATCATACCTGAATCCACTCATTATGCTGCTACGGGCCTGATGACCTAGATTTCATTGCTGAGTGATATTGCATTGTACGTAAGTATCACAACTGCTTTATGCATTTTTCACTTTCTGCGATATTGAACTTGTCCCGTAAACGAGTTTCTTGTAAACAGAGCCGTCCCAAACTTAGGGGTGGCTGTGTCTTTTTGATTTTAATTTCCCTAAGCTATAGGACCATAAGTGGAAGTGCCCTGGGCTCTGTTGCTTTGTTTTTTAGATGTTTCAGGAAACACCATACACTTCTCCTGAGAGGCTGTTGGCAATTTACATCCCGCCCATCAGCATAACAAGGCTCCCAGTTCTCCATGGCCTGTCCTGCCTTTCTGGATTTTACACTTTTTTCAGATGGCCCTTTTGACCAGTGGGAAGTGAGACTTTATTGTAGTGCAGATTTCCTTTGCAAGCTTGCTTGGTTGGCCAAAAAGGGCGTATGCGTTTTTTCCTGAATATATTCAGGAAAAAACGTATACGCATTTTTTGGCCAAGTGCATCATTGTCGACGTTCTGCCTCTTTTCCTATGCTTTAAGTGCAATTCCAGTCTACCTCCTGAAATCGTTTTCCTGCAATTCTGCCCCACTTTCAAGTCCTCTTGGCAGCCTTACTTCAGTATATTTTTGGACGATAGCTGTCATTTATAACTCTGCAGGTTTGTGAATTACAGTGCCCCTGAGCTCCTTTCTTCAACTCGCTTTCTTGTGAGCTGGCCGCAACACCGCAGGATTGCTTCAGGCCCTAATCTTGTTCTGGCACGGCCCGCTGAGCCTTTGGTTAATTCCTGTTCCTGGTGGGAAATGAGAGTTAAATTTGCCCGTCCAGACACCTCCAGCTAGTCTCTCATTGGTTCTCCCTATTCCTGTTCATCTTCCACAGAAATTGCAAACTGGGCCAAACAGGAGGTTAAAGGCACTGACTCTCCAAGTCGGGAGAGTGTTAGTAAAGCGTCTGGAATGTTGCACCCGAGTACCAGGGGACGAGAAGTGAGACATATTGGAACACGTCTCCCGATCACATGGTTGATCATACTCTGGGTTCCACATGCATGCTTTAGCTGAAGGAAGAATCCCTTAAACGGGGAGAGTTGAGACCCGTGGAATGGGTACCATGCAATATGACTTCAAAGGGTCTTCATTTGCTCACCGAACCTCTCCAATCCTATCACTGCTGCGTTTATGCCCCTGTACACACGCTTGATTCTCTTTCGGAGACATACCGATCCATAGGTTTTAAGATACTTACAAGTCAGGTACATTCTTAGGCGTTTAATATGGGGTGTTGAGTCCATTTCGTTGAGCAAGGAGTACTTCTTGTTTATTCCATATTTGGCTTAAGGAACTTTATCTGTGCTCATTTCAATCTCTGATTTTATGCAGCACCCCAACTCACCTTTCCCCTTAAGCAAGCATAAGTTGGTTTTCTAAATTTGAGACCCTGTTCTCTTTTGTAATCCAGTTCCTGTGTAGCCAAGTTTACATTCCATGTATTAGTGATATCTTATGATGTTTCTTTTTCTGTGTGACTTATTTCAGTTAGAATCATCATACCTGAATCCACTCATTATGCTGCTACGGGCCTGATGACATAGATGTCATTGCTGAGGGATATTGCATTGTACGTAAATACCACAACTTCTTTATCCATTTTTCGCTTTCTGTGATATTGAACTTGTACCGTAAACGAGGTTCTTTTAAACAGAGCCATCCCAAACTTTGGGGTGGCTGTGTCTTTTTGATTTTAATTTCCCTAAGCTATAGGACCATAAGTGGAAGTGCCCTAGGCTCTGTTGCTTTGTTTTTTAGATGTTTCAGGAAACACCATACACTTCTCCCGAGTGGCTGTTGGCAATTTACATCCCGCCCATCACCATAACAAGGCTCCCAGTTCTCCATGGCCTGTCCTGCCTTTCTGAATTTTACACTTTTTTCACATGGCCCTTTTGACTGGGGGGAAGTGAGACTTCATTGTAGTGCAGATTTCCTTTGCAAGCTTGCTTGGTTGGCCAAAAAGGGCATATGCTTTTTTTCCTGAATATATTCAGGAAAAAACGCATACGCCCTTTTTGGCCAAGTGCATCATTGTCGACGTTCTGCCTCTTTTCCTATGCTTTAAATGCAATTCCAGTGTACCTCCTGAAATCGGTTTCCTGCAATTCTGCCCCGCTTTCAAGTCCTCTTGGCAGCCTTACTTCAGTATATTTTTGGATGATAGCTGTCATTTAAAACTCTGCAGGTTTGTGAATTACAGTGCCCCTGAGCTCCTTTCTTCAACTCGCTTTCTTGTGAGCTGGCCGCAACACCGCAGGATTGCTTCAGGCCCTAATCTGGTTCCGGCACGGCACGCTGAGCCTTTGGTTAATTCCTCTTCCTGGTGGGAAATGAGAGTTAAATTTTCCCGTCCAGACACCTCCAGCTAGTCTCTCATTGGTTCTCCCTATTCCTGTTCATCTTCCGCAGAAATTGCAAACTGGGCCAAATAGGAGGTTAAAGGCACTGACTCTCCAAGACGGGAGAGTGTTAGTAAAGCGTCTGGAATGTTGTACACGAGTACCGGGGGACGAGAACTGAGACATATTTGAAAACGTCTCCCAATCACACGGTTGATCATACTCCGGGTTCCACATGCATGTTTTAGCTGAAGGAAGAATCCCTTAAAGCTGGAGAGTTGAGACCCGTGGAATGGGTACCATGCAATATGATTTCAAAGGGTCTTCATTTGCTCACCGAACCTCTCCAATCCTATCACTGCTGCGTTTATGCCCCTGTACACACGCTTGATTCTCTTTCGGAGACATAGCAATCCATAGGTTTTAAAATACTTCCTAGTCAGGTACATTCTTAGGCGTTTAATATGGGGTGTTGAGTCCATTACGTTGAGCAAGGAGTAGCTCTTGTCTATTACATATTTGGCTTAAGGAACTTTATCTGTGCTCATTTCAATCTCTGGTTTTATGCAGCACCCCAACTCACCTTTCCCGTTAAGCAAGCATAAATTGGTTTTCTAAATTTGAGACCCTCTTCTGTTTTGTAATCCAGTTCCTGTGTAGCCAAGTTTACATTCCGTGTATTAGTGATATCTTATGATGTTTCTTTTTCTTGTGACTTATTTCAGTTAGAATCATCATACCTGAATCCACTCATTATGCTGCTACGGGCCTGATGACATAGATTTCATTGCTGAGTGATATTGCATTGTATGTAAGTACGACAACTTCTTTATCCATTTTTCACTTTCTGCGCTATTGAACTTGCACCGTAAACGAGGTTCTTGTAAACAGAGCCGTCCCAAATTTTGGAGTGGCTGTGTCTTTTTGGTTTTAATTTCCCTATGCTATAGGACCATAAGTTGAAGTGCCCTAGGCTGTGTTGCTTTGTTTTTTAGATGTTTCAGGAAACACCATACACTTCTCCCTAGTGCCTGTTGGCAATTTACATCACGCCCATCAGCATAACAAGGCTCCCAGTTCTCCATGGCCTGTCCTGCCTTTCTGGATTTTACACTTTTTTCAGATGGCCCTTTTGACCGGGGGGAAGTGAGACTTCATTGTAGTGCAGATTTCCTTTGCAAGCTTGCTTGGTTGGCCAAAGAGGGCGTATGCTTTTTTTCCTGAATATATTCAGGAAAAAACACATATACACTTTTTGGCCAAGTGCATCATTGTCGACATTCTGCCTCTTTTCCTATGCTTTAAATGCAATTGCAGTCTACCTCCTGAAATCGGTTTCCTGCAATTCTGCCCCGCTTTCAAGTCCTCTTGGCAGCCTTACTTCAGTATATTTTTGGATGATAGCTGTCATTTATAACTCTGCAGCTTTGTGAATTACAGTGCCCCTGAGCTCCTTTCTTCAACTCGCTTTCTTGTGAGCTGGCCGCAACACCGCAGGATTGCTTCAGGCCCTAATCTGGTTCCGGCACGGCACGCTGAGCCTTTGGTTAATTCCTCTTCCTGGTGGGAAATGAGAGTTAAATTTGCCCGTCCAGACACCTCCAGCTAGTCTCTCTTTGGTTCTCCCTATTCCTGTTCATCTTCCACAGAAATTGCAAACTGGGCCAAACAGGAGGTTAAAGGCACTGACTCTCCAAGTCGGGAGAGTGTTAGTAAAGCGTCTGGAATGTTGCACCCGAGTACCAGGGGAGAAAACTGAGACATATTGGAACACGTCTCCTGATCACACGGTTGATCATACTCTGGGTTCCACATGCATGTTTTAGCTGAAGGAAGAATCCCTTAAACGTGGAGAGTTGAGACCCGTGGAATGGGTACCATGCAATATGACTTCAAAGGGTCTTCATTTGCTCACCAAACCTCTCCAATCCTATCACTGCTGCGTTTATGCCCCTGTACACATGCTTGATTCTCTTTCGGAGACATAGAAATCCATAGGTTTTAAGATACTTACTAGTCAGGTACATTCTTAGGCGTTTAATATGGGGTGTTGAGTCCATTTCGCTGATCAAGGAGTAGCTCTTGTATATTACACATTTGGCTTAAGTAACTTTATCTGTGATCATTTCAATCTCTGTTTTTATGCACCACCCCAACTCACCTTTCCCCTTAAGCAAGCATAAGTTGGTTTTCTAAATTTAAGACCCTCTTCTGTTTTGTAATTCAGTTAGTGTGTAGCCAAGTTTACATTCCGTGTATTAGTGATATCTTATGATGTTTCTTTTTCTGTGTGACTTATTTCACTTAGAATCATCATACCTGAATCCACTCATTATGCTGCTACGGGCCTGATGACATAGATGTCATTGCTGAGGGATATTGCATTGTACGTAAATACCACAACATCTTTATCCATTTTTCGCTTTCTGTGATATTGAACTTGTACCGTAAACGAGGTTCTTGTAAACAGAGCCATCCCAAACTTTGGGGTGGCTGTGTCTTTTTGATTTTAATTTCCCTAAGCTATAGGACCATAAGTGGAAATGCCCTAGGCTCTGTTGCTTTGTTTTTTAGATGTTTCAGGAAACACCATACACTTCTCCTGAGTGGCTGTTGGCAATTTACATCCCGCCCATCAGCATAACAAGGCTCCCAGTTCTCCATGGCCTGTCCTGCCTTTCTGGATTTTACACTTTTTTCAGATGGCCCTTTTGACCGGGGGGAAGTGAGACTTCAGTGTAGTGCAGATTTCCTTTGCAAGCTTGCTTGGTTGGCCAAAAAGGGCGTATGCGTTTTTTCCTGAATATATTCAGGAAAAAACCCATACGCCCATTTTGGCCAAGTGCATCATTGTCGACGTTCTGCCTCTTTTCCTATGCTTTAAATGCAATTCCAGTCTACCTCCTGAAATCGGTTTCCTGCAATTCTGCCCCGCTTTCAAGTCCTCTTGGCAGCCTTACTTCAGTATATTTTTGGACGATAGCTGTCATTTATAACTCTGCAGGTTTGTGAATTACAGTGCCCCTGGGCTCCTTTCTTTAACTCACTTTCTTGTGAGCTGGCCGCAACACCGCAGGATTGCTTCAGGCCCTAATCTGGTTCCGGCATGGCACGCTGAGCCTTTGGTTAATTCCTCTTCCTGGTGGGAAATGAGAGTTAAATTTGCCCGTCCAGACACATCCACCTAGTCTCTCATTGTTTCTCCCTATTCCTGTTCATGTTCCGCAGAAATTGCAAACTGGGCCAAACAGGAGGTTAAAGGCACTGACTCTCCAAGTCGGGAGAGTGTTAGTAAAGGGTCTGGAATGTTGCACCCGAGTACCAGGGGACGAGAACTGAGATATAATGGCACACGTCTCCCGATCACACGGTTGATCATACTCTGGGTTCCACATGCATGTTTTAGCTGAAGGAAGAATCCCTTAAACCTGGAGAGTTGAGACCGTAGAATGGGTACGATGCAATATGATTTCAAAGGGTCTTCGTTTGCCCACCGAACCTCTCCAATCCTATCACTGCTGCCTTTATGACCCTGTACACACGCTTGATTCTCTTTCGGAGACATAGCAATCCATAGGTTTTAAGATACTTACTAGTCAGGTACATTCTTAGGCGTTTAATATGGGGTGTTGAGTCCATTTCGTTGAGCAAGGAGTAGCTCTTGTCTATTACATATTTGGCTTAAGGAACTTTATCTGTGCTCATTTCAATCTCTGGTTTTATGCAGCACCCCAACTCACCTTTCCCCTTAAGCAAGCATAAGCTGGTTTTCTAAATTTGAGACCCTGTTCTGTTTTGGAATTCAGTTCCTGTGTAGCCAAGTTTACATTCCGTGTATTAGTGATATCTTATGATGTTTCTTTTTCTGTGTGACTTATTTCAGTTAGAATCATCATACCTGAATCCACTCATTATGCTGCTACGGGCCTGATGACATAGATGTCATTGCTGAGGGATATTGCATTGTACGTAAATACCACAACTTCTTTATCCATTTTTCGCTTTCTGTGATATTGAACTTGTACCGTAAACGAGGTTCTTGTAAACAGAGCCATCCCAAACTTTGGGGTGGCTGTGTCTTTTTGATTTTAATTTCCCTAAGCTATAGGACCATAACTGGAAGTGCCCTAGGCTCTGTTGCTTTGTTTTGTAGATGTTTCAGGAAACACCATACACTTCTCCTGAGTGGTTGTTGGCAATTTACATCCCGCCCATCAGCATAACAAGTCTCCCAGTTCTCCATGGCCTGTCCTTCCTTTCTGGATTTTACACTTTTTTCAGATGGCCCTTTTGACCCGGGTGAAGTGAGACTTCATTGTAGTGCAGATTTCCTTTGCAAGCTTGCTTGGTTGGCCAAAAAGTGCGTATGCGTTTTTTCCTGAATATATTCAGGAAAAAACGCATACGCCCTTTTTGGCCAAGTGCATCATTGTCGACGTTTTGCCTCTTTTCCTATGCTTTAAATGCAATTCCAGTCTACCTCCTGAAATCGGTTTCCTGCAATTCTGCCCCGCTTTCAAGTCCTCTTGGCAGCCTTACTTCAGTATATTTTTGGACGATAGCTGTCATTTATAACTCTGCAGGTTTGTGAATTACAGTGCCCCTGAGCTCCTTTCTTCAACTCGCTTTCTTGTGAGCTGGCCACAACACCGCAGGATTGCTTCAGGCCCTAATCTGGTTCTGGCACGGCACGCTGAGCCTTTGGTTAATTCCTCTTCCTGGTGGGAAATGAGAGTTAAATTTGCCCGTCCAGACACCTCCAGCTAGTCTCTCATTGGTTCTCCCTATTCCAGTTCATCTTCTGGAGAAATTGCAAACTGGTCCAAACAAGAGGTTAAAGGCACTCACTCTCCAAGTCGGGAGAGTGTTAGTAAACCGTCTGGAATGTTGCACCCGAGTACCAGGGGATGAAAACTGAGACATATTGGAATACGTCTCCCCGTCACACGGTTGATCGTACTCTGGGTTCCACATGCATGTTTTAGCCGAAGGAAGAATCCCTTAAACCTGGAGAGTTGAGACCCGTGGAAATGGTACCATGCAATATGACTTCAAAGGGTCTTCATTTGCTCACCGAACCTCTCCAATACTATCACTGCTGCGTTTATGCCCCTGTCCACATGCTTGATTCTCTTTCGGAGACATAGCAATCCATAGGTTTTAAGATACTTACAAGTCAGGTACATTCTTAGGCGTTTAATATGTGGTGTTGAGTCCATTTCGTTGAGCAAGGAGTAGCTCTTGTCTATTACATATTTTGCTTAAGGAACTTTATCTGTGCTCATTTCAATCTCTGGTTTTATGCAGCACCCCAACTCACCTTTCCCCTTAAGCAAGCATAAGTTGGTTTTCTAAATTTGAGACCCTGTTCTGTTTTGTAATCCAGTTCCTGTGTAGCCAAGTTTACATTCCGTGTATTAGTGATATCTTATGATGTTTCTTTTTCTGTGTGACTTATTTCAGTTAGAATCATCATACCTGAATCCACTCATTATGCTGCTACGGGCCTGATGACATAGATGTCATTGCTGAGTGATATTGCATTGTACATAAATACCACAACTTCTTTATCCATTTTTCGCTTTCTGTAATATTGAACTTGTACCGTAAACAAGGTTCTTGTAAACAGAGCCGTCCCAAACTTTGGGGTGGCTCTGTCTTTTTGATTTTAATTTCCCTAAGCTATAGGACCATAAGTGGAAGTGCCGTAGGCTCTGTTGCTTTGTTTTTTAGATTTTTCAGGAAACACCATACACTTCTCCTGAGTGGCTGTTGGCAATTTACATCCGGCCCATCAGCATAACAAGGCTCCCAGTTCTCCATGGCCTGTCCTGCCTTTCTGGATTTTACACTTTTTTCAGATGGCCCTTTTGACCGGGGGGAAGTGAGACTTCAGTGTAGTGCAGATTTCCTTTGCAAGCTTGCTTGGTTGGCCAAAAAGGGCGTATGCGTTTTTTCCTGAATATATTCAGGAAAAAACGCATACGCCCTTTTTGGCCAAGTGCATCATTGTGGACGTTCTGCCTCTTTTCCTATGCTTTAAATGCAATTCCAGTCTACCTCCTGAAATCGGTTTCCTGCAATTGTGCCTTGCTTTCAATGCCTCTTCGTAGCCTTATCTCAATATATTTTTTGAAAATAGTTGGCCTTTATAACTCTGCAGGTTTTTGAATTGCAGTGGCCCTTAGCTCCATTTTTCAGCTCTTATTTTTGTGATCTTGCCTCATAACCACAGGATTCCTTCACGCCCTATTCTTCTTCTGGGGCACCTTGCTGTGCCTTTGGTTTATTCTTCTTACTGATGTGAAATTAGAGTGACATGTGCCCATTGAAACTGCTACAGCTAGTTTCTCACTGGTTCCCCCTATTCCCATTCATCCTCCGCACTAACTGCAGACTGTGCGATACCAGAACTTAAAGGCATTGACTCTCCATGTGGGGATATTGTTAGTAAAGCGGCTGGAATGTCGATCTGGAGCCCCAGGAGAGGAAAAATGAGGTGTGTTTTAGAAACCTTTCCCGATCATATGGTATACCAGTCGCTGGGTTTCCCAAGCATGGTTTATCTGTAGGAAGATTCCCTTCAACCTGGAGTTTTGGGACCCTTGGAATGAGTAGCATGAAGTATTGCATTAAACTTTTGGCAGTTGCTCACCAAAGCTCACCAATCCTCTCAGCCCCAAGTGTGCAGCCTTATGTCTTATCCAGCTGTGGGTTTATATGTGGTCGATCCAGGTTGCATCACAGCCCCTGAGCAAATTTTGTAAGAATTTTTCTCTCTTTCATTGTTTCTGCGTTTTGTTTTTAAAATTTATTTCTATAATGGGGTTTAGCTCATTTTCACTGCTGTGTTTGTGCCGCTCTGCACACACTTGATTCCCTTATGGAGATATATCAATACATGGGTTTTAAGATTCTTATTACTCAGATATATTTCTCTGCGGTGTATAGGGTGTGTTGAGGCCAGTTCATTGAGCAAGGTGTAGATCTTGTCTAATATCTATTTGGTTTATTGAACGGTATCTGTGCTAATTTCAAACTCTGGTTTTATGCATCACCCCACCTCTCCTTTCCCCTTAAGCTGACATAAGTGTGTTTTCTAAATGTGAGACACTGTTCTGTTCTGTAATTCATTTCTTGTGCAGCCATATTTACCCTCCCTCTATAAGTGATATCTTATGATATGTTTCTTTTTCTGTTTGACTTATTTCAAGTAGTATTATCGGACCTAAATCCACTCTTTATCCTTCTACTAGCCTTATTACATTGATTTCATGGTGAAGAGATATTCCATTGTACATAAGTACCACATCTTCTTTATCCATTGTTCTCTTTCCTGGGATATTTAAGGTGTACTGAAGTTGAGGTTCTTGTAAACAGAGTAGCCCTAAACTGTGGTGTGCTTGTGTCTTGTTGATTTTTAGACTTCCCTAGATATACTCCCATGATTGGAAGTGTCCTATGCTCTGTAGCTGTTTTTTAGATGATTTGGGAACCACCATACACTTCTCCAGAGTGGCTCTCGGCAGTTCACACACTGCCCATCAGCGTATAAAGGCTCCCTGTTCTCCATGGCCTGTCCTGCATTTCTGGTTTTTACAATTTTTTAGGATGGCCCTTTTGACCGGTGGGAAATGAGACTTCTTTGTTGTGCACATTTGCATTGCTTGCTTGCTTCGTTGCCCATAAAGTGCGTATGCGTTTTTTCCTGGATATAATCAGGAAAAAACGCATACGCCCTTTTGGGCCAACTGCATCATTGTCGAAATTCTGCCGCTTTTCATGTGCTTTAAAGACGAGTCCAATCTATCTCTTGAAATCTGTTTCTTGCAATTCTGTCTTGCATTCAGATCCTCTTCTTTGCCTTACCTCAACATATTTTTGGACGTTAGTTTTCATTTATAACTCTGCAGGTTTGTGAATTGCAGTGACCCTGAGCCCCATTTTTTAAGTTGCTCTTTTGTGAGCTGGCCTCAAACCCACAGGATTGCTTCAGGCCCTATTTTGGTTCCGGCGAGGCGGGCTGAGCCTTTTTTCAATTCTTATTCTTAATGGGAAATTAGAGTGATATGTGCCCGTCCAAACCCCTACAACTATTCTCTCATTGGTTCCCCCTCTTCCCGTTCATCCTCCTCACAATTTGCAAAATGTGTGAAACAGAAGTTGAAATGTGCTGATTCTCCAAGTGGGCAGATTCTAAGTAACGTGGCCAGAATGGTGAACAGGAGCACCAGGAGAGGATAAATGAGCTGCATTTTAGACACATCTCCCGATCACATGGTGTACAGTCCTCTGGGTTATCCATGCATGTTTTAGCTGTAGGAAGATCCCTTTAACCTGCAGATTTGGGACCCATTGAATGGGTACCAGGTAGTATTACTTTAAAGGGTGTGCATTTCCTCACCCAACCTCACATTTCTCTTAGTGCAAACAGTTTCCAGCCTTATGTCTCATCCTGCTGTGGGTCTAGATGTGTTCAATCCATGTTGCATCATGGAAAAGTTGTAAGAGGTTTTCTCTGTCTCTCTGTCGTTTATTTTTTTCAATTTATTACTATATTGGTTCCAGCTGATTTTCAAAGCTCTGTTTCTTGCTGCTGTACATCCACTTGATTCACGTACAGAGAGACATCAGTAAATTCTTTTTCAGATTCTTACCAGTCGTATATATTCTTTTCCGGTGACTTGAGTGTGCTGAGTGCAGTTCTTTTAGCTACCGTGTAAGCCTTGTTGATTATCAGTTTGGTATTTGGAATGGTATCTTTGTTAATTTCAACTTCCTGGATGATGCCTCACCCCTCCCCACCTTTCCCGTTTAGCAGCCTTATGCGTGTTTTCTACATATTTGACTATGTTTTTGTTTTGTAATTTATTTCATGTGTAGCCATTTTGGATTCCACCTTTAAGTGATATCTTATGATATGTGTCTTTTTCTTTTTGAATTATGTCACTTAGAAAGATCATACGTAACTCTTCCGGAGTTGTTACAACTGACCATATTTCATTGATTTCCAGGCTGAATAATATTCCACTCTACCTAAGTACCACATCTCTATCCATTTTTTCTCTCCAGAGACATTTAAGTTATATCCTAGTTGAGGATCTTTTAAACAGAGAGGGGGTAAACATTGGGGTGCCTGTGTCCTCTCAATTTTTGTTTTTCCCAAGATATACGCCCATGAGTGCAAGTGCCCTATGCTCTGTAGCTCATTTTTTAGATGCTTTAGTAAACACAATACACTTCTCCAGAATGGCTGTTGGCAATATACATTTCCACTATGAGTCTCACAGGGCTCCCTCTTCTCCTTGCCCTGTCCTGCATTTCTGTTGTTTACGCTTTATGAGGATGGCTCTTCTGACTGATGCGAAGTGATATCTTTTGTAGTATTGACTTCCAGTGCCCACCTGTTTGCTTGGCTAAAAAAGTGTATGCCCTTTTCTTGAATATATACAGAAAAAAACGCATACACCCTTTTTGGCCAACTGCAATGTTGGCAATGTTCAGCTCCTTTTCTTGTGCTTAATGGCTAGTCCTTTCTACCTCCTCAAATCCCTTTCCTGCCATTCTCCCTTGCTTACAAGTCCTTTTCTCTGACTTTCCTCAAGACATTTTTCAGTGATGGATATTTTCAACTCTGCAGTTTCATGAATTTTACTGTCCCTGAGTTCCATTGTTCAACTTGTGTTTATGGGAACTGGCCACAAAGCAGCGGGATTTCCTCTAGCCCTATACTGTTTCCTTGGGCAATCCTAGCCTTTGGTCATTTCATCTTCCTGATTGGAAATTAAAGTGACATGTGCCTGTCTGAACACCTAGGACTTGTCTCTCATTGTTCCTCATCCTTCCGCTTCATCCGCTGGACAAATTCCAAACTGTACACAACAGGATGTTGACAGTGCTGACATCTCCAAGTGGGGAGACTGTTAGTAAAGACGCTGGAGGGGTGAACCCGAGCACCAGGAGATGAGGAGATGAGATGCCTTTTCCAAACTCTTCCCGATCAGATGGTATACCATCCTCTGGGTGTGACAGACATGTTTTAGCAGTAGGAAGAGTCCCATTCATGTAAGGAGAACACCAGGGCTTTTTCAAAATCAGTGTCTCCCCGAAACCCAAACTGGGAAATTTTTTAAGCTATGGCTACACATATGTTCATTAAGGGCCTTGGGAAGTAGGCAGAGTCCAAACTTTAGATGATTGAAGTCTTCAGGGTCAGAAGCACTCACCACCAGCTTCCCTTAGGTTACACTTTAACTGTCATTGATAGATGATGTCAATAAAAATATCTATTCTTTTTCAGATTATTTCCCCTTATAGGTTATAGCAAAATGTTGAGTGTAGTTCCCTGTGCTATACAGTAGTTCCTTGTTGATGATCTATTTTATACATAGCAGTGTGTATGTGTTAATCCCAAACTGTTAATTTATCCCTCCTCCCACCTTTCCCCTTTGGTAATAATAAATTATAAGATTTTATACTTCTCAGAAATGGGGGAGCTGAAAGAGAGGTATCATTTTCAATGGAAAAGCATTTAAAACAAGATTGAAGCTTTAACCAAGATTATTAGATGTACATCCTTGGAAAGAAATCACTTCGTTTCTCTAATATTGACCTGACAAATAAGACAAACCTTTTCACTGAACTTGCTTATAATAAAGTGATGGAAATATCAAATGGAAGTGTTAGAAACATCTTATTTTACCTGAGCCTTATACACTGTTCTATGTTAACTACAGTTTGGCTCACACATCTGTTCATTGAGGTTACAATAGTCTCAATTTCTGTTACTGATCCTCCAGAGTGGACCCCAACAAGTGTCCCCCTGCCCAGTGTCATTGGGGCCAACAGATCGAGACTGAGTTTGGTTCACAAGCAAAGGAAACTTTATATTTTGATCAGAGAATGGAGAGGTGAGAGCATGCACTACCCCGTGGGCTGTGGGATGGGCTGCTGTGTAGAGATCCTGTCAGAGTCAGTGGGAGGGAGGGGGCGGAGCTCTCGAGGGCCGGGTTGGCTGCAGCTCAGGCTCTATATCGCGGAGTCTGCACTGGGTCCCAGGAGCTGAGGTGTCGTCCCAGCCATTCTGCACTAGGAAATCTGGTCTGAAGTGCCAGGTGTGGAACCTCTGCATGCGGGACCCTAGGAGCACATGAAATTAGACAAAGCACAAAGGATAAAAAAGGTTAGACTTGACTTTATTGCCCAGATTCTATTTTTATCTCCCAGGGATTTTTAATGGGCTTTGCTGGGGACAAACCCCTCCTCTGCCTTTTGTCCCGTTCCTCATTCTTGGAGTGCTGAGGGTGCAGACCCTTCTTCTGTAACTGCTGAGTGCTGAGTTGGGAGCCCTCATACCCGGGGACGAGGGTCAGAGCTTCTCCCCAGCAGCCTCCAGGTGACGTTGATTGTCCCCAGGCCCCCTGCCTCCCTGCTCGTCCACCTGAGCACCAGCATTGGAAGTGTTATAGATTCTAATGACCTTTAAGGGTCCAGGAAAGAGATGTGCAGAGACGCTGTGGGGGCCGGTTTCACCCCGCCCCACATTTGTTCGGCCACCTTAGGCTGACCGTTTCTGCCAGCCTAGATGCTCTGACCAGTAGTCTGCGCTTTCTTCAATTAGGCCCCTGAATTAACGTACAAACAGCACCAGGTGTGAGAGCCCTGCCTGCTCAACTCCCGGACAGTCCAGGGTCAGTGGTGATCAAGGACCATGATGGCCACTGAGTCAACAGCCTTTTGAAGTAAACAGGAGTCCAGCCGGTCTTATTGGCCACCATCATCACGGTGTCTGTAGGCTTTTCTATGGTGACAGTGTGATATACGGTTCCCCCGCCAAGATTATTAGCTCCCCTCTGGGTGCAGTAATTCCTGCAAGCAGTAGTCTACTCTTTTGGGACACACTCTTGTTGTTTTATGAGAGAAACTCCAGGTCAAGTGATGTTCACATGAGTCGTCATGGTGCCCTGTTGCCCCTGGTTATCTCTCTGGATGTTGGAGTTGGAGGGCCTCCTCACTCGAGGTTGGTGTGCCCACGGAGCGAACCCTGCAACTTCAGGGCATGGTTGGTGGTTAGGATCACCACGTGGGGTCCTTTTCCCTTAGGAGGGAGGTGGCCTTTGGGGCTGCTGATTTCCAGGTTTTTAGATACCGCCAGTATCTTGGCCAGATGTGGCAGTGGGCCAAGCCCCTTGGTGCCCGTAGTTTATCCTACCTGGATGGCATTCTTGCATTGTTCCATTTCAAGTGGTCCCAGTTTTTGCACTAATTCTCCAATGGCGATTCACCTTTCACCGGGAATGTAAAGGTCAAAGGGTTTAGCTAAATTAGGGAGTTCCAGGGCAAGGGTCTGAATTGACTACTCTTTCCATTCTTGAAAGGCCACTTCTGGATTCTATTCAAAAGGATCATCATCTTTTCCTTTCAGTGTTTCATATAGAGGCCCAGCTAGTAGACTGTAGTTAGGGATCCAGAAGCAGCAAACCCTGGCCTCCCCAGGAACCCCTAAGCTGTCTTCTAGTTTTAGAAAGGGGTAAGGCTGAAAATGGTTTCTTCCCTTTCCTGGGATGGGCTTCTCCGACCTTCTGTGAGAACGAAGCCCAGGCAGGTCACCGCAGTCTGTGATATTTGAGCTTTTTCTTGGACAACTTCTATCCTTTATTGGCTTGGTAGTTCAGAGGCCTCCTTAGTAGGGCTGGCGATCAGAATGTCGTCTGCGTACTGAAGGAGGGTTTCCTTTCCCAGAGGTAGAACTTTTAGGTCTTTAGCTAAGCTTTCCCCAAAGATGGTGTGGGAATTTTTGCACCCTTGGGGCAAGACGGCCCGGAAGTATTGTTTTAGTTGTATGTTGAGTCCTGCCACTCACAAGCCAAAATTTCTTGTGACTCTGGGACTAATGGAATACAAAAGAAGGCATCATTGAAGACTAATACAGAATACCATGTCCTGGTGGTTGGTAGAATGACCAGCAGGGTGTAGGAATTAGGAGCAGCTGGAGGTATATCCTCGGTGGCTTCACTGACTGTCCTGACATCCTTTACCAGGTCCCCAGCAGCCCATGGGGCTCTCGTGGTCAGACCAATCCCAGAATATGGAGCTCACCTGGGCAGGTACCCCACCCCCACCCCAGCCCACGGGGCTATCGTGGTCAGGCCCCTCCCAGGATACAGAGCTACCCTTGCAGGTACCGTGGCAGGGCTGGGCACACAGGAACTGTGCACATAGCCCTCATTGCAGAGCACCCCCAGCTCACCTGTCGCTCAGAGCTGACACAGAGCACCTCAGAGCAGGACTGGAACTAACAAACAGCAGCTGCGACAGGTCTGTGACCCTGGGCATCACTCTGTGCGGTCTCCCTCCACCTGGTCTTCCAGAGACTTCCACTGCACCTGGGGCACCAGGCCTCTGTCTCCAACCACCACCCACCCCTCCTCTCCCTGACTCCTGGGTTCCTCTCATTAGGAGAGGGCTTTCTTGAAGTTGTCTCCCACTCATGGGCCAGATAAAATGATTAGAAAAGAAGCCAAAGCTGCAGGCCCTTGTCTATCCTGACTCTCAGGAGCCCACACCTGTTCCTTGGACCTGGCCGGTTCAGCAAGTTCCATTTTCTGCAACTGTGAGCCCCTGAGGGGTGATGATTGGCTGACCTGGGCAGCCTTACCGTGCCGGCCAGCCCTCCCCAGGTGTGCCTGGGTTGAGATCAATATAAATACCACTCCAGGCAGCAAGAGCCCCTGCAGCCGTGCCTGACGCCATTTTCTCTGCCCTGTCAGCAGTCTCGGGGCTGGGCTGGTGGGATGGAATGAGAGGCCACGGCTTTGTGGGTGGCCCAGTGTGAGTGGGGCTCTGCTGGACTTTCTGCAGCAGTTGCCAGGCTGCCACCTGCTAAAGAAGAGGATGTGTCACCCATACCTGCTGCTGGAATTTCTCCCTGGGCAGAGGTGAGGAAGGAAAAAAGCAGTGGGGGCAGGGACAGGACGGGTATCTCAGGCAGGGAAATGGAAATCTTCCAGAAGAGCACCCAGGGCCAGGACCATCCTGGCTGGCCTGCAGGCACCAAGTCGGCTGGCATGCTGTCACTCGTGTGGCTCTATGGCCCTCCTCTAGGCTTTCAAGTCCTTGTATATATTCAGGTGTTTTACCTGGGACGGGTGGGAATAGTTCAGCAGCAACTGGCCTGGGGCTCAGCTCACGTTTACTCACAGATGCCTCGGCACGGTGCCCCAGCTTTGCAATGAGGTCGCTTGTTGCGTGGGGGCTGCTGGCTGAATGGGAGACGATTCCCCACCACTGACCAACTTCAGAATTGTTTACAACTGGAGCAAGTGCCCTGATACGGTTTTCCTCTGTGGAACTGGTGGGTTCTGTGTTTTTTTTCTGTTTTTCGTTTTTGGTTCAAGGTAGATTTTATTCCTCTTTTTTGTATTTACAGATATAAGCATGGAAATAATTTATTCATATAAATACATGTATGTGAAGGGAATAATTGTTTTTTCTGTTTTATTTTTTAAATTTTATTTCTTTTTAATTTTGAATTTTATTTTATATTTTTATACAGCAGGTTCTTATTGGTTATCTATTTTATACATATAAATGTATACATGCCAATCCCAGTGTCTCAACTCCTCCCACCACCACCACCCCAACAGCTTTCCCCCCTTGTTGTCCATACGTTTGTTGTCTACATCTGTTGCTCTATTTATGCCTTGCAAAATGGTTAACCTGTACAGTTTTTCTAGGTTCCACATATATGCATGAATATACAAGATTTGTTTTTCTCTTTCTGATTTACTTCACTCTGTATGACAGTCTCTAGATCCATCGACGTCTCTACAAATGACCCAATTTCATTCCTTTTCATGGCTTAGTAATATTCCATTTTATATATGTACCACTGCTTTATGCATTCGTCTGTCTGTGGGCATTTAGGTTGCTTCCATTACCTCGATATTGTAAAGAGTGAGGCAATGAACATTGCGGTGAATGTCTCTTTTTGATTTATGGTTTTGTCTGGGTATATGTCCAGAACTGGGATTGCTGTATCATATGGTAATTCTACTGTTAGTTTCTTAAGAAACTCCATATTGTTCTCCATAGTGACTGTATCAATTTATATTCCCAACAATAGTGGAAGAGGGTTCTTTTTCTCCACACCCTTTCCAGCATTTTTTGTTTGTAGATTTTCTGATGATGCCCATTCTACCAGGTGTGAGGTGATATCTCATTGTTGAGTCCATTTCCTTGAGCAAGGGGTAGGTCTTGTCAATTACATATTTAGCTTATGGAACGGTATCTGTGCTAATTTCAAACTCAGGTTTTGTGCAGCACCCAACTCACCTTCCCCCTTAAGCAAGCATAAGTTGGTTTTCTAAACATGAGACCCTGTTCTGTTTTGTAATTCAGTTCATGTGTAGCCAAGTTCTCATTCCATGTATTAGTGGTACCTTATGATGTTTTTTTTCTGTGTGACATTTTTTACTTAGAATCACCGTGCCTCAATCCACTCATTATGCTGGCACGGGCCTGGTGACATAGTTTTCATTGCTGAGAGGTATTCTGTTGTACGTAAGTACCGCAACTTCTTTAACCATTATTTGCTCTCTGGCATATTTAACTTGTGCTGCAGAAGAGGTTCCTGTAAACAGAGCCGTCCCAAATTTTGGGGTGGCTGTGTCTTTTTGATTTTAATTTCCCTAAGCTATAGAACCATATGTAGAAGTGCCCTAGGCTCTGTTGCTTTGTTTTTTAGATGTTTCAGGAAACACCATACACTTCTCCAGAGTGGCTGTTGGCAATTTACATCCCGCCCATCAGTATAACAAGTCTCATAGTTGTCCATGGCCTGTCCTGCCTTTCTGGATTTTACACTTTTTTCAGATGGCCCTTTTGTCCGGGGGGAAGTGAGACTTCATTATAGTGCAGATTTCCTTTGCAAGCTTGCTTGGTTGGCCAAAAAGGGCGTATGCGTTTTTTCCTGAATATATTCAGGAAAAAACGCATACGTCCTTTTTGGCCAAGTGCATCATTGTCGACGTTCTGCCTCTTTTCCTATGCTTTAAATGCAATTCCAGTCTACCTCCTGAAATCGGTTTCCTGCAATTCTGCTCTGCTTTCAAGTCCTCTTGGCAGCCTTACTTCAGTATATTTTTGGACGATAGCTGTCATTTATAACTCTGCAGGTTTGTGAATTACAGTGCCCCTGAGCTCCTTTCTTCAACTCGCTTTCTTGTGAGCTGGCCGCAACACCGCAAGATTGCTTCAGGCCCTAATCTGGTTCCGGCACGACACACTGAGCCTTTGGTTAATTCCTCTTCCTGGTGGGAAATGAGAGTTAAATTTGCCCGTCCAGACACCTCCAGCTAGTCTCTCATTGGTTCTCCCTATTCCTGTTCATCTTCCGCGGAATTTGCAAACTGGGCCAAAGAGGAGGTTAAAGGCACTGACTCTCCAAGTCGGGAGAGTGTTAGTAAAGCGTCTGGAATGTTGCACCCGAGTACCATGGGACGAGAACTGAGATAAATTTCAACACGTATCCCGATCACACGGTTGATCATACTCTGTGTTCCACATGCATGTTTTAGCTGAAGGAAGAATCCCTTAAACCTGGAGAGTTGAGACCCGTGGAATGGGTACCATGCAATATGACTTCAAAGGGTCTTCATTTGCTCACCGAACCTCTCCAATCCTATCACTGTGGCGTTTATGCTCCTGTACTCATGCTTGATTCTCTTTCAGAGACATAGCAATACATAGGTTTTAAGATACTTACTAGTCAGGTACATTATAAGGCGTTAAACATGGGGTTTTGAGTCCATTACGTTGAGCAAGGAGTAGCTCTTGTCTATTACATATTTGGCTTAAGGAACTTTATCTGTGCTCATTTCAATCTCTGGTTTTATGCAGCACCCCAACTCACCTTTCCCCTTAAGCAAGCATAAGTTGCTTTTCTAAATTTGAGACCCTGTTCTGTTTTGTAATCCAGTTCCTGTGTAGCCAAGTTTACATTCCGTGTATTAGTGATATCTTATGATGTTTCTTTTTCTGTGTGACTTATTTCAGTTAGAATCATCATACCTGAATCCACTCATTATGCTGCTACGGGCCTGATGACATAGATTTCATTGGTGAGTGATATTGCATTGTACGTAAGTACCACAACTTCTTTATCCATTTTTCACTTTCTGCGATATTGAACTTGTACCGTAAACGAGGTTCTTGTAATAATAGCCGTACCAAATTTTGGGGTGGCTGTGTCTTTTTGATTTTAATTTCCCTAAGCTATAGGACCATAAGTGGAAGTGCCCTAGGCTCTGTTGCTTTGTTTTTTAGATGTTTCAGGAAACACCATACACTTCTCCCGAGTGGCTGTTGGCAATTTACATCCCACCCATCAGCATAACAAGTCTCCCAGTTCTCCAACGCCTGTCCTGCCTTTCTGGATTTTACACTTTTTTCAGATGGCCCTTTTGACCGCAGGGAAGTGAGACTTCATTTTAGTGCAGATTTCCTTTGCAAGCTTGCTTGGTTGACCAAAAAGGGCGTATGCGTTTTTTCCTGAATATATTCAGGAAAAAACGCATACGCCCTTTTTGGCCAAGTGCATCATTGTGGACGTTCTGCCTCTTTTCCTATGCTTTAAATGCAATTCCAGTCTACCTCCTGAAATCGGTTTCTTGCAATTCTGCCCCGTTTTCAAGTCCTCTTGGCAGCCTTACTTCAGTATATTTTTGGACGATAGCTGTCATTTATAACTCTGCAGGTTTGTGAATTACAGTGCCCCTGAGCTCCTTTCTTCAACTCGCTTTCTTGTGAGCTGGCCGCAACACCGCAGGATTGCTTCAGGCCCTAATCTGGTTCCGGCACGGCACGCTGAGCCTTTGGTTAATTCCTCTTCCTGGTGGGAAATGAGAGTTAAATTTGCCCGTCCAGACACCTCCAGCTAGTCTCTCATTGGTTCTCCCTATTCCTGTTCATCTTCCGCAGAAATTGCAAACTGGGCCAAACAGGAGGTTAAAGGCACTGTCTCTCCATGTCGGGAGAATGTTAGTAAAGCGTCTGCAATGTTGCACCCGAGTACCAGGGGATGAGAACTGAGACATATTAGAACACGTCTCCCGATCTCACGGTTGATCACACTCTGTGTTCCACATGCATTTTTTAGCTGAAGGAAGAATCCCTTAAACTTGGAGAGTTGAGACCCGTGGAATGGGTACCATGCAATATGACTTCAAAGGGTCTTCATTTGCTCACCGAACCTCTCCAATCCTATCACTGCTGCGTTTATGCCCCTGTACTTAGGCTTGATTCTCTTTCAGAGACATACCAATCCATAAGTTTTAAGATACTTACTAGTCAGGTACATTCTTAGGCGTTTAATATGGGGTTTTGAGTCCATTTCGTTGAGCAAGGAGTAGCCCTTGTCTATTACATATTTGGCTTAAGGAACTTTATCTGTGCTCATTTCAATCTCTGATTTTATGCAGGACCCCAACTCACCTTTCCCCTTAAGCAAGCATAAGTTGGTTTTCTAAATTTGAGATCCTGTTCTTTTTTGTAATTCAGTGCCTGTGTAGCCAAGTTTACATTCCGTGTATTAGTGATATCTTATGACGTTTCTTTTTCTGTGTGACTTATTTCAGTTAGAATCATCATACCTGAATCCACTCTATGCTTTACAGGCATGATGACATAGATTTCATTGCTGATTGATATTGCATTGTACGTAAGTACCAGAACTTCTTTATCCATTTTTCGCTTTCTGCGATATTGAACTTGTACCGTGACTGAGGTTCTTGTAAACAGAGCTGTCCCAAATTTTGGGGTGGCTGTGTCTTTTTTATTTTAATTTCCCTAAGCTCTAGGACCATAAGTGGAAGTGCCCTAGGCTGTGTTCCTCAGTTTTTTAGATGTTTCAGGAAACACCATACACTTCTCCCGAGTGGCTGTTGGCAATTTACATCCTGCCCATCAGGATAACAAGGCTCCCAGTTCTCCATGGCCTGTCCTGCCTTTCTGGATTTTACACTTTTTTCAGATGGCCCTTTTGACCGGGGGGAAGTGAGACTTCATTGTAGTGCAGATTTCCTTTGCAAGCTTGCTTGGTTGGCCAAAAAGGGCGTATGTGTTTTGTCCTGAATATATTCAGGAAAAAACGCATACGCCCTTTTTGGCCAGTGCATCATTGTGGACGTTCTGCCTCTTTTCCTATGCTTTAAATGCAATTCCAGTCTACCTCCTGAAATCGGTTTCCTGCAATTCTGCCCCGCTTTCAAGTCCTCTTGGCAGCCTTATTTCAGTATATTTTTGGACAATAACTGTCATTTATAACTCTGCAGGTTTGTGAATTACAGTGCCCCTGAGCTCCTTTCTTCAACTCGCTTTATTGTGAGCTGGCCGCAACACCGCAGGATTGCTTCAGGCCCTAATCTGGTTCCGGCATGGTATGCTGAGCCTTTGGTTAATTCCTCTTCCTGGTGGGAAATGAGAGTTAAATTCGCCCGTCCAGACACCTCCAGCTAGTCTCTCATTGGTTCTCCCTATTCCTGTTCATCTTCCGCAGAAATTGCAAACTGGGCCAAACAGGAGGTTAAAGGCACTGACTCTCCAAGTCGGGAGAGTGTTAATAAAGCATTTGGAATGTTGCACCCGAGTACCAGGGTACGAGAACTGAGACATATTTGAACACATCTCGCGATCACATGGTTGATCATACGCTGGGTTCCACATGCATGTTTTTGCTGAAGGAAGAATCCCTTAAACCTGGAGAGTTGAGACCCGTGGAATGGGTACCATGCAATGTGACTTCAAAGGGTCTTCATTTGCTCACCGAACCTCTCCAATCCTATCACTGCTGCGTTTATGCCCCTGTACACACGCTTGGTTCTCTTTTGGAGACATAGCAATCCATAGGTTTTAAGATACTTACTAGTCAGGTACATTCTTAGGCGTTTAATATGGGGTGTTGAGTCCATTTCGTTGAGCAAGGAGTAGGTCTTGTCTATTACATATTTGGCTTAAGGAACTTTATCTGTGCTCATTTCAATCTCTGGTTTTATGCAGCACCCCAACTCACCTTTCCCCTTAAGCAAGCATAAGTTGGTTTTCTAAATTTGAGACCCTGTTCTGTTTTGTAATTCAGTGCCTGTGTAGCCAAGTTTATATTCCGTGTATTAGTGATATCTTATGACGTTTCTATTTCTGTGTGACTTATTTCAGTTAGAATCATCATACCTGAATCCACTCATTATGCTGCTACGGGCATGATGACATAGATTTTATTGCTGAGTGATATTGCATTGTACGTAAGTACCACAACATTTTTATCCATTTTTCGCTTTCTGCGATATTGAACTTGTACCGTAAACGAGGTTCTTGTAAACAGAGCTGTCCCAAACTTTGGGGTGGCTGTGTCTTTTTGATTTTAATTTCCCTAAGCTATAGGACCATAAGTGGAAGTGCCCTAGGCTCTGTTCCTCAGTTTTTTAGATGTTTCAGGAAACACCATACACTTCTCCCGAGTGGCTGTTGGCAATTTACATCCCACCCATCAGCATAACAATGCTCCCAGTTCTCCATGGCCTGTCCTCCCTTTCTGGATTTTACACTTTTTTCAGATGGCCCTTTTGACCGTGGGGAAGTGAGACTTCATTGTAGTGCAGATTTCCTTTGCAAGCTTGCTTGGTTGGCCAAAAAGGGCATATGTGTTTTGTCCTGAATATATTCAGGAAAAAACGCATATGCCCTTTTTGGCCAAGTGCATCATTGTCGACGTTCTGCCTCTTTTCCTATGCTTTAAATGCAATTCCAGTCTTCCTCCTGAAATCGGTTTCCTGCAATTCTGCCCCGCTTTCAAGTCCTCTTGCCAGCCTTACTTCAGTGTATTTTTGGACAATAGCTGTCATTTATAACTCTGCAGCTTTGTGAATTACAGTGCCCCTGAGCTCCTTTCTTCAACTCGCTTTCTTGTGAGCTGGCCGCAACACCGCAGGATTGCTTCAGGCCCTAATCTGGTTCCGGCACGGTATCCTGAGCCTTTGGTTAATTCCTCTTCCTGGTGGGAAATTAGAGTTAATTTCGCCCGTCCAGACACCTCCAGCTAGTCTCTCATTGGTTCTCCCTATTCCTGTTCATCTTCCGCAGAAATTGCAAACTGGGCCATACAGGAGGTTAAAGGCACTGACTCTCCAAGTCGGGAGAGTGTTAATAAAGCGTCTGGAATGTTGCACCCGTGTACCAGGGTACGAGAACTGAGACATATTTGAAAACGTCTCCCACTCACACGGTTGATCATACTCTGGGATCCACATGCATGTTTTAGCTGAAGGAAGAATCCCTTAAACCTGGAGAGTTGAGACCCGTGGAATGGGTACCATGCAATGTGACTTCAAAGGGTCTTCATTTGCTCACCAAACCTCTCCAATCCTATCACTGCTGCGTCTATGCCCCGGTACACACGCTTGATTCTCTTTCGGAGACATAGCAATCCATAGGTTTTAAGATACTTACTAGTCAGGTACATTCTTAGGGGTTTAATATGGGGTGTTGAGTCCATTTCGTTGAGCAAGGAGTAGCTCTTGTCTATTACATATTTGGCTTAAGGAACTTTATCTGTGCTCATTTCAATCTCTGGTTTTATGCAGCACCCCAACTCACCTTTCCCCTTAAGCAAGCATAAGTTGGTTTTCTAAATTTGAGACCCTGTTCTGTTTTGTAATTCAGTGCCTGTGTAGCCAAGTTTACATTCCGTGTATTAGTGATATCTTATGAAGTTTCTTTTTCTCTGTGACTTATTTCAGTTAGAATCATCATATCTGAATCCACTCATTATGCTACTACGGGCATGATGACATAGATTTCATTGCTGTGTGATATTGCATTGTACGTAAGTACCACAACTTCTTTATCCATTTTTCACTTTCTGCGAAATTGAACTTGTACCGTAAAGGAGGTTCTTGTAAACAGAGCCGTCCCAAACTTTGGGGTGGCTGTGTCTTTTTGATTTTAATTTCCCTAAGCTATAGGACCATAAGTGGAAGTGCCCTAGGCTCTGTTGCTTGTTTTTTATATGTTTCAGGAAACACCATACACTTCTCCCGAGTGGCTGTTGGCAATTTATATCCCGCCCATCAGCATAACAAGGCTCCCAGTTCTCCATGGCCTGTCCTGCCTTTCTGGTGTTTACACTTTTTTCAGATGGCCCTTTTGACCAGACGGAAGTGAGACTTCATTGTAGTGCAGATTTCCTTTGCAAGCTTGCTTGGTTGGCAAAAAAGGGCGTATGCGTTTTTTCCTGAATATATTCAGGAAAAAACGCATACGCCCTTTTTGGCCAAGTGCATCATTGTCGACGTTCTGCCTCTTTTCCTGTGCTTTAAATGCAATTCCAGTCTACCTCCTGAAATCAGTTTCCTGCAATTCTGCCCCGCTTTCAAGTCCTCTTGGCAGCCTTACTTTAGTATATTTTTGGACGATAGCTGTCATTTATAACTCTGCAGGTTTGTGAATTACAGTGTCCCTGAGCTCTTTTCTTCAACTCGCTTTCTTGTGAGCTGGCTGCAACACCGCAGGATTGCTTCAGGCCCTAATCTGGTTCCGGCACGGCACGCTGAGCCTTTGGATAATTCCTCTTCCTGGTGGGAAATGAGAGTTAAATTTGCCCGTCCAGACACCTCCAGCTAGTCTCTCATTGGTTCTCCCTATTCCTGTTCATCTTCCGCAGAAATTGCAAACTGGGCCAAACAGGAGGTTAAAGGCACTGACTCTCCAAGTCGGGAGAGTGTTAGTAAAGCGTCTGGAATGTTGCACCCGAGTACCAGGGGACGAGAACTGAGACATGTTGGAACACGTCTCCCGATCACATGGTTGATCATACTCTGGGTTCCACATGCATGATTTAGCTGAAGGAAGAATCCCTTAAACCTGGAGAGTTGAGACCCGTGGAATGGTACCATGCAATATGACTTCAAAGGGTCTTCATTTGCTCACCGAACCTCTCCAATCCTATCACTGCTGCGTTTATGCCCCTGTACACACGCTTGATTCTCTTTCGGAGACATAGCGATCCATAGGTTTTAAGATACTTACTAGTCAGGTACATTCTTAGGCGTTTAATATGGGGTGTTGAGTCCATTTCGTTGAGCAAGGAGTAGCTCTTGTCTATTAAATATTTGGCTTAAGGAACTTTATCTGTGCTCATTTCAATCTCTGGTTTTATGCAGCACCCCAACTCACCTTTCCCCTTAAGCAAGCATAAGTTGGTTTTCTAAATTTGAGACCCTGTTGTCTTTTGTAATCCAGTTCCTGTGTAGCCAAGGTTACATTCCGTGTATTAGTGATATCTTATGATGTTTCTTTTTCTGTGTGACTTATTTCAGTTAGAATCATCATAACTGAATCCACTCATTATGCTGCTACAGGCCTGATGACATAGATTTCATTGCTGAGTGATATTTCATTGTATGTAAGTATCACAACTTCTTTATCCATTTTTCACTTTCTGTGATATTGAACTTGTCCCGTAAACGAGTTTCTTGTAAACAGAGCCGTCCCAATCGTTGGGGTGGCTGTGTCTTTTTGATTTTAATTTCCCTAAGCTATAAGGCCATAAGTGGAAGTGCCCTAGGCTCTGTTGCTTTGTTTTTTAGATGTTTCAGAAACACCATACACTTCCCCTGAGTGGCTGTTGGCAATATACATCCCGCCCATCAGCATAACAAGGCTCCCAGTTCTCCATGGCCTGTCCTGCCTTTCTGGATTTTACACTTTTTTCAGTGGCCCTTTTGACCGGGGGGAAGTGAGACTTCATTGTAGTGCAGATTTCCTTTGCAAGCTTGCTTGGTTGGCCAAAAAGGGCGTATGCGTTTTTTCCTGAATATATTCAGGAAAAAACGCATACGCCCTTTTTGGCCAAGTGCATCATTGTCAACGTTTTGCCTCTTTTCCTATGCTTTAAATGCAATTCCAGTGTACCTCCTGAAATCGGTTTCCTGCAATTCTGCCACGCTTTCATGTCCTCTTGGCAGCCTTACTTCAGTATATTTTTGGACGATAGCTGTCATTTATAACTCTGCAGGTTTGTGAATTACAGTGCCCCTGAGCTCCTTTCTTCAACTCGCTTTCTTGTGAGCTGGCTGCAACACTGCAGGATTGCTTCAGGCCCTAATCTCGTTGCGGCACGGCATGCTGAGCCTTTGGTTAATTCCTCTTCCTGGTGGGAAATGAGAGTTAAATTTGCCCGTCCAGACACCTCCAGCTAGTCTCTCATTGGTTCTCCCTATTCCTGTTCATCTGCCGCCGAAATTGCAAACTGGGCCAAACAGGAGGTTAAAGGCACTGACTCTCCAAGTCGGGAGAGTGTTAGTAAAGCATCTGGAATGTTGCACCCGAGTACCAGGGGACGAGTCCTGAGACATATTGGAACACATCTCCCGATCACACTGTTGATCATACTCTGGGTTTTACATGCATGATTTAGCTGAAGGAAGAATCCCTTAAACCTGGAGAGTTGAGACCCGTGGAATGGGTACCATGCAATATGATTTCAAAGGGTCTTCATTTGCTCACCGAATGTCTCCAATCCTATCATTGCTGCATTTATGCCCCTGTACACACGCTTGATTCTCTTTCGGAGACATAGCAATTCATAGGTTTTAAGATACTTACTAGTCAGGTACATTCTTAGGCTTTTAATATGGGGTGTTGAGTCCATTTCTTTGAGCAAGGTGTAGCTCTTGTCTATTACATATTTGGCTTAAGGAAATTTATCTGTGCTCATTTCAATCTCTGGTTTTATGCAGCACCCCAACTCAACTTTCCGCTTAAGCAATCATAAGTTGGTTTTCTAAATTGGAGACCCTGTTCTGTTTTGTAATCCAGTTCCTGTGTAGCCAAGTTTACATTCCGTGTATTAGTGATATCTTATGACGTTTCTTTTTCTGTGTGACTTATTTCAGTTAGAATCATCATACCTGAATCCACTCATTATGCTGCTACGGGCATGATGACATAGATTTCATTGCTGAGTGATATTGCATTTTACGTAAGTACCACAACTTTTTTATCCATTTTTCGCTTTCTGCGATATTGAACTTGTACCGTAAATGAGGTTCTTGTAAACAGAGCTGTCCCAAACTTTGGGGTGGCTGTGTCTTTTTGATTTTAATTTCCCTAAGCTATAGGACCATAAGTGGAAGTGCCCTAGGCTCTGTTCCTCAGTTTTTTAGATGTTTCAGGAAGCACCATACACTTCTCCCGAGTGGCTGTTGGCAATTTACATCCCGCCCATCAGCATAACAAGGCTCCCAGTTCTCCATGGCCTGTCCTGCCTTTCTGGATTTTACACTTTCTTCAGATGGCCCTTTTGACCGTGGGGAAGTGAGACTTCATTGTAGTGCAGATTTCCTTTGCAAGCTTACTTGGTTGGCCAAAAAGGGCATATGTGTTTTGTCCTGAATATATTCAGGATAAAACGCATATGCCCTTTTTGGCCAAGTGCATCATTGTCGACGTTCTGCCTCTTTTCCTATGCTTTAAATGCAATTCCAGTCTACCTCCTGAAATCGGTTTCCTGCAATTCTGCCCGGCTTTCAAGTCCTCTTGGCAGCCTTACTTCAGTATATTTTTGGATGATAGCTGTCATTTATAACTCTGCAGGTTTGTGAATTACAGTGCCCCTGAGCTCCTTTCTTCAACTCGCTTTCTTGTGAGCTGGCCGCAACACCGCAGGATTGCTTCAGGCCCTAATCTGGTTCCGGCACGGTATCCTGAGCCTTTGGTTAATTCCTCTTCCTGGTGGGAAATTAGAGTTAATTTCGCCCGTCCAGACACCTCCAGCTAGTCTCTCATTGGTTCTCCCTATTCCTGTTCATCTTCCGCAGAAATTGCAAACTGGGCCATACAGGAGGTTAAAGGCACTGACTCTCCAAGTCGGGAGAGTGTTAATAAAGCGTCTGGAATGTTGCAGCCAAGTATCAGGGTACGAGAACTGAGACATATTTGAAAACGTCTCCCACTCACACGGTTGATCATACTCTGGGATCCACATGCATGTTTTAGCTGAAGGAAGAATCCCTTAAACCTGGAGAGTTGAGACCCGTGGAATGGGTACCATGCAATGTGACTTCAAAGGGTCTTCATTTGCTCACCAAACCTCTCCAATCCTATCACTGCTGCGTTTATGCCCCTGTACACATGCTTGATTCACTTTCGGAGACATAGCAATCCATAGGTTTTAAGATACTTACTAGTCAGGTACATTCTTAGGCGTTTAATATGGGGTGTTGAGTCCATTTCGTTGAGCAAGGAGTAGCTCTTGTCTATTACATATTTGGCTTAAGGAACTTTATCTGTGCTCATTTCAATCTCTGGTTTTATGCAGCACCCCAACTCACCTTTCCCCTTAAGCAAGCATAAGTTGGTTTTCTAAATTTGAGACCCTGTTCTGTTTTGTAATTCAGTGCCTGTGTAGCCAAGTTTACATTCCGTGTATTAGTGATATCTTATGACGTTTCTTTTTCTGTGTGACTTATTTCAGTTAGAATCATCATACCTGAATCCACTCATTATGCTGCTATGGGCATGATGACATAGATTTCATTGCTGAGTGATATTGCATTGTGCATAAGTAGCACAACTTCTTTATCCATTTTTCGCTTTGTGCGATATTGAACTTGTACCGTAAACGAGGTTCTTGTAAACAGAGCCGTCCCAAACTTTGGGGTGGCTGTGTCTTTTTTATTTTAATTTCCCTAAGCTATAGGACCATAAGTGGAAGTGCCGTAGGCTCTGTTCCTCAGTTTTTTAGATGTTTCAGGAAACACCATACACTTCTCCCGAGTGGCTGTTGGCAATTTACATCCCGCCCATCAGCATAACAAGGCTCCCAGTTCTCCATGGCCTGTTCTGCCTTTCTGGATTTTACACTTTTTTCAGATGGCCCTTTTGACCGGGGGGAAATGAGACTTCATTGTAGTGCAGATTTCCTTTGCAAGCTTGCTTGGTTGGCCAAAAAGGGCGTATGTATTTTGTCCTGAATATATTCAGGAAAAAACGCATACGCCCTTTTTGGCCAAGTGCATCATTTTGGACGTTCTGCCTCTTTTCCTATGCTTTAAATGCAATTCCAGTCTACCTCCTGAAATCGGTTTCCTGCAATTCTGCCCTGCTTTCAAGTCCTCTTGGCAGCCTTACTTCAGTATATTTTTGGACAATAGCTGTCATTTATAACTCTGCAGGTTTGTGAATTACAGTTCCCCTGAGCTCCTTTCTTCAACTCGCTTTCTTGTGAGCTGGCCGCAACACCGCAGGATTGCTTCAGGCCCTAATCTGGTTCCGGCACGGTATGCTGAGCCTTTGGTTAATTCCTCTTCCTGGTGGGAAATGAGAGTTAAATTCGCCCGTCCAGACACCTCCAGCTAGTCTCTCATTGGTTCTCCCTATTCCTGTTCATCTTCCGCAGAAATTGTAAACTGGGCCATACAGGAGGTTAAAGGCACTGACTCTCCAAGTCGGGTGAGTGTTAATAAAGCGTCTGGAATGTTGCACCCGAGTACCAGGGTACGAGAACTGAGACATATTTGAAAACGTCTCCCACTCACACGGTTGATCATACTCTGGGTTCCACATACATGTTTTAGCTGAAGGAAGAATCCCTTAAACCTGGAAGTTGAGACCCGTGGAATAGGTACCATGCAATGTGACTTCAAAGGGTCTTCATTTGCTCACCGAACCTCTCCAATCCTATCACTGCTGCGTTTATGCCCCTGTACACACGCTTGGTTCTCTTTCGGAGACATAGCAATCCATAGGTTTTAAGATACTTACTAGTCAGGTACATTCTTAGGATTTTAATATGGGGTGTTGAGTCCATTTCGTTGAACAAGGAGTAGCTCTTGTCTATTACATATTTGGCTTAAGTAAGTTTATCTGTGCTCATTTCAATCTTTTGTTTTATGCAGCACCCCAACTCACCTTTCCCCTTAAGCAAGCATAAGTTGGTTTTCTAAATTTGAGACCCTGTTCTGTTTTGTAATTCAGTGCCTTTGTAGCCAAGTTTACATTCCGTGTATTAGTGATATCTTATGACGTTTCTATTTCTGTGTGACTTATTTCAGTTAGAATCATCATACCTGAATCCACTCATTATGCTGCTACGGGCATGATGACATAGATTTTATTGCTGAGTGATATTGCATTGTACGTAAGTACCACAACTTTTTTATCCATTTTTCGCTTTCTGCGATATTGAACTTGTACCGTAAACGAGGTTCTTGTAAACAGAGCTGTCCCAAACTTTGGGGTGGCTGTGTCTTTTTGATTTTAATTTCCCTAAGCTATAGGACCATAAGTGGAAGTGCCCTAGGCTCTGTTCCTCAGTTTTTTAGATGTTTCAGGAAACACCATACACTTCTCCCGAGTGGCTGTTGGCAATTTACATCCCGCCCATCAGCATAACAAGGCTCCCAGTTCTCCATGGCCTGTCCTGCCTTTCTGGATTTTACACTTTTTTCAGATGGCCCTTTTGACCGGGGGGAAGTGAGACTTCATTGTAGTGCAGATTTCCTTTGCAAGCTTGCTTGGTTGGCCAAAAAGGGCGTATGTGTTTTGTCCTGAATATATTCAGGAAAAAACGCATACGCCCTTTTTGGCCAAGTGCATCATTGTGGACGTTCTGCCTCTTTTCCTATGCTTTAAATGCAATTCTAGTCTACCTCCTGAAATCGGTTTCCTGCAATTCTGCCCCGCTTTCAAGTCCTCTTGGCAGCCTTACTTCAGTATATTTTTGGACAATAGCTGTTATTTATAACTCTGCAGGTTTGTGAATTACAGTGCCCCTGAGCTCCTTTCTTCAACTCGCTTTCTTGTGAGCTGGCCGCAACACCGCAGGATTGCTTCATTCCCTAATCTGGTTCCGGCACGGTATGCTGAGCCTTTGGTTAATTCCTCTTCCTGGTGGGAAATGAGAGTTATTTTCGCCCGTCCAGACACCTCCAGCTAGTCTCTCATTGGTTCTCCCTATTCCTGTTCATCTTCCGCAGAAATTGCAAACTGGGCCATACAGGAGGTTAAAGGCACTGACTCTCCAAGTCGGGAGAGTGTTAATAAAGCATCTGGAATGTTGCACCCGAGTTCCAGGGTACGAGAACTGAGACATATTTGAAAACGTCTCCCACTCACACCGTTGATCATACTCTGGGATCCACATGCATGTTTTAGCTGAAGGAAGAATCCCTTAAACCTGGAGAGTTGAGACCCGTGGAATGGGTACCATGCAATGTGACTTCAAAGGGTCTTCATTTGCTCACCAAACCTCTCCAATCCTATCACTGCTGCGTTTATGCCCCGGTACACACGCTTGATTCTCTTTCGGAGACATAGCAATCCATAGGTTTTAAGATACTTACTAGTCAGGTACATTCTTAGGGGTTTAATATGGGGTGTTGAGTCCATTTCGTTGAGCAAGGAGTAGCTCTTGTCTATTACATATTTGGCTTAAGGAACTTTATCTGTGCTCATTTCAATCTCTGGTTTTATGCAGCACCCCAACTCACCTTCCCCTTAAGCAAGCATAAGTTGGTTTTCTAAATTTGAGACCCTGTTCTGTTTTGTAATTCAGTGCCTGTGTAGCCAAGTTTACATTCCGTGTATTAGTGATATCTTATGACGTTTCTTTTTCTCTGTGACTTATTTCAGTTAGAATCATCATACCTGAATCCACTCATTATGCTGCTACGGGCATGATGACATAGATTTCATTGCTGTGTGATATTGCATTGTACGTAAGTACCACAACTTCTTTATCCATTTTTCACTTTCTGCGAAATTGAACTTGTACCGTAAAGGAGGTTCTTGTAAACAGAGCCGTCCCAAACATTGGGGTGGCTGTGTCTTTTTGATTTTAATTTCCCTAAGCTATAGGACCATAAGTGGAAGTGCCCTAGGCTCTGTTGCTTGTTTTTTATATGTTTCAGGAAACACCTTACACTTCTCCCGAGTGGCTGTTGGCAATTTACATCCCGCCCATCAGCATAACAACGCTCCCAGTTCTCCATGGCCTGTCCTGCCTTTCTGGATTTTACACTTTCTTCAGATGGCCCTTTTGACCGTGGGGAAGTGAGACTTCATTATAGTGCAGATTTCCTTTGCAAGCTTGCTTGGTTGGCCAAAAAGTGCATATGCGTTTTTTCCTGAATATATTCAGGAAAAAACGCATACGTCCTTTTTGGCCAAGTGCATCATTGTCCACGTTCTGCCTCTTTTCCTATGCTTTAAATGCAATTCCAGTCTACCTCCTGAAATCGGTTTCCTGCAATTCTGCCCCGCTTTCAAGTCCTCTTGGCAGCCTTACTTCAGTATATTTTTTGACGATAGCTGTCATTTATAACTGTGCAGGTTTGTGAATTACAGTGCCCCTGAGCTCCTTTCTTCAACTCGCTTTCTTGTGAGCTGGCCGCAACACCGAAGGATTGCTTCAGGCCCTAATCAGGTTCTGGCACGGCACGCTGAGCCTTTGGTTAATTCCTCTTCCTGGTGGGAAATGAGAGTTAAATTGCCCGTCCAGACACCTCCAGCTAGTCTCTCATTGGTTCTCCCTATTCCTGTTCATCTTCCGCAGAAATTGCAAACTGGGCCATACAGGAGGTTAAAGGCACTGACTCTCCAAGTCGGGAGAGTGTTAGTAAAGTGTCTGGAATGTTGCACCCGAGTACCAGGGGACGAGAATGGAGACATATTGGAACACGTCTCCCGATCACACGGTTGATCATACTCCGGGTTCCACATGCATGATTTAGCTGAAGGAAGAATCCCTTAAACCTGGAGAGTTGAGACCCGTGGAATGGGTACCATGCAATATGACTTCAAAGCGTCTTCATTTGCTCACCGAACCACTCCAATCCTATCACTGCTGCGTTTATGCCCCTGTACACACGCTTGATTCTCTTTCGGAGACATAGCGATCCATAGGTTTTAAGATACTTACTAGTCAGGTACATTCTTAGGCGTTTAATATGGGGTGTTGAGTCCATTTCGCTGAGCAAGGAGTAGCTCTTGTCTATTCCATATTTGGCTTAAGGAACTTTATCTGTGCTCATTTCAATCTCTGGTTTTATGCAGCACCCCAACTCACCTTTCGCCTTAAGCAAGCATAAGTTGGTTTTCTAAATCTGAGACCCTGTTCTGTTTTGTAATCCAGTTCCTGTGTAGCCAAGTTTACATTCCGTGTATTAGTGATATCTTATGATGTTTCTTTTTCTGTGTGACTTATTTCAGTTAGAATCATCATACCTGAATCCACTCATTATGCTGCTACGGGCCTGATGACATAGATTTCATTGCTGAGTGATATTGCATTGTACGTAAGTACCACACCTTCTTTATCCATTTTTCACTTTCTGTGAAATTGAACTTGTACCGTAAACCAGGTTCTTGTAAACAGAGCCGTCCCAAACTTTGGGGTGGCTGTGTCTTTTTTATTTTAATTTCCCTAAGCTATAGGACCATAAGTGGAAGTGTCCTAGGCTCTGTTGCTTTGTTTTAGATGTTCCAGGAAACACCATACACTTCTCCTGAGTGGCTGTTGGCAATTTACATCCCGCCCATCAGCATAACAAGGCTCCCAGTTCTCCATGGCCTGTCCTGCCTTTCTGGATTTTACACTTTTTTCAGATGGCCCATTTGACTGGGGGGAAGTGAGACTTCATTGTAGTGCAGATTTCCTTTGCAAGCTTGCTTGGTTGGCCTAAAAGGGCGTATGCTTTTTTTCCTGAATATATTCAGGAAAAAAAGCATACGCGCTTTTTGGCCAAGTGCATCATTGTCGACGTTCTGCCTCTTTTCCTATGCTTTAAATGCAATTCCAGTCTACCTCCTGAAATCGGTTTCCTGCAATTCTGCCCGGCTTTCAAGTCCTCTTGGCAGCCTTACTTCAGTATATTTTTGGACGATAGCTGTCATTTATAACTCTGCAGGTTTGTGAATTACAGTGCCCCTGAACTCCTTTCTTCAAATTGCTTTCTTGTGAGCTGGCAGCAACACCGCAGGATTGCTTCAGGCCCTAATCTGATTCTGACATGGCACGCTGAGCCTTTGGTTAATTCCACTTCGTGGTGGGAAATGAGAGTTAAATTTGCCCGTCCAGACACCTCCAGCTAGTCTCTCATTGGTTCTCCCTATTCCTGTTAATCTTCCGCGGAATTTGCAACCTGGGCCCAACAGGAGGTTAAAGGCACTAACTCACCAATTCAGGAGAGTGTTAGTAAAGCGTCTGGAATGTTGCACCCGAGTACCAGGGGACGAGTCCTGAGACATATTGGAACACGTCTCCCGATCACACGGTTGATCATACTGTGGGTTCCACATGCATGTTTTAGCTGAAGGAAGAATCCCTTAAACCTGGAGAGTTGAGACCCGTGGAATGGGTACCATGCAATATGACTTCAAAGGGTCTTCATTTGCTCACCGAACCTCTCCAATCCTATCACTGCTGCGTTTATGCCCCTGTACTCACGCTTGATTCTCTTTCAGAGACATAGCAATCTTTAGGTTTTAAGATACTTACAAGTCAGGTACATTATAAGGTGTTTAACATGGGGTTTTGAGTCCATTTCGTTGAGGAAGGAGTAGCTCTTGTCTATTACATATTTGGCTTAAGGAACTTTATCTGTGCTCATTTCAATCTCTGGTTTTATGCAGCACCCCAACTCACCTTTCCCCTTAAGCAAGCATATGTTGGTTTTCTAAATTGGAGACCCTGTTCTGTTTTGTAATCCAGTTCCTGTGTAGCGAAGTTTACATTCCGTGTATTAGTGATATCTTATGATGTTTCTTTTTCTGTGTGACTTATTTCAGTTAGATTCATCATACCTGAACCCACTCATTTTCTGCTACGGGCCTGATGACATAGATTTCATTGCTGAGTGATATTGCATTGTACGTAAGTACCACAACTTCTTTATCCATTTTTCACTTTCTGCGATATTGAACTTGTACCGTAAACGAGGTTCTTGTAAACAGAGCCATCCCAAACTTTGGGGTGGCTGTGTCTTTTTGATTTTAATTTCCCTAAGCTATAGGACCATAAGTGGAAGTGCCCTAGGCTCTGTTGCTTTGTTTTTTAGATGTTTCAGGAAACACCATACACTTCTCCCCAGTGGCTGTTGGGAGTTTACATCCCGCCCATCAGCATAACAAGGCTCCCAGTTCTCCATGGCCTGTCCTGCCTTTCTGGATTTTACACTTTTTTCAGATGGCCCCTTTGACCGCGGGGAAGTGAGACTTCATTGTAGTGCAGATTTCCTTTGCAAGCTTGCTTGGTTGGCCAAAAAGGGCGTATGCGTTTTTTCCTGAATATATTCAGGAAAAAACGCATACGCCCTTTTTGGCCAACTGCATCATTGTGGACGTTCTGCCTCATTTCCTATGCTTTAAATGCAATTCCTGTCTACCTCCTGAAATCGGTTTCCTGCAATTCTGCCCCGCTTTCAAGTCCTCTTGGCAGCCTTACTTCAGTATATTTTTGGACGATAGCTGTCATTTATAACTCTGCAGGTTTGTGAATTACAGTGCCCCAGAGCTGCTTTCTTAAACTCGCTTTCTTGTGAGCTGGCCGCAACACCGCAGGATTCCTTCAGGCCCTAATCTTGTTCCGGCACGGCACGCTGAGCCTTTGGTTAATTCCTCTTCCTGGTGGGAAATGGGAGTTAAATTTGCCCGTCCAGACACCTCCAGCTAGTCTCTCATTGGTTCTCCCTATTCCTGTTCATCTTCCGTGGAATTTGCAAACTGGGCGAAACAGGAGGTTAAAGGCACTGACTCTCCAAGTCGGGAGAGTGTTGGTAAAGTGTCTGGAATGTTGCACCCGAGTACCAGGGGACGAGAACTGAGACATATTTCAACACGTCTCCCGATCACACGGTTGATCATACTCTGGGTTCCACATGCATGTTTTCGCTGAAGGAAGAATCCCTTAAACCTGGAGAGTTGAGACCCGTGGAATGGGTACCATGCAATATGACTTCAAAGGGTCTTCATTTGCTCACCGAACCTCTCCAATCCTATCACTGCTGCGTTTATGCCCCTGTACTCACGCTTGATTCTCTTTCAGAGACATAGCAATCTTTAGGTTTTAAGATACTTACTAGTCAGGTACATTATAAGGTGTTTAACATGGGGCTTTGAGTCCATTTCGTTGAGCAAGGAGTACCTCTTGTCTATTCCATATTTGGCTTAAGGAACTTTATCTGTGCTCATTTCAATCTCTGGTTTTATGCAGCACCCCAACTCACCTTTCCCCTTAAGCAAGCATAAGTTGGTTTTCTAAATTGGAGAACCTGTTCTGTTTTGTAATTCAGTTCCTGTGTAGCCAAGTTTACATTCTGTGTATTAGTGATATCTTATGATGTTTCTTTTTCTGTGTGACTTATTTCAGTTAGAATCATCATACCTGAACCCACTCATTTTCTGCTACGTGCCTGATGACATAGATTTCATTGCTGAGTGATATTGCATTGTACGTAAGTACCACAACTTCTTTATCCATTTTTCACTTTCTGCGATATTGAACTTGTACCGTAAACGAGGTTCTTGTAAACAGACCCATCCCAAACTTTGGGGTGGCTGTGTCTTTTTGATTTTAATTTCCCTAAGCTATAGGACCATAAGTGGAAGTGCCCTAGGCTCTGTTGATTTGTTTTTTAGATGTTTCAGGAAACACCATACACTTCTCCTGAGTGGCTGTTGGCAATTTACATCCCACCCATCAGCATAAAAAGTTCTCCATGGCCTGTCCTGCCTTTCCGGAGTTTACACTTTTTTCAGATGGCCCTTTTGACCAGGCGGAAGTGAGACTTCATTGTAGTGCAGATTTCCTTTGCAAGCTTGCTTGGTTGGCCAAAAAGGGCGTATGCGTTTTTTCCTGAATATATTCAGGAAAAAACGCATACGCCCTTTTTGGCCAAGTGCATCATTGTCGACGTTCTGCCTCTTTTCCTATGCTTTAAATGCAATTCCAGTCTACCTCCTGAAATCGGTTTCCTGCAATTCTGCCCCGCTTTCAAGTCCTCTTGGCAGCCTTACTTCAGTATATTTTTGGACGATAGCTGTCATTTATAACTCTGCAGGTTTGTGAATTACAGTGTCCCTGAGCTCCTTTCTTCAACTCGCTTTCTTGTGAGCTGGCTGCAACACCGCAGGATTGCTTCAGGCCCTAATCTGGTTCCGGCACGGCACGCTGAGCCTTTGGATAATTCCTCTTCCTGGTGGGAAATGAGAGTTAAATTTGCCCGTCCAGACACCTCCAGCTAGTCTCTCATTGGTTCTCCCTATTCCTGTTCATCTTCCGCAGAAATTGCAAACTGGGCCAAACAGGAGGTTAAAGGCAGTGACTCTCCAAGTCGGGAGAGTGTTAGTAAAGCGTCTGGAATGTTGCACCCGAGTACCAGGGGACGAGAACTGAGATATGTTGGAACACGTCTCCCGATCACATGGATGATCATACTCTGGGTTCCACATGCATGATTTAGCTGAAGGAAGAATCCCTTAAACCTGGAGAGTTGAGACCCGTGGAATGGGTACCATGCAATATGACTTCAAAGGGTCTTCATTTGCTCACCGAACCTCTGCAATCCTATCACTGCTGCGTTTATGCCCCTGTACACACGCTTGATTCTCTTTCGGAGACATAGCGATCCATAGGTTTTAAGATACTTACAAGTCAGGTACATTCTTAGGCGTTTAATATGGGGTGTTGAGTCCATTTCGTTGAGCAAGGAGTAGCTCTTGTCTATTCCATATTTGGCTTAAGGAACTTTATCTGTGCTCATTTCAATCTCTGGTTTTATGCAGCACCCCAACTCACCTTTCCCCTTAAGCAAGCATAAGTTGGTTTTCTAAATTTGAGACCCTGTTCTCTTTTGTAATCCAGTTCCTGTGTAGCCAAGTTTACATTCCGTGTATTAGTGATATCTTATGATGTTTCTTTTTCTGTGTGACTTATTTAAGTTAGAATCATCATAACTGAATCCACTCATTATGCTGCTACGGGCCTGATGACATAGATTTCATTGCTGAGTGATATTGCATTCTACGTAAGTACCACAACTTCTTTATCCATTTTTCACTTTCTGTGATATTGAACTTGTCCCGTAAACGAGTTTCTTGTAAACAGAGCCGTCCCAAACGTTGGGGTGGCTGTGTCTTTTTGATTTTAATTTCCCTAAGCTATAGGGCCATAAGTGGAAGTGCCCTAGGCTCTGTTGCTTTGTTTTTTAGATGTTTCAGGAAACACCATACACTTCCCCTGAGTGGCTGTTGTCAATATACATCCCGCCCATCAGCATAACAAGGCTCCCAGTTCTCCATGGCCTGTCCTGCCTTTCTGGATTTTACACTTTTTTCAGTGGCCCTTTTGACTGGGGGGAAGTGAGACTTCATTGTAGTGCAGATTTCCTTTGCAAGCTTGCTTGGTTGGCCAAAAAGGGCGTATGCGTTTTTTCCTGAATATATTCAGGAAAAAACGCATACGCCCTTTTTGGCCAAGTGCATCATTGTCGACGTTTTGCCTCTTTTCCTATGCTTTAAATGCAATTCCAGTGTACCTCCTGAAATCGGTTTCCTGCAATTCTGCCACGCTTTCACGTCCTCTTGGCAACCTTACTTCAGTATATTTTTGGACGATAGCTGTCATTTATAACTCTGCAGGTTTGTGAATTACAGTGCTCCTGAGCTCCTTTCTTCAACTCGCTTTCTTGTGAGCTGGCTGCAACACTGCAGGATTGCTTCAGGCCCTAATCTGGTTCCGGCACGGAACGCTGAGCCTTTGGTTAATTCCTCTTACTGGTGGGAAATGAGAGTTAAATTTTCCCGTCCAGACACCTCCAGCTAGTCTCTCATTGGTTCTCCCTATTCCTGTTCATCTGCCGCTGAAATTGCAAACTGGGCCAAACAGGAGGTTAAAGGCACTGACTCTCCAAGTCGGGAGAGTGTTAGTAAAGCGTCCGGAATGTTGCACCCGAGTACCAGGGGACGAGTCCTGAGACATATTGGAACACATCTCCCGATCACATGGTTTATCATACTCTGGGTTCCACATGCATGATTTAGCTGAAGGAAGAATCCCTTAAACCTGGAGAGTTGAGACCCGTGGAATGGGTACCATGCAATATGATTTCAAAGGGTTTTCATTTGCTCACCGAATGTCTCCAATCCTATCATTGCTGCATTTATGCCCCTGTACACACGCTTGATTCTCTTTCGGAGACATAGCAATTCTTAGGTTTTAAGATACTTACTAGTCAGGTACATTCTTAGGCTTTTAATATGGGGTGTTGAGTCCATTTCGTTGAGCAAGGAGTAGCTCTTGTCTATTCCATATTTGGCTTAAGGAACTTTATCTGTGCTCATTTCAATCTCTGGTTTTATGCAGCACCCCAACTCACCTTTCCCCTTAAGCAATCATAAGTTGGTTTTCTAAATTTGAGACCCTGTTCTGTTTTGTAATCCAGTTCCTGTGTAGCCAAGTTTACATTCCGTGTATTAGTGATATCTTATGATGTTTCTTTTTCTGTGTGACTTATTTCAGTTAGAATCATCATACCTGAATCCACTCATTATGCTGCTACGGGCCTGATGACATAGATTTCATTGCTGAGTGATATTGCATTGTACGTAAATACCACAACTTCTTTATCCATTTTTCACTTTCTGTGATATTGAACTTGTCCCGTAAACGAGTTTCTTGTAAACAGAGCCGTCCCAAACGTTGGGGTGGCTGTGTCTTTTTGATTTTAATTTCCCTAAGCTATAGGGCCATAAGTGGAAGTGCCCTAGGCTCTGTTGCTTTGTTTTTTAGATGTTTCAGGAAACACCATACACTTCTCCCAAGTGGCTGTTGGCAATATACATCCCGCCCATCAGCATAACAAGGCTCCAAGTTCTCCATGGCCTGTCGTGCCTTTCTGGATTATACACTTTTTTCAGTGGTCCTTTTGACCGGGGGGAAGTGAGACTTCATTGTAGTGCAGATTTCCTTTGCAAGCTTGCTTGGTTGGCCAAAAAGTGCGTATGCGTTTTTTCCTGAATATATTCAGGAAAAAACGCATACGCCCTTTTTGGCCAAGTGCATCATTGTCCACGTTCTGCCTCTTTTCCTATGCTTTAAGTGCAATTCCAGTCTACCTCCTGAAATCGGTTTCCTGCAATTTTGCCCCACTTTCAAGTCTTCTTGGCAGCCTTACTTCAGTATATTTTTGGACGATAGCTGTCATTTATAACTCTGCAGGTTTGTGAATTACAGTGCCCCTGAACTCCTTTCTTCAAATTGCTTTCTTGTGAGCTGGCAGCAACACCGCAGGATTGCTTCAGGCCCTAATCTGATTCTGACATGGCACGCTGAGCCTTTGGTTAATTCCACTTCGTGGTGGGAAATGAGAGTTAAATTTGCCCGTCCAGACACTTCCAGCTAGTCTCTCATTGGTTCTCCCTATTCCTGTTAATCATCCGCGGAATTTGCAACCTGGGCCAAACAGGAGGTTAAAGGCACTGACTCACCAATTCAGGAGAGTGTTAGTAAAGCGTCTGGAATGTTGCACCCGAGTACCAGGGGACGAGTCCTGAGACATATTGGAACACGTCTCCCGATCACACGGTTGATCATACTCTGGGTTCCACATGCATGTTTTAGCTGAAGGAAGAATCCCTTAAACCTGGAGAGTTGAGACCCGTGGAATGGGTACCATGCAATATGACTTCAAAGGGTCTTCATTTGCTCACCGAACCTCTCCAATCCTATCACTGCTGCGTTTATGCCCCTGTACTCACGCTTGATTCTCTTTCAGAGACATAGCAATCTTTAGGTTTTAAGATACTTACTAGTCAGGTACATTATAAGGTGTTTAACATGGGGCTTTGAGTCCATTTCGTTGAGCAAGGAGTACCTCTTGTCTATTCCATATTTGGCTTATGGAACTTTATCTGTGCTCATTTCAATCTCTGGTTTTATGCAGCACCCCAACTCACCTTTCCCCTTAAGCAAGCATAAGTTGGTTTTCTAAATTTGAGACCCTGTTCTGTTTTGTAATCCAGTTCCTGTGTAGCCAAGTTTACATTCCGTGTATTAGTGATATCTTATGATGTTTCTTTTTCTGTGTGACTTATTTCAGTTAGAATCATCATACCTGAACCCACTCATTTTCTGCTACGTGCCTGATGACATAGATTTCATTGCTGAGTGATATTGCATTGTACGTAAGTACCACAACTTCTTTATCCATTTTTCACTTTCTGCGATATTGAACTTGAACCGTAAACGAGGTTCTTGTAAACAGAGCCATCCCAAACTTTGGGGTGGCTGTGTCTTTTTTATTTTAATTTCCCTAAGCTATAGGACCATAAGTGGAAGTGCCCTAGGCTCTGTTGATTTGTTTTTTAGATGTTTCAGGAAACACCATACACTTCTCCTGAGTGGCTGTTGGCAATTTATATCCTGCCCATCAGCATAACAAGGCTCCCAGTTCTCCATGGCCTCTCCTGCCTTTCTGGATTTTACACTTTTTTCAGATGGCCCTTTTGACCGGGGGCAAGTGAGACTTCATTGTAGTGCAGATTTCCTTTGCAAGCTTGCTTGGTTGGCCAAAAAGGGCGTATGCGTTTTTTCCTGAATATATTCAGGAAAAAACGCATACGCCCTTTTTGGCCAAGTGCATCATTGTCGACGTTCTGCCTCTTTTCCTATGCTTTAAGTGCAATTCCAGTCTACCTCCTGAAATCGGTTTCCTGCAATTTTGCCCCACTTTCAAGTCCTCTTGGCAGCCTTACTTCAGTATATTTTTGGACGATAGCTGTCATTTATAACTCTGCAGGTTTGTGAATTACAGTGCCCCTGAGCTCCTTTCTTCAACTCGCTTTCTTGTGAGCTGGCCGCAACACCGCAGGATTGCTTCAGGCCCTAATCTGGTTCCGGCACGGCACGCTGAGCCTTTGGTTAATTCCTCTTCCTGGTGGGAAATGAGAGTTAAATTTGCCCGTCCAGACACCTCCAGCTAGTCTCTCATTGGTTCTCCCTATTCCTGTTCATCTGCCGCAGAAATTGCAAACAGGGCCAAACAGGAAGTTAAAGGCACTGACTCTCCCTGTCGGGAGAGTGTTAGTAAAGCGTCTGGAATGTTGCACCCGAGTACCAGGGGACGAGTCCTGAGACATATTGGAACACGTCTCCCGATCACACGGTTGATCATACTCTGGGTTCCACATGCATGATTTAGCTGAAGGAAGAATCCCTTAAACCTGGAGAGTTGAGACCCGTGGAATGGGTACCATGCAATATGACTTCAAAGCGTGTTCATTTGCTCACCGAACCTCTCCAATCCTATCACTGCTGCGTTTATGCCCCTGTACACACGCTTGATTCTCTTTCGGAGACATAGCGATCCATAGGTTTTAAGATACTTACTAGTCAGGTACATTCTTAGGCATTTAATATGGGGTGTTGAGTCCATTTCGTTGAGGAAGGAGTAGCTCTGGTCTATTACATATTTGGCTTAAGGAACTTTATCTGTGCTCATTTCAACCTCTGGTTTTATGCAGCACTCCAACTCACCTTTCCCCTTAAGCAAACATAAGTTGGTTTTCTAAATTTGAGACCCTGTTCTGTTTTGTAATCCAGTTCCTGTGTAGCCAAGTTTACATTTCGTGTATTAGTGATATCTTATGATGTTTCTTTTTCTGTGTGACTTATTTCAGTTAGAATCATCATACCTGAATCCACTCATTATGCTGCTACGGGCCTGATGACATAGATTTCATTGCTGAGTGATATTGAATTGTACGTAAGTACCACACCTTCTTTATCCATTTTTCGCTTTCTGCGATATTGAACTTGTACCATAAACGCGGTTCTTGTAAACAGAGCCGTCCCAAACATTGGGGTGGCTGTGTCTTTTTGATTTTAATTTCCCTAAGCTATAGAACCATAAGTGGAAGTGCCCTAGGCTCTGTTGCTTTGTTTTTTAGATGTTTCAGGAAACACCATACACTTCTCCCGAGTGGCTGTTGGGAAATTACATCCCGCCCATCAGCATAACAAGGCTCCCAGTGCTCCATGGCCTGTCCTGCCTTTCTGGATTTTACACTTTTTTCAGATGTCCCTTTTGACCGGGGGGAAGTGAGACTTCATTGTAGTGCAGATTTCCTTTGCAAGCTTGCTTGGTTGGCCAAAAAGGGCGTATGCGTTTTTTCCTGAATATATTCAGGAAAAAACGCATACGCCCTTTTGGCCAAGTGCATCATTGTCCACGTTCTACCTCTTTTCCTATGCTTTAAATGCAATTCCAGTCTACCTCCTGAAATCGGTTTCCTGCAATTCTGCCCCGCTTTCAAGTCCTCTTGGCAGCCTTACTTCAATATATTTTTGGACGATAGCTGTCATTTATAACTCTGCAGGTTTGTGAATTACAGTGCCCCTGAGCTCCTTTCTTCAAATCTCTTTCTTGTGAGCTGGCCGCAACACCGCAGGATTGCTTCAGGCCCTAATCTGGTTCCGGCACGGCACGCTGAGCCTTTGGTTAATTCCTCTTCCTGGTGGGAAATGAGAGTTAAATTTGTCCGTCCAGACACCTCCAGCTAGTCTCTCATTGGTTCTCCCTATTCCTGTTCATCTTCCACAGAAATTGCAAACTGGGCCAAACAGGAGGTTAAAGGCACTGACTCTCCAAGTCGGGAGAGTGTTAGTAAAGCGTCTGGAATGTTGCACCCGAGTACCAGGGGACGAGAACTGAGACATATTGGAACACGTCTCCCGATCACACGGTTGATCATACTCTGGGTTCCACATGCATGATTTCGCCTAAGGAAGAATCCCTTAAGTTGGAGAGTTGAGACCCGTGGAATGGGTACCATGCAATATGACTTCAAAGGGTCTTCATTTGCTCACCGAACCTCTCCAATCCTATCACTGCTGCGTTTATGCCCCTGTACACACGCTTGATTCTCTTTCGGAGACATAGCGATCCATAGGTTTTAAGATACTTACTAGTCAGGTACATTGTTAGGCGTTTACTATGGGGTGTTGAGTCCATTTCGTTTAGCAAGGAGTAGCTCTTGTCTATTACATATTTGGCTTAAGGAACTTTATCTGTGCTCATTTCAATCTCTTGTTTTATGCAGCACCCCAACTCACCTTTCCCCTTAAGCAATCATAAGATGGTTTTCTAAATTTGAGACCCTGTTCTCTTTTGTAATCCAGTTCCTGTGTAGCCAAGTTTACATTCCGTGTATTAGTGATATCTTATGATGTTTCTTTTTCTATGTGACTTATTTCAGTTAGAATCATCATACCTGAATCCACTCATTATGCTGCTATGGGCCTGATGACATAGATTTCATTGCTGAGTGATATTGCATTCTACGTAAGTACCACAACTTCTTTATCCATTTTTCACTTTCTGCGAAATTGAACTTGTCCCGTAAACGAGTTTCTTGTAAACAGAGCCGTCCCAAACGTTGGGGTGGCTGTGTCTTTTTGATTTTAATTTCCCTAAGCTATAGGGCCATAAGTGGAAGTGCCCTAGGCTCTGTATCTTTGTTTTTTAGATGTTTCAGGAAACACCATACACTTCTCCTGAGTGGCTGTTGGCAATATACATCCCGCCCATCAGCATAACAAGGCTCCCAGTTCTCCATGGCCTGTCGTGCCTTTCTGGATTTTACACTTTTTTCAGTGGTCCTTTTGACCGGGGGGAAGTGAGACTTCATTGTAGTGCATATTTCCTTTGCAAGCTTGCTTGGTTGGCCAAAAAGTGCGTATGCGTATTTTCCTGAATATATTCAGGAAAAAACGCATACGCCCTTTTTGGCCAAGTGCATCATTGTCGATGTTCTGCCTCTTTTCCTATGCTTTAAATGCAATTCCAGTCTACCTCCTGAAATCGGTTTCCTGCAATTCTGCCCCGCTTTCAAGTCCTCTTGGCAACCTTACTTCAGTATATTTTTGGACGATAGCTGTCATTTATAACTCTGCAGGTTTGTGAATTACAGTGCCCCTGAGCTCCTTTCTTCAACTCGTTTTCTTGTAAGCTGGCTGCAACACCACAGGATTGCTTCAGGCCCTAATCTGGTTCCGGCACGGCACGCTGAGCCTTTGCTTAATTCCTCTTCCTGTTGGGAAATGAGAGTTAAATTTGCCCGTCCAGAAACCTCCAGCTAGTCTCTCATTGGTTCTCCCTATTCCTGTTCATCTTCCGCAGAAATTGCAAACTGCGCAAAACAGGAGTTTAAAGGGACTGACTCTCCAAGTCGGGAGAGTGTTAGTAAAGCGTCTGGAATGTTGCACCCAAGTACCAGGGGATGAGAACTGAGACATTGGAACACGTCTCCCGATCAAACGGTTGATCATACTGTGGGTTCCACATGCATGTTTTAGCTGAAGGAAGAATCCCTTAAACCTGGAGAGTTGAGACCCGTGGAATGGGTACCATGCAATATGAGTTCAAAGGGTCTTCATTTTCTCACCGAACCTCTCCAATCCTATCACTGCTGCGTTTATGCCCCTGTACACACGCTTGATTCTCTTTCGGAGACATAGCAATCCATAGGTTTTAAGATACTTACTAGTCAGGTACATTCTCAGGCGTTTAATATGGGGTGTTGAGTCCATTTCGTTGAGCAAGGTGTAGCTCTTGTTTATTCCATATTTGGCTTAAAGAACTTTATCTGTGCTCATTTCAATCTCTGGTTTTATGCAGCACCCCAACTCACCTTTCCCCTTAAGCAAGCATAAGTTGGTTTTCTAAATTTGAGACCCTGTTCTGTTTTGTAATCCAGTTCCTGTGTAGCCAAGTTTACATTCCGTGTATTAGTGATATCTTATGATGTTTCTTTTTCTGTGTGACTTATTTCAGTTAGAATCATCATACCTGAATCCACTCATTATGCTGCTATGGGCCTGATGACATAGATTTCATTGCTGAGTGATATTGCATTGTACGTAAGTAAAACAACTTCGTTATTCATTTTTCGCTTTATGCGATATTGAACTTGTACCGTAAACGAGGTTCTTGTAAACAGAGCCATCCCAAACTTTGGGGTGGCTGTGTCTTTTTGATTTTAATTTCCCTAAGCTATAGGACCATAAGTGGAAGTGCCCTAGGCTCTGTTGCTTTGTTTTTTAGATGCTTCAGGAAACACCATACACTTCTCCAGAGTGGCTGTTGGCAATTTACATCCCGCCCATCAGCATAACAAGGCTCCCAGTTCTCCATGGCCTGTCCTGCCTTTCTGGATTTTACACTTTTTTCAGATGGCCCTTTTGACCGGGGGGAATTGAGACTTCATTGTAGTGCAGATTTCCTTTGCAAACTTGCTTGGTTGGCCAAAAAGGGCGTATGCGTTTTTTCCTGAATATATTCAGGAAAAAACGCATACGCCCTTTTTGGCCAAGTGCATCATTGTCGACGTTCTGCCTCTTTTCCTATGCTTTAAATGCAATTCCAGTCTACCTCCTGAAATCGGTTTCCTGCAATTCTGCCCGGCTTTCAAGTCCTCTTGGCAGCCTTACTTCAGTATATTTTTGGACGATAGCTGTCATTTATAACTCTGCAGGTTTGTGAATTACAGTGCCCCTGAACTCCTTTCTTCAAATTGCTTTCTTGTGAGCTGGCAGCAACACCGCAGGATTGCTTCAGGCCCTAATCTGATTCTGACATGGCACGCTGAGCCTTTGGTTAATTCCACTTCGTGGTGGGAAATGAGAGTTAAATTTGCCCGTCCAGACACTTCCAGCTAGTCTCTCATTGGTTCTCCCTATTCCTGTTAATCTTCCGCGGAATTTGCAACCTGGGCCAAACAGGAGGTTAAAGGCACTGACTCACCAATTCAGGAGAGTGTTAGTAAAGCGTCTGGAATGTTGCACCCGAGTACCAGGGGACGAGTCCTGAGACATATTGGAACACGTCTCCCGATCACACGGTTGATCATACTCTGGGTTCCACATGCATGTTTTAGCTGAAGGAAGAATCCCTTAAACCTGGAGAGTTGAGACCCGTGGAATGGGAACCATGCAATATGACTTCAAAGGGTCTTCATTTGCTCACCGAACCTCTCCAATCCTATCACTGCTGCGTTTATGCCCCTGTACTCACGCTTGATTCTCTTTCAGAGACATAGCAATCTTTAGGTTTTAAGATACTTACTAGTCAGGTACATTATAAGGTGTTTAACATGGGGCTTTGAGTCCATTTCGTTGAGCAAGGAGTACCTCTTGTCTATTCCATATTTGGCTTAAGGAAATTTATCTGTGCTCATTTCAATCTCTGGTTTTATGCAGCACCCCAACTCACCTTTCCCCTTAAGCAAGCATAAGTTGGTTTTCTAAATTTGAGACCCTGTTCTGTTTTGTAATCTAGTTCCTGTGTAGCCAAGTTTACATTCCGTGTATTAGTGATATCTTATGATGTTTCTTTTTCTGTGTGACTTATTTCAGTTAGAATCATCATACCTGAACCCACTCATTTTCTGCTACGTGCCTGATGACATAGATTTCATTGCTGAGTGATATTGCATTGTACGTAAGTACCACAACTTCTTTATCCATTTTTCACTTTCTGCGATATTGAACTTGTACCGTAAACGAGGTTCTTGTAAACAGAGCCATCCCAAACTTTGGGGTGGCTGTGTCTTTTTTATTTTAATTTCCCTAAGCTATAGGACCATAAGTGGAAGTGCCCTAGGCTCTGTTGATTTGTTTTTTAGATGTTTCAGGAAACACCATACACTTCTCCTGAGTGGCTGTTGGCAATTTACATCCTGCCCATCAGCATAACAAGGCTCCCAGTTCTCCATGGCCTCTCCTGCCTTTCTGGATTTTACACTTTTTTCAGATGGCCCTTTTGACCGGGGGCAAGTGAGACTTCATTGTAGTGCAGATTTCCTTTGCAAGCTTGCTTGGTTGGCCAAAAAGGGCGTATGCGTTTTTTCCTGAATATATTCAGGAAAAAACGCATACGCCCTTTTTGGCCAAGTGCATCATTGTCGACGTTCTGCCTCTTTTCCTATGCTTTAAGTGCAATTCCAGTCTACCTCCTGAAATCGGTTTCCTGCAATTTTGCCCCACTTTCAAGTCCTCTTGGCAGCCTTACTTCAGTATATTTTTGGACGATAGCTGTCATTTATAACTCTGCAGGTTTGTGAATTACAGTGCCCCTGAGCTCCTTTCTTCAACTCGCTTTCTTGTGAGCTGGCCGCAACACCGCAGGATTGCTTCAGGCCCTAATCTGGTTCCGGCACGGCACGCTGAGCCTTTGGTTAATTCCTCTTCCTGGTGGGAAATGAGAGTTAAATTTGCCCGTCCAGACACCTCCAGCTAGTCTCTCATTGGTTCTCCCTATTCCTGTTCATCTGCCGCAGAAATTGCAAACAGGGCCAAACAGGAGGTTAAAGGCACTGACTCTCCCAGTCGGGAGAGTGTTAGTAAAGCGTCTGGAATGTTGCACCCGAGTACCAGGGGACGAGTCCTGAGACATATTGGAACACGTCTCCCGATCACACGGTTGATCATACTCTGGGTTCCACATGCATGATTTAGCTGAAGGAAGAATCCCTTAAACCTGGAGAGTTGAGACCCGTGGAATGGGTACCATGCAATATGACTTCAAAGCGTGTTCATTTGCTCACCGAACCTCTCCAATCCTATCACTGCTGCGTTTATGCCCCTGTACACACGCTTGATTCTCTTTCGGAGACATAGCGATCCATAGGTTTTAAGATACTTACTAGTCAGGTACATTCTTAGGCATTTAATATGGGGTGTTGAGTCCATTTCGTTGAGGAAGGAGTAGCTCTGGTCTATTACATATTTGGCTTAAGGAACTTTATCTGTGCTCATTTCAACCTCTGGTTTTATGCAGCACTCCAACTCACCTTTCCCCTTAAGCAAGCATAAGTTGGTTTTCTAAATTTGAGACCCTGTTCTGTTTTGTAATCCAGTTCCTGTGTAGCCAAGTTTACATTTCGTGTATTAGTGATATCTTATGATGTTTCTTTTTCTGTGTGACTTATTTCAGTGAGAATCATCATACCTGAATCCACTCATTATGCTGCTACGGGCCTGATGACATAGATTTCATTGCTGAGTGATATTGAATTGTACGTAAGTACCACACCTTCTTTATCCATTTTTCGCTTTCTGCGATATTGAACTTGTACCATAAACGCGGTTCTTGTAAACAGAGCCGTCCCAAACTTTGGGGTGGCTGTGTCTTTTTGATTTTAATTTCCCTAAGCTATAGAACCATAAGTGGAAGTGCCCTAGGCTCTGTTGCTTTGTTTTTTAGATGTTTCAGGAAACACCATACACTTCTCCCGAGTGGCTGTTGGGAAATTACATCCCGCCCATCAGCATAACAAGGCTCCCAGTGCTCCATGGCCTGTCCTGCCTTTCTGGATTTTACACTTTTTTCAGATGTCCCTTTTGACCGGGGGGAAGTGAGACTTCATTGTAGTGCAGATTTCCTTTGCAAGCTTGCTTGGTTGGCCAAAAAGGGCGTATGCGTTTTTTCCTGAATATATTCAGGAAAAAACGCATACGCCCTTTTGGCCAAGTGCATCATTGTCCACGTTCTACCTCTTTTCCTATGCTTTAAATGCAATTCCAGTCTACCTCCTGAAATCGGTTTCCTGCAATTCTGCCCCGCTTTCAAGTCCTCTTGGCAGCCTTACTTCAATATATTTTTGGACGATAGCTGTCATTTATAACTCTGCAGGTTTGTGAATTACAGTGCCCCTGAGCTCCTTTCTTCAAATCTCTTTCTTGTGAGCTGGCCGCAACACCGCAGGATTGCTTCAGGCCCTAATCTGGTTCCGGCACGGCACGCTGAGCCTTTGGTTAATTCCTCTTCCTGGTGGGAAATGAGAGTTAAATTTGTCCGTCCAGACACCTCCAGCTAGTCTCTCATTGGTTCTCCCTATTCCTGTTCATCTTCCGCAGAAATTGCAAACTGGGCCAAACAGGAGGTTAAAGGCACTGACTCTCCAAGTCGGGAGAGTGTTAGTAAAGCGTCTGGAATGTTGCACCCGAGTACCAGGGGACGAGAACTGAGACATATTGGAACACGTCTCCCGATCACACGGTTGATCATACTCTGGGTTCCACATGCATGATTTCGCCTAAGGAAGAATCCCTTAAGTTGGAGAGTTGAGACCCGTGGAATGGGTACCATGCAATATGACTTCAAAGGGTCTTCATTTGCTCACCGAACCTCTCCAATCCTATCACTGCTGCGTTTATGCCCCTGTACACACGCTTGATTCTCTTTCGGAGACATAGCGATCCATAGGTTTTAAGATACTTACTAGTCAGGTACATTGTTAGGCGTTTACTATGGGGTGTTGAGTCCATTTCGTTTAGCAAGGAGTAGCTCTTGTCTATTACATATTTGGCTTAAGGAACTTTATCTGTGCTCATTTCAATCTCTTGTTTTATGCAGCACCCCAACTCACCTTTCCCCTTAAGCAATCATAAGATGGTTTTCTAAATTTGAGACCCTGTTCTCTTTTGTAATCCAGTTCCTGTGTAGCCAAGTTTACATTCCGTGTATTAGTGGTATCTTATGATGTTTCTTTTTCTATGTGACTTATTTCAGTTAGAATCATCATACCTGAATCCACTCATTATGCTGCTATGGGCCTGATGACATAGATTTCATTGCTGAGTGATATTGCATTCTACGTAAGTACCACAACTTCTTTATCCATTTTTCACTTTCTGCGAAATTGAACTTGTCCCGTAAACGAGTTTCTTGTAAACAGAGCCGTCCCAAACGTTGGGGTGGCTGTGTCTTTTTGATTTTAATTTCCCTAAGCTATAGGGCCATAAGTGGAAGTGCCCTAGGCTCTGTTTCTTTGTTTTTTAGATGTTTCAGGAAACACCATACACTTCTCCTGAGTGGCTGTTGGCAATATACATCCCGCCCATCAGCATAACAAGGCTCCCAGTTCTCCATGGCCTGTCCTGCCTTTCTGGATTTTACACTTTTTTCAGTGGTCCTTTTGACCGGGGGGAAGTGAGACTTCATTGTAGTGCAGATTTCCTTTGCAAGCTTGCTTGGTTGGCCAAAAAGGGCGTATGCGTATTTTCCTGAATATATTCAGGAAAAAACGCATACGCCCTTTTTGGCCAAGTGCATCATTGTCGATGTTCTGCCTCTTTTCCTATGCTTTAAATGCAATTCCAGTCTACCTCCTGAAATCGGTTTCCTGCAATTCTGCCCCGCTTTCAAGTCCTCTTGGCAGCGTTACTTCAATATATTTTTGGACGATAGCTGTCATTTATAACTCTGCAGGTTTGTGAATTACAGTGCCCCTGAGCTCCTTTCTTCAACTCGCTTTCTTGTAAGCTGGCTGCAACACCACAGGATTGCTTCAGGCCCTAATCTGGTTCCGGCACGGCACGCTGAGCCTTTGCTTAATTCCTCTTCCTGTTGGGAAATGAGAGTTAAATTTGCCCGTCCAGAAACCTCCAGCTAGTCTCTCATTGGTTCTCCCTATTCCTGTTCATCTTCCGCAGAAATTGCAAACTGCGCAAAACAGGAGTTTAAAGGGACTGACTCTCCAAGTCGGGAGAGTGTTAGTAAAGCGTCTGGAATGTTGCACCCAAGTACCAGGGGATGAGAACTGAGACATTGGAACACGTCTCCCGATCAAACGGTTGATCATACTGTGGGTTCCACATGCATGTTTTAGCTGAAGGAAGAATCCCTTAAACCTGGAGAGTTGAGACCCGTGGAATGGGTACCATGCAATATGAGTTCAAAGGGTCTTCATTTTCTCACCGAACCTCTCCAATCCTATCACTGCTGCGTTTATGCCCCTGTACACACGCTTGATTCTCTTTCGGAGACATAGCAATCCATAGGTTTTAAGATACTTACTAGTCAGGTACATTCTCAGGCGTTTAATATGGGGTGTTGAGTCCATTTCGTTGAGCAAGGTGTAGCTCTTGTTTATTCCATATTTGGCTTAAAGAACTTTATCTGTGCTCATTTCAATCTCTGGTTTTATGCAGCACCCCAAATCACCTTTCCCCTTAAGCAAGCATAAGTTGGTTTTCTAAATTTGAGACCCTGTTCTGTTTTGTAATCCAGTTCCTGTGTAGCCAAGTTTACATTCCGTGTATTAGTGATATCTTATGATGTTTCTTTTTCTGTGTGACTTATTTCAGTTAGAATCATCATACCTGAATCCACTCATTATGCTGCTATGGGCCTGATGACATAGATTTCATTGCTGAGTGATATTGCATTGTACGTAAGTAAAACAACTTCGTTATTCATTTTTCGCTTTATGCGATATTGAACTTGTACCGTAAACGAGGTTCTTGTAAACAGAGCCATCCCAAACTTTGGGGTGGCTGTGTCTTTTTGATTTTAATTTCCCTAAGCTATAGGACCATAAGTGGAAGTGCCCTAGGCTCTGTTGCTTTGTTTTTTAGATGCTTCAGGAAACACCATACACTTCTCCAGAGTGGCTGTTGGCAATTTACATCCCGCCCATCAGCATAACAAGGCTCCCAGTTCTCCATGGCCTGTCCTGCCTTTCTGGATTTTACACTTTTTTCAGATGGCCCTTTTGACCGGGGGGAATTGAGACTTCATTGTAGTGCAGATTTCCTTTGCAAACTTGCTTGGTTGGCCAAAAAGGGCGTATGCGTTTTTTCCTGAATATATTCAGGAAAAAACGCATACGCCCTTTTTGGCCAAGTGCATCATTGTCGACGTTCTGCCTCTTTTCCTATGCTTTAAATGCAATTCCAGTCTACCTCCTGAAATCTGTTTCCTGCAATTCTGCCCGGCTTTCAAGTCCTCTTGGCAGCCTTACTTCAGTATATTTTTGGATGATAGCTGTCATTTATAACTCTGCAGGTTTGTGAATTACAGTGCCCCTGAGCTCCTTTCTTCAACTCGCTTTCTTGTGAGCTGGCCGCAACACCGCAGGATTGCTTCAGGCCCTAATCTGGTTCCGGCACGGCACGCTGAGCCTTTGCTTAATTCCTCTTCCTGGTGGGAAATGAGAGTTAAATTTGCCCGTCCAGACATCTCCAGCTAGTCTCTCATTGGTTCTCCCTATTCCTGTTCATCTTCCGCAGAAATTGCAAACTGGGCCAAACAGGAGGTTAAAGGCACTGACTCTCCAAGTCGGGAGAGTGTTAGTAAAGCATCTGGAATGTTGCACCCGAGTACCAGGGGACGAAAACTGAGACATATTTGAACACGTCTCCCGATCACACAGTTGATCATACTCTGGGTTCCACATGCATGTTTTAGCTGAAGGAAGAATCCCTTAAACCTGGAGAGTTGAGACCCATGGAATGGGTACCATGCAATATGACTTCAAGGGTCTTCATTTGCTCACCGAATGTCTCCAATCCTATCATTGCTGCATTTATGCCCCTGTACACACGCTTGATTGTCTTTCAGAAACATAGCAATTCATAGGTTTTAAGATACTTACTAGTCAGGTACATTCTTAGGCGTTTAATATGGGGTGTTGAGTCCATTTCGTTGAGCAAGGAGTAGCTGTTGTCTATTACATATTTGGCTTAAGGAACTTTATCTGTGCTCATTTCAATCTCTGGTTTTATGCAGCACCGCAACGCACCTTTCCCCTTAAGCAAGCATAAGTTGGTTTTCTAAATTTGAGACCCTCTTCTGATTTGTAATCCATTTCCTGTATACCAAGTTTACATTCCGTGTATTAGTGATATCTTATGATGTTTCTTTTTGTGTGTGACTTATTTCAGTTAGAATCATCATACCTGAATCCACTCATTATGCTGCTACGGGCCTGATGACATAGATTTCATTGCTGAGTGATATTGCATTGTACGTAAGTACCACACCTTCTTTATCCATTTTTCGCTTTCTGCGATATTGAACTTGTACCGTAAACAAGGTTCTTGTAAACAGAGCCGTCCCACACTTTGGGGTGGCTGTGTCTTTTTGATTTTAATTTCCCTAAGCTATAGGACCATAAGTGGAAGTGCCCTAGGCTCTGTTGCTTTGTTTTTTAGATGTTTCAGGAAACACCATACACTTCTCCCCAGTGGCTGTTGGCAATTTACATCCCGCCCATCAGCATAACAAGGCTCCCAGTTCTCCATGGCCTGTCCTGCCTTTCTGGATTTTACACTTTTTTCAGATGGCCCCTTTGACCGGGGGGAAGTGAGACTTCATTGTAGTGCAGATTTCCTTTGCAAGCTTGCTTGGTTGGCCAAAAAGGCCGTATGCGTTTTTTCCTGAATATATTCAGGAAAAAACGCATACGCCCTTTTTGGCCAAGTGCATCATTGTCGACGTTCTGCCTCTTTTCCTATGCTTTAAATGCAATTCCAGTCTACCTCCTGAAATCGGTTTCCTGCAATTCTGCCTGGCTTTCAAGTCCTCTTGGCAGCCTTACTTCAGTATATTTTTGGACGATAGCTGTCATTTATAACTCTGCAGGTTTGTGAATTACAGTGCCCCTGAACTCCTTTCTTCAAATTGCTTTCTTGTGAGCTGGCAGCAACACCGCAGGATTGCTTCAGGCCCTAATCTGATTCTGACATGGCACGCTGAGCCTTTGGTTAATTCCACTTCGTGGTGGGAAATGAGAGTTAAATTTGCCCGTCCAGACACTTCCAGCTAGTCTCTCATTGGTTCTCCCTATTCCTGTTAATCTTCCGCGGAATTTGCAACCTGGGCCAAACAGGAGGTTAAAGGCACTGACTCACCAATTCAGGAGAGTGTTAGTAAAGCGTCTGGAATGTTGCACCCGAGTACCAGGGGACGAGTCCTGAGACATATTGGAACACGTCTCCCGATCACACGGTTGATCATACTCTGGGTTCCACATGCATGTTTTAGCTGAAGGAAGAATCCCTTAAACCTGGAGAGTTGAGACCCGTGGAATGGGAACCATGCAATATGACTTCAAAGGGTCTTCATTTGCTCACCGAACCTCTCCAATCCTATCACTGCTGCGTTTATGCCCCTGTACTCACGCTTGATTCTCTTTCAGAGACATAGCAATCTTTAGGTTTTAAGATACTTACTAGTCAGGTACATTATAAGGTGTTTAACATGGGGCTTTGAGTCCATTTCGTTGAGCAAGGAGTACCTCTTGTCTATTCCATATTTGGCTTAAGGAACTTTATCTGTGCTCATTTCAATCTCTGGTTTTATGCAGCACCCCAACTCACCTTTCCCCTTAAGCAAGCATAAGTTGGTTTTCTAAATTTGAGACCCTGTTCTGTTTTGTAATCTAGTTCCTGTGTAGCCAAGTTTACATTCCGTGTATTAGTGATATCTTATGATGTTTCTTTTTCTGTGTGACTTATTTCAGTTAGAATCATCATACCTGAACCCACTCATTTTCTGCTACGTGCCTGATGACATAGATTTCATTGCTGAGTGATATTGCATTGTACGTAAGTACCACAACTTCTTTATCCATTTTTCACTTTCTGCGATATTGAACTTGTACCGTAAACGAGGTTCTTGTAAACAGAGCCATCCCAAACTTTGGGGTGGCTGTGTCTTTTTTATTTTAATTTCCCAAAGCTATAGGACCATAAGTGGAAGTGCCCTAGGCTCTGTTGATTTGTTTTTTAGATGTTTCAGGAAACACCATACACTTCTCCTGAGTGGCTGTTGGCAATTTACATCCTGCCCATCAGCATAACAAGGCTCCCAGTTCTCCATGGCCTCTCCTGCCTTTCTGGATTTTACACTTTTTTCAGATGGCCCTTTTGACCGGGGGCAAGTGAGACTTCATTGTAGTGCAGATTTCCTTTGCAAGCTTGCTTGGTTGGCCAAAAAGGGCGTATGCGTTTTTTCCTGAATATATTCAGGAAAAAACGCATACGCCCTTTTTGGCCAAGTGCATCATTGTCGACGTTCTGCCTCTTTTCCTATGCTTTAAGTGCAATTCCAGTCTACCTCCTGAAATCGGTTTCCTGCAATTTTGCCCCACTTTCAAGTCCTCTTGGCAGCCTTACTTCAGTATATTTTTGGACGATAGCTGTCATTTATAACTCTGCAGGTTTGTGAATTACAGTGCCCCTGAGCTCCTTTCTTCAACTCGCTTTCTTGTGAGCTGGCCGCAACACCGCAGGATTGCTTCAGGCCCTAATCTGGTTCCGGCACGGCACGCTGAGCCTTTGGTTAATTCCTCTTCCTGGTGGGAAATGAGAGTTAAATTTGCCCGTCCAGACACCTCCAGCTAGTCTCTCATTGGTTCTCCCTATTCCTGTTCATCTGCCACAGAAATTGCAAACAGGGCCAAACAGGAGGTTAAAGGCACTGACTCTCCCAGTCGGGAGAGTGTTAGTAAAGCGTCTGGAATGTTGCACCCGAGTACCAGGGGACGAGTCCTGAGACATATTGGAACACGTCTCCCGATCACACGGTTGATCATACTCTGGGTTCCACATGCATGATTTAGCTGAAGGAAGAATCCCTTAAACCAGGATAGTTGAGACCCGTGGAATGGGTACCATGCAATATGACTTCAAAGCGTGTTCATTTGCTCACCGAACCTCTCCAATCCTATCACTGCTGTGTTTATGCCCCTGTACACACGCTTGATTCTCTTTCGGAGACATAGCAATCCATAGCTTTTAAGATACTTACTAGTCAGGTACATTCTTAGGCATTTAATATGGGGTGTTGAGTCCATTTCGTTGAGGAAGGAGTAGCTCTGGTCTATTACATATTTGGCTTAAGGAACTTTATCTGTGCTCATTTCAACCTCTGGTTTTATGCAGCACTCCAACTCACCTTTCCCCTTAAGCAAGCATAAGTTGGTTTTCTAAATTTGAGACCCTGTTCTGTTTTGTAATCCAGTTCCTGTGTAGCCAAGTTTACATTTCGTGTATTAGTGATATCTTATGATGTTTCTTTTTCTGTGTGACTTATTTCAGTGAGAATCATCATACCTGAATCCACTCATTATGCTGCTACGGGCCTGATGACATAGATTTCATTGCTGAGTGATATTGAATTGTACGTAAGTACCACACCTTCTTTATCCATTTTTCGCTTTCTGCGATATTGAACTTGTACCATAAACGCGGTTCTTGTAAACAGAGCCGTCCCAAACTTTGGGGTGGCTGTGTCTTTTTGATTTTAATTTCCCTAAGCTATAGAACCATAAGTGGAAGTGCCCTAGGCTCTGTTGCTTTGTTTTTTAGATGTTTCAGGAAACACCATACACTTCTCCCGAGTGGCTGTTGGGAAATTACATCCCGCCCATCAGCATAACAAGGCTCCCAGTGCTCCATGGCCTGTCCTGCCTTTCTGGATTTTACACTTTTTTCAGATGTCCCTTTTGACCGGGGGGAAGTGAGACTTCATTGTAGTGCAGATTTCCTTTGCAAGCTTGCTTGGTTGGCCAAAAAGGGCGTATGCGTTTTTTCCTGAATATATTCAGGAAAAAACGCATACGCCCTTTTGGCCAAGTGCATCATTGTCCACGTTCTACCTCTTTTCCTATGCTTTAAATGCAATTCCAGTCTACCTCCTGAAATCGGTTTCCTGCAATTCTGCCCCGCTTTCAAGTCCTCTTGGCAGCCTTACTTCAATATATTTTTGGACGATAGCTGTCATTTATAACTCTGCAGGTTTGTGAATTACAGTGCCCCTGAGCTCCTTTCTTCAAATCTCTTTCTTGTGAGCTGGCCGCAACACCGCAGGATTGCTTCAGGCCCTAATCTGGTTCCGGCACGGCACGCTGAGCCTTTGGTTAATTCCTCTTCCTGGTGGGAAATGAGAGTTAAATTTGTCCGTCCAGACACCTCCAGCTAGTCTCTCATTGGTTCTCCCTATTCCTGTTCATCTTCCGCAGAAATTGCAAACTGGGCCAAACAGGAGGTTAAAGGCACTGACTCTCCAAGTCGGGAGAGTGTTAGTAAAGCGTCTGGAATGTTGCACCCGAGTACCAGGGGACGAGAACTGAGACATATTGGAACACGTCTCCCGATCACACGGTTGATCATACTCTGGGTTCCACATGCATGATTTCGCCTAAGGAAGAATCCCTTAAGTTGGAGAGTTGAGACCCGTGGAATGGGTACCATGCAATATGACTTCAAAGGGTCTTCATTTGCTCACCGAACCTCTCCAATCCTATCACTGCTGCGTTTATGCCCCTGTACACACGCTTGATTCTCTTTCGGAGACATAGCGATCCATAGGTTTTAAGATACTTACTAGTCAGGTACATTGTTAGGCGTTTACTATGGGGTGTTGAGTCCATTTCGTTTAGCAAGGAGTAGCTCTTGTCTATTACATATTTGGCTTAAGGAACTTTATCTGTGCTCATTTCAATCTCTTGTTTTATGCAGCACCCCAACTCACCTTTCCCCTTAAGCAATCATAAGATGGTTTTCTAAATTTGAGACCCTGTTCTCTTTTGTAATCCAGTTCCTGTGTAGCCAAGTTTACATTCCGTGTATTAGTGGTATCTTATGATGTTTCTTTTTCTATGTGACTTATTTCAGTTAGAATCATCATACCTGAATCCACTCATTATGCTGCTATGGGCCTGATGACATAGATTTCATTGCTGAGTGATATTGCATTCTACGTAAGTACCACAACTTCTTTATCCATTTTTCACTTTCTGCGAAATTGAACTTGTCCCGTAAACGAGTTTCTTGTAAACAGAGCCGTCCCAAACGTTGGGGTGGCTGTGTCTTTTTGATTTTAATTTCCCTAAGCTATAGGGCCATAAATGGAAGTGCCCTAGGCTCTGTTTCTTTGTTTTTTAGATGTTTCAGGAAACACCATACACTTCTCCTGAGTGGCTGTTGGCAATATACATCCCGCCCATCAGCATAACAAGGCTCCCAGTTCTCCATGGCCTGTCCTGCCTTTCTGGATTTTACACTTTTTTCAGTGGTCCTTTTGACCGGGGGGAAGTGAGACTTCATTGTAGTGCAGATTTCCTTTGCAAGCTTGCTTGGTTGGCCAAAAAGTGCGTATGCGTATTTTCCTGAATATATTCAGGAAAAAACGCATACGCCCTTTTTGGCCAAGTGCATCATTGTCGATGTTCTGCCTCTTTTCCTATGCTTTAAATGCAATTCCAGTCTACCTCCTGAAATCGGTTTCCTGCAATTCTGCCCCGCTTTCAAGTCCTCTTGGCAGCGTTACTTCAATATATTTTTGGACGATAGCTGTCATTTATAACTCTGCAGGTTTGTGAATTACAGTGCCCCTGAGCTCCTTTCTTCAACTCGCTTTCTTGTAAGCTGGCTGCAACACCACAGGATTGCTTCAGGCCCTAATCTGGTTCCGGCACGGCACGCTGAGCCTTTGCTTAATTCCTCTTCCTGTTGGGAAATGAGAGTTAAATTTGCCCGTCCAGAAACCTCCAGCTAGTCTCTCATTGGTTCTCCCTATTCCTGTTCATCTTCCGCAGAAATTGCAAACTGCGCAAAACAGGAGTTTAAAGGGACTGACTCTCCAAGTCGGGAGAGTGTTAGTAAAGCGTCTGGAATGTTGCACCCAAGTACCAGGGGATGAGAACTGAGACATTGGAACACGTCTCCCGATCAAACGGTTGATCATACTGTGGGTTCCACATGCATGTTTTAGCTGAAGGAAGAATCCCTTAAACCTGGAGAGTTGAGACCCGTGGAATGGGTACCATGCAATATGACTTCAAAGGGTCTTCATTTTCTCACCGAAGCTCTCCAATCCTATCACTGCTGCGTTTATGCCCCTGTACACACGCTTGATTCTCTTTCGGAGACATAGCAATCCATAGGTTTTAAGATACTTACTAGTCAGGTACATTCTCAGGCGTTTAATATGGGGTGTTGAGTCCATTTCGTTGAGCAAGGTGTAGCTCTTGTTTATTCCATATTTGGCTTAAAGAACTTTATCTGTGCTCATTTCAATCTCTGGTTTTATGCAGCACCCCAACTCACCTTTCGCCTTAAGCAAGCATAAGCTGGTTTTCTAAATTTGAGACCATGTTCTGTTTTGTAATCCAGTTCCTGTGTAGCCAAGTTTACATTCCGTGTATTAGTGATATCTTATGATGTTTCTTTTTCTGTGTGACTTATTTCAGTTAGAATCATCATACCTGAATCCACTCATTATGCTGCTATGGGCCTGATGACATAGATTTCATTGCTGAGTGATATTGCATTGTACGTAAGTAAAACAACTTCGTTATTCATTTTTCGCTTTATGCGATATTGAACTTGTACCGTAAACGAGGTTCTTGTAAACAGAGCCATCCCAAACTTTGGGGTGGCTGTGTCTTTTTGATTTTAATTTCCCTAAGCTATAGGACCATAAGTGGAAGTGCCCTAGGCTCTGTTGCTTTGTTTTTTAGATGCTTCAGGAAACACCATACACTTCTCCTGAGTGGCTGTTGGCAATTTACATCCCGCCCATCAGCATAACAAGGCTCCCAGTTCTCCATGGCCTGTCCTGCCTTTCTGGATTTTACACTTTTTTCAGATGGCCCTTTTGACCGGGGGGAATTGAGACTTCATTGTAGTGCAGATTTCCTTTGCAAGCTTGCTTGGTTGGCCAAAAAGGGCGTATGCGTTTTTTCCTGAATATATTCAGGAAAAAACGCATACGCCCTTTTTGGCCAAGTGCATCATTGTCGACGTTCTGCCTCTTTTCCTATGCTTTAAATGCAATTCCAGTCTACCTCCTGAAATCTGTTTCCTGCAATTCTGCCCGGCTTTCAAGTCCTCTTGGCAGCCTTACTTTAGTATATTTTCGGATGATAGCTGTCATTTATAACTCTGCAGGTTTGTGAATTACAGTGCCCCTGAGCTCCTTTCTTCAACTCGCTTTCTTGTGAGCTGGCCGCAACACCGCAGGATTGCTTCAGGCCCTAATCTGGTTCCGGCACGGCACGCTGAGCCTTTGGTTAATTCCTCTTCCTGGTGGGAAATGAGAGTTAAATTTGCCCGTCCAGACATCTCCAGCTAGTCTCTCATTGGTTCTCCCTATTCCTCTTCATCTTCCGCAGAAATTGCAAACTGGGCCAAACAGGAGGTTAAAGGCACTGACTCTCCAAGTCGGGAGAGTGTTAGTAAAGCATCTGGAATGTTGCACCCGAGTACCAGGGGACGAAAACTGAGACATATTTGAACAAGTCTCCCGATCACATGGTTGATCATACTCTGGGTTCCACATGCATGTTTTAGCTGAAGGAAGAATCCCTTAAACCTGGAGAGTTGAGACCCGTGGAATGGGTACCATGCAATATGACTTCAAAGGGTCTTCATTTGCTCACCGAACCTCTCCAATCCTATCACTGCTGCGTTTATGCCCCTGTACACACGCTTGATTCTCTTTCGGAGACATAGCAATCCATAGGTTTTAAGATACTTACTAGTCAGGTACATTCTCAGGCGTTTAATATGGGGTGTTGAGTCCATTTCGTTGGGCAAGGAGTAGCTCTTGTCTATTCCATATTTGGCTTAAGGAACTTTATCTGTGCTCATTTCAATCTCTGGTTTTATGCAGCACCCCAACTCTCCTTTCCCCTTAAGCCCGCATAAGTTGGTTTTCTAAACTTGAGACCCTCTTCTGTTTTGTAATCCAGTTCCTGGGTAGCCAAGTTTACATTCCGTGTATTAGTGATGTCTTATGATATTTCTATTTCTGTGTGACTTATTTCAGTTAGAATCATCATACCTGAATCCACTCATTATGCTTCTACGGGCCTGATGACATAGATTTCATTGCTGAGTGATATGGCATTGTACGTAAGTACCACAACTTCTTTATCCAGTTTTCACTTTCTGCGATATTGAACTTGTACCGTAAACGAGGTTCTTGTAAACAGAGCCGTCCCAAACTTTGGGGTGGCTGTGTCTTTTTGATTTTAATTTCCCTAAGCTGTAGGACCATAAGTGGAAGTGCCCTAGGCTCTGTTGCTTTGTTTCTTAGATGTTTCAGGAAACACCATACACTACTCCCGAGTGGCTGTTGGCAATTTACATCCCGCCCATCAGCATAACAAGGCTCCCAGTTCTCCATGGCCTGTCCTGCCTTTCTGGATTTTACACTTTTTTCAGTGGTCCTTTTGACCGGGGGGAAGTGAGACTTCATTGTAGTGCAGATTTCCTTTGCAAGCTTGCTTGGTTGGCCAAAAAGTGCGTATGCGTTTTTTCCTGAATATATTCAGGAAAAAACGCATACGCCCTTTTTGGCCAAGTGCATCATTGTCGACGTTCTGCCTCTTTTCCTATGCTTTAAGTGCAATTCCAGTCTACCTCCTGAAATCGGTTTCCTGCAATTTTGCCCCACTTTCAAGTCCTCTTGGCAGCCTTACTTCAGTATATTTTTGGACGATAGCTGTCATTTATAACTCTGCAGGTTTGTGAATTACAGTGCCCCTGAGCTCCTTTCTTCAACTCGCTTTCTTGTGAGCTGGCCGCAACACCGCAGGATTGCTTCAGGCCCTAATCTGGTTCCGGCATGGCACGCTGAGCCTTTGGTTAATTCCTCTTCCTGGTGGGAAATGAGAGTTAAATTTGCCCGTCCAGACACCTCCAGCTAGTCTCTCATTGGTTCTCCCTATTCCTGTTCATCTGCCGCGGAATTTGCAAACTGGGCCAAACAGGAGTTTAAAGGCAATGACTCTCCAAGTCGGGAGAGTGTTAGTAAAGCATCTGGAATGTTGCACCCGAGTACCAGGGGAGGAAAACTGAGACATATTAGAACACGTCTCCCGATCACACGGTTGATCATACTCTGGGTTCCACATGCATGTTTTAGCTGAAGGAAGAATCCCTTAAACCTGGAGAGTTGAGACCCGTGGAATGGGTACCATACAATATGACATCAAAGGGTCTTCGTTTGCTCACCGAACCTCTCCAATCCTATCACTGCTCCGTTTATGCCCCTCTACACATGCTTGATTCTCTTTCGGAGACATAGCAATCCATAGATTTTAAGATATTACTAGTCAGGTACATTCTTAGGCGTTTAATATGGGGTTTTGAGTCCATTTCGTTGAGCAAGGAGTAGCTCTTGTCTATTACATATTTGGCTTAAGGAACTTTATTTGTGCTCATTTCAATCTCTGGTTTTATGCAGCACCACAACTCACCTTTCCCCTTAAGCAAGCATAAGTTGATTTTCTAAATTTGGGACAATGTTGTGTTTTGAAATTCAGTTCCTGTGTAGCCAAGTTTACATTCCGTGTATTAGTGATATCTTATGATGTTTCTTTTTCTGTGTGACTTATTTCAGTTAGAATCATCATACCTGAATCGACTCATTATGCTGCTACGGGCCTGATGACATAGATTTCATTGCTGAGTGATATTGCATTGTACGTAAGTACCACAACTTCTTTATCCATTTTTCACTTTCTGCGATATTGATTATGTACCGTAAATGAGGTTCTTGTAAACAGAGCCATCCCAAACTTTGGGGTGGCTGTGTCTTTTTGATTTTAATTTCCCTAAGCTGTAGGACCATAAGTGGAAGTGCCCTAGGCTCTGTTGCTTTGTTTTTTAGATGTTTCAGGAAATACCATACACTTCTCCCGAGTGGCTGTTGGCAATTTACATCCCGCCCATCAGCATAACAAGGCTCCCAGTTCTCCATGGCCTGTCTTGCCTTTCTGGATTTTACACTTTTTTCAGATGGCCTTTTTGACCTGGGGGAAGTGAGACTTCATTGTAGTGCAGATTTCCTTTGCAAGCTTGCTTGGTTGGCCAAAAAGGGCGTATGCGTTTTTTCCTGAATATATTCAGGAAAAAACGCATACGCCCTTTTTGGCCAAGTGCATCATTGTCGACGTTCTGCCTCTTTTCCTATGCTTTAAATGCAATTCCAGTCTACCTCCTGAAATCGGTTTCCTGCAATTCTGCCCGGCTTTCAAGTCCTCTTGGCAGCATTACTTCAGTATATTTTTGGACGATAGCTGTCATTTATAACTCTGCAGGTTTGTGAATTACAGTGCCCCTGAGCTCCTTTCTTCAACTCTCTTTCTTGTGAGCTGGCCGCAACACCGCAGGATTGCTTCAGGCCATAATCTGGTTCCGGCATGGCACGCTGAGCCTTTGGTTAATTCCTCTTCCTGGTGGAAAATGAGAGTTAAATTTGCCCGTCCAGACACCTCCGGCTAGTCTCTCATTGGTTCTCCCTATACCTGTTCATCCTCCACAGAAATTTCAAACTGGGCCAAACAGGAGTTTAAAGGCACTGACTCTCCATGTCGGGAGAGTGTTAGTTAAACTTCTGGAATGTTGCACCCGAGTACCAGGGGACGAGAACTGAGACATATTGGAACACATCTCCCGATCACACGGTTGATCATACTCTGGGTTCCACATGCATGTTTTAGCTGAAGAAAGAATCCCTTAAACCTGGAGAGTTGAGACCCGTGGAATGGGTACCATGCAATATGACTTCAAAGGGTCTTCATTTGCTCACCGAACCTCTCCAATCCTATCACTGCTGTGTTTATGCCCCTGTACACACGCTTGATTCTCTTTTGGAGACATAGCAATCCATAGGTTTTAAGATACTTACTACTCAGGTACATTCTTAGGCGTTTAATATGGGGTGTTGAGTCGATTTTGTTGAGCAAGGAGTAGCTCTTGTCTATTACATATTTGGCTTAAGGAACTTTATCTGTGCTCATTTCAATCTCCCGTTTTATGCAGCACCCCAACTCACCTTTCCCCTTAAGCAAGCATATGTTGGTTTCCTACATTTGAGACACTGTTCTTCTTTGTAATCCAGTTCCTGTGTAGCCAAGTTTACATTCCGTGTATTAGTGATATCTTATGATGTTTCCTTTTCTGTGTGACTTGTTTCAGTTAGGATCATCATAGCTGAATCCACTCATTATGCTGCTATGGGCCTGATGACATAGATTTCATTGCTGAGTGATATTGCATTGTACGTAAGTACCACAACTTCTTTATCCATTTTTCACTTTCTGCGATATTGAACTTGTACCGTAAACGAGTTTCTTGTAAACAGAGCCGTCCCAAACTTTGGGGTGGCTGTGTCTTTTTTATTTTAATTTCCGTAAGCTGTAGGACCATAAGTGGAAGTGCCCTAGGCTCTGTTGCTTTGTTTATAGATGTTTCAGGAAACACCATACACTTCTCCCCAGTGGCTGTTGGCAATTTACATCCCGCCCATCAGCATAACAAGGCTCCCAGTTCTCCATGGCCTGTCCTGCCTTTCTGGATTTTACACTTTTTGCAGATCGCCCTTTTGACCAGGGGGAAGTGAGACTTCATTGTAGTGCAGATTTCCTTTGCAAGCTTGCTTGATGGCCTAAAAGTGCATATGCGTTTTTTCCTGAATATATTCAGGAAAAAACGCATATGCCCTTTTTGGCCAAGTGCCTCATTGTCGACGTTCTGCCTCTTTTCCTATGCTTTAAATGCAATTCCAGTCTACCTCCTGAAATTGGTTTCCTGCATTTCTGCCCCGCATTCAAGGACTCTTGGCAGCCTTACTTCGTATATTTTTGGACGATAGCTGTCATTTATAACTGTGCAGGGTTGTGAATTACAGTGCCCCTGAGCTCCTTTCTTCAACTCGCTTTCTTGTGAGCTGGCCGCAAAACCGCAGGATTGCTTCAGGCCCTAATCTGGTTCCGGCACGGCATGCTGAGCCTTTGGTTAATTCCTCTTCCTGGTGGGAAATGAGAGTTAAATTTGCCCGTCCAGACACCTCCGGCTAGTCTCTCATTGGTTCTCCCTATACCTGTTCATCCTCCATAGAAATTTCAAACTGGGCCAAACAGGAGGTTAAAGGCACTGACTCTCCATGTCGGGAGAGTGTTAGTTAAACTTCTGGAATGTTGCACCCGAGTACCAGGGGACGAGAACTGAGACATATTGGAACACATCTCCCGATCACACGGTTGATCATACTCTGGGTTCCACATGCATGTTTTAGCTGAAGGAAGAATCCCATAAACCTGGAGAGTTTAAACCCGTGGAATGGGTTCCATGCAATATGACTTCAAAGGGTCTTCATTTGCTCACCGAACCTCTCCAATCCTATCACTGCTGCGTTTATGCCCCTGTACACACGCTTGATTCTCTTTCGGAGACATAGCAATCCATAGGTTTTAAGATACTTACTAATCAGGTACATTCTTAGGCGTTTAATATGGGGTGTTGAGCCCATTTCGTTGAGCAAGGAGTAGCTCTTGTCTATTAATATTTGGCTTAAGGAACTTTATCTGTGCTCATTTCAATCTCTGGTTTTATGCAGCACCCCAACTCACCTTTCCCATTAAGCAAGCATAAGTTGGTTTTCTACATTTGAGACCCTGTTCTGTTTTGTAATCCAGTTCCTGTGTAGCCAAGTTTACATTCCGTGTATTAGTGATATCTTATGATGTTTCTTTTTCTGTGTGACTTATTTCAGTTAGAATCATCATACCTGAATCCACTCATTATGCTGCTATGGCCCTGATGCCTTAGATTTCATTGCTGAGTGATATTGAATTGTACGTAAGTAGCACAATTTCTTTATCCATTTTTCACTCTCTGCGATATTGAACTTCTACCGTAAACGAGGTTCTTGTAAACAGAACCATCCCAAACTTTGGGGTGGCTGAGTCTTTTTGATTATAATTTCTCTAAGCTATAGGACCATAAGTAGAAGTGCCCTAGGCTCTGTTGCTTTGTTTTTTAGATGTTTCAGGAAACACCATACACTTCTCCCCAGTGGCTGTTGGCAATTTACATCCCACCCATTAGCATAACAAGTCTCACAGTTGTCCATGGCCTGTCCTGCCTTTCTGGATTTTACACTTTTTTCAGATGGCCCTTTTGTCCGGGGGGAAGTGAGACTTCATTTTAGTGCAGATGTCCTTTGTAAGCTTGCTTGGTTGACCAAAAAGGGCGTATGCGTTTTTTCCTGAATATATTCAGGAAAAAACGCATACGCCCTTTTTGGCCAAGTGCATCATTGTGGAAGTTCTGCCTCTTTTCCTATGCTTTAAATGCAATTCCAGTCTACCTCCTGAAATCGGTTTCCTGCAATTCTGCCCCGCTTTCAAGTCCTCTTGGCAGCCTTACTTCAGTATATTTTTGGACGATAGCTGTCATTTATAACTCTGCAGGATTGTGAATTACAGTGCCCATGAGCTCATTTCTTCAACTCGCTTTCTTGTGAGCTGGCCGCAACACCGCAGGATTGCTTCAGGCCCTAATCTGGTTCCGGCACCGCACGCTGAGCCTTTGCTTAATTCCTCTTCCTGGTGGGAAATGAGAGTTAAAATTGCCCGTCCAGACACCTCCAGCTAGTCTCTCATTGGTCCTCCTTATCCCTGTTCATCTTCCGCAGAAATTGCAAACTGGGCCAAACAGGAGGTTAAAGGCACTGACTCTCCAAGTCGGGAGAGTGTTAGTAAAGCATCTGGAATGTTGCACCCGAGTACCAGGGGACGAAAACTGAGACATATTTGAACACGTCTCCCGATCACACGGTTGATCATACTCTGTGTTCCACATGCATTTTTTAGCTGAAGGAAGAATCCCTTAAACTTGGAGAGTTGAGACCCGTGGAATGGGTACCATGCAATATGACTTCAAAGGGTCTTCATTTGCTCACCGAACCTCTCCAATCCTATCACTGCTGCGTTTATGCCCCTGTACTCATGCTTGATTCTCTTTCAGAGACATACCAATCCATAAGTTTTAAGATACTTACTAGTCAGGTACATTATTAGGCGTTTAATATGGGGTTTTGAGTCCATTTCGTTGAGCAAGGAGTAGCCCTTGTCTATTACATATTTGGCTTAAGGAACTTTATCTGTGCTCATTTCAATCTCTGGTTTTATGCAGCACCCCAACTCACCTTTCCCCTTAAGCAAGCATAAGTTGGTTTTCTAAATTTGAGACCCTGTTCTGTTTTGTAATTCAGTGCCTGTGTAGCCAAGTTTACATTCCGTGTATTAGTGATATCTTATGACGTTTCTTTTTCTGTGTGACTTATTTCAGTTAGAATCGTCATACCTGAATCCACTCTATGCTTTACAGGCCTGATGACATAGATTTCATTGCTGATTGATATTGCATTGTACGTAAGTACCACAACTTCTTTATCCATTTTTCGCTTTCTGCGATATTGAACTTGTACCGTGACTGAGGTTCTTGTAAACAGAGCTGTCCCAAATTTTGGGGTGGCTGTGTCTTTTTTATTTTAATTTCCCTAAGCTATAGGACCATAAGTGGAAGTGCCTTAGGCTGTGTTCCTCAGTTTTTTAGATGTTTCAGGAAACACCATACACTTCTCCGGAGTGGCTGTTGGCAATTTACATCCTGCCCATCAGCATAACAAGGCTCCCAGTTCTCCATGGCCTGTCCTGCCTTTCTGGATTTTACACTTTTTTCAGATGGCCCTTTTGACCGGGGGGAAGTGAGACTTCATTGTAGTGCAGATTTCCTTTGCAAGCTTGCTTGGTTGGCCAAAAAGGGCGTATGCGTTTTGTCTTGAATATATTCAGGAAAAAACGCATACGCCCTTTTTGGCCAGTGCATCATTGTGGATGTTCTGCCTCTTTTCCTATGCTTTAAATGCAATTCCAGTCTACCTCCTGAAATCGGTTTCCTGCAATTCGGCCCCGCTTTCAAGTCCTCTTGGCAGCCTTACTTCAGTATATTTTTGGACAATAACTGTCATTTATAACTCTGCAGGTTTGTGAATTACAGTGCCCCTGAGCTCCTTTCTTCAACTCGCTTTCTTGTGAGCTGGCCGCAACACCGCAGGATTGCTTCAGGCCCTAATCTGGTTCCGGCACGACACACTGAGCCTTTGGTTAATTCCTCTTCCTGGTGGGAAATGAGAGTTAAATTCGCCCGTCCAGACACCTCCAGCTAGTCTCTCATTGGTTCTCCCTATTCCTGTTCATCTTCCGCAGAAATTGCAAACTGGGCCAAACAGGAGGTTAAAGGCACTGACTCTCCAAGTCGGGAGAGTGTTAATAAAGCATTTGAAATGTTGCACCCGAGTACCAGGGTACGAGAACTGAGACATATTTGAACACGTCTCGCGATGACATGGTTGATCATACTCTGGGTTCCACATGCATGTTTTAGCTGAAGGAAGAATCCCTTAAACCTGGAGAGTTGAGACCCGTGGAATGGGTACCATGCAATATGACTTCAAAGGGTCTTCATTTGCTCACCGAACCTCTCCAATCCTCTCACTGCTGCTTTTATGCCCCTGTACTCACGCTTGATTCTCTTTCAGAGACATAGCAATCCATAGGTTTTAAGATACTTACTAGTCAGGTACATTATTAGGCGTTTAATATGTGGTGTTGAGTCCATTTCGTTGAGCAAGGAGTAGCTCTTGTCTATTACATATTTGGCTTAAGGAACTTTATCTGTGCTCATTTCAATCTCTGGTTTTATGCAGCACCCCAACTCACCTTTCCCCTTAAGCAAGCATAAGTTGGTTTTCTAAATTGGAGACCCTGTTCTGTTTTGTAATCCAGTTCCTGTGTAGCCAAGTTTACATTCCGTGTATTAGTGATATCTTATGATGTTTCTTTTTCTGTGTGACTTATTTCAGTTAGAATCATCATACCTGAATCCACTCATTATGCTGCTACGGGCCTGATGACATAGATTTCATTGCTGAGTGATATTGCATTGTACGTAAGTACCACAACTTCTTAATCCATTTTTCACTTTCTGCGATATTGAACTTGTACCGTAAACGAGGTTCTTGTAAACAGAGCCATCCCAAACTTTGGGGTGGCTGTGTCTTTTTTATTTTAATTTCCCTAAGCTATAGGACCATAAGTGGAATTGCCCTAGGCTCTGTTGCTTTGTTTTTTAGATGTTTCAGGAAACACCATACACTTCTCCCGAGTGGCTGCTGGCAATTTACATCCCTCGCATCAGCATAACAAGGCTCCCAGTTCTCCAACGCCTGTCCTGCCTTTCTGGATTTTACACTTTTTTCAGATGGCCCTTTTGACCGCTGGGAAGTGAGACTTCATTTTAGTGCAGATTTCCTTTGTAAGCTTGCTTGGTTGACCAAAAAGGGCGTATGCGTTTTTTCCTGAATATATTCAGGAAAAAACGCATACGCCCTTTTTGGCCAAGTGCATCATTGTGGAAGTTCTGCCTCTTTTCCTATGCTTTAAATGCAATTCCAGTCTACCTCTAGAAATCGGTTTCCTGCAATTCTGCCCCGCTTTCAAGTCCTCTTGGCAGCCTTACTTCAGTATATTTTTGGACGATAGCTGTCATTTATAACTCTGCAGGATTGTGAATTACAGTGCCCATGAGCTCCTTTCTTCAATTCGCTTTCTTGTGAGCTGGCCGCAACACCGCAGGATTGCTTCAGGCCCTAATCTGGTTCCGGCACCGCACGCTGATCCTTTGCTTAATTCCTCTTCCTGGTGGGAAATGAGAGTTAAAATTACCCGTCCAGACACCTCCAGCTAGTCTCTCATTGGTCTTCCTTATCCCTGTTCATCTTCCGCAGAAATTGCAAACTGTGTCAAACAGGAGGTTAAAGGCACTGACTCTCCAAGTCGGGAGAGTGTTAGTAAAGCATCTGGAATGTTGCACCCGAGTACCAGGGGACGAGAATGGAGACATATTGGACCACGACTCCCGATCACACGGTTGATCATACTCTGGGTTCCACATGCATGATTTAGCTGAAGGAAGAATCCCTTAAACCTGGAGAGTTGAGACCCGTGGAATGGGTACCATGCAATATGACTTCAAAGCGTCTTCATTTGCTCACCGAACCTCTCCAATCCTATCACTGCTGCGTTTATGCCCCTGTACACACGCTTGATTCTCTTTCAGAGACATAGCGATCCATAGGTTTTAAGATACTTACTAGTCAGGTTCATTCTTAGGCGTTTAATATGGGGTGTTGAGTCCATTTCGTTGAGCAAGGAGTAGCTCTTGTCTATTCCATATTTGGCTTAAGGAACTTTATCTGTGCTCATTTCAATCTCTGGTTTTATGCAGCACCCCAACTCACCTTTCGCCTTAAGCAAGCATAAGTTGGTTTTCTAAATTTGACACCCTGTTCTGTTTTGTAATCCAGTTCCTGTGTAGCCAAGTTTACATTCCGTGTATTAGTGATATCTTATGATGTTTCTTTTTCTGTGTGACTTATTTCAGTTAGAATCATCATACCTGAATCCACTCATTATGCTGCTATGGGCCTGATGACAAAGATTTCTTTGCTGAGTGATATTGCATTGTACGTAAGTACCACAACTTCTTTATCCATTTTTCGCTTTCTGTGAAATTGAACTTGTACCGTAAACGAGGTTCTTGTAAACAGAGCCGTCCCAAACTTTGGGGTGGCTGTGTCTTTTTTATTTTAATTTCCCTAAGCTATAGGACCATAAGTGGAAGTGCCCTAGGCTCTGTTGCTTTGTTTTAGACCTTCCAGGAAACACCATACACTTCTCCTGAGTGGCTGTTGGCAATTTACATCCCGCCCATCAGCATAACAAGGCTCCCAGTTCTCCATGGCCTGTCCTGCCTTTCTGGATTTTACACTTTTTTCAGATGGCCCATTTGACTGGGGGGAAGTGAGACTTCATTGTAGTGCAGATTTCCTTTGCAAGCTTGCTTGGTTGGCCTAAAAGGGCGTATGCTTTTTTTCCTGAATATATTCAGGAAAAAAAGCATACGCCCATTTTGGCAAGTGCATCATTGTCGACGTTCTGCCTCTTTTCCTATGCTTTAAATGCAAATCAAGTCTACCACCTGAAATCGGTTTCCTGCAATTCTGCCCCGGTTTCAAGCCCTCTTGGCAGCCTTACTTCAGTAGATTTTTGTACGATAGCTGTCATTTATAACTCTGCAGGTTTGTGAATTACAGTGCCCCTGAGCTCCTCTCTTCAACTCGCTTTCTTGTGAGCTGGCCTCAACACCGCAGGATTGCTTCAGGCCCTAATCTGGTTCTGGCACGGCACGCTGAGCCTTTGGTTAATTCCTCTTCCTGGTGGGAAATGAGAGTTAAATTTGCCCGTCCAGACACCTCCAGCTAGTCTCTCATTGGTTCTCCCTATTCCTGTTCATCTTCCGCAGAAATTGCAAACTGGGCCAAACAGGAAGTTAAAGGCACTGTCTCTCCAAGTCGGGAGAATATTAGTAAAGCATCTGCAATTTTGCACCCGAGTACCAGGGGATGAGAACTGAGACATATTAGAACACATCTCCCGATCACACGGTTGATCACACTCTGTGTTCCACATGCATTTTTTAGCTGAAGGAAGAATCCCTTAAACTTGGAGAGTTGAGACCCGTGGAATGGGTACCATGCAATATGACTTCAAAGGGTCTTCATTTGCTCACCGAACCTCTCCAATCCTATCACTGCTGCGTTTATGTCCCTGTACTCACGCTTGATTCTCTTTCAGAGACATAGCAATCCATAAGTTTTAAGATACTTACTAGTCAGGTACATTATTAGGCGTTTAATAAGGGGTTTTGAGTCCATTTCGTTGAGCAAGGAGTAGCCCTTGTCTATTACATATTTGGCTTAAGGAACTTTATCTGTGCTCATTTCAATCTCTGGTTTTATGCAGCACCCCAACTCACCTTTCCCCTTAAGCAAGCATAAGTTGGTTTTCTAAATTTGAGACCCTGTTCTGTTTTGTAATCCAGTTCCTGTGTAGCCAAGTTTACACTCCGTGTATTAGTGTTATCTTATGATGTTTCTTTTTCTGTGTGACTTATTTCAGTTAGAATCATCATACCTGAATCCACTCTATGCTTTACAGGCCTGATGACATAGATTTCATTGCTGATTGATATTGCATTGTACGTAAGTACCACAACTTCTTTATCCAGTTTTCACTTTCTGCGATATTGAACTTGTACCATAAATGGGGTTCTTGTAAACAGAGCCGTCCCAAACTTTGGGGTGGCTGTGTCTTATTGATTTCAATTTCCCTAAGCTATAGGACCATAAGTGGAACTGCCCTAGGCTCTGTTGCTTTGTTTTTTCGATGTTTCAGGAAACACCATACACTTCTCCTGAGTGGCTGTTGGCAATTTACATCCCGCCAATCAACATAACAAGGCTCCCAGTTCTCCATGGCCTGTCCTGCCTTTCTGGATTTTACACTTTTTTCAGATGGCCCTTTTGACCGGGGGGAAGTGAGACTTCATTGTAGTACAGATTTCCTTTGCAAGCTTGCTTGGTTGGCCAAAAAGGGCGTATGCGTTTTTTCCTGAATATATTCAGGAAAAAACGCATACACCCTTTTTGGCCTAGTGCATCATTCTCGACGTTCTGCCTCTTTTCCTATGCTTTAAATGCAATTCCAGTCTACCTCCTGAAATCGGTTTCCTGCAATTCTGCACGGCTTTCAAGTCCTCTTGGCAGCATTACTTCAGTATATTTTTGGACGATAGCTGTCATTTATAACTCTGCAGGTTTGTGAATTACAGTGCCCCTGAAATCCTTTCTTCAAATTGCTTTCTTGTGAGCTGGCAGCAACACCGCAGGATTGCTTCAGGCGCTAATCTGATTCCGACATGGCACGCTGAGCCTTTGGTTAATTCCTCTTCGTGGTGGGAAATGAGAGTTAAATTTGCCCGTCCAGACACCTCCAGCTAGTCTCTCATTGGTTCTCCCTATTCCTGTTAAGCTTCCGCGGAATTTGCAACCTGGGCCAAACAGGAGGTTAAAAGCACTGACTCTCCAATACAGGAGAGTGTTAGTAAAGCGTATGGAATGTTGCACCCGAGTACCAGGGGATGAGAACTGAGACATATTGGAACACGTCTCCCGATCACACGTTTGATCATACTCTGGGTTCCACATGCATGTTTTAGCTGAAGGAAGAATCCCTTAAACCTGGAGAGTTGAGACCCGTGGAATGGGTACCATGCAATATGACTTCAAAGGGTCTTCATTTGCTCACCGAACCTCTCCAATCCTATCACTGTTGCGTTTATGCCCCTATACTCACGCTTGATTCTCTTTCAGAGACATAGCAATCTTTAGGTTTTAAGATACTTACAAGTCAGGTACATTATAAGGTGTTTAACATGGGGTTTTGAGTCCATTTCGTTGAGGAAGGAGTAGCTCTAGTCTATTACATATTTGGCTTAAGGAACTTTATCTGTGCTCATTTCAATCTCTGGTTTTATGCAGCACCCCAACTCACCTTTCCCCTTAAGCAAGCATAAGTTGGTTTTCTAAATTGGAGACCCTGTTCTGTTTTGTAATTCACTTTCTGTGTAGCCAAGTTTACATTCCGTGTATTAGTGATATCTTATGATGTTTCTTTTTCTGTGTGACTTATTTCAGTTAGATTCATCATACCTGAACCCACTCATTTTCTGCTACGGGCCTGATGACATAGATTTCATTGCTGAGTGATATTGCATTGTACGTAAGTACCACAACTTCTTTATCCATTTTTCACTTTCTGCGATATTGAACTTGTACCGTAAACGAGGTTCTTGTAAACAGAGCCATCCCAAACTTTGGGGTGGCTGTGTCTTTTTGATTTTAATTTCCCTAAGCTATAGGACCATAAGTGGAAGTGCCCTAGGCTCTGTTGCTTTGTTTTTTAGATGTTTCAGGAAACACCATACACTTCTCCCCAGTGGCTGTTTGGAGTTTACATCCCGCCCATCAGCATAACAAGGCTCCCAGTTCTCCATGGCCTGTCCTGCCTTTCTGGATTTTACACTTTTTTCAGATGGCCCCTTTGACCGCGGGGAAGTGAGACTTCATTGTAGTGCAGATGTCCTTTGCAAGCTTGCTTGGTTGGCCAAAAAGGGCGTATGCTTTTTTTCCTGAATATATGCAGGAAAAAACGCATACGCCCTTTTTGGCCTAGTGCATCATTGTGGACGTTCTGCCTCTTTTCCTATGCTTTAAATGCAATTCCTGTCCACCTCCTGAAATCGGTTTCCTGCAATTCTGCCCCGCTTTCAAGTCCTCTTGGCAGCCTTACTTCAGTATATTTTTGGACGATAGCTGTCATTTATAACTCTGCAGGTTTGTGAATTACAGTGCCCCTGAGCTCCTTTCTTCAACTCGCTTTCTTGTGAGCTGACCGCAACACCGCAGGATTGCTTCAGGCCCTAATCTGGTTCCGGCACGGCACGCTGAGCCTTTGGTTAATTCCTCTTCCTGGTGGGAAATGAGAGTTAAATTTGCCCGTCCAGACACCTCCAGCTAGTCTCTCATTGGTTCTCCCTATTCCTGTTCATCTTCCGCAGAAATTGCAAACTGGGCCAAACAGGAGGTTAAAGGCACTGACTCTCCAAGTCGGGAGAGTGTTAGTAAAGCGTCTGGAATGTTGCACCCGAGTACCAGGGGACGAAAACTGAGACATATTTGAACACGTCTCCCGATCACATGGTTGATCATACTCAGGGTTCCACATGCATGATTTAGCTGAAGGAAGAATCCCTTAAACCTGGAGCATTGAGACCCGTGGAATGGGTACCATGCAATATGACTTCAAAGGGTCTTCATTTGCTCACCGAACCTCTCCAATCCTATCACTGCTGCGTTTATGCCCCTGTACAAACGCTTGATTCTCTTTCGGAGACATAGCAATCCATAGGTTTTAAGATACTTACTAGTCAGGTACATTCTTAGGCGTTTAATATGGGGTGTTGAGTCCATTTCGTTGAGCAATGAGTAGCTCTTGTCTATTCCACATTTGGCTTAAGGAACTTTATCTGTGCTCATTTCATCTCTAGTTTTATGCAGCACCCCAACTCACCATTCCCCTTAAGCAAGCATAAGTTGGTTTTCTAAATTTGAGACACTGTTCTGTTTTGTAATCCAGTTCCTGTGTAGCCAAGTTTACATTCCGTGTATTAGTGATATCTTCTGATGTTTCTTTTCCTGTGTGACTTATTTCAGTTAGAATCATCATACCTGAATCCACTCATTATGCTGCTACGGGCCTGATGACATAGATTTCATTGCTGAGTGATATTGCATTGTACGTAAGTACCACAACTGCTTTATCCATTTTTCACTTTCTGCGATATTGAACTAGTCCCATAAACGAGTTTCTTGTAAACAGAGCCGTCCCAAACTTAGGGGTGGCTGTGTCTTTTTGATTTTAATTTCCCTAAGCTATAGGGCCATAAGTGGATGTGCTCTAGGCTCTGTTGCTTTGTTTTTTATATGTTTCAGGAAACACCATACACTTCTCCTGAGTGGCTGTTGGCAATTTACATCCCGCTCATCAGCATAACAAGGCTTCCAGTTCTCCATGGCCTGTCCTGCCTTTCTGGATTTTATACTTTTTTCAGATGGCCCTTTTGACCGGGGGGAAGTGAGACTTCATTGTAGTGCAGATTTCCTTTGCAAGCTTGCTTGGTTGGCCAAAAAGTGCGTATGCATTTTTTCCTGAATATATTCAGGAAAAAATGCATACACACTTTTTGGCCAAGTGCATCATTATTGACGTTCTGCCTCTTTTCCTATGCTTTAAATGCAATTCCAGTCTACCTCCTGAAATCGGTTTCCTGCAATTCTGCCCCGCTTTCAAGTCCTCGTGGCAGCCTTACTTCAGTATATTTTTGGACGATAGCTGTCATTTATAACTCTGCAGGTTTGTGAATTACAGTGCCCCTGAGCTCCTTTCTTCAACTCGCTTTCTTGTGAGCTGGCCGCAACACCGCAGGATTGCTTCAGGCCCTAATCTGGTTCCGGCACGACACGCTAAGCCTTTAGTTAATTCCTCTTCCTTGTGGGAAATGAGAGTTAAATTGGCCCGTACAGACACCTCCAGCTAGCCTCTCATTGCTTCTCCCTATTCCTGTTCATCTTCCGCAGAAATTGCAAACTGGGCCAAACAGGAGGTTAAAGGCACTGACTCTCCAAGTCGGGAGAGTGTTAGTAAAGCGTCTGGAATGTTGCACCCGAGTTCCAGGGGACGAGAACGGAGACATATTTGAACACGTCTCCCGATCACACGGTTGATCATACTCTGGGTTCCACATGCATGATTTTGCTGAAGGAAGAATCCCTTAAACCTGGAGAGTTGAGACCCGTGGAATTGGTACCATGCAATATGACTTCAAAGGGTCTTCATTTGCTTACCGAACCTCTCCAATCCTATAACTGTTGCGTTTATGCCCCTGTGTACACGCTTGATTCTCCTTTGGAGACATAGCAATCCATACGTTTTAAGATACTTACTAGTCAGCTACATTCTTTGGCGTTTAATATGGGGTGTTGAGTCCATTTCATTGAGCAAGGAGTAGCTCTTGTCTATTACATATTTGGCTTAAGGAACTTTATCTGTGCTCATTTCAATCTCTGGTTTTATGCAGCACCCCAACTCACCTTTCCCCTTAAGCAAGCATAAGTTGGTTTTCTAAATTTGAGACCCTGTTCTGTTTTGTAATCCAGTTCCTGTGTAGCCAAGTTTACATTCCGTGTATTAGTGATATCTTATGATGTTTCTTTTTCTGTGTGACTTATTTCAGTTAGAATCATCATACCTGAATCCACTCATTATGCTGCTACGTGCCTGATGACATAGATTTCATTGCTGAGTGATATTGCATTGTACGTAAGTACCACAACTTCTTTATCCATTTTCCGCTTTCTGCGATATTGAACTTGTACCATAAATGCGGTTCTTGTAAAGAGAGCCGTCCCAAACTTTGGGGTGGCTGTGTCTTTTTGATTTTAATTTCCCTAAGCTATAGGACCATAAGTGGAAATGCCCTAGGCTCTGTTGCTTTGTTTTTTAGATGTTTCAGGAAACACCATACACTTCTCCCCAGTGGCTGTTGGCAATTTACATCCCGCCCATCAGCATAACAAGGCTCCCAGTTCTCCATGGCCTGTTCTGCCTTTCTGGATTTTACACTTTTTTCAGATGGCCCTTTTGACCGCGGGGAAGTGAGACTTCATTGTAGTGCAGATTTCCTTTGCAAGCTTGTTTGGTTGGCCAAAAAGGGCGTATGCGTTATTTCCTGAATATATTCAGGAAAAAACGCATACGCCCTTTTTGGCCACATTTATCATTGTCCACGTTCTGCCTCTTTTCCTATGCTTTAAATGCAATTCCAGTCTACCTCCTGAAATCGGTTTTCTGCAATTCTGCCCCGCTTTCAAGTCCGCTTGGCAGCCTTACTTCAGTATATTTTTGGATGATAGCTGTCATTTATAATTCTGCAGGTTTGTGAATTACAGGGCCCCTGAGCTCCTTTCTTCAACTCGCTTTCTTGTGAGCTGGCCGCAACACCGCAGGATTGCTTCAGGCCCTAATCTTGTTCCGGCACGGCACGCTGAGCCTTTGGTTAATTCCTCTTCCTGGTGGGAAATGAGACTTAAATTTGCCCGTCCAGACACCACCAGCTAGTCTCTCATTGGTTCTCCCTATTCCTGTTCATCTTCCGCAGAAATTGCAAACTGGGCCATACAGGAGGTTAAAGGCCCTGACTCTCCAAGTCGGGAGAGTGTTAGTAAAGCATCTGGAATGTTGCACCCGAGTACCAGGGGACGAGAACTGAGACATATGGGAACATGTCTCCCGATCACACGGTTGATCACACTCTGGGTTCCACATGCATGTTTTAGCTGAAGGAAGAATCCCTTAAACCTGGAGAGTTGAGACCCGTGGAATGGGTACCATGCAATATGACTTCAAAGGGTCTTCATTTGATCACCGAACATCTCCAATCCTATCACTGCTGCGTTTATGCCCCTGTACACACGCTTGATTCTCTTTTAGTGATATAGCAATCCATGGGTTTTAAAATACTTACTAGTCACGTACATACTTAGGCGTTTAATATGGGGTGTTGAGTCCATTTCGTTGAGCAATGCGTAGCTCTTGTCTATTCCATATTTGGCTTAAGGAACTTTATCTGTGCTCATTTCAATCTCTGGTTTTATGCAGCACCCCAACTCACCTTTCCCCTTAAGCAAGCATAAGTTGGTTTTCTAAATTTGATTCCCTGTTCTGTTTTGTAATTCAGTTCCTGTGTAGCCAGGTTTACATTCCGTGTATTAGTGATATCTTCTGATGTTTCTTTTCCTGTGTGACTTATTTCAGTTAGAATCATCATACCTGAATCCACTCATTATGCTGCTACGGGCCTGATGACATAGATTTCATTGCTGAGTGATATTGCATTGTACGTAAGTACCACAACTGCTTTATCCAGTTTTCAGTTTCTGCGATATTGAACTAGTCCCATAAACGAGTTTCTTGTAAACAGAGCCGTCCCAAACTTAGGGGTGGCTGTGTCTTTTTGATTTTAATTTCCCTAAGCTATAGGGCCATAAGTGGAAGTGCCCTAGGCTCTGTTGCTTTGTTTTTTAGATGTTTCAGGAAACACCATACACTTCTCCCGAGTGGCTGTTGGCAATATACATCCCGCCCATCAGCATAACAAGGCTCCCAGTTCTCCATGGCCTGTCCTGCCTGTCTGGATTTTACACTTTTTTCAGATGGCCCTTTTGACCGGGGGCAAGTGAGACTTCATTGTAGTGCAGATTTCCTTTGCAAGCTTGCTTGGTTGGCCAAAAAGGGCGTATGCGTTTTTTCCTGAATATATTCAGGAAAAAACGCATACGCCCTTTGTGGCCAAGTTTATCATTGTCGACGTTTTGCCTGTTTTCCTATGCTTTAAATGCAATTCCAGTGTACCTCCTGAAATCAGTTTCCTGCAATTCTGCCCCGCTTTCAAGTCCTCTTGGCAGCCTTACTTCAGTATATTTTTGGACGATAGCTGTCATTTATAACTCTGCAGGTTTGTGAATTACACTGCCCCTGAGCTCCTTTCTTCAATTCGCTTTCTTGTGAGCTGGCCGCAACACCACAGGATTGCTTCAGGCCCTAATCTAGTTCCGGCACGGCACACTGAGCCTTTGGTTAATTCCTCTTCCTGGTGGGAAATGAGAGTTAAATTTGCCCGTCCAGACACCTCCAGCTAGTCTCTCATTTGTCCTCCCTATTCCTGTTCATCTTCCGCAGAAATTGGAAACTGGGCCAAACAGGAGGTTAAAGGCACTGACTCTCCAAGTCGGGAGAGTGTTAGTAAAGCGTCTGGAATGTTGCACCCGAGTACCAGGGGACGAGAACTGAGACATATTGGAACACGTCTCCCGATCACACAGTTGATCATACTCTGGGTTCCACATGCTTGTTTTAGCTGAAGGAAGAATCCCTTAAACCTGGAGAGTTGAGACCTGTGGAATGGGTACCATGCAATATGACTTCAAAGGGTCTTCATTTGCTCACCGAACCTCTCCAATCCTATCACTGCTGCGTTTATGCCCCTGTACTCACACTTGATTCTCTTTCAGACACATAGCAATCTTTAGGTTTTAAGATACTTACTAGTCAGGTACATTATCAGGTGTTTAACATGGGGTTTTGAGTCCATTTCGTTGAGCAATGCGTAGCTCTTGTCTATTCCATATTTGGCTTAAGGAACTTTATCTGTGCTCATTTCAATCTCTGGTTTTACGCAGCACCCCAACTCACCTTTCCCCTTAAGCAAGCATAAGTTTGTTTTCTAAATTTGAGACCCTGTTCTCTTTTGTAATCTAGTTCCTGTGTAGTCAAGTTTACATTCCGTGTATTAGTGATATCTTATGATATTTCTTTTTCTGTGTGACTTATTTCAGTTAGAATCATCATACCTGAATCCACTCATTATGCTGCTATGGGCCTGATGACATAGATGTCATTGCTGAGGGATATTGCATTGTACGTAAGTACCAAAACTTCTTTATCCATTTTTCACTTTCTGCAAAATTGAACTTGTACCGTAAATGAGGTTCTTGTAAACAGAGCCATCCCAAATTTTGGGGTGGCTGTGTCTTTTTGATTTAAATTTCCCTAAGCTATAGGACCATAAGTGGAAGTGCCCTAGGCTCTGTTGCTTTGTTTTTTAGATGTTTCAGGAAACACCATACACTTCTCCCTAGTGGCTGTTGGCAGTTTACATCCCGCCCATCAGCATAACAAAGCTCCCATTTCTCCATGGCCTGTCCTGCCTTTCTGGATTTTACACTTTATTCAGATGGCCCTTTTGACCAGGGGGAAGTGAGACTTCATTGTTGTGCAGATTTCCTATGCAAGCTTGCTTGGTTGGCCAAAAAGGGCGTATGCGTTTTTTCCTGAATATATTCAGGAATAAACGCATACGCCCTTTTTGGCCAAGTGCATCATTGTGGACGTTCTGCCTCTTTTCCTATGCTTTAAATGCAATTCCAGTCTACCTCCTGAAATCGGCTTCCTGCAATTCTGCCCCGCTTTCAAGTCCTCTTGGCAGCCTTACTTCAGTATATTTTTGGACGATAGCTGTCATTTATAACTCTGCAGGTTTGTGAATTACAGTGCCCCGAGCGCCTTTCTTCAACTCGCTTTCTTGTGAGCTGGCCGCAACACCGCAGGATTGCTTCAGGCCCTAATCTGGTTCTGGCACGGCACGCTGAGCCTTTGCTTAATTCCTCTTCCTGGTGGGAAATGAGAGTTAAATTTGGCCGTCCAGAAACCTCCAGCTAGTCTCTCATTGGTTCTCCCTATTCCTGTTCATGTTCCGCAGAAATTGCAAACTGGCCCAAACAGGAGTTTAAAGGCACTGACTCTCCAAGTCAGGAGAGTGTTAGTAAAGCGTCTGGAATGTTGCACCCGAGTACAAGGGGATGAGAACTGAGACATATTGGAACACGTCTCCCGATCACATGGTTGATCATACTCTGGGTTCCACATGCATGCTTTAGGTGAAGGAAGAATCCCTTAAACCTGGAGAGTTGAGACCCGTGGAATGGGTACCATGCAATATGACTTCAAAGGGTCTTCATTTGCTCACCAAAACTCTCCAATCCTATCACTGCTGCGTTTATGCCCCTGTACACACGCTTGATTCTCTTTTGGAGACATAGCAATCCATAGGTTTTAAGATACTTACTAGTCAGGTACATTCTTAGGCATTTAATATGGGGTGTTGAGTCCATTTCGTTGAGCAAGGAGTAGCTCTTGTCTATTCCATATTTGGCTTAAGGAACTTTATCTGTGCTCATTTCAATCTCTGGTTTTATGCAGCACCCCAACTCACCTTTCCCCTTAAGCAAGCATAAGTTGGTTTTCTAAATTTGAGACCCTGTTCTCTTTTGTAATACAGTTCCTGTGTAGCCAAGTTTACATTCCGTGTATTAGTGATATCTTATGATGTTTCTTTTTCTGTGTGGCTTATTTCAGTTAGAATCATCATACCTGAATCCACTCATTATGCTGCTACTGGCCTGATGACATAGATTTCATTGCTGAGTGATATTGCATTGTACGTAAGTACCACAACTTCTTTATCCATTTTTCACTTTCTGCGATATTGAACTAGTCCCTTAAACGAGTTTCTTCTAAACAGAGCCGTCCCAGACTTTGGGGTGGCTGTGTCTTTTTGATGTTAATTTCCCTAGGCTATAGGGCCATAAGTGGAAGTGCCCTAGGCTCTGTTGCTTTGTTTTTTAGATGTTTCAGGAAACACCATACACTTCTCCCGAGTGGCTGTTGGCAATTTACATCCCGCCCATCAGCATAACAAGGCTCCCAGTTCTCCATGGCCTGTGTTGCCTTTCTGGATTTTACACTTTTTTCAGATGGCCCTTTTGACCGGGGGGAAGTGAGACTTCATTGTAGTGCAGATTTCCTTTGCAAGCTTGCTTGGTTGGCCAAAAAGGGCGTATGCGTTTTTTCCTGAATATATTCAGGAAAAAACGCATACGCCCTTTTTGGCCAAGTGCATCATTGTCGACGTTCTGCCTCTTTTCCTATGCTTTAAATGCAATTCCAGTCTACCTCCTGAAATCGGTTTCCTGCAATTCTGCCCCGCTTTCAAGTCCTCTTGGCAGCTTTACTTCAGTATATTTTTGGACGATAGCTGTCATTTATAACTCTGCAGGTTTGTGAATTACAGTGCCCCTGAGCTCCTTTCTTCAACTCACTTTCTTGTGAGCTGCCCGCAACACCGCAGGATTGCTTCAGGCCCTAATCTGGTTCCGGCACGGCACGGTGAGCCTTTGGTTAATTCCTCTTCCTGGTGGGAAATGAGAGTTAAATTTGCCCGTCCAGACACCTCCAGCTAGTCTCTCATTGGTTCTCCCTATTCCTGTTCATCTTCCGTGGAATTTGCAACCTGGGCCAAACAGGAGGTTAAAGACACGGACTCTCCAAGTCGGGAGAGTATTAGTAAAGCACCTGGAATGTTGCACCCGAGTACCAGTGGACGAGAACTGAGACATATTGGAACACGTCTCCCAATCACATGGTTGATCATACTCTGGGTTCCACATGCATGCTTTAGCTGAAGGAAGAATCCCTTAAACCTGGAGAGTTGAGACCCGTGGAATGGGTACCATGCAATATGACTTCAAAGGGTCTTCATTTGCTAACCGAACCTCTCCAATCCTATCACTGCTGCATTTATGCCCCTGTACACACGCTTGATTCTCTTTCAGAGACATAGCAATCCATAGGTTTTAAGATACTTACTAGTCAGGTACATTCTTAGGCGTTTAATATGGGGTGTTGAGTCCATTTCATTGAGCAAGGAGTAGCTCTTGTCTATTCCATATTTGGCTTAAGGAAATTTATCTGTGCTCATTTCAATCTCTGGTTTTATGCAGCACCCCAACTCACCTTTCCCCTTAAGCAAGCATAAGTTGGTTTTCTAAATTTGAGACCCTGTTCTGTTTTGTAATTCAGTTCCTGTGTAGCCAAGTTTACATTCTGTGTATTAGTGATATCTTATGATATTCCTTTTTCTTGTGACTTATTTCAGTTAGAATCATCATACCTGAATCCACTCATTATGCTGCTACGGGCCTGATGACATAGATTTCATTGCTGAGTTATATTGCATTGTATGTAAGTACCACAACTTCTTTATCCATTTTTCACTTTCTGCGATATTGAACCTGTCCCGTAAAAGAGTTTCTTGTAAACAGAGCCGTCCCAAACTTTGGGGTGGCTGTGTCTTTTTGATTTTAATTCCCCTAAGCTATAGGACCATAAGTGGAAGTGCCCTAGGCTCTGTTGCTTTGTTTTTTAGATGTTTCAGGAAACACCATACACTTCTCCGGAGTGGCTGTTGGCAATTTACATCCCACCCATCAGCATAACAAGGCTCCCATTTCTCCATGGTCTGTCCTGCCTTTCTGGATTTTACACTTTTTTCAGATTGCCCTTTTGACCTGGGGGGAAGTGAGACTTCATTGTAGTGCAGATTTCCTTTGCAAGCTTGCTTGGTTGGCCAAAAAGGGCATATGCGATTTGTCCTGAATATATTCAGGAAAAAACGCATACGCCCTTTTTGGCCAAGTGCATCATTGTCGACCTTCTGCCTCTTTTCCTATGCTTTAAATGCAATTCCAGTCTACCTCCTGAAATCGGTTTCCTGCAATTCTTCCCCGCTTTCAAGTCCTCTTGGCAGCCTTACTTCAGTATATTTTTGGACGATAGCTGTCATTTATAACTCTGCAGGTTTGTGAATTACAGTGCCCCTGAGCTCCTTTCTTCAACTCGCTTTCTTGTGAGCGGGCCGCAACACCGCAGGATTCCTTCAGGCCCTAATCTGGTTCCGGCACGGCACGCTGAGCCTTTGGTTAATTCCTCTTCCTGGTGGGAAATGAGAGTTAAATTTGCCCGTCCAGACACCTCCAGCTAGTCTCTCATTGGTTCTCCGTATTCCTGTTCATCTTCCGCAGAAATTGCAAACTGGGCCAAACAGGAGGTTAAAGGCACTGACTCTCCAAGTCGGGAGAGTGTTAGTAAAGCGTCTGGAATGTTGCACCCGAGTACCAGGGGACGAGAATGGAGACATATTGGACCACGACTCCCGATCACACGGTTGATCATACTCCGGGTTCCACATGCATGATTTAGCTGAAGGAAGAATCCCTTAAACCTGGAGAGTTGAGACCCGTGGAATGGGTACCATGCAATATGACTTCAAAGCGTCTTCATTTGCTCACCGAACCCCTCCAATCCTATCACTGCTGCGTTTATGCCCCTGTACACACGCTTGATTCTCTTTCGGAGACATAGCGATCCATAGGTTTTAAGATACTTACTAGTCAGGTACATTCTTAGGCGTTTAATATGGGGTGTTGAGTCCATTTCGTTGAGCAAGGAGTAGCTCTTGTCTATTCCATATTTGGCTTAAGGAACTTTATCTGTGCTCATTTCAATCTCTGGTTTTATGCAGCACCCCAACTCACCTTTCGCCTTAAGCAAGCATAAGTTGGTTTTCTAAATTTGAGACCCTGTTCTGTTTTGTAATCCAGTTCCTGTGTAGCCAAGTTTACATTCCGTGTATTAGTGATATCTTATGATGTTTCTTTTTCTGTGTGACTTATTTCAGTTAGAATCATCATACCTGAATCCACTCATTATGCTGCTATGGGCCTCATGACAAAGATTTCATTGCTGAGTGATATTGCATTGTACGTAAGTACCACAACTTCTTTATCCATTTTTCGCTTTCTGTGAAATTGAACTTGTACCGTAAACGAGGTTCTTGTAAACAGAGCCGTCCCAAACTTTGGGGTGGCTGTGTCTTTTTGATTTTAATTTCCCTAAGCTATAGGACCATAAGTGGAAGTGCCCTAGGCTCTGTTGCTTTGTTTTAGACGTTCCAGGAAACACCATACACTTCTCCTGAGTGGCTGTTGGCAATTTACATCCCGCCCATCAGCATAACAATGCTCCCAGTTCTCCATGGCCTGTCCTGCCTTTCTGGATTTTACACTTTTTTCAGATGGCCCATTTGACTGGGGGGAAGTGAGACTTCATTGTAGTGCAGATTTACTTTGCAAGCTTGCTTGGTTGGCCTAAAAGGGCGTATGCTTTTTTTCCTGAATATATTCAGGAAAAAAAGCATACGCCCTTTTTGGCAAGTGCATCATTGTCGACGTTCTGCCTCTTTTCCTATGCTTTAAATGCAAATCAAGTCTACCACCTGAAATCGGTTTCCTGCAATTCTGCCCCGGTTTCAAGCCCTCTTGGCAGCCTTACTTCAGTAGATTTTTGTACGATAGCTGTCATTTATAACTCTGCAGGTTTGTGAATTACAGTGCCCCTGAGCTCCTCTCTTCAACTCGCTTTCTTGTGAGCTGGCCTCAACACCGCAGGATTGCTTCAGGCCCTAATCTGGTTCTGGCACGGCACGCTGAGCCTTTGGTTAATTCCTCTTCCTGGTGGGAAATGAGAGTTAAATTTGCCCGTCCAGACACCTCCAGGTAGTCTCTCATTGGTTCTCCCTATTCCTGTTCATCTTCCGCAGAAATTGCAAACTGGGCCAAACAGGAAGTTAAAGGCACTGTCTCTCCAAGTCGGGAGAATATTAGTAAAGCGTCTGCAATTTTGCACCCGAGTACCAGGGGATGAGAACTGAGACATATTAGAACACATCTCCCGATCACACAGTTGATCACACTCTGTGTTCCACATGCATTTTTTAGCTGAAGGAAGAATCCCTTAAACTTGGAGAGTTGAGACCCGTGGAATGGGTACCATGCAATATGACTTCAAAGGGTCTTCATTTGCTCACCAAACCTCTCCAATCCTATCACTGCTGCGTTTATGCCCCTGTACTCACGCTTGATTCTCTTTCAGAGACATAGCAATCCATAAGTTTTAAGATACTTACTAGTCAGGTACATTATTAGGCGTTTAATAAGGGGTTTTGAGTCCATTTCGTTGAGCAAGGAGTAGCCCTTGTCTATTACATATTTGGCTTAAGGAACTTTATCTGTGCTCATTTCAATCTCTGGTTTTATGCAGCACCCCAACTCACCTTTCCCCTTAAGCAAGCATAAGTTGGTTTTCTAAATTTGAGACCCTGTTCTGTTTTGTAATCCAGTTCCTGTGTAGCCAAGTTTACACTCCGTGTATTAGTGTTATCTTATGATGTTTCTTTTTCTGTGTGACTTATTTCAGTTAGAATCATCATACCTGAATCCACTCTATGCTTTACAGGCCTGATGACATAGATTTCATTGCTGATTGATATTGCATTGTACGTAAGTACCACAACTTCTTTATCCAGTTTTCACTTTCTGCGATATTGAACTTGTACCATAAATGGGGTTCTTGTAAACAGAGCCGTCCCAAACTTTGGGGTGGCTGTGTCTTTTTGATTTCAATTTCCCTAAGCTATAGGACCATAAGTGGAACTGCCCTAGGCTCTGTTGCTTTGTTTTTTCGATGTTTCAGGAAACACCATACACTTCTCCTGAGTGGCTGTTGGCAATTTACATCCCGCCAATCAACATAACAAGCCTCCCAGTTCTCCATGGCCTGTCCTGCCTTTCTGGATTTTACACTTTTTTCAGATGGCCCTTTTGACCGGGGGGAAGTGAGACTTCATTGTAGTGCAGATTTCCTTTGCAAGCTTGCTTGGTTGGCCAAAAAGGGCGTATGCGTTTTTTCCTGAATATATTCAGGAAAAAACGCATACACCCTTTTTGGCCTAGTGCATCATTCTCGACGTTCTGCCTCTTTTCCTATGCTTTAAATGCAATTCCAGTCTACCTCCTGAAATCGGTTTCCTGCAATTCTGCCCGGCTTTCAAGTCCTCTTGGCAGCATTACTTCAGTATATTTTTGGACGATAGCTGTCATTTATAACTCTGCAGGTTTGTGAATTACAGTGCCCCTGAACTCCTTTCTTCAAATTGCTTTCTTGTGAGCTGGCAGCAACACCGCAGGATTGCTTCAGGCCCTAATCTGATTCCGACATGGCACGCTGAGCCTTTGGTTAATTCCTCTTCGTGGTGGGAAATGAGAGTTAAATTTGCCCGTCCAGACACCTCCAGCTAGTCTCTCATTGGTTCTCCCTATTCCTGTTCATCTTCCGCAGAAATTGCAAACTGGGCCAAACAGGAGGTTAAAGGCACTGACTCTCCAAGTCGGGAGAGTGTTAGTAAAGCGTCTGGAATGTTGCACCCGAGTACCAGGGGACGAAAACTGAGACATATTGGAACACGTCTCCCGATCACATGGTTGATTATACTCAGGGTTCCACATGCATGATTTAGCTGAAGGAAGAATCCCTTAAACCTGGAGCATTGAGACCCGTGGAATGGGTACCATGCAATATGACTTCAAAGGGTCTTCATTTGCTCACCGAACCTCTCCAATCCTATCACTGCTGCGTTTATGCCCCTGTACAAACGCTTGATTCTCTTTCGGAGACATAGCAATCCATAGGTTTTAAGATACTTACTAGTCAGGTACATTCTTAGGCGTTTAATATGGGGTGTTGAGTCCATTTCGTTGAGCAATGAGTAGCTCTTGTCTATTCCACATTTGGCTTAAGGAACTTTATCTGTGCTCATTTCATCTCTAGTTTTATGCAGCACCCCAACTCACCATTCCCCTTAAGCAAGCATAAGTTGGTTTTCTAAATTTGAGACACTGTTCTGTTTTGTAATCCAGTTCCTGTGTAGCCAAGTTTACATTCCGTGTATTAGTGATATCTTCTGATGTTTCTTTTCCTGTGTGACTTATTTCAGTTAGAATCATCATACCTGAATCCACTCATTATGCTGCTACGGGCCTGATGACATAGATTTCATTGCTGAGTGATATTGCATTGTACGTAAGTACCACAACTGCTTTATCCATTTTTCACTTTCTGCGATATTCAACTAGTCCCATAAACGAGTTTCTTGTAAACAGAGCCGTCCCAAACATAGGGGTGGCTGTGTCTTTTTGATTTTAATTTCCCTAAGCTATAGGGCCATAAGTGGATGTGCTCTAGGCTCTGTTGCTTTGTTTTTTATATGTTTCAGGAAACACCATACACTTCTCCTGAGTGGCTGTTGGCAATTTACATCCCGCTCATCAGCATAACAAGGCTTCCAGTTCTCCATGGCCTGTCCTGCCTTTCTGGATTTTATACTTTTTTCAGATGGCCCTTTTGACCGGGGGGAAGTGAGACTTCATTGTAGTGCAGATTTCCTTTGCAAGCTTGCTTGGTTGGCCAAAAAGGGCGTATGCATTTTTTCCTGAATATATTCAGGAAAAAATGCATACACACTTTTTGGCCAAGTGCATCATTGTTGACGTTCTGCCTCTTTTCCTATGCTTTAAATGCAATTCCAGTCTACCTCCTGAAATCGGTTTCCTGCAATTCTGCCCAGCTTTCAAGTCCTCGTGGCAGCCTTACTTCAGTATATTTTTGGACGATAGCTGTCATTTATAACTCTGCAGGTTTGTGAATTACAGTGCCCCTGAGCTCCTTTCTTCAACTCGCTTTCTTGTGAGCTGGCCGCAACACCGCAGGATTGCTTCAGGCCCTAATCTGGTTCCGGCACGACACGCTAAGCCTTTCGTTAATTCCTCTTCCTGGTGGGAAATGAGAGTTAAATTGGCCCGTACAGACACCTCCAGCTAGCCTCTCATTGCTTCTCCCTATTCCTGTTCATCTTCTGCAGAAATTGCAAACTGGGCCAAACAGGAGGTTAAAGGCACTGACTCTCCAAGTCGGGAGAGTGTTAGTAAAGCGTCTGGAATGTTGCACCCGAGTTCCAGGGGACGAGAACGGAGACATATTTGAACATGTCTCCCGATCACACGGTTGATCATACTCTGGGTTCCACATGCATGATTTTGCTGAAGGAAGAATCCCTTAAACCTGGAGAGTTGAGACCCGTGGAATGGGTACCATGCAATATGACTTCAAAGGGTCTTCATTTGCTTACCGAACCTCTCCAATCCTATAACTGTTGCGTTTATGCCCCTGTGTACACGCTTGATTCTCCTTTGGAGACATAGCAATCCATAGGTTTTAAGATACTTACTAGTCAGCTACATTCTTTGGCGTTTAATATGGGGTGTTGAGTCCATTTCATTGAGCAAGGAGTAGCTCTTGTCTATTACATATTTGGCTTAAGGAACTTTATCTGTGCTCATTTCAATCTCTGGTTTTATGCAGCACCCCAACTCACCTTTCCCCTTAAGCAAGCATAAGTTGGTTTTCTAAATTTGAGACCCTGTTCTGTTTTGTAATCCAGTTCCTGTGTAGCCAAGTTTACATTCCGTGTATTAGTGATATCTTATGATGTTTCTTTTTCTGTGTGACTTATTTCAGTTAGAATCATCATACCTGAATCCACTCATTATGCTGCTACGTGCCTGATGACATAGATTTCATTGCTGAGTGATATTGCATTGTACGTAAGTACCACAACTTCTTTATCCATTTTCCGCTTTCTGCGATATTGAACTTGTACCATAAATGCGGTTCTTGTAAAGAGAGCCGTCCCAAACTTTGGGGTGGCTGTGTCTTTTTTATTTTAATTTCCCTAAGCTATAGGACCGTAAGTGGAAATGCCCTAGGCTCTGTTTCTTTGTTTTTTAGATGTTTCAGGAAACACCATACACTTCTCCCGAGTGGCTGTTGGCAATTTACATCCCGCCCATCAGCATAACAAGGCTCCCAGTTCTCCATGGCCTGTTCTGCCTTTCTGGATTTTACACTTTTTTCAGATGGCCCTTTTGACCGCGGGGAAGTGAGACTTCATTGTAGTGCAGATTTCCTTTGCAAGCTTGTTTGGTTGGCCAAAAAGGGCGTATGCGTTTTTTCCTGAATATATTCAGGAAAAAACGCATACGCCCTTTTTGGCCACATTTATCATTGTCCACGTTCTGCCTCTTTTCCTATGCTTTAAATGCAATTCCAGTCTACCTCCTGAAATCGGTTTTCTGCAATTCTGCCCCGCTTTCAAGTCCTCTTGGCAGCCTTACTTCAGTATATTTTTGGATGATAGCTGTCATTTATAATTCTGCAGGTTTGTGAATTACAGGGCCCCTGAGCTCCTTTCTTCAACTCGCTTTCTTGTGAGCTGGCCGCAACACCGCAGGATTGTTTCAGGCCCTAATCTTGTTCCGGCACGGCACGCTGAGCCTTTGGTTAATTCCTCTTCCTGGTGGGAAATGAGACTTAAATTTGCCCGTCCAGACACCACCAGCTAGTCTCTCATTGGTTCTCCCTATTCCTGTTCATCTTCCGCAGAAATTGCAAACTGGGCCATACAGGAGGTTAAAGGCCCTGACTCTCCAAGTCGGGAGAGTGTTAGTAAAGCATCTGGAATGTTGCACCCGAGTACCAGGGGACGAGAACTGAGACATATTGGAACATGTCTCCCGATCACACGGTTGATCACACTCTGGGTTCCACATGCATGTTTTAGCTGAAGGAAGAATCCCTTAAACCTGGAGAGTTGAGACCCGTGGAATGGGTACCATGCAATATGACTTCAAAGGGTCTTCATTTGATCACCGAACCTCTCCAATCCTATCACTGCTGCGTTTATGCCCCTGTACACACGCTTGATTCTCTTTTGGTGATATAGCAATCCATGGGTTTTAAAATACTTACTAGTCACGTACATACTTAGGCGTTTAATATGGGGTGTTGAGTCCATTTCGTTGAGCAATTCGTAGCTCTTGTCTATTCCATATTTGGCTTAAGGAACTTTATCTGTGCTCATTTCAATCTCTGGTTTTATGCAGCACCCCAACTCACCTTTCCACTTAAGCAAGCATAAGTTGGTTTTCTAAATTTGATTCCCTGTTCTGTTTTGTAATTCAGTTCCTGTGTAGCCAGGTTTACATTCCGTGTATTAGTGATATCTTCTGATGTTTCTTTTCCTGTGTGACTTATTTCAGTTAGAATCATCATACCTGAATCCACTCATTATGCTGCTACGGGCCTGATGACATAGATTTCATTGCTGAGTGATATTACATTGTACGTAAGTACCACAACTGCTTTATCCAGTTTTCAGTTTCTGCGATATTGAACTAGTCCCATAAACGAGTTTCTTGTAAACAGAGCCGTCCCAAACTTAGGGGTGGCTGTGTCTTTTTGATTTTAATTTCCCTAAGCTATAGGGCCATAAGTGGAAGTGCCCTAGGCTCTGTTGCTTTGTTTTTTAGATGTTTCAGGAAACACCATACACTTCTCCCGAGTGGCTGTTGGCAATATACATCCCGCCCATCAGCATAACAAGGCTCCCAGTTCTCCATGGCCTGTCCTGCCTGTCTGGATTTTACACTTTTTTCAGATGGCCCTTTTGACCGGGGGCAAGTGAGACTTCATTGTAGTGCAGATTTCCTTTGCAAGCTTGCTTGGTTGGCCAAAAAGGGTGTATGCGTTTTTTCCTGAATATATTCAGGAAAAAACGCATACGCCCTTTGTGGCCAAGTTTATCATTGTCGACGTTTTGCCTCTTTTCCTATGCTTTAAATGCAATTCCAGTGTACCTCCTGAAATCAGTTTCCTGCAATTCTGCCCCGCTTTCAAGTCCTCTTGGCAGCCTTACTTCAGTATATTTTTGGACGATAGCTGTCATTTATAACTCTGCAGGTTTGTGAATTACACTGTCCCTGAGCTCCTTTCTTCAATTCGCTTTCTTGTGAGCTGGCCGCAACACCACAGGATTGCTTCAGGCCCTAATCTAGTTCCGGCACGGCACACTGAGCCTTTGGTTAATTCCTCTTCCTGGTGGGAAATGAGAGTTAAATTTGCCCGTCCAGACACCTCCAGCTAGTCTCTCATTTGTCCTCCCTATTCCTGTTCATCTTCCGCAGAAATTGGAAACTGGGCCAAACAGGAGTTTAAAGGCACTGACTCTCCAAGTCGGGAGAGTGTTAGTAAAGCGTCTGGAATGTTGCACCCGAGTACCAGGGGACGAGAACTGAGACATATTGGAACACGTCTCCCGATCACACAGTTGATCATACTCTGGGTTCCACATGCTTGTTTTAGCTGAAGGAAGAATCCCTTAAACCTGGAGAGTTGAGACCCATGGAATGGGTACCATGCAATATGACTTCAAAGGGTCTTCATTTGCTCACCGAACCTCTCCAATCCTATCACTGCTGCGTTTATGCCCCTGTACTCACACTTGATTCTCTTTCAGACACATAGCAATCTTTAGGTTTTAAGATACTTACTAGTCAGGTACATTATCAGGTGTTTAACATGGGGTTTTGAGTCCATTTCGTTGAGCAAGGAGTAGCTCTTGTCTATTACATATTTGGCTTAAGGAACTTTATCTGTGCTCATTTCAATCTCTGGTTTTACGCAGCACCCCAACTCACCTTTCCCCTTAAGCAAGCATAAGTTTGTTTTCTAAATTTGAGACCCTGTTCTCTTTTGTAATCTAGTTCCTGTGTAGTCAAGTTTACATTCCGTGTATTAGTGATATCTTATGATATTTCTTTTTCTGTGTGACTTATTTCAGTTAGAATCATCATACCTGAATCCACTCATTATGCTGCTATGGGCCTGATGACATAGATGTCATTGCTGAGGGATATTGCATTGTACGTAAGTACCAAAACTTCTTTATCCATTTTTCACTTTCTGCAAAATTGAACTTGTACCGTAAATGAGGTTCTTGTAAACAGAGCCATCCCAAATTTTGGGGTGGCTGTGTCTTTTTGATTTAAATTTCCCTAAGCTATAGGACCATAAGTGGAAGTGCCCTAGGCTCTGTTGCTTTGTTTTTTAGATGTTTCAGGAAACACCATACACTTCTCCCTAGTGGCTGTTGGCAGTTTACATCCCGCCCATCAGCATAACAAGGCTCCCATTTCTCCATGGCCTGTCCTGCCTTTCTGGATTTTACACTTTATTCAGATGGCCCTTTTGACCAGGGGGAAGTGAGACTTCATTGTTGTGCAGATTTCCTATGCAAGCTTGCTTGGTTGGCCAAAAAGGGCGTATGCGTTTTTTCCTGAATATATTCAGGAATAAACGCATACGCCCTTTTTGGCCAAGTGCATCATTGTGGACGTTCTGCCTCTTTTCCTATGCTTTAAATGTAATTCCAGTCTACCTCCTGAAATCGGCTTCCTGCAATTCTGCCCCGCTTTCAAGTCCTCTTGGCAGCCTTACTTCAGTATATTTTTGGACGATAGCTGTCATTTATAACTCTGCAGGTTTGTGAATTACAGTGCCCCGAGCGCCTTTCTTCAACTCGCTTTCTTGTGAGCTGGCCGCAACACCGCAGGATTGCTTCAGGCCCTAATCTGGTTCCGGCACGGCACGCTGAGCCTTTGCTTAATTCCTCTTCCTGGTGGGAAATGAGAGTTAAATTTGCCCGTCCAGACACCTCCAGCTAGTCTCTCATTGGTTCTCCCTATTCCTGTTCATGTTCCGCAGAATTTGCAAACTGGCCCAAACAGGACTTTAAAGGCACTGATTCTCCAAGTCAGGAGAGTGTTAGTAAAGCGTCTGGAATGTTGCACCCGAGTACAAGGGGACGAGAACTGAGACATATTGGAACACGTCTCCCGATCACATGGTTGATCATACTCTGGGTTCCACATGCATGCTTTAGGTGAAGGAAGAATCCCTTAAACCTGGAGAGTTGAGACCCGTGGAATGGATACCATGCAATATGACTTCAAAGGGTCTTCATTTGCTCACCAAAACTCTCGAATCCTATCACTGCTGCGTTTATGCCCCTGTACACACGCTTGATTCTCTTTTGGAGACATAGCAATCCATAGGTTTTAAGATACTTACTAGTCAGGTACATTCTTAGGCATTTAATATGGGGTGTTGAGTCCATTTCGTTGAGCAAGAAGTAGCTCTTGTCTATTCCATATTTGGCTTAAGGAACTTTATCTGTGCTCATTTCAATCTCTGGTTTTATGCAGCACCCCAACTCACCTTTCCCCTTAAGCAAGCATAAGTTGGTTTTCTAAATTTGAGACCCTGTTCTCTTTTGTAATACAGTTCCTGTGTAGCCAAGTTTACATTCCGTGTATTAGTGATATCTTATGATGTTTCTTTTTCTGTGTGGCTTATTTCAGTTAGAATCATCATACCTGAATCCACTCATTATGCTGCTACTGGCCTGATGACATAGATTTCATTGCTGAGTGATATTGCATTGTACGTAAGTACCACAACTTCTTTATCCATTTTTCACTTTCTGTGATATTGAACTAGTCCCTTAAACGAGTTTCTTCTAAACAGAGCCGTCCCAGACTTTGGGGTGGCTGTGTCTTTTTGATGTTAATTTCCCTAGGCTATAGGGCCATAAGTGGAAGTGCCCTAGGCTCTGTTGCTTTGTTTTTTAGATGTTTCAGGAAACACCATACACTTCTCCCGAGTGGCTGTTTTTTCAATTTACATCCCGCCCATCAGCATAACAAGGCTCCCAGTTCTCCATGGCCTGTGTTGCCTTTCTGGATTTTACACTTTTTTCAGATGGCCCTTTTGACCGGGGGGAAGTGAGACTTCATTGTAGTACAGATTTCCTTTGCAAGCTTGCTTGGTTGGCCAAAATGGGCGTATGCGTTTTTTCCTGAATATATGCAGGAAAAAACGCATACGCCCTTTTTGGCCAAGTGCATCATTGTCGACGTTCTGCCTCTTTTCCTATGCTTTAAATGCAATTCCAGTCTACCTCCTGAAATCGGTTTCCTGCAATTCTGCCCCGCTTTCAAGTCCTCTTGGCAGCCTTACTTCAGTATATTTTTGGACGATAGCTGTCATTTATAACTCTGCAGGTTTGTGAATTACAGTGCCCCTGAGCTCCTTTCTTCAACTCGCTTTCTTGTGAGCTGCCCGCAACACCGCAGGATTGCTTCAGGCCCTAATCTGGTTCCGGCACGGCACGCTGAGCCTTTGGTTAATTCCTCTTCCTGGTGGGAAATGAGAGTTAAATTTGCCCGTCCAGACACCTCGAGCTAGTCTCTCATTGGTTCTCCCTATTCCTGTTCATCTTCCGTGGAATTTGCAACCTGGGCCAAACAGGAGGTTAAAGACACTGACTCTCCAAGTCGGGAGAGTATTAGTTAAGCACCTGGAATGTTGCACCCGAGTACCAGTGGACGAGAACTGAGACATATTGGAACACGTCTCCCAATCACATGGTTGATCATAATCTGGGTTCCACATGCATGCTTTAGCTGAAGGAAGAATCCCTTAAACCTGGAGAGTTGAGACCCGTGGAATGGGTACCATGCAATATGACTTCAAAGGGTCTTCATTTGCTAACCGAACCTCTCCAGTCCTATCACTGCTGCATTTATGCCCCTGTACACACGCTTGATTCTCTTTCAGAGACATAGCAATCCATAGGTTTTAAGATACTTACTAGTCAGGTACATTCTTAGGCGTTTAATATGGGGTGTTGAGTCCATTTCATTGAGCAAGGAGTAGCTCTTGTCTATTCCATATTTGGCTTAAGGAAATTTATCTGTGCTCATTTCAATCTCTGGTTTTATGCAGCACCCCAACTCACCTTTCCCCTTAAGCAAGCATAAGTTGTTTTTCTAAATTTGAGACCCTGTTCTGTTTTGTAATTCAGTTCCTGTGTAGCCAAGTTTACATTCTGTGTATTAGTGATATCTTATGATATTCCTTTTTCTTGTGACTTATTTCAGTTAGAATCATCATACCTGAATCCACTTATTATGCTGCTACGGGCCTGATGACATAGATTTCATTGCTGAGTTATATTGCATTGTATGTAAGTACCACAACTTCTTTATCCATTTTTCACTTTCTGCGATATTGAACCTGTCCCGTAAAAGAGTTTCTTGTAAACAGAGCCGTCCCAAACTTTGGGGTGGCTGTGTCTTTTTGATTTTAATTTCCCTAAGCTATAGGACCATAAGTGGAAGTGCCCTAGGCTCTGTTCCTTTGTTTTTTAGATGTTTCAGGAAACACCATACACTTCTCCGGAGTGGCTGTTGGCAATTTACATCCCACCCATCAGCATAACAAGGCTCCCAGTTCTCCATGGTCTGTCCTGCCTTACTGGATTTTACACTTTTTTCAGATGGCCCTTTTGACCTGGGGGGAAGTGAGACTTCATTGTAGTGCAGATTTCCTTTGCAAGCTTGCTTGGTTGGCCAAAAAGGGCATATGCGTTTTGTCCTGAATATATTCAGGAAAAAACGCATACGCCCTTTTTGGCCAAGTGCATCATTGTCTACGTTCTGCCTCTTTTCCTATGCTTTAAATGCAATTCCAGTCTACCTCGTGAAATCGGTTTCCTGCAATTCTTCCCCGCTTTCAAGTCCTCTTGGCAGCCTTACTTCAGTATATTTTTGGACGATAGCTGTCATTTATAACTCTGCAGGTTTGTGAATTACAGTGCCCCTGAGCTCCTTTCTTCAACTCGCTTTCTTGTGAGCGGGCCGCAACACCGCAGGATTCCTTCAGGCCCTAATCTGTTTCCGGCACGGCACGCTGAGCCTTTGGTTAATTCCTCTTCCTGGTGGGAAATGAGAGTTAAATTTGCCCGTCCAGACACCTCCAGCTAGTCTCTCATTGGTTCTCCCTATTCCTGTTCATCTTCCGCAGAAATTGGAAACTGGGCCAAACAGGAGGTTAAAGGCACTGACTCTCCAAGTCGGGAGAGTGTTAGTAAAGCGTCTGGAATGTTGCACCCGAGTACCAGGGGACGAGAATGGAGACATATTGGACCACGACTCCCGATCACACGGTTGATCATACTCCGGGTTCCACATGCATGATTTAGCTGAAGGAAGAATCCCTTAAACCTGGAGAGTTGAGACCCGTGGAATGGGTACCATGCAATATGACTTCAAAGCGTCTTCATTTGCTCACCGAACCTCTCCAATCCTATCACTGCTGCGTTTATGCCCCTGTACACACGCTTGATTCTCTTTCGGAGACATAGCGATCCATAGGTTTTAAGATACTTACTAGTCAGGTACATTCTTAGGCGTTTAATATGGGGTGTTGAGTCCATTTCGTTGAGCAAGGAGTAGCTCTTGTCTATTCCATATTTGGCTTAAGGAACTTTATCTGTGCTCATTTCAATCTCTGGTTTTATGCAGCACCCCAACTCACCTTTCGCCTTAAGCAAGCATAAGTTGGTTTTCTAAATTTGAGACCCTGTTCTGTTTTGTAATCCAGTTCCTGTGTAGCCAAGTTTACATTCCGTGTATTAGTGATATCTTATGATGTTTCTTTTTCTGTGTGACTTATTTCAGTTAGAATCATCATACCTGAATCCACTCATTATGCTGCTATGGGCCTGATGACAAAGATTTCATTGCTGAGTGATATTGCATTGTACGTAAGTACCACAACTTCTTTATCCATTTTTCGCTTTCTGTGAAATTGAACTTGTACCGTAAACGAGGTTCTTGTAAACAGAGCCGTCCCAAACTTTGGGGTGGCTGTGTCTTTTTTATTTTAATTTCCCTAAGCTATAGGACCATAAGTGGAAGTGCCCTAGGCTCTGTTGCTTTGTTTTAGACGTTCCAGGAAACACCATACACTTCTCCTGAGTGGCTGTTGGCAATTTACATCCCGCCCATCAGCATAACAAGGCTCCCAGTTCTCCATGGCCTGTCCTGCCTTTCTGGATTTTACACTTTTTTCAGATGGCCCATTTGACTGGGGGGAAGTGAGACTTCATTGTAGTGCAGATTTCCTTTGCAAGCTTGCTTGGTTGGCCTAAAAGGGCGTATGCTTTTTTTCCTGAATATATTCAGGAAAAAAAGCATACGCCCTTTTTGGCAAGTGCATCATTGTCGACGTTCTGCCTCTTTTCCTATGCTTTAAATGCAAATCAAGTCTACCACCTGAAATCCGTTTCCTGCAATTCTGCCCCGGTTTCAAGCCCTCTTGGCAGCCTTACTTCAGTAGATTTTTGTACGATAGCTGTCATTTATAACTCTGCAGGTTTGTGAATTACAGTGCCCCTGAGCTCCTCTCTTCAACTCGCTTTCTTGTGAGCTGGCCTCAACACTGCAGGATTGCTTCAGGCCCTAATCTGGTTCTGGCACGGCACGCTGAGCCTTTGGTTAATTCCTCTTCCTGGTGGGAAATGAGAGTTAAATTTGCCCGTCCAGACACCTCCAGGTAGTCTCTCATTGGTTCTCCCTCTTCCTGTTCATCTTCCACAGAAATTGCAAACTGGGCCAAACAGGAAGTTAAAGGCACTGTCTCTCCAAGTCGGGAGAATATTAGTAAAGCGTCTGCAATTTTGCACCCGAGTACCAGGGGATGAGAACTGAGACATATTAGAACACATCTCCCGATCACACAGTTGATCACACTCTGTGTTCCACATGCATTTTTTAGCTGAAGGAAGAATCCCTTAAACTTGGAGAGTTGAGACCCGTGGAATGGGTACCATGCAATATGACTTCAAAGGGTCTTCATTTGCTCACCAAACCTCTCCAATCCTATCACTGCTGCGTTTATGCCCCTGTACTCACGCTTGATTCTCTTTCAGAGACATAGCAATCCATAAGTTTTAAGATACTTACTAGTCAGGTACATTATTAGGCGTTTAATAAGGGGTTTTGAGTCCATTTCGTTGAGCAAGGAGTAGCCCTTGTCTATTACATATTTGGCTTAAGGAACTTTATCTGTGCTCATTTCAATCTCTGGTTTTATGCACCACCCCAACTCACCTTTCCCCTTAAGCAAGCATAAGTTGGTTTTCTAAATTTGAGACCCTGTTCTGTTTTGTAATCCAGTTCCTGTGTAGCCAAGTTTACACTCCGTGTATTAGTGTTATCTTACGATGTTTCTTTTTCTGTGTGACTTATTTCAGTTAGAATCATCATACCTGAATCCACTCTATGCTTTACAGGCCTGATGACATAGATTTCATTGCTGATTGATATTGCATTGTACGTAAGTACCACAACTTCTTTATCCAGTTTTCACTTTCTGCGATATTGAACTTGTACCATAAATGGGGTTCTTGTAAACAGAGCCGTCCCAAACTTTGGGGTGGCTGTGTCTTATTGATTTCAATTTCCCAAAACAATAGGACCATAAGTGGAACTGCCCTAGGCTCTCTTGCTTTGTTTTTTCGATGTTTCAGGAAACACCATACACTTCTCCTGAGTGGCTGTTGGCAATTTACATCCCGCCAATCAACATAACAAGGCTCCCAGTTCTCCATGGCCTGTCCTGCCTTTCTGGATTTTACACTTTTTTCAGATGGCCCTTTTGACCGGGGGGAAGTGAGACTTCATTGTAGTGCAGATTTCCTTTGCAAGCTTGCTTGGTTGGCCAAAAAGGGCGTATGCGTTTTTTCCTGAATATATTCAGGAAAAAACGCATACACCCTTTTTGGCCTAGTGCATCAATCTCGACGTTCTGCCTCTTTTCCTATGCTTTAAATGCAATTCCTGTCTACCTCCTGAAATCGGTTTCCTGCAATTCTGCCCGGCTTTCAAGTCCTCTTGGCAGCATTACTTCAGTATATTTTTGGACGATAGCTGTCATTTATAACTCTGCAGGTTTGTGAATTACAGTGCCCCTGAACTCCTTTCTTCAAATTGCTTTCTTGTGAGCTGGCAGCAACACCGCAGGATTGCTTCAGGCCCTAATCTGATTCCGACATGGCACGCTGAGCCTTTGGTTAATTCCTCTTCGTGGTGGGAAATGAGAGTTAAATTTGCCCGTCCAGACACCTCCAGCTAGTCTCTCATTGGTTCTCCCTATTCCTGTTAATCTTCCGCGGAATTTGCAACCTGGGCCAAACAGGAGGTTAAAGGCACTGACTCTCCAATTCAGGAGAGTGTTAGTAAAGCGTATGGAATGTTGCACCCGAGTACCAGGGGACGAGATCTGAGACATATTGGAACACGTCTCCCGATCACACGTTTGATCATACTCTGGTTTCCACATGCATGTTTTAGCTGAAGGAAGAATCCCTTAAACCTGGAGAGTTGAGACCCGTGGAATGGGTACCATGCAATATGACTTCAAAGGGTCTTCATTTGCTCACCGAACCTCTCCAATCCTATCACTGTTGCGTTTATGCCCCTATACTCACGCTTGATTCTCTTTCAGAGACATAGCAATCTTTAGGTTTTAAGATACTTACAAGTCAGGTACATTATAAGGTGTTTAACATGGGGTTTTGAGTCCATTTCGTTGAGGAAGGAGTAGCTCTTGTCTATTACATATTTGGCTTAAGGAACTTTATCTGTGCTCATTTCAATCTCTGGTTTTATGCAGCACCCCAACTCACCTTTCCCCTTAAGCAAGCATAAGTTGGTTTTCTAAATTGGAGACCCTGTTCTGTTTTGTAATCCAGTTCCTCTGTAGCCAAGTTTACATTCCGTGTATTAGTGATATCTTATGATGTTTCTTTTTCTGTGTGACTTATTTCAGTTAGATTCATCATACCTGAACCCACTCATTTTCTGCTACGGGCCTGATGACATAGATTTCATTGCTGAGTGATATTGCATTGTACGTAAGTACCACAACTTCTTTATCCATTTTTCACTTTCTGCGATATTGAACTTGTACCGTAAACGAGGTTCTTGTAAACAGAGCCATCCCAAACTTTGGGGTGGCTGTGTCTTTTTGATTTTAATTTCCCTAAGCTATAGGACCATAAGTGGAAGTGCCCTAGGCTCTGTTGCTTTGTTTTTTAGATGTTTCAGGAAACACCATACACTTCTCCCCAGTGGCTGTTTGGAGTTTACATCCCGCCCATCAGCATAACAAGGCTCCCAGTTCTCCATGGCCTGTCCTGCCTTTCTGGATTTTACACTTTTTTCAGATGGCCCCTTTGACCGCGGGGAAGTGAGACTTCATTGTAGTGCAGATGTCCTTTGCAAGCTTGCTTGGTTGGCCAAAAAGGGCGTATGCTTTTTTTCCTGAATATATTCAGGAAAAAACGCATACGCCCTTTTTGGCCAAGTGCATCATTGTGGACGTTCTGCCTCTTTTCCTATGCTTTAAATGCAATTCCTGTCTACCTCCTGAAATCGGTTTCCTGCAATTCTGCCCCGCTTTCAAGTCCTCTTGGCAGCCTTACTTCAGTATATTTTTGGACGATAGCTGTCATTTATAACTCTGCAGGTTTGTGAATTACAGTGCCCCTGAGCTCCTTTCTTCAACTCGCTTTCTTGTGAGCTGGCCGCAACACCGCAGGATTCCTTCAGGCCCTAATCTGGTTCCGGCACGGCACGCTGAGCCTTTGGTTAATTCCTCTTCCTGGTGGGAAATGGGAGTTAAATTTGCCCGTCCAGACACCTCCAGCTAGTCTCTCATTGGTTCTCCCTATTCCTGTTCATCTTCCACGGAATTTGCAAACTGGGCCAAACAGGAGGTTAAAGGCACTGACTCTCCAAGTCGGGAGAGTGTTAGTAAAGCGTCTGGAATGTTACACCCGAGTACCAGGGGATGAGAACTGAGACATATTTCAACACGTCTCCCGATCACACGGTTGATCATACTCTGGGTTCCACATGCATGTTTTAGCTGAAGGAAGAATCCCTTAAACCTGGAGAGTTGAGACCCGTGGAATGGGTACCATGCAATATGACTTCAAAGGGTCTTCATTTGCTCACCGAACCTCTCCAATCCTATCACTGCTGCGTTTATGCCCCTGTACTCACGCTTGATTCTCTTTCAGAGACATAGCAATCTTTAGGTTTTAAGAAACTTACTAGTCAGGTACATTATAAGGTGTTTAACATGGGGTTTTGAGTCCATTTCGTTGAGCAGGGAGTAGCTCTTTTCTATTCCATATTTGGCTTAAGGAACTTTATCTGTGCTCATTTCAATCTCTGGTTTTATGCAGCACCCCAACTCACCTTTCCCCTTAAGCAAGCATAAGTTGGTTTTCTAAATTTGAGACCCTGTTCTGTTTTGTAATCCATTTCCTGTGTAGCCAAGTTTACATTCCGTGTATTAGTGATATCTTATGATGTTTCTTTTTCTGTGTGACTTATTTCAGTTAGAATCATCATACCTGAATCCACTCATTATGCTGCTACGTGCCTGATGACATAGATTTCATTGCTGAGTGTTATTGCATTGTATGTAAGTACCACAACATCTTTATCCATTTTTCACTTTCTGTGATATTGAACTTGTACCGTAAACGAGGTTCTTGTAATAAGAGCCATACCAAATTTTGGGGTGGCTGTGTCTTTTTGATTTTAATTTCCCTAAGCTATAGGATCATAAGTGGAAGTGCCCTAGCCTCTGTTGCTTTGTTTTTTACATGTTTCAGGAAACACCATACACTTCTCCCGAGTGGCTGTTGGCAATTTACATCTCGCCCATCAGCATAACAAGGCTCCCAGTTCTCCATGGCCTGTCCTGCCTGTCTGGATTTTACACTTTTTTCAGATGGCCCTTTTGACCGGGGGCAAGTGAGACTTCATTGTAGTGCAGATTTCCTTTGCAAGCTTGCTTGGTTGGCCAAAAAGGGCGTATGCGTTTTTTCCTGAATATATTCAGGAAAAAACGCATACGCCCTTTGTGGCCAAGTTTATCATTGTCGACGTTTTGCCTCTTTTCCTATGCTTTAAATGCAATTCCAGTGTACCTCCTGAAATCAGTTTCCTGCAATTCTGCCCCGCTTTCAAGTCCTCTTGGCAGCCTTACTTCAGTATATTTTTGGACGATAGCTGTCATTTATAACTCTGCAGGTTTGTGAATTACAGTGCCCCTGAGTTCCTTTCTTCAACTCGCTTTCTTGTGAGCTGGCCGCAACACCGCAGGATTGCTTCAGGCCCTAATCAGGTTCCGGCACGGCACGCTGAGCCTTTGGTTAATTCCTCTTCCTGGTGGGAAATGAGAGTTAAATTTGCCCGTCCAGACACCTCCAGCTAGTCTCTCATTGGTTCTCCCTATTCCTGTTCATCTTCCGCAGAAATTGCAAACTGGGCCAAACAGGAGGTTAAAGGCACTGACTCTCCAAGTTGGGAGAGTGTTAGTAAAGCGTCTGGAATGTTGCACCCGAGTACCAGGGGACGAAAACTGAGACATATTGGAACACGTCTCCCGATCACATGGTTGATCATACTCAGGGTTCCACATGCATGATTTAGCTGAAGGAAGAATCCCTTAAACCTGGAGAGTTGAGACCCGTGGAATGGGTACCATGCAATATGACTTCAAAGGGTCTTCATTTGCTCACCGAACCTCTCCAATCCTATCACTGCTGCGTTTATGCCCCTGTACAAACGCTTGATTCTCTTTCGGAGACATAGCAATCCATAGGTTTTAAGATACTTACTAGTCAGGTACATTCTTAGGCGTTTAATATGGGGTGTTGAGTCCATTTCGTTGAGCAAGGAGTAGCTCTTGTCTATTCCACATTTGGCTGAAGGAACTTTATCTGTGCTCATTTCATCTCTAGTTTTATGCAGCACCCCAACTCACCATTCCCCTTAAGCAAGCATAAGTTGGTTTTCTAAATTTGAGACACTGTTCTGTTTTGTAATCCAGTTCCTGTGTAGCCAAGTTTACATTCCGTGTATTAGTGATATCTTCTGATGTTTCTTTTCCTGTGTGACTTATTTCAGTTAGAATCATCATACCTGAATCCACTCATTATGCTGCTACGGGCCTGATGACATAGATTTCATTGCTGAGTGATATTGCATTGTACGTAAGTACCACAACTGCTTTATCCATTTTTCACTTTCTGCGATATTGAACTAGTCCCATAAACAAGTTTCTTGTAAACAGAGCCGTCCCAAACTTAGGGGTGGCTGTGTCTTTTTGATTTTAATTTCCCTAAGCTATAGGGCCATAAGTGGATGTGCTCTAGGCTCTGTTGCTTTGTTTTTTATATGTTTCAGGAAACACCATACACTTCTCCTGAGTGGCTGTTGGCAATTTACATCCCGCTCATCAGCATAACAAGGCTTCCAGTTCTCCATGGCCTGTCCTGCCTTTCTGGATTTTACACTTTTTTCAGATGGCCCTTTTGACCGGGGGGAAGTGAGACTTCATTGTAGTGCAGATTTCCTTTGCAAGCTTGCTTGGTTGGCCAAAAAGGGCGTATGCATTTTTTCCTGAATATATTCAGGAAAAAATGCATACACACTTTTTGGCCAAGTGCATCATTGTTGACGTTCTGCCTCTTTTCCTATGCTTTAAATGCAATTCCAGTCTACCTCCTGAAATCGGTTTCCTGCAATTCTGCCCCGCTTTCAAGTCCTCGTGGCAGCCTTACTTCAGTATATTTTTGGACGATAGCTGTCATTTATAACTCTGCAGGTTTGTGAATTACAGTGCCCCTGAGCTCCTTTCTTCAACTCGCTTTCTTGTGAGCTGGCCGCAACACCGCAGGATTGCTTCAGGCCCTAATCTGGTTCCGGCACGACACGCTAAGCCTTTCGTTAATTCCTCTTCCTGGTGGGAAATGAGAGTTAAATTGGCCCGTACAGACACCTCCAGCTAGCCTCTCATTGCTTCTCCCTATTCCTGTTCATCTTCCGCAGAAATTGCAAACTGGGCCAAACAGGAGGTTAAAGGCACTGACTCTCCAAGTCGGGAGAGTGTTAGTAAAGCGTCTGGAATGTTGCACCCGAGTTCCAGGGGACGAGAACGGAGACATATTTGAAAATGTCTCCCGATCACACGGTTGATCATACTCTGGGTTCCACATGCATGATTTTGCTGAAGGAAGAATCCCTTAAACCTGGAGAGTTGAGACCCGTGGAATGGGTACCATGCAATATGACTTCAAAGGGTCTTCATTTGCTTACCGAACCTCTCCAATCCTATCACTGTTGCGTTTATGCCCCTGTGCACACGCTTGATTCTCCTTTGGAGACATAGCAATCCATAGGTTTTAAGATACTTACTAGTCAGCTACATTCTTTGGCGTTTAATATGGGGTGTTGCGTCCATTTCATTGAGCAAGGAGTAGCTCTTGTCTATTACATATTTGGCTTAAGGAACTTTATCTGTGCTCATTTCAATCTCTGGTTTTATGCAGCACCCCAACTCACCTTTCCCCTTAAGCAAGCATAAGTTGGTTTTCTAAATTTGAGACCCTGTTCTGTTTTGTAATCCAGTTCCTGTGTAGCCAAGTTTACATTCCGTGTATTAGTGATATCTTATGATGTTTCTTTTTCTGTGTGACTTATTTCAGTTAGAATCATCATACCTGAATCCACTCATTATGCTGCTACGTGCCTGATGACATAGATTTCATTGCTGAGTGATATTGCATTGTACGTAAGTACCACAACTTCTTTATCCATTTTCCGCTTTTTGCGATATTGAACTTGTACCATAAATGCGGTTCTTGTAAAGAGAGCCGTCCCAAACTTTGGGGTGGCTGTGTCTTTTTGATTTTAATTTCCCTAAGCTATAGGACCATAAGTGGAAATGCCCTAGGCTCTGTTGCTTTGTTTTTTAGATGTTTCAGGAAACACCATACACTTCTCCCGAGTGGCTGTTGGCAATTTACATCCCGCCCATCAGCATCACAAGGCTCCCAGTTCTCCATGGCCTGTTCTGCCTTTCTGGATTTTACACTTTTTTCAGATGGCCCTTTTGACCGCGGGGAAGTGAGACTTCATTGTAGTGCAGATTTCCTTTGCAAGCTTGTTTGGTTGGCCAAAAAGGGCGTACGCGTTTTTTCCTGAATATATTCAGGAAAAAACGCATACGCCCTTTTTGGCCACATTTATCATTGTCCACGTTCTGCCTCTTTTCCTATGCTTTAAATGCAATTCCAGTCTACCTCCTGAAATCAGTTTTCTGCAATTCTGCCCCGCTTTCAAGTCCTCTTGGCAGCCTTACTTCAGTATATTTTTGGATGATAGCTGTCATTTATAATTCTGCAGGTTTGTGAGTTACAGGGCCCCTGAGCTCCTTTCTTCAACTCGCTTTCTTGTGAGCTGGCCACAACACCGCAGGATTGCTTCAGGCCCTAATCTTGTTCCGGCACGGCACGCTGAGCCTTTGGTTAATTCCTCTTCCTGGTGGGAAATGAGACTTAAATTTCCCCGTCCAGACACCACCAGCTAGTCTCTCATTGGTTCTCCCTATTCCTGTTCATCTTCCGCAGAAATTGCAAACTGGGCCAAACAGGAGGTTAAAGGCCCTGACTCTCCAAGTCGGGAGAGTGTTAGTAAAGCATCTGGAATGTTGCACCCGAGTACCAGGGGACGAGAACTGAGACATATTGGAACATGTCTCCCGATCACACGGTTGATCACACTCTGGGTTCCACATGCATGTTTTAGCTGAAGGAAGAATCCCTTAAACCTGGAGAGTTGAGACCCGTGGAATGGGTACCATGCAATATGACTTCAAAGGGTCTTCATTTGATCACCGAACCTCTCCAATCCTATCACTGCTGCGTTTATGCCCCTGTACACACGCTTGATTCTCTTTTGGAGATATAGCAATCCATGGGTTTTAAGATACTTACTAGTCACGTACATACTTAGGCGTTTAATATGGGGTGTTGAGTCCATTTCGTTGAGCAATGCGTAGCTCTTGTCTATTCCATATTTGGCTTAAGGAACTTTATCTGTGCTCATTTCAATCTCTGGTTTTATGCAGCACCCCAACTCACCTTTCCCCTTAAGCAAGCATAAGTTGGTTTTCTAAATTTGATTCCCTGTTCTGTTTTGTAATTCAGTTCCTGTGTAGCCAGGTTTACATTCCGTGTATTAGTGATATCTTCTGATGTTTCTTTTCCTGTGTGACTTATTTCAGTTAGAATCATCATACCTGAATCCACTCATTATGCTGCTACGGGCCTGATGACATAGATTTCATTGCTGAGTGATATTGCATTGTACGTAAGTACCACAACTGCTTTATCCAGTTTTCAGTTTCTGCGATATTGAACTAGTCCCATAAACGAGTTTCTTGTAAACAGAGCCGTCCCAAACTTAGGGGTGGCTGTGTCTTTTTGATTTTAATTTCCCTAAGCTATAGGGCCATAAGTGGAAGTGCCCTAGGCTCTGTTGCTTTGTTTTTTAGATGTTTCAGGAAACACCATACACTTCTCCCGAGTGGCTGTTGGCAATATACATCCCGCCCATCAGCATAACAAGGCTCCCAGTTCTCCATGGCCTGTCCTGCCTGTCTGGATTTTACACTTTTTTCAGATGGCCCTTTTGACCGGGGGCAAGTGAGACTTCATTGTAGTGCAGATTTCCTTTGCAAGCTTGCTTGGTTGGCCAAAAAGGGCGTATGCATTTTTTCCTGAATATATTCAGGAAAAAACGCATACGCCCTTTGTGGCCAAGTTTATCATTGTCGACGTTTTGCCTCTTTTCCTATGCTTTAAATGCAATTCCAGTGTACCTCCTGAAATCAGTTTCCTGCAATTCTGCCCCGCTTTCAAGTCCTCTTGGCAGCCTTACTTCAGTATATTTTTGGACGATAGCTGTCATTTATAACTCTGCAGGTTTGTGAATTACACTGCCCCTGAGCTCCTTTCTTCAATTCGCTTTCTTGTGAGCTGGCCGCAACACCGCAGGATTGCTTCAGGCCCTAATCTAGTTCCGGCACGGCACACTGAGCCTTTGGTTAATTCCTCTTCCTGGTGGGAAATGAGAGTTAAATTTGCCCGTCCAGACACCTCCAGCTAGTCTCTCATTTGTCCTCCCTATTCCTGTTCATCTTCCGCAGAAATTGGAAATTGGGCCAAACAGGAGGTTAAAGGCACTGACTCTCCAAGTCGGGAGAGTGTTAGTAAAGCGTCTGGAATGTTGCACCCGAGTACCAGGGGACGAGAACTGAGACATATTGGAACACGTCTCCCGATCACACAGTTGATCATACTCTGGGTTCCACATGCTTGTTTTAGCTGAAGGAAGAATCCCTTAAACCTGGAGAGTTGAGACCCGTGGAATGGGTACCATGCAATATGACTTCAAAGGGTCTTCATTTGCTCACCGAACCTCTCCAATCCTATCACTGCTGCGTTTATGCCCCTGTACTAACACTTGATTCTCTTTCAGACACATAGCAATCTTTAGGTTTTAAGATACTTACTAGTCAGGTACATTATCAGGTGTTTAACATGGGGTTTTGAGTCCATTTCGTTGAGCAAGGAGTAGCTCTTGTCTATTACATATTTGGCTTAAGGAACTTTATCTGTGCTCATTTCAATCTCTGGTTTTACGCAGCACCCCAACTCACCTTTCCCCTTAAGCAAGCATAAGTTTGTTTTCTAAATTTGAGACCCTGTTCTCTTTTGTAATCTAGTTCCTGTGTAGTCAAGTTTACATTCCTTGTATTAGTGATATCTTATGATATTTCTTTTTCTGTGTGACTTATTTCAGTTAGAATCATCATACCTGAATCCACTCATTATGCTGCTATGGGCCTGATGACATAGATGTCATTGCTGAGGGATATTGCATTGTACGTAAGTACCAAAACTTCTTTATCCATTTTTCACTTTCTGCAAAATTGAACTTGTACCGTAAATGAGGTTCTTGTAAACAGAGCCATCCCAAACTTTGGGGTGGCTGTGTCTTTTTGATTTAAATTTCCCTAAGCTATAGGACCATAAGTGGAAGTGCCCTAGGCTCTGTTGCTTTGTTTTTTAGATGTTTCAGGAAACACCATACACTTCTCCCTAGTGGCTGTTGGCAGTTTACATCCCGCCCATCAGCATAACAAGGCTCCCATTTCTCCATGGCCTGTCCTGCCTTTCTGGATTTTACACTTTATTCAGATGGCCCTTTTGACCAGGGGGAAGTGAGACTTCATTGTTGTGCAGATTTCCTATGCAAGCTTGCTTGGTTGGCCAAAAAGGGCGTATGCGTTTTTTCCTGAATATATTCAGGAATAAACGCATACGCCCTTTTTGGCCAAGTGCATCATTGTGGACGTTCTGCCTCTTTTCCTATGCTTTAAATGCAATTCCAGTCTACCTCCTGAAATCGGCTTCCTGCAATTCTGCCCCGCTTTCAAGTCCTCTTGGCAGCCTTACTTCAGTATATTTTTGGACGATAGCTGTCATTTATAACTCTGCAGGTTTGTGAATTACAGTGCCCCGAGCGCCTTTCTTCAACTCGCTTTCTTGTGAGCTGGCCGCAACACCGCAGGATTGCTTCAGGCCCTAATCTGGTTCTGGCACGGCACGCTGAGCCTTTGCTTAATTCCTCTTCCTGGTGGGAAATGAGAGTTAAATTTGCCCGTCCAGACACCTCCAGCTAGTCTCTCATTGGTTCTCCCTATTCCTGTTCATGTTCCGCAGAAATTGCAAACTGGCCCAAACAGGAGTTTAAAGGCACTGACTCTCCAAGTCGGGAGAGTGTTAGTAAAGCGTCTGGAATGTTGCACCCAAGTACAAGGGGACGAGAACTGAGACATATTGGAACACGTCTCCCGATCACATGGTTGATCATACTCTGGGTTCCACATGCATGCTTTAGGTGAAGGAAGAATCCCTTAAACCTGGAGAGTTGAGACCCGTGGAATGGGTACCATGCAATATGACTTCAAAGGGTCTTCATTTGCTCACCGAACCTCTCCAATCCTATCACTGCTGCGTTTATGCCCCTGTACACACGCTTGATTCTCTTTTGGAGACATAGCAATCCATAGGTTTTAAGATACTTACTAGTCAGGTACATTCTTAGGCATTTAATATGGGGTGTTGAGTCCATTTCGTTGAGCAAGGAGTAGCTCTTGTCTATTCCATATTTGGCTTAAGGAACTTTATCTGTGCTCATTTCAATCTCTGGTTTTATGCAGCACCCCAACTCACCTTTCCCCTTAAGCAAGCATAAGTTGGTTTTCTAAATTTGAGACCCTGTTCTCTTTTGTAATACAGTTCCTGTGTAGCCAAGTTTACATTCCGTGTATTAGTGATATCTTATGATGTTTCTTTTTCTGTGTGGCTTATTTCAGTTAGAATCATCATACCTGAATCCACTCATTATGCTGCTACTGGCCTGATGACATAGATTTCATTGCTGAGTGATATTGCATTGTACGTAAGTACCACAACTTCTTTATCCACTTTTCGCTTTCTGTGAAATTGAACTTGTACCGTAAACGAGGTTCTTGTAAACAGAGCCGTCCCAAACTTTGGGGTGGCTGTGTCTTTTTTATTTTAATTTCCCTAAGCTATAGGACCATAAGTGGAAGTGCCCTAGGCTCTGTTGCTTTGTTTTAGACGTTCCAGGAAACACCATACACTTCTCCTGAGTGGCTGTTGGCAATTTACATCCCGCCCATCAGCATAACAAGGCTCCCAGTTCTCCATGGCCTGTCCTGCCTTTCTGGATTTTACACTTTTTTCAGATGGCCCATTTGACTGGGGGGAAGTGAGACTTCATTGTAGTGCAGATTTCCTTTGCAAGCTTGCTTGGTTGGCCTAAAAGGGCGTATGCTTTTTTTCCTGAATATATTCAGGAAAAAAAGCATACGCCCTTTTTGGCAAGTGCATCATTGTCGACGTTCTGCCTCTTTTCCTATGCTTTAAATGCAAATCAAGTCTACCACCTGAAATCGGTTTCCTGCAATTCTGCCCCGGTTTCAAGCCCTCTTGGCAGCCTTACTTCAGTAGATTTTTGTACGATAGCTGTCATTTATAACTCTGCAGGTTTGTGAATTACAGTGCCCCTGAGCTCCTCTCTTCAACTCGCTTTCTTGTGAGCTGGCCTCAACACCGCAGGATTGCTTCAGGCCCTAATCTGGTTCTGGCACGGCACGCTGAGCCTTTGGTTAATTCCTCTTCCTGGTGGGAAATGAGAGTTAAATTTGCCCGTCCAGACACCTCCAGCTAGTCTCTCATTGGTTCTCCCTATTCCTGTTCATCTTCCGCAGAAATTGCAAACTGGGCCAAACAGGAAGTTAAAGGCACTGTCTCTCCAAGTCGGGAGAATATTAGTAAAGCGTCTGCAATTTTGCACCCGAGTACCAGGGGATGAGAACTGAGACATATTAGAACACATCTCCCGATCACACGGTTGATCACACTCTGTGTTCCACATGCATTTTTTAGCTGAAGGAAGAATCCCTTAAACTTGGAGAGTTGAGACCCGTGGAATGGGTACCATGCAATATGACTTCAAAGGGTCTTCATTTGCTCACCAAACCTCTCCAATCCTATCACTGCTGCGTTTATGCCCCTGTACTCACGCTTGATTCTCTTTCAGAGACATAGCAATCCATAAGTTTTAAGATACTTACTAGTCAGGTACATTATTAGGCGTTTAATAAGGGGTTTTGAGTCCATTTCGTTGAGCAAGGAGTAGCCCTTGTCTATTACATATTTGGCTTAAGGAACTTTATCTGTGCTCATTTCAATCTCTGGTTTTATGCAGCACCCCAACTCACCTTTCCCCTTAAGCAAGCATAAGTTGGTTTTCTAAATTGGAGACCCTGTTCTGTTTTGTAATCCAGTTCCTGTGTAGCCAAGTTTACATTCCGTGTATTAGTGATATCTTATGATGTTTCTTTTTCTGTGTGACTTATTTCAGTTAGATTCATCATACCTGAACCCACTCATTTTCTGCTACGGGCCTGATGACATAGATTTCATTGCTGAGTGATATTGCATTGTACGTAAGTACCACAACTTCTTTATCCATTTTTCACTTTCTGCGATATTGAACTTGTACCGTAAACGAGGTTCTTGTAAACAGAGCCATCCCAAACTTTGGGGTGGCTGTGTCTTTTTGATTTTAATTTCCCTAAGCTATAGGACCATAAGTGGAAGTGCCCTAGGCTCTGTTGCTTTGTTTTTTAGATGTTTCAGGAAACACCATACACTTCTCCCCAGTGGCTGTTTGGAGTTTACATCCCGCCCATCAGCATAACAAGGCTCCCAGTTCTCCATGGCCTGTCCTGCCTTTCTGGATTTTACACTTTTTTCAGATGGCCCCTTTGACCGCAGGGAAGTGAGACTTCATTTTAGTGCAGATGTCCTTTGCAAGCTTGCTTGGTTGGCCAAAAAGGGCGTATGCTTTTTTTCCTGAATATATTCAGGAAAAAACGCATACGCCATTTTTGGCCAAGTGCATCATTGTGGACGTTCTGCCTCTTTTCCTATGCTTTAAATGCAATTCCTGTCTACCTCCTGAAATCGGTTTCCTGCAATTCTGCCCCACTTTCAAGTCCTCTTGGCAGCCTTACTTCAGTATATTTTTGGACGATAACTGTCATTTATAACTCTGCAGGTTTGTGAATTACAGTGCCCCTGAGCTCCTTTCTTCAACTCGCTTTCTTGTGAGCTGGCCGCAACACCGCAGGATTCCTTCAGGCCCTAATCTGGTTCCGGCACGGCACGCTGAGCCTTTGGTTAATTCCTCTTCCTGGTGGGAAATGGGAGTTAAATTTGCCCGTCCAGACACCTCCAGCTAGTCTCTCATTGGTTCTCCCTATTCCTGTTCATCTTCCACGGAATTTGCAAACTGGGCCAAACAGGAGGTTAAAGGCACTGACTCTCCAAGTCGGGAGAGTGTTAGTAAAGCGTCTGGAATGTTACACCCGAGTACCAGGGGATGAGAACTGAGACATATTTCAAAACGTCTCCCGATCACACGGTTGATCATACTCTGGGTTCCACATGCATGTTTTAGCTGAAGGAAGAATCCCTTAAACCTGGAGAGTTGAGACCCGTGGAATGGGTACCATGCAATATGACTTCAAAGGGTCTTCATTTGCTCACCGAACCTCTCCAATCCTATCACTGCTGCGTTTATGCCCCTGTACTCACGCTTGATTCTCTTTCAGAGACATAGCAATCTTTAGGTTTTAAGAAACTTACTAGTCAGGTACATTATAAGGTGTTTAACATGGGGTTTTGAGTCCATTTCGTTGAGCAGGGAGTAGCTCTTTTCTATTCCATATTTGGCTTAAGGAACTTTATCTGTGCTCATTTCAATCTCTGGTTTTATGCAGCACCCCAACTCACCTTTCCCCTTAAGCAAGCATAAGTTGGTTTTCTAAATTTGAGACCCTGTTCTGTTTTGTAATCCATTTCCTGTGTAGCCAAGTTTACATTCCGTGTATTAGTGATATCTTATGATGTTTCTTTTTCTGTGTGACTTATTTCAGTTAGAATCATCATACCTGAATCCACTCATTATGCTGCTACGTGCCTGATGACATAGATTTCATTGCTGAGTGTTATTGCATTGTATGTAAGTACCACAACATCTTTATCCATTTTTCACTTTCTGTGATATTGAACTTGTACCGTAAACGAGGTTCTTGTAATAAGAGCCATACCAAATTTTGGGGTGGCTGTGTCTTTTTGATTTTAATTTCCCTAAGCTATAGGATCATAAGTGGAAGTGCCCTAGCCTCTGTTGCTTTGTTTTTTACATGTTTCAGGAAACACCATACACTTCTCCCGAGTGGCTGTTGGCAATTTACATCCCGCCCATCAGCATAACAAGGCTCCCAGTTCTCCATGGCCTGTCCTGCCTGTCTGGATTTTACACTTTTTTCAGATGGCCCTTTTGACCGGGGGCAAGTGAGACTTCATTGTAGTGCAGATTTCCTTTGCAAGCTTGCTTGGTTGGCCAAAAAGGGCGTATGCGTTTTTTCCTGAATATATTCAGGAAAAAACGCATACGCCCTTTGTGGCCAAGTTTATCATTGTCGACGTTTTGCCTCTTTTCCTATGCTTTAAATGCAATTCCAGTGTACCTCCTGAAATCAGTTTCCTGCAATTCTGCCCCGCTTTCAAGTCCTCTTGGCAGCCTTACTTCAGTATATTTTTGGACGATAGCTGTCATTTATAACTCTGCAGGTTTGTGAATTACAGTGCCCCTGAGTTCCTTTCTTCAACTCGCTTTCTTGTGAGCTGGCCGCAACACCGCAGGATTGCTTCAGGCCCTAATCTGGTTCTGGCACGGCACGCTGAGCCTTTGATTAATTCCTCTTCCTGGTGGGAAATGAGAGTTAAATTTGCCCGTCCAGACACCTCCAGCTAGTCTCTCATTGGTTCTCCCTATTCCTGTTCATCTTCCGCAGAAATTGCAAACTGGGCCAAACAGGAGGTTAAAGGCACTGACTCTCCAAGTCGGGAGAGTGTTAGTAAAGCGTCTGGAATGTTGCACCCGAGTACCAGGGGACGAAAACTGAGACATATTGGAACACGTCTCCCGATCACATGGTTGATCATACTCAGGGTTCCACATGCATGATTTAGCTGAAGGAAGAATCCCTTAAACCTGGAGCGTTGAGACCCGTGGAATGGGTACCATGCAATATGACTTCAAAGGGTCTTCCTTTGCTCACCGAACCTCTCCAATCCTATCACTGCTGTGTTTATGCCCCTGTACAAACGCTTGATTCTCTTTCGGAGACATAGCAATCCATAGGTTTTAAGATACTTACTAGTCAGGTACATTCTTAGGCGTTTAATATGGGGTGTTGAGTCCATTTCGTTCAGCAAGGAGTAGCTCTTGTCTATTCCACATGTGGCTTAAGGAACTTTATCTGTGCTCATTTCATCTCTAGTTTTATGCAGCACCCCAACTCACCTTTCCCCTTAAGCAAGCATAAGTTGGTTTTCTAAATTTGAGACCCTGTTCTGTTTTGTAATTCAGTTCCTGTGTAGCCAAGTTTACATTCTGTGTATTAGTGATATCTTATGATATTCCTTTTTCTTGTGACTTATTTCAGTTAGAATCATCATACCTGAATCCACTCATTATGCTGCTACGGGCCTGATGACATAGATTTCATTGCTGAGTTATATTGCATTGTATGTAAGTACCACAACTTCTTAATCCATTTTTCACTTTCTGCGATATTGAACCTGTCCCGTAAAAGAGTGTCTTGTAAACAGAGCCGTCCCAAACTTTGGGGTGGCTGTGTCTTTTTGATTTTAATTTCCCTAAGCTATAGGACCATAAGTGGAAGTGCCCTAGGCTCTGTTGCTTTGTTTTTTAGATGTTTCAGGAAACACCATACACTTCTCCGGAGTGGCTGTTGGCAATTTACATCCCACCCATCAGCATAACAAGGCTCCCAGTTCTCCATGGTCTGTCCTGCATTTCTGGATTTTACACTTTTTTCAGATGGCCCTTTTGACCTGGGGGGAAGTGAGACTTCATTGTAGTGCAGATTTCCTTTGCAAGCTTGCTTGGTTGGCCAAAAAGGGCGTATGCGTTTTGTCCTGAATATATTCAGGAAAAAACGCATACGCCCTTTTTGGCCAAGTGCATCATTGTCGACGTTCTGCCTCTTTTCCTATGCTTTAAATGCAATTCCAGTCTACCTCGTGAAATCGGTTTCCTGCAATTCTTCCCCGCTTTCAAGTCCTCTTGGCAGCCTTACTTCAGTATATTTTTGGACGATAGCTGTCATTTATAACTCTGCAGGTTTGTGAATTACAGTGCCCCTGAGCTCCTTTCTTCAACTCGCTTTCTGGTGAGCGGGCCGCAACACCGCAGGATTCCTTCAGGCCCTAATCTGGTTCCGGCACGGCACGCTGAGCCTTTGGTTAATTCCTCTTCCTGGTGGGAAATGAGAGTTAAATTTGCCCGTCCAGACACCTCCAGCTAGTCTCTCATTGGTTCTCCCTATTCCTGTTCATCTTCCGCAGAAATTGCAAACTGGGCCAAACAGGAGGTTAAAGGCACTGACTCTCCAAGTCGGGAGAGTGTTAGTAAAGCGTCTGGAATGTTGCACCCGAGTACCAGGGGACGAGAATGGAGACATATTGGACCACGACTCCCGATCACACGGTTGATCATACTCCGGGTTCCACATGCATGATTTAGCTGAAGGAAGAATCCCTTAAACCTGGAGAGTTGAGACCCGTGGAATGGGGTACCATGCAATATGACTTCAAAGCGTCTTCATTTGCTCACCGAACCTCTCCAATCTATCACTGCTGCGTTTATGCCCCTGTACACACGCTTGATTCTCTTTCGGAGACATAGCGATCCATAGGTTTTAAGATACTTACTAGTCAGGTACATTCTTAGGCGTTTAATATGGGGTGTTGAGTCCATTTCGTTGAGCAAGGAGTAGCTCTTGTCTATTCCATATTTGGCTTAAGGAACATTATCTGTGCTCATTTCAATCTCTGGTTTTATGCAGCACCCCAACTCACCTTTCGCCTTAAGCAAGCATAAGTTGGTTTTCTAAATTTGAGACCCTGTTCTGTTTTGTAATCCAGTTCCTGTGTAGCCAAGTTTACATTCCGTGTATTAGTGATATCTTATGATGTTTCTTTTTCTGTGTGACTTATTTCAGTTAGAATCATCATACCTGAATCCACTCATTATGCTGCTATGGGCCTGATGACAAAGATTTCATTGCTGAGTGATATTGCATTGTACGTAAGTACCACAACTTCTTTATCCACTTTTCGCTTTCTGTGAAATTGAACTTGTACCGTAAACGAGGTTCTTGTAAACAGAGCCGTCCCAAACTTTGGGGTGGCTGTGTCTTTTTTATTTTAATTTCCCTAAGCTATAGGACCATAAGTGGAAGTGCCCTAGGCTCTGTTGCTTTGTTTTAGACGTTCCAGGAAACACCATACACTTCTCCTGAGTGGCTGTTGGCAATTTACATCCCGCCCATCAGCATAACAAGGCTCCCAGTTCTCCATGGCCTGTCCTGCCTTTCTGGATTTTACACTTTTTTCAGATGGCCCATTTGACTGGGGGGAAGTGAGACTTCATTGTAGTGCAGATTTCCTTTGCAAGCTTGCTTGGTTGGCCTAAAAGGGCGTATGCTTTTTTTCCTGATTATATTCAGGAAAAAAAGCATACGCCCTTTTTGGCAAGTGCATCATTGTCGACGTTCTGCCTCTTTTCCTATGCTTTAAATGCAAATCAAGTCTACCACCTGAAATCGGTTTCCTGCAATTCTGCCCCGCTTTCAAGCCCTCTTGGCAGCCTTACTTCAGTAGATTTTTGTACGATAGCTGTCATTTATAACTCTGCAGGTTTGTGAATTACAGTGCCCCTGAGCTCCTCTCTTCAACTCGCTTTCTTGTGAGCTGGCCTCAACACCGCAGGATTGCTTCAGGCCCTAATCTGGTTCTGGCACGGCATGCTGAGCCTTTGGTTAATTCCTCTTCCTGGTGGGAAATGAGAGTTAAATTTGCCCGTCCAGACACCTCCAGCTAGTCTCTCATTGGTTCTCCCTATTCCTGTTCATCTTCCGCAGAAATTGCAAACTGGGCCAAACAGGAAGTTAAAGGCACTGTCTCTCCAAGTCGGTAGAATATTAGTAAAGCGTCTGCAATTTTGCACCCGAGTACCAGGGGATGAGAACTGAGACATATTAGAACACATCTCCCGATCACACGGTTGATCACACTCTGTGTTCCACATGCATTTTTTAGCTGAAGGAAGAATCCCTTAAACTTGGAGACTTGAGACCCGTGGAATGGGTACCATGCAATATGACTTCAAAGGGTCTTCATTTGCTCACCAAACCTCTCCAATCCTATCACTGCTGCGTTTATGCCCCTGTACTCACGCTTGATTCTCTTTCAGAGACATAGCAATCCATAAGTTTTAAGATACTTACTAGTCAGGTACATTATTAGGCGTTTAATAAGGGGTTTTGAGTCCATTTCGTTGAGCAAGGAGTAGCCCTTGTCTATTACATATTTGGCTTAAGGAACTTTATCTGTGCTCATTTCAATCTCTGGTTTTATGCAGCACCCCAACTCACCTTTCCCCTTAAGCAAGCATAAGTTGGTTTTCTAAATTTGAGACCCTGTTCTGTTTTGTAATCCAGTTCCTGTGTAGCCAAGTTTACACTCCGTGTATTAGTGTTATCTTATGATGTTTCTTTTTCTGTGTGACTTATTTCAGTTAGAATCATCATACCTGAATCCACTCTATGCTTTACAGGCCTGATGACATAGATTTCATTGCTGATTGATATTGCATTGTACGTAAGTACCACAACTTCTTTATCCAGTTTTCACTTTCTGCGATATTGAACTTGTACCATAAATGGGGTTCTTGTAAACAGAGCCGTCCCAAACTTTGGGGTGGCTGTGTCTTTTTGATTTCAATTTCCCTAAGCTATAGGACCATAAGTGGAACTGCCCTAGGCTCTGTTGCTTTGTTTTTTCGATGTTTCAGGAAACACCATACACTTCTCCTGAGTGGCTGTTGGCAATTTACATCCCGCCAATCAACATAACAAGGCTCCCAGTTCTCCATGGCCTGTCCTGCCTTTCTGGATTTTACACATTTTTCAGATGGCCCTTTTGACCGGGGGGAAGTGAGACTTTATTGTAGTGCAGATTTCCTTTGCAAGCTTGCTTGGTTGGCCAAAAAGGGCGTATGCGTTTTTTCCTGAATATATTCAGGAAAAAACGCATACACCCTTTTTGGCCTAGTGCATCATTCTCGACGTTCTGCCTCTTTTCCTATGCTTTAAATGCAATTCCAGTCTACCTCCTGAAATCGGTTTCCTGCAATTCTGCCCGGCTTTCAAGTCCTCTTGGCAGCATTACTTCAGTATATTTTTGGACGATAGCTGTCATTTATAACTCTGCAGGTTTGTGAATTACAGTGCCCCTGAACTCCTTTCTTCAAATTGCTTTCTTGTGAGCTGGCAGCAACACCGCAGGATTGCTTCAGGCCCTAATCTGATTCCGACATGGCACGCTGAGCCTTTGGTTAATTCCTCTTCGTGGTGGGAAATGAGAGTTAAATTTGCCCGTCCAGACACCTCCAGCTAGTCTCTCATTGGTTCTCCCTATTCCTGTTAATCTTCCGCGGAATTTGCAACCTGGGCCAAACAGGAGGTTAAAGGCACTGACTCTCCAATTCAGGAGAGTGTTAGTAAAGCGTATGGAATGTTGCACCCGAGTACCAGGGGACAAGATCTGAGACATATTGGAACACGTCTCCCGATCACACGTTTGATCATACTCTGGGTTCCACATGCATGTTTTAGCTGAAGGAAGAATCCCTTAAACCTGGAGAGTTGAGACCCGTGGAATGGGTACCATGCAATATGACTTCAAAGGGTCTTCATTTGCTCACCGAACCTCTCCAATCCTATCACTGTTGCGTTTATGCCCCTATACTCACGCTTGATTCTCTTTCAGAGACATAGCAATCTTTAGGTTTTAAGATACTTACAAGTCAGGTACATTATAAGGTGTTTAACATGGGGTTTTGAGTCCATTTCGTTGAGGAAGGAGTAGCTCTTGTCTATTACATATTTGGCTTAAGGAACTTTATCTGTGCTCATTTCAATCTCTGGTTTTATGCAGCACCCCAACTCACCTTTCCCCTTAAGCAAGCATAAGTTGGTTTTCTAAATTGGAGACCCTGTTCTGTTTTGTAATCCAGTTCCTGTGTAGCCAAGTTTACATTCCGTGTATTAGTGATATCTTATGATGTTTCTTTTTCTGTGTGACTTATTTCAGTTAGATTCATCATACCTGAACCCACTCATTTTCTGCTACGGGCCTGATGACATAGATTTCATTGCTGAGTGATATTGCATTGTACGTAAGTACCACAACTTCTTTATCCATTTTTCACTTTCTGCGATATTGAACTTGTACCGTAAACGAGGTTCTTGTAAACAGAGCCATCCCAAACTTTGGGGTGGCTGTGTCTTTTTGATTTTAATTTCCCTAGAGCTATAGGACCATAAGTGGAAGTGCCCTAGGCTCTGTTGGTTTGTTTTTTAGATGTTTCAGGAAACACCATACACTTCTCCCCAGTGGCTGTTTGGAGTTTACATCCCGCCCATCAGCATAACAAGGCTCCCAGTTCTCCATGGCCTGTCCTGCCTTTCTGGATTTTATACTTTTTTCAGATGGCCCTTTTGACCGGGGGGAAGTGAGACTTCATTGTAGTGCAGATTTCCTTTGCAAGCTTGCTTGGTTGGCCAAAAAGGGCGTATGCATTTTTTCCTGAATATATTCAGGAAAAAATGCATACACACTTTTTGGCCAAGTGCATCATTGTTGACGTTCTGCCTCTTTTCCTATGCTTTAAATGCAATTCCAGTCTACCTCCTGAAATCGGTTTCCTGCAATTCTGCCCCGCTTTCAAGTCCTCGTGGCAGCCTTACTTCAGTATATTTTTGGATGATAGCTGTCATTTATAACTCTGCAGGTTTGTGAATTACAGTGCCCCTGAGCGCCTTTCTTCAACTCGCTTTCTTCTGAGCTGGCCGCAACACCGCAGGATTGCTTCAGGCCCTAATCTGGTTCCGGCACGACACGCTAAGCCTTTCGTTAATTCCTCTTCCTGGTGGGAAATGAGAGTTAAATTGGCCCGTACAGACACCTCCAGCTAGCCTCTCATTGCTTCTCCCTATTCCTGTTCATCTTCCGCAGAAATTGCAAACTGAGCCAAACAGGAGGTTAAAGGCACTGACTCTCCAAGTCGGGAGAGTGTTAGTAAAGCGTCTGGAATGTTGCACCCGAGTTCCAGGGGACGAGAACGGAGACATATTTGAACATGTCTCCCGATCACACGGTTGATCATACTCTGGGTTCCACATGCATGATTTTGCTGAAGGAAGAATCCCTTAAACCTGGAGAGTTGAGACCCGTGGAATGGGTACCATGCAATATGACTTCAAAGGGTCTTCATTTGCTCACCGAACCTCTCCAATCCTATCACTGCTGCGTTTATGCCCCTGTACACACGCTTGATTCTCTTTTGGAGACATAGCAATCCATAGGTTTTAAGATACTTACTAGTCAGGTACATTCTTAGGCATTTAATATGGGGTGTTGAGTCCATTTCGTTGAGCAAGGAGTAGCTCTTGTCTATTCCATATTTGGCTTAAGGAACTTTATCTGTGCTCATTTCAATCTCTGGTTTTATGCAGCACCCCAACTCACCTTTCCCCTTAAGCAAGCATAAGTTGGTTTTCTAAATTTGAGACCCTGTTCTCTTTTGTAATACAGTTCCTGTGTAGCCAAGTTTACATTCCGTGTATTAGTGATATCTTATGATGTTTCTTTTTCTGTGTGGCTTATTTCAGTTAGAATCATCATACCTGAATCCACTCATTATGCTGCTACTGGCCTGATGACATAGATTTCATTGCTGAGTGATATTGCATTGTACGTAAGTACCACAACTTCTTTATCCACTTTTCGCTTTCTGTGAAATTGAACTTGTACCGTAAACGAGGTTCTTGTAAACAGAGCCGTCCCAAACTTTGGGGTGGCTGTGTCTTTTTTATTTTAATTTCCCTAAGCTATAGGACCATAAGTGGAAGTGCCCTAGGCTCTGTTGCTTTGTTTTAGACGTTCCAGGAAACACCATACACTTCTCCTGAGTGGCTGTTGGCAATTTACATCCCGCCCATCAGCATAACAAGGCTCCCAGTTCTCCATGGCCTGTCCTGCCTTTCTGGATTTTACACTTTTTTCAGATGGCCCATTTGACTGGGGGGAAGTGAGACTTCATTGTAGTGCAGATTTCCTTTGCAAGCTTGCTTGGTTGGCCTAAAAGGGCGTATGCTTTTTTTCCTGAATATATTCAGGAAAAAAAGCATACGCCCTTTTTGGCAAGTGCATCATTGTCGACGTTCTGCCTCTTTTCCTATGCTTTAAATGCAAATCAAGTCTACCACCTGAAATCGGTTTCCTGCAATTCTGCCCCGGTTTCAAGCCCTCTTGGCAGCCTTACTTCAGTAGATTTTTGTACGATAGCTGTCATTTATAACTCTGCAGGTTTGTGAATTACAGTGCCCCTGAGCTCCTCTCTTCAACTCGCTTTCTTGTGAGCTGGCCTCAACACCGCAGGATTGCTTCAGGCCCTAATCTGGTTCTGGCACGGCACGCTGAGCCTTTGGTTAATTCCTCTTCCTGGTGGGAAATGAGAGTTAAATTTGCCCGTCCAGACACCTCCAGCTAGTCTCTCATTGGTTCTCCCTATTCCTGTTCATCTTCCGCAGAAATTGCAAACTGGGCCAAACAGGAAGTTAAAGGCACTGTCTCTCCAAGTCGGGAGAATATTAGTAAAGCGTCTGCAATTTTGCACCCGAGTACCAGGGGATGAGAACTGAGACATATTAGAACACATCTCCCGATCACACGGTTGATCACACTCTGTGTTCCACATGCATTTTTTAGCTGAAGGAAGAATCCCTTAAACTTGGAGAGTTGAGACCCGTGGAATGGGTACCATGCAATATGACTTCAAAGGGTCTTCATTTGCTCACCAAACCTCTCCAATCCTATCACTGCTGCGTTTATGCCCCTGTACTCACGCTTGATTCTCTTTCAGAGACATAGCAATCCATAAGTTTTAAGATACTTACTAGTCAGGTACATTATTAGGCGTTTAATAAGGGGTTTTGAGTCCATTTCGTTGAGCAAGGAGTAGCCCTTGTCTATTACATATTTGGCTTAAGGAACTTTATCTGTGCTCATTTCAATCTCTGGTTTTATGCAGCACCCCAACTCACCTTTCCCCTTAAGCAAGCATAAGTTGGTTTTCTAAATTGGAGACCCTGTTCTGTTTTGTAATCCAGTTCCTGTGTAGCCAAGTTTACATTCCGTGTATTAGTGATATCTTATGATGTTTCTTTTTCTGTGTGACTTATTTCAGTTAGATTCATCATACCTGAACCCACTCATTTTCTGCTACGGGCCTGATGACATAGATTTCATTGCTGAGTGATATTGCATTGTACGTAAGTACCACAACTTCTTTATCCATTTTTCACTTTCTGCGATATTGAACTTGTACCGTAAACGAGGTTCTTGTAAACAGAGCCATCCCAAACTTTGGGGTGGCTGTGTCTTTTTGATTTTAATTTCCCTAAGCTATAGGACCATAAGTGGAAGTGCCCTAGGCTCTGTTGCTTTGTTTTTTAGATGTTTCAGGAAACACCATACACTTCTCCCCAGTGGCTGTTTGGAGTTTACATCCCGCCCATCAGCATAACAAGGCTCCCAGTTCTCCATGGCCTGTCCTGCCTTTCTGGATTTTACACTTTTTTCAGATGGCCCCTTTGACCGCAGGGAAGTGAGACTTCATTTTAGTGCAGATGTCCTTTGCAAGCTTGCTTGGTTGGCCAAAAAGGGCGTATGCTTTTTTTCCTGAATATATTCAGGAAAAAACGCATACGCCATTTTTGGCCAAGTGCATCATTGTGGACGTTCTGCCTCTTTTCCTATGCTTTAAATGCAATTCCTGTCTACCTCCTGAAATCGGTTTCCTGCAATTCTGCCCCACTTTCAAGTCCTCTTGGCAGCCTTACTTCAGTATATTTTTGGACGATAACTGTCATTTATAACTCTGCAGGTTTGTGAATTACAGTGCCCCTGAGCTCCTTTCTTCAACTCGCTTTCTTGTGAGCTGGCCGCAACACCGCAGGATTCCTTCAGGCCCTAATCTGGTTCCGGCACGGCACGCTGAGCCTTTGGTTAATTCCTCTTCCTGGTGGGAAATGGGAGTTAAATTTGCCCGTCCAGACACCTCCAGCTAGTCTCTCATTGGTTCTCCCTATTCCTGTTCATCTTCCACGGAATTTGCAAACTGGGCCAAACAGGAGGTTAAAGGCACTGACTCTCCAAGTCGGGAGAGTGTTAGTAAAGCGTCTGGAATGTTACACCCGAGTACCAGGGGATGAGAACTGAGACATATTTCAAAACGTCTCCCGATCACACGGTTGATCATACTCTGGGTTCCACATGCATGTTTTAGCTGAAGGAAGAATCCCTTAAACCTGGAGAGTTGAGACCCGTGGAATGGGTACCATGCAATATGACTTCAAAGGGTCTTCATTTGCTCACCGAACCTCTCCAATCCTATCACTGCTGCGTTTATGCCCCTGTACTCACGCTTGATTCTCTTTCAGAGACATAGCAATCTTTAGGTTTTAAGAAACTTACTAGTCAGGTACATTATAAGGTGTTTAACATGGGGTTTTGAGTCCATTTCGTTGAGCAGGGAGTAGCTCTTTTCTATTCCATATTTGGCTTAAGGAACTTTATCTGTGCTCATTTCAATCTCTGGTTTTATGCAGCACCCCAACTCACCTTTCCCCTTAAGCAAGCATAAGTTGGTTTTCTAAATTTGAGACCCTGTTCTGTTTTGTAATCCATTTCCTGTGTAGCCAAGTTTACATTCCGTGTATTAGTGATATCTTATGATGTTTCTTTTTCTGTGTGACTTATTTCAGTTAGAATCATCATACCTGAATCCACTCATTATGCTGCTACGTGCCTGATGACATAGATTTCATTGCTGAGTGTTATTGCATTGTATGTAAGTACCACAACATCTTTATCCATTTTTCACTTTCTGTGATATTGAACTTGTACCGTAAACGAGGTTCTTGTAATAAGAGCCATACCAAATTTTGGGGTGGCTGTGTCTTTTTGATTTTAATTTCCCTAAGCTATAGGATCATAAGTGGAAGTGCCCTAGCCTCTGTTGCTTTGTTTTTTACATGTTTCAGGAAACACCATACACTTCTCCCGAGTGGCTGTTGGCAATTTACATCCCGCCCATCAGCATAACAAGGCTCCCAGTTCTCCATGGCCTGTCCTGCCTGTCTGGATTTTACACTTTTTTCAGATGGCCCTTTTGACCGGGGGCAAGTGAGACTTCATTGTAGTGCAGATTTCCTTTGCAAGCTTGCTTGGTTGGCCAAAAAGGGCGTATGCGTTTTTTCCTGAATATATTCAGGAAAAAACGCATACGCCCTTTGTGGCCAAGTTTATCATTGTCGACGTTTTGCCTCTTTTCCTATGCTTTAAATGCAATTCCAGTGTACCTCCTGAAATCAGTTTCCTGCAATTCTGCCCCGCTTTCAAGTCCTCTTGGCAGCCTTACTTCAGTATATTTTTGGACGATAGCTGTCATTTATAACTCTGCAGGTTTGTGAATTACAGTGCCCCTGAGTTCCTTTCTTCAACTCGCTTTCTTGTGAGCTGGCCGCAACACCGCAGGATTGCTTCAGGCCCTAATCTGGTTCTGGCACGGCACGCTGAGCCTTTGATTAATTCCTCTTCCTGGTGGGAAATGAGAGTTAAATTTGCCCGTCCAGACACCTCCAGCTAGTCTCTCATTGGTTCTCCCTATTCCTGTTCATCTTCCGCAGAAATTGCAAACTGGGCCAAACAGGAGGTTAAAGGCACTGACTCTCCAAGTCGGGAGAGTGTTAGTAAAGCGTCTGGAATGTTGCACCCGAGTACCAGGGGACGAAAACTGAGACATATTGGAACACGTCTCCCGATCACATGGTTGATCATACTCAGGGTTCCACATGCATGATTTAGCTGAAGGAAGAATCCCTTAAACCTGGAGCGTTGAGACCCGTGGAATGGGTACCATGCAATATGACTTCAAAGGGTCTTCCTTTGCTCACCGAACCTCTCCAATCCTATCACTGCTGTGTTTATGCCCCTGTACAAACGCTTGATTCTCTTTCGGAGACATAGCAATCCATAGGTTTTAAGATACTTACTAGTCAGGTACATTCTTAGGCGTTTAATATGGGGTGTTGAGTCCATTTCGTTCAGCAAGGAGTAGCTCTTGTCTATTCCACATGTGGCTTAAGGAACTTTATCTGTGCTCATTTCATCTCTAGTTTTATGCAGCACCCCAACTCACCTTTCCCCTTAAGCAAGCATAAGTTGGTTTTCTAAATTTGAGACCCTGTTCTGTTTTGTAATTCAGTTCCTGTGTAGCCAAGTTTACATTCTGTGTATTAGTGATATCTTATGATATTCCTTTTTCTTGTGACTTATTTCAGTTAGAATCATCATACCTGAATCCACTCATTATGCTGCTACGGGCCTGATGACATAGATTTCATTGCTGAGTTATATTGCATTGTATGTAAGTACCACAACTTCTTAATCCATTTTTCACTTTCTGCGATATTGAACCTGTCCCGTAAAAGAGTGTCTTGTAAACAGAGCCGTCCCAAACTTTGGGGTGGCTGTGTCTTTTTGATTTTAATTTCCCTAAGCTATAGGACCATAAGTGGAAGTGCCCTAGGCTCTGTTGCTTTGTTTTTTAGATGTTTCAGGAAACACCATACACTTCTCCGGAGTGGCTGTTGGCAATTTACATCCCACCCATCAGCATAACAAGGCTCCCAGTTCTCCATGGTCTGTCCTGCATTTCTGGATTTTACACTTTTTTCAGATGGCCCTTTTGACCTGGGGGGAAGTGAGACTTCATTGTAGTGCAGATTTCCTTTGCAAGCTTGCTTGGTTGGCCAAAAAGGGCGTATGCGTTTTGTCCTGAATATATTCAGGAAAAAACGCATACGCCCTTTTTGGCCAAGTGCATCATTGTCGACGTTCTGCCTCTTTTCCTATGCTTTAAATGCAATTCCAGTCTACCTCGTGAAATCGGTTTCCTGCAATTCTTCCCCGCTTTCAAGTCCTCTTGGCAGCCTTACTTCAGTATATTTTTGGACGATAGCTGTCATTTATAACTCTGCAGGTTTGTGAATTACAGTGCCCCTGAGCTCCTTTCTTCAACTCGCTTTCTGGTGAGCGGGCCGCAACACCGCAGGATTCCTTCAGGCCCTAATCTGGTTCCGGCACGGCACGCTGAGCCTTTGGTTAATTCCTCTTCCTGGTGGGAAATGAGAGTTAAATTTGCCCGTCCAGACACCTCCAGCTAGTCTCTCATTGGTTCTCCCTATTCCTGTTCATCTTCCGCAGAAATTGCAAACTGGGCCAAACAGGAGGTTAAAGGCACTGACTCTCCAAGTCGGGAGAGTGTTAGTAAAGCGTCTGGAATGTTGCACCCGAGTACCAGGGGACGAGAATGGAGACATATTGGACCACGACTCCCGATCACACGGTTGATCATACTCCGGGTTCCACATGCATGATTTAGCTGAAGGAAGAATCCCTTAAACCTGGAGAGTTGAGACCCGTGGAATGGGTACCATGCAATATGACTTCAAAGCGTCTTCATTTGCTCACCGAACCTCTCCAATCCTATCACTGCTGCGTTTATGCCCCTGTACACACGCTTGATTCTCTTTCGGAGACATAGCGATCCATAGGTTTTAAGATACTTACTAGTCAGGTACATTCTTAGGCGTTTAATATGGGGTGTTGAGTCCATTTCGTTGAGCAAGGAGTAGCTCTTGTCTATTCCATATTTGGCTTAAGGAACATTATCTGTGCTCATTTCAATCTCTGGTTTTATGCAGCACCCCAACTCACCTTTCGCCTTAAGCAAGCATAAGTTGGTTTTCTAAATTTGAGACCCTGTTCTGTTTTGTAATCCAGTTCCTGTGTAGCCAAGTTTACATTCCGTGTATTAGTGATATCTTATGATGTTTCTTTTTCTGTGTGACTTATTTCAGTTAGAATCATCATACCTGAATCCACTCATTATGCTGCTATGGGCCTGATGACAAAGATTTCATTGCTGAGTGATATTGCATTGTACGTAAGTACCACAACTTCTTTATCCACTTTTCGCTTTCTGTGAAATTGAACTTGTACCGTAAACGAGGTTCTTGTAAACAGAGCCGTCCCAAACTTTGGGGTGGCTGTGTCTTTTTTATTTTAATTTCCCTAAGCTATAGGACCATAAGTGGAAGTGCCCTAGGCTCTGTTGCTTTGTTTTAGACGTTCCAGGAAACACCATACACTTCTCCTGAGTGGCTGTTGGCAATTTACATCCCGCCCATCAGCATAACAAGGCTCCCAGTTCTCCATGGCCTGTCCTGCCTTTCTGGATTTTACACTTTTTTCAGATGGCCCATTTGACTGGGGGGAAGTGAGACTTCATTGTAGTGCAGATTTCCTTTGCAAGCTTGCTTGGTTGGCCTAAAAGGGCGTATGCTTTTTTTCCTGATTATATTCAGGAAAAAAAGCATACGCCCTTTTTGGCAAGTGCATCATTGTCGACGTTCTGCCTCTTTTCCTATGCTTTAAATGCAAATCAAGTCTACCACCTGAAATCGGTTTCCTGCAATTCTGCCCCGGTTTCAAGCCCTCTTGGCAGCCTTACTTCAGTAGATTTTTGTACGATAGCTGTCATTTATAACTCTGCAGGTTTGTGAATTACAGTGCCCCTGAGCTCCTCTCTTCAACTCGCTTTCTTGTGAGCTGGCCTCAACACCGCAGGATTGCTTCAGGCCCTAATCTGGTTCTGGCACGGCATGCTGAGCCTTTGGTTAATTCCTCTTCCTGGTGGGAAATGAGAGTTAAATTTGCCCGTCCAGACACCTCCAGCTAGTCTCTCATTGGTTCTCCCTATTCCTGTTCATCTTCCGCAGAAATTGCAAACTGGGCCAAACAGGAAGTTAAAGGCACTGTCTCTCCAAGTCGGTAGAATATTAGTAAAGCGTCTGCAATTTTGCACCCGAGTACCAGGGGATGAGAACTGAGACATATTAGAACACATCTCCCGATCACACGGTTGATCACACTCTGTGTTCCACATGCATTTTTTAGCTGAAGGAAGAATCCCTTAAACTTGGAGACTTGAGACCCGTGGAATGGGTACCATGCAATATGACTTCAAAGGGTCTTCATTTGCTCACCAAACCTCTCCAATCCTATCACTGCTGCGTTTATGCCCCTGTACTCACGCTTGATTCTCTTTCAGAGACATAGCAATCCATAAGTTTTAAGATACTTACTAGTCAGGTACATTATTAGGCGTTTAATAAGGGGTTTTGAGTCCATTTCGTTGAGCAAGGAGTAGCCCTTGTCTATTACATATTTGGCTTAAGGAACTTTATCTGTGCTCATTTCAATCTCTGGTTTTATGCAGCACCCCAACTCACCTTTCCCCTTAAGCAAGCATAAGTTGGTTTTCTAAATTTGAGACCCTGTTCTGTTTTGTAATCCAGTTCCTGTGTAGCCAAGTTTACACTCCGTGTATTAGTGTTATCTTATGATGTTTCTTTTTCTGTGTGACTTATTTCAGTTAGAATCATCATACCTGAATCCACTCTATGCTTTACAGGCCTGATGACATAGATTTCATTGCTGATTGATATTGCATTGTACGTAAGTACCACAACTTCTTTATCCAGTTTTCACTTTCTGCGATATTGAACTTGTACCATAAATGGGGTTCTTGTAAACAGAGCCGTCCCAAACTTTGGGGTGGCTGTGTCTTTTTGATTTCAATTTCCCTAAGCTATAGGACCATAAGTGGAACTGCCCTAGGCTCTGTTGCTTTGTTTTTTCGATGTTTCAGGAAACACCATACACTTCTCCTGAGTGGCTGTTGGCAATTTACATCCCGCCAATCAACATAACAAGGCTCCCAGTTCTCCATGGCCTGTCCTGCCTTTCTGGATTTTACACATTTTTCAGATGGCCCTTTTGACCGGGGGGAAGTGAGACTTTATTGTAGTGCAGATTTCCTTTGCAAGCTTGCTTGGTTGGCCAAAAAGGGCGTATGCGTTTTTTCCTGAATATATTCAGGAAAAAACGCATACACCCTTTTTGGCCTAGTGCATCATTCTCGACGTTCTGCCTCTTTTCCTATGCTTTAAATGCAATTCCAGTCTACCTCCTGAAATCGGTTTCCTGCAATTCTGCCCGGCTTTCAAGTCCTCTTGGCAGCATTACTTCAGTATATTTTTGGACGATAGCTGTCATTTATAACTCTGCAGGTTTGTGAATTACAGTGCCCCTGAACTCCTTTCTTCAAATTGCTTTCTTGTGAGCTGGCAGCAACACCGCAGGATTGCTTCAGGCCCTAATCTGATTCCGACATGGCACGCTGAGCCTTTGGTTAATTCCTCTTCGTGGTGGGAAATGAGAGTTAAATTTGCCCGTCCAGACACCTCCAGCTAGTCTCTCATTGGTTCTCCCTATTCCTGTTAATCTTCCGCGGAATTTGCAACCTGGGCCAAACAGGAGGTTAAAGGCACTGACTCTCCAATTCAGGAGAGTGTTAGTAAAGCGTATGGAATGTTGCACCCGAGTACCAGGGGACAAGATCTGAGACATATTGGAACACGTCTCCCGATCACACGTTTGATCATACTCTGGGTTCCACATGCATGTTTTAGCTGAAGGAAGAATCCCTTAAACCTGGAGAGTTGAGACCCGTGGAATGGGTACCATGCAATATGACTTCAAAGGGTCTTCATTTGCTCACCGAACCTCTCCAATCCTATCACTGTTGCGTTTATGCCCCTATACTCACGCTTGATTCTCTTTCAGAGACATAGCAATCTTTAGGTTTTAAGATACTTACAAGTCAGGTACATTATAAGGTGTTTAACATGGGGTTTTGAGTCCATTTCGTTGAGGAAGGAGTAGCTCTTGTCTATTACATATTTGGCTTAAGGAACTTTATCTGTGCTCATTTCAATCTCTGGTTTTATGCAGCACCCCAACTCACCTTTCCCCTTAAGCAAGCATAAGTTGGTTTTCTAAATTGGAGACCCTGTTCTGTTTTGTAATCCAGTTCCTGTGTAGCCAAGTTTACATTCCGTGTATTAGTGATATCTTATGATGTTTCTTTTTCTGTGTGACTTATTTCAGTTAGATTCATCATACCTGAACCCACTCATTTTCTGCTACGGGCCTGATGACATAGATTTCATTGCTGAGTGATATTGCATTGTACGTAAGTACCACAACTTCTTTATCCATTTTTCACTTTCTGCGATATTGAACTTGTACCGTAAACGAGGTTCTTGTAAACAGAGCCATCCCAAACTTTGGGGTGGCTGTGTCTTTTTGATTTTAATTTCCCTAGAGCTATAGGACCATAAGTGGAAGTGCCCTAGGCTCTGTTGGTTTGTTTTTTAGATGTTTCAGGAAACACCATACACTTCTCCCCAGTGGCTGTTTGGAGTTTACATCCCGCCCATCAGCATAACAAGGCTCCCAGTTCTCCATGGCCTGTCCTGCCTTTCTGGATTTTATACTTTTTTCAGATGGCCCTTTTGACCGGGGGGAAGTGAGACTTCATTGTAGTGCAGATTTCCTTTGCAAGCTTGCTTGGTTGGCCAAAAAGGGCGTATGCATTTTTTCCTGAATATATTCAGGAAAAAATGCATACACACTTTTTGGCCAAGTGCATCATTGTTGACGTTCTGCCTCTTTTCCTATGCTTTAAATGCAATTCCAGTCTACCTCCTGAAATCGGTTTCCTGCAATTCTGCCCCGCTTTCAAGTCCTCGTGGCAGCCTTACTTCAGTATATTTTTGGATGATAGCTGTCATTTATAACTCTGCAGGTTTGTGAATTACAGTGCCCCTGAGCGCCTTTCTTCAACTCGCTTTCTTCTGAGCTGGCCGCAACACCGCAGGATTGCTTCAGGCCCTAATCTGGTTCCGGCACGACACGCTAAGCCTTTCGTTAATTCCTCTTCCTGGTGGGAAATGAGAGTTAAATTGGCCCGTACAGACACCTCCAGCTAGCCTCTCATTGCTTCTCCCTATTCCTGTTCATCTTCCGCAGAAATTGCAAACTGAGCCAAACAGGAGGTTAAAGGCACTGACTCTCCAAGTCGGGAGAGTGTTAGTAAAGCGTCTGGAATGTTGCACCCGAGTTCCAGGGGACGAGAACGGAGACATATTTGAACATGTCTCCCGATCACACGGTTGATCATACTCTGGGTTCCACATGCATGATTTTGCTGAAGGAAGAATCCCTTAAACCTGGAGAGTTGAGACCCGTGGAATGGGTACCATGCAATATGACTTCAAAGGGTCTTCATTTCCTTACCGAACCTCTCCAATCCTATCACTGTTGCGTTTATGCCCCTGTGCACACGCTTGATTCTCCTTTGGAGACATAGCAATCCATAGGTTTTAAGATACTTACTAGTCAGCTACATTCTTTGGCGTTTAATATGGGGTGTTGAGTCCATTTCATTGAGCAAGGAGTAGCTCTTGTGTATTACATATTTGGCTTAAGGAACTTTATCTGTGCTCATTTCAATCTCTGGTTTTATGCAGCACCCCAACTCACCTTTCCCCTTAAGCAAGCATAAGTTGGTTTTCTAAATTTGAGACCCTGTTCTGTTTTGTAATCCAGTTCCTGTGTAGCCAAGTTTACATTCCGTGTATTAGTGATATCTTATGATGTTTCTTTTTCTGTGTGACTTATTTCAGTTAGAATCATCATACCTGAATCCACTCATTATGCTGCTACGTGCCTGATGACATAGATTTCATTGCTAAGTGATATTGCATTGTACGTAAGTACCACAACTTCTTTATCCATTTTCCGCTTTCTGCGATATTGAACTTGTACCATAAATGCGGTTCTTGTAAAGAGAGCCGTCCCAAACTTTGGGGTGGCTGTGTCTTTTTGATTTTAATTTCCCTAAGCTATAGGACCATAAGTGGAAATGCCCTAGGCTCTGTTGCTTTGTTTTTTAGATGTTTCAGGAAACACCATACACTTCTCCCGAGTGGCTGTTGGCAATTTACATCCCGCCCATCAGCATAACAAGGCTCCCAGTTCTCCATGGCCTGTTCTGCCTTTCTGGATTTTACACTTTTTTCAGATGGCCCTTTTGACCGCGGGGAAGTGAGACTTCATTGTAGTGCAGATTTCCTTTGCAAGCTTGTTTGGTTGGCCAAAAAGGGCGTATGCGTTTTTTCCTGAATATATTCAGGAAAAAACGCATACGCCCTTTTTGGCCACATTTATCATTGTCCACGTTCTGCCTCTTTTCCTATGCTTTAAATGCAATTCCAGTCTACCTCCTGAAATCGGTTTTCTGCAATTCTGCCCCGCTTTCAAGTCCTCTTGGCAGCCTTACTTCAGTATATTTTTGGATGATAGCTGTCATTTATAATTCTGCAGGTTTGTGAATTACAGTGCCCCTGAGCTCCTTTCTTCAACTCGCTTTCTTGTGAGCTGGCCGCAACACCGCAGGATTGCTTCAGGCCCTAATCTTGTTCCGGCACGGCACGCTGAGCCTTTGGTTAATTCCTCTTCCTGGTGGGAAATGAGACTTAAATTTGCCCGTCCAGACACCACCAGCTAGTCTCTCATTGGTTCTCCCTATTCCTGTTCATCTTCCGCAGAAATTGCAAACTGGGCCAAACAGGAGGTTAAAGGCCCTGACTCTCCAAGTCGGGAGAGTGTTAGTAAAGCATCTGGAATGTTGCACCCGAGTACCAGGGGACGAGAACTGAGACATATTGGAACATGTCTCCCGATCACACGGTTGATCACACTCTGGGTTCCACATGCATGTTTTAGCTGAAGGAAGAATCCCTTAAACCTGGAGAGTTGAGACCCGTGGAATGGGTACCATGCAATATGACTTCAAAGGGTCTTCATTTGATCACCGAACCTCTCCAATCCTATCACTGCTGCGTTTATGCCCCTGTACACACGCTTGATTCTCTTTTGGAGATATAGCAATCCATGGGTTTTAAGATACTTACTAGTCACGTACATACTTAGGCGTTTAATATGGGGTGTTGAGTCCATTTCGTTGAGCAATGCGTAGCTCTTGTCTATTCCATATTTGGCTTAAGGAACTTTATCTGTGCTCATTTCAATCTCTGGTTTTATGCAGCACCCCAACTCACCTTTCCCCTTAAGCAAGCATAAGTTCGTTTTCCAAATTTGAGACCCTGTTCTCTTTTGTAATCCAGTTCCTGTGTAGCCAAGTTTACATTCCGTGTATTAGTGATATCTTATGATGTTTCTTTTTCTGTGTGACTTATTTCAGTTAGAATCATCATACCTGAATCCACTCATTATGCTGCTATGGGTCTGATGACATAGATTTCATTGCTGAGTGATATTGCATTGTACGTAAGTACCACAACTGCTTTATCCATTTTTCACTTTCTGTTATATTGAACTTGTCCCGTAAACGAGTTTCTTGTAAACAGAGCCGTCCCAAATTTGGGGTGGCTGTGTCTTTTTGATGTTAATTTCCCTAAGCTATAGGGCCATAAGTGGAAATGCCCTAGGCTCTGTTGCTTTGTTTTTTAGATGTTTCAGGAAACACCATACACTTCTCCCGAGTGGCTGTTGGCAATATACATCCCGCCCATCAGCATAACAAGGCTAGCAGTTCTCCATGCCCTGTCCTGCCTTTCTGGATTTTACACTTTTTTCAGTTGGCCCTTTTGACCGGAGGGAAGTGAGACTTCATTGTAGTGCAGATTTCCTTTGCAAGCTTGCTTGGTTGGCCAAAAAGTGCGTTTGCGTTTTTTCCTGAATATATTCAGGAAAAAACGCATACGCCCTTTTGGGCCAAGTGCATCATTGTGGACGTTCTGCCTCTTTTGCTATGCTTTAAATGCAATTCCAGTCTACCTCCCGATATCGGTTTCCTGCAATTCTGCCCCACTTTCAAGTCCTCTTGGCAGGCTTACTTCAGTATATTTTTGGACGATAGCTGTCATTTATAACTCTGCAGGTTTGTGAATTACAGTGTCCCTGAGCTCCTTTCTTCAACTCGCTTTCTTGTGAGCTGGCCGCAACAATGCAGGATTGCTTCAGGCCCTAATCTGGTTCCGGCATGACACGCTGAGCTTTTGGATATTTCCTCTTCCTGGTGGGAAATGAGAGTTAAATTTGCCCGTCCAGACACCTCCAGCTAGTCTCTCATTGGTCCTCCCTATTCCTGTTCATCTTCCGCAGAATTTGCAAACTCGGCCAAACAGGAGGTTAAAGGCACTGACTCTCCAAGTCGGGAGATTGTTAGTAAAACGTCTGGAATATTGCACCCGAGTACCAGGGGACGAAAAGTGAGACATATTGGAACACGTCTTCCGATCACACGGTTGATCACACTCTGGGTTCCACATGCATGTTTTAGCTGAAGGAAGAATCCCTTAAACCTGGAGAGTTGAGACCCGTGGAATGGGTACCATGCAATATGACTTCAAAGGGTCTTCATTTGCTCACCAAAACTCTCCAATCCTATCACTGCTGCATTTTAGCCCCTGTACACACACTTGATTCTCTTTCGGAGACATAGCAATCCATAGGTTTTAAGATACTTACTAGACAGCTACATACTTAGGCTTTTAATATGAGGTGTTGAGTCCATTTCGTTGAGCAAGGAGTAGCTCTTGTCTATTCCATATTTGGCTTAAGGAACTTTATCTGTGCTCATTTCAATCTCTGGTTTTATGCAGCACCCCAACTCACCTTTCCCCTTAAGCAAGCATAAGTTGGTTTTCCAAATTTGATTCCCTGTTCTGTTTTGTAATTCAGTTCCTGTGTAGCCAGGTTTACATTCTGTGTATTAGTGATATCTTCTGATGTTTCTTTTCCTGTGTGACTTATTTCAGTTAGAATCATCATACCTGAATCCACTCATTATGCTGCTACGGGCCTGATGACATAGATTTCATTGCTGAGTGATATTGCATTGTACGTAAGTACCACAACTGCTTTATCCAGTTTTCAGTTTCTGCGATATTGAACTAGTCCCATAAACGAGTTTCTTGTAAACAGAGCCGTCCCAAACTTAGGGGTGGCTGTGTCTTTTTGATTTTAATTTCCCTAAGCTATAGGGCCATAAGTGGAAGTGCCCTAGGCTCTGTTGCTTTGTTTTTTAGATGTTTCAGGAAACACCATACACTTCTCCCGAGTGGCTGTTGGCAATATACATCCCGCCCATCAGCATAACAAGGCTCCCAGTTCTCCATGGCCTGTCCTGCCTGTCTGGATTTTACACTTTTTTCAGATGGCCCTTTTGACCGGGGGCAAGTGAGACTTCATTGTAGTGCAGATTTCCTTTGCAAGCTTGCTTGCTTGGCCAAAAAGGGCGTATGCGTTTTTTCCTGAATATATTCAGGAAAAAACGCATACGCCCTTTGTGGCCAAGTTTATCATTGTCGACGTTTTGCCTCTTTTCCTATGCTTTAAATGCAATTCCAGTGTACCTCCTGAAATCAGTTTCCTGCAATTCTGCCCCGCTTTCAAGTCCTCTTGGCAGCCTTACTTCAGTATATTTTTGGACGATAGCTGTCATTTATAACTCTGCAGGTTTGTGAATTACACTGCCCCTGAGCTCCTTTCTTCAATTCGCTTTCTTGTGAGCTGGCCGCAACACCGCAGGATTGCTTCAGGCCCTAATCTAGTTCCGGCAGGGCACACTGACCCTTTGGTTAATTCCTCTTCCTGGTGGGAAATGAGAGTTAAATTTGCCCGTCCAGACACCTCCAGCTAGTCTCTCATTTGTCCTCCCTATTCCTGTTCATCTTCCGCAGAAATTGGAAACTGGGCCAAACAGGAGGTTAAAGGCACTGACTCTCCAAGTCGGGAGAGTGTTAGTAAAGCGTCTGGAATGTTGCACCCGAGTACCAGGGGACGAGAACTGAGACATATTGGAACACGTCTTCCGATCACACAGTTGATCATACTCTGGGTTCCACATGCTTGTTTTAGCTGAAGGAAGAATCCCTTAAACCTGGAGAGTTGAGACCCGTGGAATGGGTACCATGCAATATGACTTCAAAGGGTCTTCATTTGCTCACCGAACCTCTCCAATCCTATCACTGCTGCGTTTATGCCCCTGTACTCACACTTGATTCTCTTTCAGACACATAGCAATCTTTAGGTTTTAAGATACTTACTAGTCAGGTACATTATCAGGTGTTTAACATGGGGTTTTGAGTCCATTTCGTTGAGCAAGGAGTAGCTCTTGTCTATTACATATTTGGCTTAAGGAACTTTATCTGTGCTCATTTCAATCTCTGGTTTTACGCAGCACCCCAACTCACCTTTCCCCTTAAGCAAGCTTAAGTTTGTTTTCTAAATTTGAGACCCTGTTCTCTTTTGTAATCTAGATCCTGTGTAGTCAAGTTTACATTCCGTGTATTAGTGATATCTTATGATATTTCTTTTTCTGTGTGACTTATTTCAGTTAGAATCATCATACCTGAATCCACTCATTATGCTGCTATGGGCCTGATGACATAGATTTCATTGCTGAGGGATATTGCATTGTACGTAAGTACCAAAACTTCTTTATCCATTTTTCACTTTCTGCAAAATTGAACTTGTACCGTAAATGAGGTTCTTGTAAACAGAGCCATCCCAAATTTTGGGGTGGCTGTGTCTTTTTGATTTAAATTTCCCTAAGCTATAGGACCATAAGTGGAAGTGCCCTAGGCTCTGTTGCTTTGTTTTTTAGATGTTTCAGGAAACACCATACACTTCTCCCTAGTGGCTGTTGGCAGTTTACATCCCGCCCATCAGCATAACAAGGCTCCCATTTCTCCATGGCCTGTCCTGCCTTTCTGGATTTTACACTTTATTCAGATGGCCCTTTTGACCAGGGGGAAGTGAGACTTCATTGTTGTGCAGATTTCCTATGCAAGCTTGCTTGGTTGGCCAAAAAGGGCGTATGCGTTTTTTCCTGAATATATTCAGGAATAAACGCATACGCCCTTTTTGGCCAAGTGCATCATTGTGGACGTTCTGCCTCTTTTCCTATGCTTTAAATGCAATTCCAGTCTACCTCCTGAAATCGGCTTCCTGCAATTCTGCCCCGCTTTCAAGTCCTCTTGGCAGCCTTACTTCAGTATATTTTTGGACGAGAGCTGTCATTTATAACTCTGCAGGTTTGTGAATTACAGTGCCCCGAGCGCCTTTCTTCAACTCGCTTTCTTGTGAGCTGGCCGCAACACCGCAGGATTGCTTCAGGCCCTAATCTGGTTCTGGCACGGCACGCTGAGCCTTTGCTTAATTCCTCTTCCTGGTGGGAAATGAGAGTTAAATTTGCCCGTCCAGACACCTCCAGCTAGTCTCTCATTGGTTCTCCCTATTCCTGTTCATGTTCCGCAGAAATTGCAAACTGGCCCAAACAGGAGTTTAAAGGCACTGACTCTCCAAGTCGGGAGAGTGTTAGTAAAGCGTCTGGAATGTTGCACCCGAGTACAAGGGGACGAGAACTGAGATATATTGGAACACGTCTCCCGATCACATGGTTGATCATACTCTGGGTTCCACATGCATGCTTTAGGTGAAGGAAGAATCCCTTAAACCTGGAGAGTTGAGACCCGTGGAATGGGTACCATGCAATATGACTTCAAAGGGTCTTCATTTGCTCACCGAACCTCTCCAATGCTATCACTGCTGCGTTTATGCCCCTGTACACACGCTTGATTCTCTTTTGGAGACATAGCAATCCATAGGTTTTAAGATACTTACTAGTCAGGTACATTCTTAGGCATTTAATATGGGGTGTTGAGTCCATTTCGTTGAGCAAGGAGTAGCTCTTGTCTATTCCATGTTTGGCTTAAGGAACTTTATCTGTGCTCATTTCAATCTCTGGTTTTATGCAGCACCCCAACTCACCTTTCCCCTTAAGCAAGCATAAGTTGGTTTTCTAAATTTGAGACCCTGTTCTCTTTTGTAATACAGTTCCTGTGTAGCCAAGTTTACATTCCGTGTATTAGTGATATCTTATGATGTTTCTTTTTCTGTGTGGCTTATTTCAGTTAGAATCATCATACCTGAATGCACTCATTATGCTGCTACTGGCCTGATGACATAGATTTCATTGCTGAGTGATATTGCATTGTACGTAAGTACCACAACTTCTTTATCCAGTTTTCACTTTCTGCGATATTGAACTTGTACCATAAATGGGGTTCTTGTAAACAGAGCCGTCCCAAACTTTGGGGTGGCTGTGTCTTTTTGATTTCAATTTCCCTAAGCTATAGGACCATAAGTGGAACTGCCCTAGGCTCTGTTGCTTTGTTTTTTCGATGTTTCAGGAAACACCATACACTTCTCCTGAGTGGCTGTTGGCAATTTACATCCCGCCAATCAACATAACAAGGCTCCCAGTTCTCCATGGCCTGTCCTGCCTTTCTGGATTTTACACTTTTTTCAGATGGCCCTTTTGACCGGGGGGAAGTGAGACTTTATTGTAGTGCAGATTTCCTTTGCAAGCTTGCTTGGTTGGCCAAAAAGGGCGTATGCGTTTTTTCCTGAATATATTCAGGAAAAAACGCATACACCCTTTTTGGCCTAGTGCATCATTCTCGACGTTCTGCCTCTTTTCCTATGCTTTAAATGCAATTCCAGTCTACCTCCTGAAATCGGTTTCCTGCAATTCTGCCCGGCTTTCAAGTCCTCTTGGCAGCATTACTTCAGTATATTTTTGGACGATAGCTGTCATTTATAACTCTGCAGGTTTGTGAATTACAGTGCCCCTGAACTCCTTTCTTCAAATTGCTTTCTTGTGAGCTGGCAGCAACACCGCAGGATTGCTTCAGGCCCTAATCTGATTCCGACATGGCACGCTGAGCCTTTGGTTAATTCCTCTTCGTGGTGGGAAATGAGAGTTAAATTTGCCCGTCCAGACACCTCCAGCTAGTCTCTCATTGGTTCTCCCTATTCCTGTTAATCTTCCGCGGAATTTGCAACCTGGGCCAAACAGGAGGTTAAAGGCACTGACTCTCCAATTCAGGAGAGTGTTAGTAAAGCGTATGGAATGTTGCACCCGAGTACCAGGGGACGAGATCTGAGACATATTGGAACACGTCTCCCGATCACACGTTTGATCATACTCTGGGTTCCACATGCATGTTTTAGCTGAAGGAAGAATCCCTTAAACCTGGAGAGTTGAGACCCGTGGAATGGGTACCATGCAATATGACTTCAAAGGGTCTTCATTTGCTCACCGAACCTCTCCAATCCTATCACTGTTGCGTTTATGCCCCTATACTCACGCTTGATTCTCTTTCAGAGACATAGCAATCTTTAGGTTTTAAGATACTTACAAGTCAGGTACATTATAAGGTGTTTAACATGGGGTTTTGAGTCCATTTCGTTGAGGAAGGAGTAGCTCTTGTCTATTACATATTTGGCTTAAGGAACTTTATCTGTGCTCATTTCAATCTCTGGTTTTATGCAGCACCCCAACTCACCTTTCCCCTTAAGCAAGCATAAGTTGGTTTTCTAAATTGGAGACCCTGTTCTGTTTTGTAATCCAGTTCCTGTGTAGCCAAGTTTACATTCCGTGTATTAGTGATATCTTATGATGTTTCTTTTTCTGTGTGACTTATTTCAGTTAGATTCATCATACCTGAACCCACTCATTTTCTGCTACGGGCCTGATGACATAGATTTCATTGCTGAGTGATATTGCATTGTACGTAAGTACCACAACTTCTTTATCCATTTTTCACTTTCTGCGATATTGAACTTGTACCGTAAACGAGGTTCTTGTAAACAGAGCCATCCCAAACTTTGGGGTGGCTGTGTCTTTTTGATTTTAATTTCCCTAAGCTATAGGACCATAAGTGGAAGTGCCCTAGGCTCTGTTGGTTTGTTTTTTAGATGTTTCAGGAAACACCATACACTTCTCCCCAGTGGCTGTTTGGAGTTTACATCCCGCCCATCAGCATAACAAGGCTCCCAGTTCTCCATGGCCTGTCCTGCCTTTCTGGATTTTATACTTTTTTCAGATGGCCCTTTTGACCGGGGGGAAGTGAGACTTCATTGTAGTGCAGATTTCCTTTGCAAGCTTGCTTGGTTGGCCAAAAAGGGCGTATGCATTTTTTCCTGAATATATTCAGGAAAAAATGCATACACACTTTTTGGCCAAGTGCATCATTGTTGACGTTCTGCCTCTTTTCCTATGCTTTAAATGCAATTCCAGTCTACCTCCTGAAATCGGTTTCCTGCAATTCTGCCCCGCTTTCAAGTCCTCTTGGCAGCCTTACTTAAGTATATTTTTGGACGATAGCTGTCATTTATAACTCTGCAGGTTTGTGAATTACAGTGCCCCTGAGCGCCTTTCTTCAACTCGCTTTCTTCTGAGCTGGCCGCAACACCGCAGGATTGCTTCAGGCCCTAATCTGGTTCCGGCACGACACGCTAAGCCTTTCATTAATTCCTCTTCCTGGTGGGAAATGAGAGTTAAATTGGCCCGTACAGACACCTCCAGCTAGCCTCTCATTGCTTCTCCCTATTCCTGTTCATCTTCCGCAGAAATTGCAAACTGAGCCAAACAGGAGGTTAAAGGCACTGACTCTCCAAGTCGGGAGAGTGTTAGTAAAGCGTCTGGAATGTTGCACCCGAGTTCCAGGGGACGAGAACGGAGACATATTTGAACATGTCTCCCGATCACACGGTTGATCATACTCTGGGTTCCACATGCATGATTTTGCTGAAGGAAGAATCCCTTAAACCTGGAGAGTTGAGACCCGTGGAATGGGTACCATGCAATATGACTTCAAAGGGTCTTCATTTCCTTACCGAACCTCTCCAATCCTATCACTGTTGCGTTTATGCCCCTGTGCACACGCTTGATTCTCCTTTGGAGACATAGCAATCCATAGGTTTTAAGATACTTACTAGTCAGCTACATTCTTTGGCGTTTAATATGGGGTGTTGAGTCCATTTCATTGAGCAAGGAGTAGCTCTTGTGTATTACATATTTGGCTTAAGGAACTTTATCTGTGCTCATTTCAATCTCTGGTTTTATGCAGCACCCCAACTCACCTTTCCCCTTAAGCAAGCATAAGTTGGTTTTCTAAATTTGAGACTCTGTTCTGTTTTGTAATCCAGTTCCTGTGTAGCCAAGTTTACATTCCGTGTATTAGTGATATCTTATGATGTTTCTTTTTCTGTGTGACTTATTTCAGTTAGAATCATCATACCTGAATCCACTCATTATGCTGCTACGTGCCTGATGACATAGATTTCATTGCTAAGTGATATTGCATTGTACGTAAGTACCACAACTTCTTTATCCATTTTCCGCTTTCTGCGATATTGAACTTGTACCATAAATGCGGTTCTTGTAAAGAGAGCCGTCCCAAACTTTGGGGTGGCTGTGTCTTTTTGATTTTAATTTCCCTAAGCTATAGGACCATAAGTGGAAATGCCCTAGGCTCTGTTGCTTTGTTTTTTAGATGTTTCAGGAAACACCATACACTTCTCCCGAGTGGCTGTTGGCAATTTACATCCCGCCCATCAGCATAACAAGGCTCCCAGTTCTCCATGGCCTGTTCTGCCTTTCTGGATTTTACACTTTTTTCAGATGGCCCTTTTGACCGCGGGGAAGTGAGACTTCATTGTAGTGCAGATTTCCTTTGCAAGCTTGTTTGGTTGGCCAAAAAGGGCGTATGCGTTTTTTCCTGAATATATTCAGGAAAAAACGCATACGCCCTTTTTGGCCACATTTATCATTGTCCACGTTCTGCCTCTTTTCCTATGCTTTAAATGCAATTCCAGTCTACCTCCTGAAATCGGTTTTCTGCAATTCTGCCCCGCTTTCAAGTCCTCTTGGCAGCCTTACTTCAGTATATTTTTGGATGATAGCTGTCATTTATAATTCTGCAGGTTTGTGAATTACAGGGCCCCTGAGCTCCTTTCTTCAACTCGCTTTCTTGTGAGCTGGCCGCAACACCGCAGGATTGCTTCAGGCCCTAATCTTGTTCCGGCACGGCACGCTGAGCCTTTGGTTAATTCCTCTTCCTGGTGGGAAATGAGACTTAAATTTGCCCGTCCAGACACCACCAGCTAGTCTCTCATTGGTTCTCCCTATTCCTGTTCATCTTCCGCAGAAATTGCAAACTGGGCCAAACAGGAGGTTAAAGGCCCTGACTCTCCAAGTCGGGAGAGTGTTAGTAAAGCATCTGGAATGTTGCACCCGAGTACCAGGGGACGAGAACTGAGACATATTGGAACATGTCTCCCGATCACACGGTTGATCACACTCTGGGTTCCACATGCATGTTTTAGCTGAAGGAAGAATCCCTTAAACCTGGAGAGTTGAGACCCGTGGAATGGGTACCATGCAATATGACTTCAAAGGGTCTTCATTTGATCACCGAACCTCTCCAATCCTATCACTGCTGCGTTTATGCCCCTGTACACACGCTTGATTCTCTTTTGGAGATATAGCAATCCATGGGTTTTAAGATACTTACTAGTCACGTACATACTTAGGCGTTTAATATGGGGTGTTGAGTCCATTTCGTTGAGCAATGCGTAGCTCTTGTCTATTCCATATTTGGCTTAAGGAACTTTATCTGTGCTCATTTCAATCTCTGGTTTTATGCAGCACCCCAACTCACCTTTCCCCTTAAGCAAGCATAAGTTCGTTTTCCAAATTTGAGACCCTGTTCTCTTTTGTAATCCAGTTCCTGTGTAGCCAAGTTTACATTCCGTGTATTAGTGATATCTTATGATGTTTCTTTTTCTGTGTGACTTATTTCAGTTAGAATCATCATACCTGAATCCACTCATTATGCTGCTATGGGTCTGATGACATAGATTTCATTGCTGAGTGATATTGCATTGTACGTAAGTACCACAACTGCTTTATCCATTTTTCACTTTCTGTTATATTGAACTTGTCCCGTAAACGAGTTTCTTGTAAACAGAGCCGTCCCAAATTTGGGGTGGCTGTGTCTTTTTGATGTTAATTTCCCTAAGCTATAGGGCCATAAGTGGAAATGCCCTAGGCTCTGTTGCTTTGTTTTTTAGATGTTTCAGGAAACACCATACACTTCTCCCGAGTGGCTGTTGGCAATATACATCCCGCCCATCAGCATAACAAGGCTAGCAGTTCTCCATGCCCTGTCCTGCCTTTCTGGATTTTACACTTTTTTCAGTTGGCCCTTTTGACCGGAGGGAAGTGAGACTTCATTGTAGTGCAGATTTCCTTTGCAAGCTTGCTTGGTTGGCCAAAAAGTGCGTTTGCGTTTTTTCCTGAATATATTCAGGAAAAAACGCATACGCCCTTTTGGGCCAAGTGCATCATTGTGGACGTTCTGCCTCTTTTGCTATGCTTTAAATGCAATTCCAGTCTACCTCCCGATATCGGTTTCCTGCAATTCTGCCCCACTTTCAAGTCCTCTTGGCAGGCTTACTTCAGTATATTTTTGGACGATAGCTGTCATTTATAACTCTGCAGGTTTGTGAATTACAGTGTCCCTGAGCTCCTTTCTTCAACTCGCTTTCTTGTGAGCTGGCCGCAACAATGCAGGATTGCTTCAGGCCCTAATCTGGTTCCGGCATGACACGCTGAGCTTTTGGATATTTCCTCTTCCTGGTGGGAAATGAGAGTTAAATTTGCCCGTCCAGACACCTCCAGCTAGTCTCTCATTGGTCCTCCCTATTCCTGTTCATCTTCCGCAGAATTTGCAAACTCGGCCAAACAGGAGGTTAAAGGCACTGACTCTCCAAGTCGGGAGATTGTTAGTAAAACGTCTGGAATATTGCACCCGAGTACCAGGGGACGAAAAGTGAGACATATTGGAACATGTCTTCCGATCACACGGTTGATCACACTCTGGGTTCCACATGCATGTTTTAGCTGAAGGAAGAATCCCTTAAACCTGGAGAGTTGAGACCCGTGGAATGGGTACCATGCAATATGACTTCAAAGGGTCTTCATTTGCTCACCAAAACTCTCCAATCCTATCACTGCTGCATTTTAGCCCCTGTACACACACTTGATTCTCTTTCGGAGACATAGCAATCCATAGGTTTTAAGATACTTACTAGACAGCTACATACTTAGGCTTTTAATATGAGGTGTTGAGTCCATTTCGTTGAGCAAGGAGTAGCTCTTGTCTATTCCATATTTGGCTTAAGGAACTTTATCTGTGCTCATTTCAATCTCTGGTTTTATGCAGCACCCCAACTCACCTTTCCCCTTAAGCAAGCATAAGTTGGTTTTCCAAATTTGATTCCCTGTTCTGTTTTGTAATTCAGTTCCTGTGTAGCCAGGTTTACATTCCGTGTATTAGTGATATCTTCTGATGTTTCTTTTCCTGTGTGACTTATTTCAGTTAGAATCATCATACCTGAATCCACTCATTATGCTGCTACGGGCCTGATGACATAGATTTCATTGCTGAGTGATATTGCATTGTACGTAAGTACCACAACTGCTTTATCCAGTTTTCAGTTTCTGCGATATTGAACTAGTCCCATAAACGAGTTTCTTGTAAACAGAGCCGTCCCAAACTTAGGGGTGGCTGTGTCTTTTTGATTTTAATTTCCCTAAGCTATAGGGCCATAAGTGGAAGTGCCCTAGGCTCTGTTGCTTTGTTTTTTAGATGTTTCAGGAAACACCATACACTTCTCCCGAGTGGCTGTTGGCAATATACATCCCGCCCATCAGCATAACAAGGCTCCCAGTTCTCCATGGCCTGTCCTGCCTGTCTGGATTTTACACTTTTTTCAGATGGCCCTTTTGACCGGGGGCAAGTGAGACTTCATTGTAGTGCAGATTTCCTTTGCAAGCTTGCTTGCTTGGCCAAAAAGGGCGTATGCGTTTTTTCCTGAATATATTCAGGAAAAAACGCATACGCCCTTTGTGGCCAAGTTTATCATTGTCGACGTTTTGCCTCTTTTCCTATGCTTTAAATGCAATTCCAGTGTACCTCCTGAAATCAGTTTCCTGCAATTCTGCCCCGCTTTCAAGTCCTCTTGGCAGCCTTACTTCAGTATATTTTTGGACGATAGCTGTCATTTATAACTCTGCAGGTTTGTGAATTACACTGCCCCTGAGCTCCTTTCTTCAATTCGCTTTCTTGTGAGCTGGCCGCAACACCGCAGGATTGCTTCAGGCCCTAATCTAGTTCCGGCACGGCACACTGACCCTTTGGTTAATTCCTCTTCCTGGTGGGAAATGAGAGTTAAATTTGCCCGTCCAGACACCTCCAGCTAGTCTCTCATTTGTCCTCCCTATTCCTGTTCATCTTCCGCAGAAATTGGAAACTGGGCCAAACAGGAGGTTAAAGGCACTGACTCTCCAAGTCGGGAGAGTGTTAGTAAAGCGTCTGGAATGTTGCACCCGAGTACCAGGGGACGAGAACTGAGACATATTGGAACACGTCTCCCGATCACACAGTTGATCATACTCTGGGTTCCACATGCTTGTTTTAGCTGAAGGAAGAATCCCTTAAACCTGGAGAGTTGAGACCCGTGGAATGGGTACCATGCAATATGACTTCAAAGGGTCTTCATTTGCTCACCGAACCTCTCCAATCCTATCACTGCTGCGTTTATGCCCCTGTACTCACACTTGATTCTCTTTCAGACACATAGCAATCTTTAGGTTTTAAGATACTTACTAGTCAGGTACATTATCAGGTGTTTAACATGGGGTTTTGAGTCCATTTCGTTGAGCAAGGAGTAGCTCTTGTCTATTACATATTTGGCTTAAGGAACTTTATCTGTGCTCATTTCAATCTCTGGTTTTACGCAGCACCCCAACTCACCTTTCCCCTTAAGCAAGCTTAAGTTTGTTTTCTAAATTTGAGACCCTGTTCTCTTTTGTAATCTAGTTCCTGTGTAGTCAAGTTTACATTCCGTGTATTAGTGATATCTTATGATATTTCTTTTTCTGTGTGACTTATTTCAGTTAGAATCATCATACCTGAATCCACTCATTATGCTGCTATGGGCCTGATGACATAGATTTCATTGCTGAGGGATATTGCATTGTACGTAAGTACCAAAACTTCTTTATCCATTTTTCACTTTCTGCAAAATTGAACTTGTACCGTAAATGAGGTTCTTGTAAACAGAGCCATCCCAAATTTTGGGGTGGCTGTGTCTTTTTGATTTAAATTTCCCTAAGCTATAGGACCATAAGTGGAAGTGCCCTAGGCTCTGTTGCTTTGTTTTTTAGATGTTTCAGGAAACACCATACACTTCTCCCTAGTGGCTGTTGGCAGTTTACATCCCGCCCATCAGCATAACAAGGCTCCCATTTCTCCATGGCCTGTCCTGCCTTTCTGGATTTTACACTTTATTCAGATGGCCCTTTTGACCAGGGGGAAGTGAGACTTCATTGTTGTGCAGATTTCCTATGCAAGCTTGCTTGGTTGGCCAAAAAGGGCGTATGCGTTTTTTCCTGAATATATTCAGGAATAAACGCATACGCCCTTTTTGGCCAAGTGCATCATTGTGGACGTTCTGCCTCTTTTCCTATGCTTTAAATGCAATTCCAGTCTACCTCCTGAAATCGGCTTCCTGCAATTCTGCCCCGCTTTCAAGTCCTCTTGGCAGCCTTACTTCAGTATATTTTTGGACGAGAGCTGTCATTTATAACTCTGCAGGTTTGTGAATTACAGTGCCCCGAGCGCCTTTCTTCAACTCGCTTTCTTGTGAGCTGGCCGCAACACCGCAGGATTGCTTCAGGCCCTAATCTGGTTCTGGCACGGCACGCTGAGCCTTTGGTTAATTCCTCTTCCTGGTGGGAAATGAGAGTTAAATTTGCCCGTCCAGACACCTCCAGCTAGTCTCTCATTGGTTCTCCCTATTCCTGTTCATGTTCCGCAGAAATTGCAAACTGGCCCAAACAGGAGTTTAAAGGCACTGACTCTCCAAGTCGGGAGAGTGTTAGTAAAGCGTCTGGAATGTTGCACCCGAGTACAAGGGGACGAGAACTGAGATATATTGGAACACGTCTCCCGATCACATGGTTGATCATACTCTGGGTTCCACATGCATGCTTTAGGTGAAGGAAGAATCCCTTAAACCTGGAGAGTTGAGACCCGTGGAATGGGTACCATGCAATATGACTTCAAAGGGTCTTCATTTGCTCACCGAACCTCTCCAATGCTATCACTGCTGCGTTTATGCCCCTGTACACACGCTTGATTCTCTTTTGGAGACATAGCAATCCATAGGTTTTAAGATACTTACTAGTCAGGTACATTCTTAGGCATTTAATATGGGGTGTTGAGTCCATTTCGTTGAGCAAGGAGTAGCTCTTGTCTATTCCATGTTTGGCTTAAGGAACTTTATCTGTGCTCATTTCAATCTCTGGTTTTATGCAGCACCCCAACTCACCTTTCCCCTTAAGCAAGCATAAGTTGGTTTTCTAAATTTGAGACCCTGTTCTCTTTTGTAATACAGTTCCTGTGTAGCCAAGTTTACATTCCGTGTATTAGTGATATCTTATGATGTTTCTTTTTCTGTGTGGCTTATTTCAGTTAGAATCATCATACCTGAATGCACTCATTATGCTGCTACTGGCCTGATGACATAGATTTCATTGCTGAGTGATATTGCATTGTACGTAAGTACCACAACTTCTTTATCCATTTTTCACTTTCTGCGATATTGAACTAGTCCCTTAAACGAGTTTCTTCTAAACAGAGCCGTCCCAGACTTTGGGGTGGCTGTGTCTTTTTGATGTTAATTTCCCTAGGCTATAGGGCCATAAGTGGAAGTGCCCTAGGCTCTGTTGCTTTGTTTTTTAGATGTTTCAGGAAACACCATACACTTCTCCCAAGTGGCTGTTGGCAATTTACATCCCGCCCATCAGCATAACAAGGCTCCCAGTTCTCCATGGCCTGTGTTGCCTTTCTGGATTTTACACTTTTTTCAGATGGCCCTTTTGACCGGGGGGAAGTGAGACTTCATTGTAGTGCAGATTTCCTTTGCAAGCTTGCTTGGTTGGCCAAAATGGGCGTATGCGTTTTTTCCTGAATATATGCAGGAAAAAACGCATACGCCCTTTTTGGCCAAGTGCATCATTGTCGACGTTCTGCCTCTTTTCCTATGCTTTAAATGCAATTCCAGTCTACCTCCTGAAATCGGTTTCCTGCAATTCTGCCCCGCTTTCAAGTCCTCTTGGCAGCCTTACTTCAGTATATTTTTGGACGATAGCTGTCATTTATAACTCTGCAGGTTTGTGAATTACAGTGCCCCTGAGCTCCTTTCTTCAACTCGCTTTCTTGTGAGCTGGCCGCAACACCGCAGGATTGCTTCAGGCCCTAATCTGGTTCCGGCACGGCACGCTGAGCCTTTGGTTAATTCCTCTTCCTGGTGGGAAATGAGAGTTAAATTTGCCCGTCCAGACACCTCCAGCTAGTCTCTCATTGGTTCTCCCTATTCCTGTTCATCTTCCGCAGAAATTGCAAACTGGGCCAAACAGGAGGTTAAAGGCACTGACTCTCCAAGTTGGGAGAGTGTTAGTAAAGCATCTGGAATGTTGCACCTGAGTACCAGGGGAGGAAAACTGAAATATATTTGAACACGTGTCCCGATCACACGGCTGATCATACTCTGGGTTCCACATGCATGTTTTAGCTGAAGGAAGAATCCCTTAAACCTGGAGAGTTGAGACCCGTGGAATGGGTACCATGCAATATGACTTCAAAGGGTCTTCATTTGCTCACCAAACCTCTCCAATCCTATCACTGCTGCGTTTATGCCCCTGTACACACACATGATTCTCTTTCGGAGACATAGCAATCCATAGGTTTTAAGATATTACAAGTCAGGTACATTCTTAGGCGTTTAATATGGGGTTTTGAGTCCATTTCGTTGACCAAGGAGTAGCTCTTGTCTATTACATATTTGGCTTAAGGAACTTTATTTGTGCTCATTTCAATCTCTGGTTTTATGCAGCACCCCAACTCACCTTTCCCCTTAAGCAAGCATAAGTTGGTTTTCTAAATTTGAGACCCTGTTCTGTTTTGTAATTCAGTTCCTGTGTAGCCAAGTTTACATTCTGTGTATTAGTGATATCTTATGATATTCCTTTTTCTTGTGACTTATTTCAGTTAGAATCATCATACCTGAATCCACTCATTATGCTGCTACGGGCCTGATGACATAGATTTCATTGCTGAGTTATATTGCATTGTATGTAAGTACCACAACTTCTTTATCCATTTTTCACTTTCTGCGATATTGAACCTGTCCCGTAAAAGAGTTTCTTGTAAACAGAGCCGTCCCAAACTTTGGGGTGGCTGTGTCTTTTTGATTTAAATTTCCCTAAGCTATAGGACCATAAGTGGAAGTGCCCTAGGCTCTGTTGCTTTGTTTTTTAGATGTTTCAGGAAACACCATACACTTCTCCGGAGTGGCTGTTGGCAATTTACATCCCACCCATCAGCATAACAAGGCTCCCAGTTCTCCATGGTCTGTCCTGCCTTTCTGGATTTTACACTTTTTTCAGATGGCCCTTTTGACCTGGGGGGAAGTGAGACTTCATTGTAGTGCAGATTTCCTTTGCAAGCTTGCTTGGTTGGCCAAAAAGGGCATATGCGTTTTGTCCTGAATATATTCAGGAAAAAACGCATATGCCCTTTTTGGCCAAGTGCATCATTGTCGACGTTCTGCCTCTTTTCCTATGCTTTAAATGCAATTCCAGTCTACCTCGTGAAATCGGTTTCCTGCAATTCTTCCCCGCTTTCAAGTCCTCTTGGCAGCCTTACTTCAGTATATTTTTGGACGATAGCTGTCATTTATAACTCTGCAGGTTTGTGAATTACAGTGCCCCTGAGCTCCTTTCTTCAACTCGCTTTCTTGTGAGCGGGCCGCAACACCGCAGGATTCCTTCAGGCCCTAATCTGGTTCCGGCACGGCTCGCTGAGCCTTTGGTTAATTCCTCTTCCTGGTTGGAAATGAGAGTTAAATTTGCCCATCCAGACACCTCCAGCTAGTCTCTCCTTTGTTCTCCCTATTCCTGTTCATCTTCCACAGAAATTGCAAACTGGGCCAAACAGTAGGTTAAAGGCACTGACTCTCCAACTCGGGAGAGTGTTAGTTAAGCGTCTGGAATGTTGCACCCGAGTACCAGGGGACGAAAACTGAGACATATTTGAACCCGTCTCCCGATCACACGGTTGATCATACTCTGGGTTCCACATGCATGTTTTAGCTGAAGGAAGAATCCCTTAATCCTGGAGAGTTGAGACCCGTGGAATGGGTACCATGCAATATGACTTCAAAGGGTCTTCATTTGCTCACCGAACCTCTCCAATCCTATCACTGCTGCGTTTATGCCCCTGTACACACACATGATTCTCTTTCGGAGACATAGCAATCCATAGGTTTTAAGATACTTACTAGTCAGGTACATTGTCAGGCGTTTAATATGGGGTGTTGAGTCCATTTCGTTGAGCAAGGAGTAGCTCTTGTCTATTACATATTTGGCTTAAGGAACTTTATCTGTGCTCATTTCAATCTCTGGTTTCATGCAGCACCCCAGCTCACCTTTCCCCTTAAGCAAGCATAAGTTGGTTTTCTAAATTTGAGACCCTGTTCTGTTTTGTAATTCAGTTCCTGTGTAGCCAAGTTTACATTCCGTGTATTAGTGATATCTTATGATGTTTCTTTTTCTGTGTGACTTATTTCAGTTAGAATCATCATACCTGAATCCACTCATTATGCTGCTATGGGCCTGATGACATAGATTTCATTACTGAGTGATATTGCATTGTACGTAAGTACCACAACTTCTTTATCCATTTTTCACTTTCTGTGATATTGAACTTGTAACGTAAACGTGGCTCTGGTAAACAGAGCCGTTCCAAACTTTGGGGTGGCTGTGTCTTTTTTATTTTAATATCCCTAAGCTATAGGACCATAAGTGGAAGTGCCCTAGGCTCTGATGCTTTGTTTTTTAGATGTTTCAGGAAACACCATACACTTCTCCAGAGTGGCTGTTGGCAATTTACATCCCGCCCATCAGCACAACAAGGCTCCCAGTTGTCCATGGCCTGTCCTGCCTTTCTGGATTTTACACTTTTTTTGAAATGACCCTTTTGACCGGGGGGAAGTGAGACTTCATTGTAGTGCAGATTTCCTTTGCAAGCTTGCTTTGTTGGCCAAAAAGGGCGTATGCGTTTTTTCCGGAATATATTCAGGAAAAAACGCATACGCCCTTTTTGGCCAAGTGCATCATTGTCGACGTTCTGCCTCTTTTCCTATGCTTTAAATGCAATTCCTGTCTGCCTACTGAAATCAGTTTCCTGCAATTCTGCCCCGCTTTCAAGTCCTCTTGGCAGCCTTACTTCAGTATATTTTTGGACGATAGCTGTCATTTATAACTCTGCAGGTTTGTGAATTACAGTGCCCCTGAGCTCCTTTCTTCAACTCGCTTTCTTGTGAGCTGGCCGCAGCACCACAGGATTGCTTCAGGCCCTAATCTGGTACCGGCACGGCACGCTGAGCCTTTGGTTAATTCCTCTTCCTGGTGGGAAATGAGAGTTAAATTTGCCCGTCCAGACACCTCCAGCTAGTCTCTCATTGGTTCTCCCTATTCCTGTTTATCTTCCGCAGAAATTGCAAACTGGGCCAAACAGGAGGTTAAAGGCACTGACTCTCCAAGTCGGGAGAGTGTTAGTTAAGCGGCTGGAATGTTGCACCCGAGCACCGGTGGACGAGAACTGAGACATATTTGAACCCGTCTCCCGATCACACGGTTGATCATACTCTGGGTTCCACATGCATGCTTTAGCTGAAGGAAGAATCCCTTAAACCTGGAGAGTTGAGACCCGTGGAATGGGTACCATGCAATATGACTTCAAAGGGTCTTCATTTGCTCACCGAACCTCTCCAATCCTATCACTGCTGCGTTTATGCCCCTGTACACACGCTTGATTCTCTTTCGGAGACATAGCAATCCATAGGTTTTAAGATACTTACTAGTCAGGTACATTCTTAGGCGTTTAATATGGGGTGTTGAGTCCATTTCGTTGAGCAAGGAGTAGCTCTTGTCTATTCCATATTTGGCTTAAGGAACTTTATCTGTGCTCATTTCAATCTCTGGTTTTATGCAGCACCCCAACTCACCTTTCCCCTTAAACAAGCATAAGTTGGTTTTCTAAATTTGAGACCCTCTTCTGTTTTGTAATCCAGTTCCTGTGTAGCCAAGTTTACATTCCGTGTATCGGTGATATCTTAAGATGTTTCTTTTTCTGTGTTACATATTGTAGTTAGAATCATCATACCTGAATCCACTCATTATGCTGCTACGGGCCTGATAACATAGATTTAATTGTTGAGTGATATTGCATTGTACGTAAGTACCACAAATTCTTTATCCATTTTTCACTTTCTGCGATATTGAAGTTGTCCCGTAAACGAGGTTGTTGTAAACAGAGCCGTCCAAAACTTTTGGGTGGTTCTGCCTTTTTGATTTTAATTTCCCTAAGCTATAGGACCATAAGTGGAAGTGCCCTAGGCTCTGTTCCTCTTTTTTTTAGATGTTTCAGGAAACACCATACACTTCTAACCAGTGGCTGTTGGCAATTTACATCCCGCCCATCAGCATAAAAAGGCTCCCAGTTCTCCATGTCCTGTCTTGCCTTTCTCGATTTTACACTTTTTTCAGATGGCCCTTTTGACCGGCAGGAAGTGACAGTTCATTGTAGTGCAGATTTCCTTTGCAAGCTTGCTTGGTTGGCCAAAAAGGGCGTATGCGTTTTTTCCTGAATATATTCAGGAAAAAACGCATACGCCCTTTTAGGGCAAGTGCGTCATTGTGGACGTTCTGCCTCTTTTCCTGTGCTTTAAATGAAACTCCAGTCTACCTCCTGAAATGTGTTTCCTGCAATTCTGGCCCGCTTTCAAGTCCTCTTGGCAGCCTTACTTCAGTATATTTTTGGACGATAGCTGTCATTTATAACTCCGCAGGTTTGTGAATTACAGTGTCCCTGAACTCCTTTCTTCAACTCGCTTTCTTGTGAGCTCTCCGCAACACCGCAGGATTGCTTCAGGCCCTAATCTGGTTCCGGCACGGCACGCTGAGCCTTTGCTTAATTGCTCTTCCTGGTGGGAAATGAGAGTTAAATTTGCCCGTCCAGACACCTCCAGCTAGTCTCTCATTGGTCCTCCCTATCCCTGTCATCTTCCGCAGAAATTGCAAACTGGGCCAAGCAGGAGGTTAAAGGCACTGACTCTCTAAGTCGGGAGAGTGTTAGTAAAGCGTCTGGAATGTTGCACCCGAGTACCAGGGGACGAAAACTGAGACATATTGGAACACGTCTCCCGATCACATGGTTGATCATACTCAGGGTTCCACATGCATGATTTAGCTGAAGGAAGAATCCCTTAAACCTGGAGCGTTGAGACCCGTGGAATGGGTACCATGCAATATGACTTCAAAGGGTCTTCATTTGCTCACCGAACCTCTCCAATCCTATCACTGCTGTGTTTATGCCCCTGTACAAACGCTTGATGCTCTTTCGGAGACATAGCAATCCATAGGTTTTAAGATACTTACTAGTCAGGTACATTCTTAGGCGTTTAATATGGGGTGTTGAGTCCATTTCGTTGAGCAAGGAGTAGCTCTTGTCTATTCCACATGTGGCTTAAGGAACTTTATCTGTGCTCATTTCATCTCTAGTTTTATGCAGCACCCCAACTCACCTTTCCCCTTAAGCAAGCATAAGTTGGTTTTCTAAATTTGAGACCCTGTTCTGTTTTGTAATTCAGTTCCTGTGTAGCCAAGTTTACATTCTGTGTATTAGTGATATCTTATGATATTCCTTTTTCTTGTGACTTATTTCAGTTAGAATCATCATACCTGAATCCACTCATTATGCTGCTACGGGCCTGATGACATAGATTTCATTGCTGAGTTATATTGCATTGTATGTAAGTACCACAACTTCTTAATCCATTTTTCACTTTCTGCGATATTGAACCTGTCCCGTAAAAGAGTTTCTTGTAAACAGAGCCGTCCCAAACTTTGGGGTGGCTGTGTCTTTTTGATTTTAATTTCCCTAAGCTATAGGACCATAAGTGGAAGTGCCCTAGGCTCTGTTGCTTTGTTTTTTAGATGTTTCAGGAAACACCATACACTTCTCCGGAGTGGCTGTTGGCAATTTACATCCCACCCATCAGCATAACAAGGCTCCCAGTTCTCCATGGTCTGTCCTGCCTTTCTGGATTTTACACTTTTTTCAGATGGCCCTTTTGACCTGGGGGGAAGTGAGACTTCATTGTAGTGCAGATTTCCTTTGCAAGCTTGCTTGGTTGGCCAAAAAGGGCGTATGCGTTTTGTCCTGAATATATTCAGGAAAAAACGCATACGCCCTTTTTGGCCAAGTGCATCATTGTCGACGTTCTGCCTCTTTTCCTATGCTTTAAATGAAATTCCAGTCTACCTCGTGAAATCGGTTTCCTGCAATTCTTCCCCGCTTTCAAGTCCTCTTGGCAGCCTTACTTCAGTATATTTTTGGACGATAGCTGTCATTTATAACTCTGCAGGTTTGTGAATTACAGTGCCCCTGAGCAACTTTCTTCAACTCGCTTTCTGGTGAGCGGGCCGCAACACCGCAGGATTCCTTCAGGCCCTAATCTGGTTCCGGCACGGCACGCTGAGCCTTTGGTTAATTCCTCTTCCTGGTGGGAAATGAGAGTTAAATTTGCCCGTCCAGACACCTCCAGCTAGTCTCTCATTGGTTCTCCCTATTCCTGTTCATCTTCCGCAGAAATTGCAAACTGGGCCAAACAGGAGGTTAAAGGCACTGACTCTCCAAGTCGGGAGAGTGTTAGTAAAGCGTCTGGAATGTTGCACCCGAGTACCAGGGGACGAGAATGGAGACATATTGGACCACGACTCCCGATCACACGGTTGATCATACTCCGGGTTCCACATGCATGATTTAGCTGAAGGAAGAATCCCTTAAACCTGGAGAGTTGAGACCCGTGGAATGGGTACCATGCAATATGACTTCAAAGCGTCTTCATTTGCTCACCGAACCTCTCCAATCCTATCACTGCTGCGTTTATGCCCCTGTACACACGCTTGATTCTCTTTCGGAGACATAGCGATCCATAGGTTTTAAGATACTTACTAGTCAGGTACATTCTTAGGCGTTTAATATGGGGTGTTGAGTCCATTTCGTTGAGCAAGGAGTAGCTCTTGTCTATTCCATATTTGGCTTAAGGAACTTTATCTGTGCTCATTTCAATCTCTGGTTTTATACAGCACCCCAACTCACCTTTCGCCTTAAGCAAGCATAAGTTGGTTTTCTAAATTTGAGACCCTGTTCTGTTTTGTAATCCAGTTCCTGTGTAGCCAAGTTTACATTCCGTGTATTAGTGATATCTTATGATGTTTCTTTTTCTGTGTGACTTATTTCAGTTAGAATCATCATACCTGAATCCACTCATTATGCTGCTATGGGCCTGATGACAAAGATTTCATTGCTGAGTGATATTGCATTGTACGTAAGTACCACAACTTCTTTATCCACTTTTCGCTTTCTGTGAAATTGAACTTGTACCGTAAACGAGGTTCTTGTAAACAGAGCCGTCCCAAACTTTGGGGTGGCTGTGTCTTTTTTATTTTAATTTCCCTAAGCTATAGGACCATAAGTGGAAGTGCCCTAGGCTCTGTTGCTTTGTTTTAGACGTTCCAGGAAACACCATACACTTCTCCTGAGTGGCTGTTGGCAATTTACATCCCGCCCATCAGCATAACAAGGCTCCCAGTTCTCCATGGCCTGTCCTGCCTTTCTGGATTTTACACTTTTTTCAGATGGCCCATTTGACTGGGGGGAAGTGAGACTTCATTGTAGTGCAGATTTCCTTTGCAAGCTTGCTTGGTTGGCCTAAAAGGGCGTATGCTTTTTTTCCTGATTATATTCAGGAAAAAAAGCATACGCCCTTTTTGGCAAGTGCATCATTGTCGACGTTCTGCCTCTTTTCCTATGCTTTAAATGCAAATCAAGTCTACCACCTGAAATCGGTTTCCTGCAATTCTGCCCCGGTTTCAAGCCCTCTTGGCAGCCTTACTTCAGTAGATTTTTGTACGATAGCTGTCATTTATAACTCTGCAGGTTTGTGAATTACAGTGCCCCTGAGCTCCTCTCTTCAACTCGCTTTCTTGTGAGCTGGCCTCAACACCGCAGGATTGCTTCAGGCCCTAATCTGGTTCTGGCACGGCACGCTGAGCCTTTGGTTAATTCCTCTTCCTGGTGGGAAATGAGAGTTAAATTTGCCCGTCCAGACACCTCCAGCTAGTCTCTCATTGGTTCTCCCTATTCCTGTTCATCTTCCGCAGAAATTGCAAACTGGGCCAAACAGGAAGTTAAAGGCACTGTCTCTCCAAGTCGGTAGAATATTAGTAAAGCGTCTGCAATTTTGCACCCGAGTACCAGGGGATGAGAACTGAGACATATTAGAACACATCTCCCGATCACACGGTTGATCACACTCTGTGTTCCACATGCATTTTTTAGCTGAAGGAAGAATCCCTTAAACTTGGAGAGTTGAGACCCGTGGAATGGGTACCATGCAATATGACTTCAAAGGGTCTTCATTTGCTCACCAAACCTCTCCAATCCTATCACTGCTGCGTTTATGCCCCTGTACTCACGCTTGATTCTCTTTCAGAGACATAGCAATCCATAAGTTTTAAGATACTTACTAGTCAGGTACATTATTAGGCGTTTAATAAGGGGTTTTGAGTCCATTTCGTTGAGCAAGGAGTAGCCCTTGTCTATTACATATTTGGCTTAAGGAACTTTATCTGTGCTCATTTCAATCTCTGGTTTTATGCAGCACCCCAACTCACCTTTCCCCTTAAGCAAGCATAAGTTGGTTTTCTAAATTTGAGACCCTGTTCTGTTTTGTAATCCAGTTGCTGTGTAGCCAAGTTTACACTCCGTGTATTAGTGTTATCTTATGATGTTTCTTTTTCTGTGTGACTTATTTCAGTTAGAATCATCATACCTGCATCCACTCTATGCTTTACAGGCCTGATGACATAGATTTCATTGCTGATTGATATTGCATTGTACGTAAGTACCACAACTTCTTTATCCAGTTTTCACTTTCTGCGATATTGAACTTGTACCATAAATGGGGTTCTTGTAAACAGAGCCGTCCCAAACTTTGGGGTGGCTGTGTCTTTTTGATTTCAATTTCCCTAAGCTATAGGACCATAAGTGGAACTGCCCTAGGCTCTGTTGCTTTGTTTTTTCGATGTTTCAGGAAACACCATACACTTCTCCTGAGTGGCTGTTGGCAATTTACATCCCGCCAATCAACATAACAAGGCTCCCAGTTCTCCATGGCCTGTCCTGCCTTTCTGGATTTTACACTTTTTTCAGATGGCCCTTTTGACCGGGGGGAAGTGAGACTTTATTGTAGTGCAGATTTCCTTTGCAAGCTTGCTTGGTTGGCCAAAAAGGGCGTATGCGTTTTTTCCTGAATATATTCAGGAAAAAACGCATACACCCTTTTTGGCCTAGTGCATCATTCTCGACGTTCTGCCTCTTTTCCTATGCTTTAAATGCAATTCCAGTCTACCTCCTGAAATCGGTTTCCTGCAATTCTGCCCGGCTTTCAAGTCCTCTTGGCAGCATTACTTCAGTATATTTTTGGACGATAGCTGTCATTTATAACTCTGCAGGTTTGTGAATTACAGTGCCCCTGAACTCCTTTCTTCAAATTGCTTTCTTGTGAGCTGGCAGCAACACCGCAGGATTGCTTCAGGCCCTAATCTGATTCCGACATGGCACGCTGAGCCTTTGGTTAATTCCTCTTCGTGGTGGGAAATGAGAGTTAAATTTGCCCGTCCAGACACCTCCAGCTAGTCTCTCATTGGTTCTCCCTATTCCTGTTAATCTTCCGCGGAATTTGCAACCTGGGCCAAACAGGAGGTTAAAGGCACTGACTCTCCAATTCAGGAGAGTGTTAGTAAAGCGTATGGAATGTTGCACCCGAGTACCAGGGGACGAGATCTGAGACATATTGGAACACGTCTCCCGATCACACGTTTGATCATACTCTGGGTTCCACATGCATGTTTTAGCTGAAGGAAGAATCCCTTAAACCTGGAGAGTTGAGACCCGTGGAATGGGTACCATGCAATATGACTTCAAAGGGTCTTCATTTGCTCACCGAACCTCTCCAATCCTATCACTGTTGCGTTTATGCCCCTATACTCACGCTTGATTCTCTTTCAGAGACATAGCAATCTTTAGGTTTTAAGATACTTACAAGTCAGGTACATTATAAGGTGTTTAACATGGGGTTTTGAGTCCATTTCGTTGAGGAAGGAGTAGCTCTTGTCTATTACATATTTGGCTTAAGGAACTTTATCTGTGCTCATTTCAATCTCTGGTTTTATGCAGCACCCCAACTCACCTTTCCCCTTAAGCAAGCATAAGTTGGTTTTCTAAATTGGAGACCCTGTTCTGTTTTGTAATCCAGTTCCTGTGTAGCCAAGTTTACATTCCGTGTATTAGTGATATCTTATGATGTTTCTTTTTCTGTGTGACTTATTTCAGTTAGATTCATCATACCTGAACCCACTCATTTTCTGCTACGGGCCTGATGACATAGATTTCATTGCTGAGTGATATTGCATTGTACGTAAGTACCACAACTTCTTTATCCATTTTTCACTTTCTGCGATATTGAACTTGTACCGTAAACGAGGTTCTTGTAAACAGAGCCATCCCAAACTTTGGGGTGGCTGTGTCTTTTTTATTTTAATTTCCCTAAGCTATAGGACCATAAGTGGAAGTGCCCTAGGCTCTGTTGGTTTGTTTTTTAGATGTTTCAGGAAACACCATACACTTCTCCCCAGTGGCTGTTTGGAGTTTACATCCCGCCCATCAGCATAACAAGGCTCCCAGTTCTCCATGGCCTGTCCTGCCTTTCTGGATTTTATACTTTTTTCAGATGGCCCTTTTGACCGGGGGGAAGTGAGACTTCATTGTAGTGCAGATTTCCTTTGCAAGCTTGCTTGGTTGGCCAAAAAGGGCGTATGCATTTTTTCCTGAATATATTCAGGAAAAAATGCATACACACTTTTTGGCCAAGTGCATCATTGTTGACGTTCTGCCTCTTTTCCTATGCTTTAAATGCAATTCCAGTCTACCTCCTGAAATCGGTTTCCTGCAATTCTGCCCCGCTTTCAAGTCCTCGTGGCAGCCTTACTTCAGTATATTTTTGGACGATAGCTGTCATTTATAACTCTGCAGGTTTGTGAATTACAGTGCCCCTGAGCGCCTTTCTTCAACTCGCTTTCTTCTGAGCTGGCCGCAACACCGCAGGATTGCTTCAGGCCCTAATCTGGTTCCGGCACGACACGCTAAGCCTTTCGTTAATTCCTCTTCCTGGTGGGAAATGAGAGTTAAATTGGCCCGTACAGACACCTCCAGCTAGCCTCTCATTGCTTCTCCCTATTCCTGTTCATCTTCCGCAGAAATTGCAAACTGAGCCAAACAGGAGGTTAAAGGCACTGACTCTCCAAGTCGGGAGAGTGTTAGTAAAGCGTCTGGAATGTTGCACCCGAGTTCCAGGGGACGAGAACGGAGACATATTTGAACATGTCTCCCGATCACACGGTTGATCATACTCTGGGTTCCACATGCATGATTTTGCTGAAGGAAGAATCCCTTAAACCTGGAGAGTTGAGACCCGTGGAATGGGTACCATGCAATATGACTTCAAAGGGTCTTCATTTCCTTACCGAACCTCTCCAATCCTATCACTGTTGCGTTTATGCCCCTGTGCACACGCTTGATTCTCCTTTGGAGACATAGCAATCCATAGGTTTTAAGATACTTACTAGTCAGCTACATTCTTTGGCGTTTAATATGGGGTGTTGAGTCCATTTCATTGAGCAAGGAGTAGCTCTTGTGTATTACATATTTGGCTTAAGGAACTTTATCTGTGCTCATTTCAATCTCTGGTTTTATGCAGCACCCCAACTCACCTTTCCCCTTAAGCAAGCATAAGTTGGTTTTCTAAATTTGAGACCCTGTTCTGTTTTGTAATCCAGTTCCTGTGTAGCCAAGTTTACATTCCGTGTATTAGTGATATCTTATGATGTTTCTTTTTCTGTGTGACTTATTTCAGTTAGAATCATCATACCTGAATCCACTCATTATGCTGCTACGTGCCTGATGACATAGATTTCATTGCTAAGTGATATTGCATTGTACGTAAGTACCACAACTTCTTTATCCATTTTCCGCTTTCTGCGATATTGAACTTGTACCATAAATGCGGTTCTTGTAAAGAGAGCCGTCCCAAACTTTGGGGTGGCTGTGTCTTTTTGATTTTAATTTCCCTAAGCTATAGGACCATAAGTGGAAATGCCCTAGGCTCTGTTGCTTTGTTTTTTAGATGTTTCAGGAAACACCATACACTTCTCCCGAGTGGCTGTTGGCAATTTACATCCCGCCCATCAGCATAACAAGGCTCCCAGTTCTCCATGGCCTGTTCTGCCTTTCTGGATTTTACACTTTTTTCAGATGGCCCTTTTGACCGCGGGGAAGTGAGACTTCATTGTAGTGCAGATTTCCTTTGCAAGCTTGTTTGGTTGGCCAAAAAGGGCGTATGCGTTTTTTCCTGAATATATTCAGGAAAAAACGCATACGCCCTTTTTGGCCACATTTATCATTGTCCACGTTCTGCCTCTTTTCCTATGCTTTAAATGCAATTCCAGTCTACCTCCTGAAATCGGTTTTCTGCAATTCTGCCCCGCTTTCAAGTCCTCTTGGCAGCCTTACTTCAGTATATTTTTGGATGATAGCTGTCATTTATAATTCTGCAGGTTTGTGAATTACAGGGCCCCTGAGCTCCTTTCTTCAACTCGCTTTCTTGTGAGCTGGCCGCAACACCGCAGGATTGCTTCAGGCCCTAATCTTGTTCCGGCACGGCACGCTGAGCCTTTGGTTAATTCCTCTTCCTGGTGGGAAATGAGACTTAAATTTGCCCGTCCAGACACCACCAGCTAGTCTCTCATTGGTTCTCCCTATTCCTGTTCATCTTCCGCAGAAATTGCAAACTGGGCCAAACAGGAGGTTAAAGGCCCTGACTCTCCAAGTCGGGAGAGTGTTAGTAAAGCATCTGGAATGTTGCACCCGAGTACCAGGGGACGAGAACTGAGACATATTGGAACATGTCTCCCGATCACACGGTTGATCACACTCTGGGTTCCACATGCATGTTTTAGCTGAAGGAAGAATCCCTTAAACCTGGAGAGTTGAGACCCGTGGAATGGGTACCATGCAATATGACTTCAAAGGGTCTTCATTTGATCACCGAACCTCTCCAATCCTATCACTGCTGTGTTTATGCCCCTGTACACACGCTTGATTCTCTTTTGGAGATATAGCAATCCATGGGTTTTAAGATACTTACTAGTCACGTACATACTTAGGCGTTTAATATGGGGTGTTGAGTCCATTTCGTTGAGCAATGCGTAGCTCTTGTCTATTCCATATTTGGCTTAAGGAACTTTATCTGTGCTCATTTCAATCTCTGGTTTTATGCAGCACCCCAACTCACCTTTCCCCTTAAGCAAGCATAAGTTCGTTTTCCAAATTTGAGACCCTGTTCTCTTTTGTAATCCAGTTCCTGTGTAGCCAAGTTTACATTCCGTGTATTAGTGATATCTTATGATGTTTCTTTTTCTGTGTGACTTATTTCAGTTAGAATCATCATACCTGAATCCACTCATTATGCTGCTATGGGTCTGATGACATAGATTTCATTGCTGAGTGATATTGCATTGTACGTAAGTACCACAACTTCTTTATCCATTTTTCACTTTCTGTTATATTGAACTTGTCCCGTAAACGAGTTTCTTGTAAACAGAGCCGTCCCAAATTTGGGGTGGCTGTGTCTTTTTGATGTTAATTTCCCTAAGCTATAGGGCCATAAGTGGAAATGCCCTAGGCTCTGTTGCTTTGTTTTTTAGATGTTTCAGGAAACACCATACACTTCTCCCGAGTGGCTGTTGGCAATATACATCCCGCCCATCAGCATAACAAGGCTAGCAGTTCTCCATGCCCTGTCCTGCCTTTCTGGATTTTACACTTTTTTCAGTTGGCCCTTTTGACCGGAGGGAAGTGAGACTTCATTGTAGTGCAGATTTCCTTTGCAAGCTTGCTTGGTTGGCCAAAAAGTGCGTTTGCGTTTTTTCCTGAATATATTCAGGAAAAAACGCATACGCCCTTTTGGGCCAAGTGCATCATTGTGGACGTTCTGCCTCTTTTGCTATGCTTTAAATGCAATTCCAGTCTACCTCCCGATATCGGTTTCTTGCAATTCTGCCCCACTTTCAAGTCCTCTTGGCAGGCTTACTTCAGTATATTTTTGGACGATAGCTGTCATTTATAACTCTGCAGGTTTGTGAATTACAGTGTCCCTGAGCTCCTTTCTTCAACTCGCTTTCTTGTGAGCTGGCCGCAACAATGCAGGATTGCTTCAGGCCCTAATCTGGTTCCGGCATGACACGCTGAGCTTTTGGATATTTCCTCTTCCTGGTGGGAAATGAGAGTTAAATTTGCCCGTCCAGACACCTCCAGCTAGTCTCTCATTGGTCCTCCCTATTCCTGTTCATCTTCCGCAGAATTTGCAAACTCGGCCAAACAGGAGGTTAAAGGCACTGACTCTCCAAGTCGGGAGATTGTTAGTAAAACGTCTGGAATATTGCACCCGAGTACCAGGGGACGAAAAGTGAGACATATTGGAACACGTCTTCCGATCACACGGTTGATCACACTCTGGGTTCCACATGCATGTTTTAGCTGAAGGAAGAATCCCTTAAACCTGGAGAGTTGAGACCCGTGGAATGGGTACCATGCAATATGACTTCAAAGGGTCTTCATTTGCTCACCAAAACTCTCCAATCCTATCACTGCTGCATTTTAGCCCCTGTACACACACTTGATTCTCTTTCGGAGACATAGCAATCCATAGGTTTTAAGATACTTACTAGACAGCTACATACTTAGGCTTTTAATATGAGGTGTTGAGTCCATTTCGTTGAGCAAGGAGTAGCTCTTGTCTATTCCATATTTGGCTTAAGGAACTTTATCTGTGCTCATTTCAATCTCTGGTTTTATGCAGCACCCCAACTCACCTTTCCCCTTAAGCAAGCATAAGTTGGTTTTCCAAATTTGATTCCCTGTTCTGTTTTGTAATTCAGTTCCTGTGTAGCCAGGTTTACATTCCGTGTATTAGTGATATCTTCTGATGTTTCTTTTCCTGTGTGACTTATTTCAGTTAGAATCATCATACCTGAATCCACTCATTATGCTGCTACGGGCCTGATGACATAGATTTCATTGCTGAGTGATATTGCATTGTACGTAAGTACCACAACTGCTTTATCCAGTTTTCAGTTTCTGCGATATTGAACTAGTCCCATAAACGAGTTTCTTGTAAACAGAGCCGTCCCAAACTTAGGGGTGGCTGTGTCTTTTTGATTTTAATTTCCCTAAGCTATAGGGCCATAAGTGGAAGTGCCCTAGGCTCTGTTGCTTTGTTTTTTAGATGTTTCAGGAAACACCATACACTTCTCCCGAGTGGCTGTTGGCAATATACATCCCGCCCATCAGCATAACAAGGCTCCCAGTTCTCCATGGCCTGTCCTGCCTGTCTGGATTTTACACTTTTTTCAGATGGCCCTTTTGACAGGGGGCAAGTGAGACTTCATTGTACTGCAGATTTCCTTTGCAAGCTTGCTTGCTTGGCCAAAAAGGGCGTATGCGTTTTTTCCTGAATATATTCAGGAAAAAACGCATACGCCCTTTGTGGCCAAGTTTATCATTGTCGACGTTTTGCCTCTTTTCCTATGCTTTAAATGCAATTCCAGTGTACCTCCTGAAATCAGTTTCCTGCAATTCTGCCCCGCTTTCAAGTCCTCTTGGCAGCCTTACTTCAGTATATTTTTGGACGATAGCTGTCATTTATAACTCTGCAGGTTTGTGAATTACACTGCCCCTGAGCTCCTTTCTTCAATTCGCTTTCTTGTGAGCTGGCCGCAACACCGCAGGATTGCTTCAGGCCCTAATCTAGTTCCGGCACGGCACACTGACCCTTTGGTTAATTCCTCTTCCTGGTGGGAAATGAGAGTTAAATTTGCCCGTCCAGACACCTCCAGCTAGTCTCTCATTTGTCCTCCCTATTCCTGTTCATCTTCCGCAGAAATTGGAAACTGGGCCAAACAGGAGGTTAAAGGCACTGACTCTCCAAGTCGGGAGAGTGTTAGTAAAGCGTCTGGAATGTTGCACCCGAGTACCAGGGGACGAGAACTGAGACATATTGGAACACGTCTCCCGATCACACAGTTGATCATACTCTGGGTTCCACATGCTTGTTTTAGCTGAAGGAAGAATCCCTTAAACCTGGAGAGTTGAGACCCGTGGAATGGGTACCATGCAATATGACTTCAAAGGGTCTTCATTTGCTCACCGAACCTCTCCAATCCTATCACTGCTGCGTTTATGCCCCTGTACTCACACTTGATTCTCTTTCAGACACATAGCAATCTTTAGGTTTTAAGATACTTACTAGTCAGGTACATTATCAGGTGTTTAACATGGGGTTTTGAGTCCATTTCATTGAGCAAGGAGTAGCTCTTGTCTATTACATATTTGGCTTAAGGAACTTTATCTGTGCTCATTTCAATCTCTGGTTTTACGCAGCACCCCAACTCACCTTTCCCCTTAAGCAAGCTTAAGTTTGTTTTCTAAATTTGAGACCCTGTTCTCTTTTGTAATCTAGTTCCTGTGTAGTCAAGTTTACATTCCGTGTATTAGTGATATCTTATGATATTTCTTTTTCTGTGTGACTTATTTCAGTTAGAATCATCATACCTGAATCCACTCATTATGCTGCTATGGGCCTGATGACATAGATTTCATTGCTGAGGGATATTGCATTGTACGTAAGTACCAAAACTTCTTTATCCATTTTTCACTTTCTGCAAAATTGAACTTGTACCGTAAATGAGGTTCTTGTAAACAGAGCCATCCCAAATTTTGGGGTGGCTGTGTCTTTTTGATTTAAATTTCCCTAAGCTATAGGACCATAAGTGGAAGTGCCCTAGGCTCTGTTGCTTTGTTTTTTAGATGTTTCAGGAAACACCATACACTTCTCCCTAGTGGCTGTTGGCAGTTTACATCCCGCCCATCAGCATAACAAGGCTCCCATTTCTCCATGGCCTGTCCTGCCTTTCTGGATTTTACACTTTATTCAGATGGCCCTTTTGACCAGGGGGAAGTGAGACTTCATTGTTGTGCAGATTTCCTATGCAAGCTTGCTTGGTTGGCCAAAAAGGGCGTATGCGTTTTTTCCTGAATATATTCAGGAATAAACGCATACGCCCTTTTTGGCCAAGTGCATCATTGTGGACGTTCTGCCTCTTTTCCTATGCTTTAAATGCAATTCCAGTCTACCTCCTGAAATCGGCTTCCTGCAATTCTGCCCCGCTTTCAAGTCCTCTTGGCAGCCTTACTTCAGTATATTTTTGGACGAGAGCTGTCATTTATAACTCTGCAGGTTTGTGAATTACAGTGCCCCGAGCGCCTTTCTTCAACTCGCTTTCTTGTGAGCTGGCCGCAACACCGCAGGATTGCTTCAGGCCCTAATCTGGTTCTGGCACGGCACGCTGAGCCTTTGCTTAATTCCTCTTCCTGGTGGGAAATGAGAGTTAAATTTGCCCGTCCAGACACCTCCAGCTAGTCTCTCATTGGTTCTCCCTATTCCTGTTCATGTTCCGCAGAAATTGCAAACTGGCCCAAACAGGAGTTTAAAGGCACTGACTCTCCAAGTCGGGAGAGTGTTAGTAAAGCGTCTGGAATGTTGCACCCGAGTACAAGGGGACGAGAACTGAGATATATTGGAACACGTCTCCCGATCACATGGTTGATCATACTCTGGGTTCCACATGCATGCTTTAGGTGAAGGAAGAATCCCTTAAACCTGGAGAGTTGAGACCCGTGGAATGGGTACCATGCAATATGACTTCAAAGGGTCTTCATTTGCTCACCGAACCTCTCCAATGCTATCACTGCTGCGTTTATGCCCCTGTACACACGCTTGATTCTCTTTTGGAGACATAGCAATCCATAGGTTTTAAGATACTTACTAGTCAGGTACATTCTTAGGCATTTAATATGGGGTGTTGAGTCCATTTCGTTGAGCAAGGAGTAGCTCTTGTCTATTCCATGTTTGGCTTAAGGAACTTTATCTGTGCTCATTTCAATCTCTGGTTTTATGCAGCACCCCAACTCACCTTTCCCCTTAAGCAAGCATAAGTTGGTTTTCTAAATTTGAGACCCTGTTCTCTTTTGTAATACAGTTCCTGTGTAGCCAAGTTTACATTCCGTGTATTAGTGATATCTTATGATGTTTCTTTTTCTGTGTGGCTTATTTCAGTTAGAATCATCATACCTGAATGCACTCATTATGCTGCTACTGGCCTGATGACATAGATTTCATTGCTGAGTGATATTGCATTGTACGTAAGTACCACAACTTCTTTATCCATTTTTCACTTTCTGCGATATTGAACTAGTCCCTTAAACGAGTTTCTTCTAAACAGAGCCGTCCCAGACTTTGGGGTGGCTGTGTCTTTTTGATGTTAATTTCCCTAGGCTATAGGGCCATAAGTGGAAGTGCCCTAGGCTCTGTTGCTTTGTTTTTTAGATGTTTCAGGAAACACCATACACTTCTCCCAAGTGGCTGTTGGCAATTTACATCCCGCCCATCAGCATAACAAGGCTCCCAGTTCTCCATGGCCTGTGTTGCCTTTCTGGATTTTACACTTTTTTCAGATGGCCCTTTTGACCGGGGGGAAGTGAGACTTCATTGTAGTGCAGATTTCCTTTGCAAGCTTGCTTGGTTGGCCAAAATGGGCGTATGCGTTTTTTCCTGAATATATGCAGGAAAAAACGCATACGCCCTTTTTGGCCAAGTGCATCATTGTCGACGTTCTGCCTCTTTTCCTATGCTTTAAATGCAATTCCAGTCTACCTCCTGAAATCGGTTTCCTGCAATTCTGCCCCGCTTTCAAGTCCTCTTGGCAGCCTTACTTCAGTATATTTTTGGACGATAGCTGTCATTTATAACTCTGCAGGTTTGTGAATTACAGTGCCCCTGAGCTCCTTTCTTCAACTCGCTTTCTTGTGAGCTGGCCGCAACACCGCAGGATTGCTTCAGGCCCTAATCTGGTTCCGGCACGGCACGCTGAGCCTTTGGTTAATTCCTCTTCCTGGTGGGAAATGAGAGTTAAATTTGCCCGTCCAGACACCTCCAGCTAGTCTCTCATTGGTTCTCCCTATTCCTGTTCATCTTCCGCAGAAATTGCAAACTGGGCCAAACAGGAGGTTAAAGGCACTGACTCTCCAAGTTGGGAGAGTGTTAGTAAAGCATCTGGAATGTTGCACCTGAGTACCAGGGGAGGAAAACTGAAATATATTTGAACACGTGTCCCGATCACACGGCTGATCATACTCTGGGTTCCACATGCATGTTTTAGCTGAAGGAAGAATCCCTTAAACCTGGAGAGTTGAGACCCGTGGAATGGGTACCATGCAATATGACTTCAAAGGGTCTTCATTTGCTCACCAAACCTCTCCAATCCTATCACTGCTGCGTTTATGCCCCTGTACACACACATGATTCTCTTTCGGAGACATAGCAATCCATAGGTTTTAAGATATTACAAGTCAGGTACATTCTTAGGCGTTTAATATGGGGTTTTGAGTCCATTTCGTTGACCAAGGAGTAGCTCTTGTCTATTACATATTTGGCTTAAGGAACTTTATTTGTGCTCATTTCAATCTCTGGTTTTATGCAGCACCCCAACTCACCTTTCCCCTTAAGCAAGCATAAGTTGGTTTTCTAAATTTGAGACCCTGTTCTGTTTTGTAATTCAGTTCCTGTGTAGCCAAGTTTACATTCTGTGTATTAGTGATATCTTATGATATTCCTTTTTCTTGTGACTTATTTCAGTTAGAATCATCATACCTGAATCCACTCATTATGCTGCTACGGGCCTGATGACATAGATTTCATTGCTGAGTTATATTGCATTGTATGTAAGTACCACAACTTCTTTATCCATTTTTCACTTTCTGCGATATTGAACCTGTCCCGTAAAAGAGTTTCTTGTAAACAGAGCCGTCCCAAACTTTGGGGTGGCTGTGTCTTTTTGATTTAAATTTCCCTAAGCTATAGGACCATAAGTGGAAGTGCCCTAGGCTCTGTTGCTTTGTTTTTTAGATGTTTCAGGAAACACCATACACTTCTCCGGAGTGGCTGTTGGCAATTTACATCCCACCCATCAGCATAACAAGGCTCCCAGTTCTCCATGGTCTGTCCTGCCTTTCTGGATTTTACACTTTTTTCAGATGGCCCTTTTGACCTGGGGGGAAGTGAGACTTCATTGTAGTGCAGATTTCCTTTGCAAGCTTGCTTGGTTGGCCAAAAAGGGCATATGCGTTTTGTCCTGAATATATTCAGGAAAAAACGCATATGCCCTTTTTGGCCAAGTGCATCATTGTCGACGTTCTGCCTCTTTTCCTATGCTTTAAATGCAATTCCAGTCTACCTCGTGAAATCGGTTTCCTGCAATTCTTCCCCGCTTTCAAGTCCTCTTGGCAGCCTTACTTCAGTATATTTTTGGACGATAGCTGTCATTTATAACTCTGCAGGTTTGTGAATTACAGTGCCCCTGAGCTCCTTTCTTCAACTCGCTTTCTTGTGAGCGGGCCGCAACACCGCAGGATTCCTTCAGGCCCTAATCTGGTTCCGGCACGGCTCGCTGAGCCTTTGGTTAATTCCTCTTCCTGGTTGGAAATGAGAGTTAAATTTGCCCATCCAGACACCTCCAGCTAGTCTCTCCTTTGTTCTCCCTATTCCTGTTCATCTTCCACAGAAATTGCAAACTGGGCCAAACAGTAGGTTAAAGGCACTGACTCTCCAACTCGGGAGAGTGTTAGTTAAGCGTCTGGAATGTTGCACCCGAGTACCAGGGGAGGAAAACTGAGACATATTTGAACCCGTCTCCCGATCACACGGTTGATCATACTCTGGGTTCCACATGCATGTTTTAGCTGAAGGAAGAATCCCTTAATCCTGGAGAGTTGAGACCCGTGGAATGGGTACCATGCAATATGACTTCAAAGGGTCTTCATTTGCTCACCGAACCTCTCCAATCCTATCACTGCTGCGTTTATGCCCCTGTACACACACATGATTCTCTTTCGGAGACATAGCAATCCATAGGTTTTAAGATACTTACTAGTCAGGTACATTGTCAGGCGTTTAATATGGGGTGTTGAGTCCATTTCGTTGAGCAAGGAGTAGCTCTTGTCTATTACATATTTGGCTTAAGGAACTTTATCTGTGCTCATTTCAATCTCTGGTTTTATGCAGCACCCCAGCTCACCTTTCCCCTTAAGCAAGCATAAGTTGGTTTTCTAAATTTGAGACCCTGTTCTGTTTTGTAATTCAGTTCCTGTGTAGCCAAGTTTACATTCCGTGTATTAGTGATATCTTATGATGTTTCTTTTTCTGTGTGACTTATTTCAGTTAGAATCATCATACCTGAATCCACTCATTATGCTGCTATGGGCCTGATGACATAGATTTCATTACTGAGTGATATTGCATTGTACGTAAGTACCACAACTTCTTTATCCATTTTTCACTTTCTGTGATATTGAACTTGTAACGTAAACGTGGCTCTGGTAAACAGAGCCGTTCCAAACTTTGGGGTGGCTGTGTCTTTTTTATTTTAATATCCCTAAGCTATAGGACCATAAGTGGAAGTGCCCTAGGCTCTGATGCTTTGTTTTTTAGATGTTTCAGGAAACACCATACACTTCTCCAGAGTGGCTGTTGGCAATTTACATCCCGCCCATCAGCACAACAAGGCTCCCAGTTGTCCATGGCCTGTCCTGCCTTTCTGGATTTTACACTTTTTTTGAAATGACCCTTTTGACCGGGGGGAAGTGAGACTTCATTGTAGTGCAGATTTCCTTTGCAAGCTTGCTTTGTTGGCCAAAAAGGGCGTATGCGTTTTTTCCGGAATATATTCAGGAAAAAACGCATACGCCCTTTTTGGCCAAGTGCATCATTGTCGACGTTCTGCCTCTTTTCCTATGCTTTAAATGCAATTCCTGTCTGCCTACTGAAATCAGTTTCCTGCAATTCTGCCCCGCTTTCAAGTCCTCTTGGCAGCCTTACTTCAGTATATTTTTGGACGATAGCTGTCATTTATAACTCTGCAGGTTTGTGAATTACAGTGCCCCTGAGCTCCTTTCTTCAACTCGCTTTCTTGTGAGCTGGCCGCAGCACCACAGGATTGCTTCAGGCCCTAATCTGGTACCGGCACGGCACGCTGAGCCTTTGGTTAATTCCTCTTCCTGGTGGGAAATGAGAGTTAAATTTGCCCGTCCAGACACCTCCAGCTAGTCTCTCATTGGTTCTCCCTATTCCTGTTTATCTTCCGCAGAAATTGCAAACTGGGCCAAACAGGAGGTTAAAGGCACTGACTCTCCAAGTCGGGAGAGTGTTAGTTAAGCGGCTGGAATGTTGCACCCGAGCACCGGTGGACGAGAACTGAGACATATTTGAACCCGTCTCCCGATCACACGGTTGATCATACTCTGGGTTCCACATGCATGCTTTAGCTGAAGGAAGAATCCCTTAAACCTGGAGAGTTGAGACCCGTGGAATGGGTACCATGCAATATGACTTCAAAGGGTCTTCATTTGCTCACCGAACCTCTCCAATCCTATCACTGCTGCGTTTATGCCCCTGTACACACGCTTGATTCTCTTTCGGAGACATAGCAATCCATAGGTTTTAAGATACTTACTAGTCAGGTACATTCTTAGGCGTTTAATATGGGGTGTTGAGTCCATTTCGTTGAGCAAGGAGTAGCTCTTGTCTATTCCATATTTGGCTTAAGGAACTTTATCTGTGCTCATTTCAATCTCTGGTTTTATGCAGCACCCCAACTCACCTTTCCCCTTAAACAAGCATAAGTTGGTTTTCTAAATTTGAGACCCTCTTCTGTTTTGTAATCCAGTTCCTGTGTAGCCAAGTTTACATTCCGTGTATCGGTGATATCTTAAGATGTTTCTTTTTCTGTGTTACATATTGTAGTTAGAATCATCATACCTGAATCCACTCATTATGCTGCTACGGGCCTGATAACATAGATTTAATTGTTGAGTGATATTGCATTGTACGTAAGTACCACAAATTCTTTATCCATTTTTCACTTTCTGCGATATTGAAGTTGTCCCGTAAACGAGGTTGTTGTAAACAGAGCCGTCCAAAACTTTTGGGTGGTTCTGCCTTTTTGATTTTAATTTCCCTAAGCTATAGGACCATAAGTGGAAGTGCCCTAGGCTCTGTTCCTCTTTTTTTTAGATGTTTCAGGAAACACCATACACTTCTAACCAGTGGCTGTTGGCAATTTACATCCCGCCCATCAGCATAAAAAGGCTCCCAGTTCTCCATGTCCTGTCTTGCCTTTCTCGATTTTACACTTTTTTCAGATGGCCCTTTTGACCGGGAGGAAGTGAGAGTTCATTGTAGTGCAGATTTCCTTTGCAAGCTTGCTTGGTTGGCCAAAAAGGGCGTATGCGTTTTTTCCTGAATATATTCAGGAAAAAACGCATACGCCCTTTTAGGGCAAGTGCGTCATTGTGGACGTTCTGCCTCTTTTCCTGTGCTTTAAATGAAACTCCAGTCTACCTCCTGAAATCTGTTTCCTGCAATTCTGGCCCGCTTTCAAGTCCTCTTGGCAGCCTTACTTCAGTATATTTTTGGACGATAGCTGTCATTTATAACTCCGCAGGTTTGTGAATTACAGTGTCCCTGAACTCCTTTCTTCAACTCGCTTTCTTGTGAGCTCTCCGCAACACCGCAGGATTGCTTCAGGCCCTAATCTGGTTCCGGCACGGCATGCTGAGCCTTTGCTTAATTGCTCTTCCTGGTGGGAAATGAGAGTTAAATTTGCCCGTCCAGACACCTCCAGCTAGTCTCTCATTGGTCCTCCCTATCCCTGTCATCTTCCGCAGAAATTGCAAACTGGGCCAAGCAGGAGGTTAAAGGCACTGACTCTCCAAGTCGGGAGAGTGTTAGTAAAGCGTCTGGAATGTTGCACCTGAGTACCAGCGGTCGAAAACTGAGACATATTTGAACACGTCTCCCAATCAAACGGTTGATCATACTCTGGGTTCCACATGCATGTTTCAGCTGAAGGAAGAATCCCTTAAAGCTGGAGAGTTGAGACCCGTGGAATGGGTACCATGCAATATGACTTCAAAGGGTCTTCATTTGCTCACCGAACCTCTCCAATCCTATCACTGCTGCGTTTATGCCCCTGTACACACGCTTGATTCTCTTTCGGAGACATAGCAATCCATAGGTTTTAAGATACTTACTAGTCAGGTACATTCTTAGGCGTTTAATATGTGGTGTTGAGTCCATTTCGTTGAGCAAGGAGTAGCTCTTGTCTATTCCATATTTGGCTTAAGGAAATTTATCTGTGCTCATTTCAATGTCTGGTTTTATGCAGCACCCCAACTCACCTTTCCCCTTAAACAAGCATAAGTTGGTTTTCTAAATTTGAGACCCTCTTCTGTTTTGTAATCCAGTTCCTGTGTAGCCAAGTTTACATTCCGTGTATCGGTGATATCTTAAGATGTTTCTTTTTCTGTGTTACATATTGTAGTTAGAATCATCATACCTGAATCCACTCATTATGCTGCTACGGGCCTGATAACATAGATTTAATTGTTGAGTGATATTGCATTGTACGTAAGTACCACAAATTCTTTATCCATTTTTCACTTTCTGCGATATTGAAGTTGTCCCGTAAACGAGGTTGTTGTAAACAGAGCCGTCCAAAACTTTTGGGTGGTTCTGCCTTTTTGATTTTAATTTCCCTAAGCTATAGGACCATAAGTGGAAGTGCCATAGGGTCTGTTCCTCTTTTTTTTAGATGTTTCAGGAAACACCATACACTTCTAACCAGTGGCTGTTGGCAATTTACATCCCGCCCATCAGCATAAAAAGGCTCCCAGTTCTCCATGTCCTGTCTTGCCTTTCTCGATTTTACACTTTTTTCAGATGGCCCTTTTGACCGGGAGGAAGTGAGACTTCATTGTAGTGCAGATTTCCTTTGCAAGCTTGCTTGGTTGGCCAAAAAGTGCGTATGCGTTTTTTCCTGAATATATTCAGGAAAAAACGCATACGCCCTTTTAGGGCAAGTGCGTCATTGTGGACGTTCTGCCTCTTTTCCTGTGCTTTAAATGAAACTCCAGTCTACCTCCTGAAATGTGTTTCCTGCAATTCTGGCCCGCTTTCAAGTCCTCTTGGCAGCCTTACTTCAGTATATTTTTGGACGATAGCTGTCATTTATAACTCCGCAGGTTTGTGAATTACAGTGTCCCTGAACTCCTTTCTTCAACTCGCTTTCTTGTGAGCTCTCCGCAACACCGCAGGACTGCTTCAGGCCCTAATCTGGTTCCGGCACGGCACGTTGAGCCTTTGCTTAATTGCTCTTCCTGGTGGGAAATGAGAGTTAAATTTGCCCGTCCAGACACCTCCAGCTAGTCTCTCATTGGTCCTCCCTATCCCTGTCATCTTCCGCAGAAATTGCAAACTGGGCCAAGCAGGAGGTTAAAGGCACTGACTCTCCAAGTCGGGAGAGTGTTAGTAAAGCGTCTGGAATGTTGCACCCGAGTACCAGGGGACGAAAACTGAGACATATTGGAACACGTCTCCCGATCACATGGTTGATCATACTCAGGGTTCCACATGCATGATTTAGCTGAAGGAAGAATCCCTTAAACCTGGAGCGTTGAGACCCGTGGAATGGGTACCATGCAATATGACTTCAAAGGGTCTTCATTTGCTCACCGAACCTCTCCAATCCTTTCACTGCTGTGTTTATGCCCCTGTACAAACGCTTGATGCTCTTTCGGAGACATAGCAATCCATAGGTTTTAAGATACTTACTAGTCAGGTACATTCTTAGGCGTTTAATATGGGGTGTTGAGTCCATTTCGTTGAGCAAGGAGTAGCTCTTGTCTATTCCACATGTGGCTTAAGGAACTTTATCTGTGCTCATTTCATCTCTAGTTTTATGCAGCACCCCAACTCACCTTTCCCCTTAAGCAAGCATAAGTTGGTTTTCTAAATTTGAGACCCTGTTCTGTTTTGTAATTCAGTTCCTGTGTAGCCAAGTTTACATTCTGTGTATTAGTGATATCTTATGATATTCCTTTTTCTTGTGACTTATTTCAGTTAGAATCATCATACCTGAATCCACTCATTATGCTGCTACGGGCCTGATGACATAGATTTCATTGCTGAGTTATATTGCATTGTATGTAAGTACCACAACTTCTTAATCCATTTTTCACTTTCTGCGATATTGAACCTGTCCCGTAAAAGAGTTTCTTGTAAACAGAGCCGTCCCAAACTTTGGGGTGGCTGTGTCTTTTTGATTTTAATTTCCCTAAGCTATAGGACCATAAGTGGAAGTGCCCTAGGCTCTGTTGCTTTGTTTTTTAGATGTTTCAGGAAACACCATACACTTCTCCGGAGTGGCTGTTGGCAATTTACTTCCCACCCATCAGCATAACAAGGCTCCCAGTTCTCCATGGTCTGTCCTGCCTTTCTGGATTTTACACTTTTTTCAGATGGCCCTTTTGACCTGGGGGGAAGTGAGACTTCATTGTAGTGCAGATTTCCTTTGCAAGCTTGCTTGGTTGGCCAAAAAGGGCGTATGCGTTTTGTCCTGAATATATTCAGGAAAAAACGCATACGCCCTTTTTGGCCAAGTGCATCATTGTCGACGTTCTGCCTCTTTTCCTATGCTTTAAATGAAATTCCAGTCTACCTCGTGAAATCGGTTTCCTGCAATTCTTCCCCGCTTTCAAGTCCTCTTGGCAGCCTTACTTCAGTATATTTTTGGACGATAGCTGTCATTTATAACTCTGCAGGTTTGTGAATTACAGTGCCCCTGAGCAACTTTCTTCAACTCGCTTTCTGGTGAGCGGGCCGCAACACCGCAGGATTCCTTCAGGCCCTAATCTGGTTCCGGCACGGCACGCTGAGCCTTTGGTTAATTCCTCTTCCTGGTGGGAAATGAGAGTTAAATTTGCCCGTCCAGACACCTCCAGCTAGTCTCTCATTGGTTCTCCCTATTCCTGTTCATCTTCCGCAGAAATTGCAAACTGGGCCAAACAGGAGGTTAAAGGCACTGACTCTCCAAGTCGGGAGAGTGTTAGTAAAGCGTCTGGAATGTTGCACCCGAGTACCAGGGGACGAGAATGGAGACATATTGGACCACGACTCCCGATCACACGGTTGATCATACTCCGGGTTCCACATGCATGATTTAGCTGAAGGAAGAATCCCTTAAACCTGGAGAGTTGAGACCCGTGGAATGGGTACCATGCAATATGACTTCAAAGCGTCTTCATTTGCTCACCGAACCTCTCCAATCCTATCACTGCTGCGTTTATGCCCCTGTACACACGCTTGATTCTCTTTCGGAGACATAGCGATCCATAGGTTTTAAGATACTTACTAGTCAGGTACATTCTTAGGCGTTTAATATGGGGTGTTGAGTCCATTTCGTTGAGCAAGGAGTAGCTCTTGTCTATTCCATATTTGGCTTAAGGAACTTTATCTGTGCTCATTTCAATCTCTGGTTTTATACAGCACCCCAACTCACCTTTCGCCTTAAGCAAGCATAAGTTGGTTTTCTAAATTTGAGACCCTGTTCTGTTTTGTAATCCAGTTCCTGTGTAGCCAAGTTTACATTCCGTGTATTAGTGATATCTTATGATGTTTCTTTTTCTGTGTGACTTATTTCAGTTAGAATCATCATACCTGAATCCACTCATTATGCTGCTATGGGCCTGATGACAAAGATTTCATTGCTGAGTGATATTGCATTGTACGTAAGTACCACAACTTCTTTATCCACTTTTCGCTTTCTGTGAAATTGAACTTGTACCGTAAACGAGGTTCTTGTAAACAGAGCCGTCGCAAACTTTGGGGTGGCTGTGTCTTTTTTATTTTAATTTCCCTAAGCTATAGGACCATAAGTGGAAGTGCCCTAGGCTCTGTTGCTTTGTTTTAGACGTTCCAGGAAACACCATACACTTCTCCTGAGTGGCTGTTGGCAATTTACATCCCGCCCATCAGCATAACAAGGCTCCCAGTTCTCCATGGCCTGTCCTGCCTTTCTGGATTTTACACTTTTTTCAGATGGCCCATTTGACTGGGGGAAAGTGAGACTTCATTGTAGTGCAGATTTCCTTTGCAAGCTTGCTTGGTTGGCCTAAAAGGGCGTATGCTTTTTTTCCTGATTATATTCAGGAAAAAAAGCATACGCCCTTTTTGGCAAGTGCATCATTGTCGACGTTCTGCCTCTTTTCCTATGCTTTAAATGCAAATCAAGTCTACCACCTGAAATCGGTTTCCTGCAATTCTGCCCCGGTTTCAAGCCCTCTTGGCAGCCTTACTTCAGTAGATTTTTGTACGATAGCTGTCATTTATAACTCTGCAGGTTTGTGAATTACAGTGCCCCTGAGCTCCTCTCTTCAACTCGCTTTCTTGTGAGCTGGCCTCAACACCGCAGGATTGCTTCAGGCCCTAATCTGGTTCTGGCACGGCACGCTGAGCCTTTGGTTAATTCCTCTTCCTGGTGGGAAATGAGAGTTAAATTTGCCCGTCCAGACACCTCCAGCTAGTCTCTCATTGGTTCTCCCTATTCCTGTTCATCTTCCGCAGAAATTGCAAACTGGGCCAAACAGGAAGTTAAAGGCACTGTCTCTCCAAGTCGGTAGAATATTAGTAAAGCGTCTGCAATTTTGCACCCGAGTACCAGGGGATGAGAACTGAGACATATTAGAACACATCTCCCGATCACACGGTTGATCACACTCTGTGTTCCACATGCATTTTTTAGCTGAAGGAAGAATCCCTTAAACTTGGAGAGTTGAGACCCGTGGAATGGGTACCATGCAATATGACTTCAAAGGGTCTTCATTTGCTCACCAAACCTCTCCAATCCTATCACTGCTGCGTTTATGCCCCTGTACTCACGCTTGATTCTCTTTCAGAGACATAGCAATCCATAAGTTTTAAGATACTTACTAGTCAGGTACATTATTAGGCGTTTAATAAGGGGTTTTGAGTCCATTTCGTTGAGCAAGGAGTAGCCCTTGTCTATTACATATTTGGCTTAAGGAACTTTATCTGTGCTCATTTCAATCTCTGGTTTTATGCAGCACCCCAACTCACCTTTCCCCTTAAGCAAGCATAAGTTGGTTTTCTAAATTTGAGACCCTGTTCTGTTTTGTAATCCAGTTGCTGTGTAGCCAAGTTTACACTCCGTGTATTAGTGTTATCTTATGATGTTTCTTTTTCTGTGTGACTTATTTCAGTTAGAATCATCATACCTGCATCCACTCTATGCTTTACAGGCCTGATGACATAGATTTCATTGCTGATTGATATTGCATTGTACGTAAGTACCACAACTTCTTTATCCAGTTTTCACTTTCTGCGATATTGAACTTGTACCATAAATGGGGTTCTTGTAAACAGAGCCATCCCAAACTTTGGGGTGGCTGTGTCTTTTTGATTTCAATTTCCCTAAGCTATAGGACCATAAGTGGAACTGCCCTAGGCTCTGTTGCTTTGTTTTTTCGATGTTTCAGGAAACACCATACACTTCTCCTGAGTGGCTGTTGGCAATTTACATCCCGCCAATCAACATAACAAGGCTCCCAGTTCTCCATGGCCTGTCCTGCCTTTCTGGATTTTACACTTTTTTCAGATGGCCCTTTTGACCGGGGGGAAGTGAGACTTTATTGTAGTGCAGATTTCCTTTGCAAGCTTGCTTGGTTGGCCAAAAAGGGCGTATGCGTTTTTTCCTGAATATATTCAGGAAAAAACGCATACACCCTTTTTGGCCTAGTGCATCATTCTCGACGTTCTGCCTCTTTTCCTATGCTTTAAATGCAATTCCAGTCTACCTCCTGAAATCGGTTTCCTGCAATTCTGCCCGGCTTTCAAGTCCTCTTGGCAGCATTACTTCAGTATATTTTTGGACGATAGCTGTCATTTATAACTCTGCAGGTTTGTGAATTACAGTGCCCCTGAACTCCTTTCTTCAAATTGCTTTCTTGTGAGCTGGCAGCAACACCGCAGGATTGCTTCAGGCCCTAATCTGATTCCGACATGGCACGCTGAGCCTTTGGTTAATTCCTCTTCGTGGTGGGAAATGAGAGTTAAATTTGCCCGTCCAGACACCTCCAGCTAGTCTCTCATTGGTTCTCCCTATTCCTGTTAATCTTCCGCGGAATTTGCAACCTGGGCCAAACAGGAGGTTAAAGGCACTGACTCTCCAATTCAGGAGAGTGTTAGTAAAGTGTATGGAATGTTGCACCCGAGTACCAGGGGACGAGATCTGAGACATATTGGAACACGTCTCCCGATCACACGTTTGATCATACTCTGGGTTCCACATGCATGTTTTAGCTGAAGGAAGAATCCCTTAAACCTGGAGAGTTGAGACCCGTGGAATGGGTACCATGCAATATGACTTCAAAGGGTCTTCATTTGCTCACCGAACCTCTCCAATCCTATCACTGTTGCGTTTATGCCCCTATACTCACGCTTGATTCTCTTTCAGAGACATAGCAATCTTTAGGTTTTAAGATACTTACAAGTCAGGTACATTATAAGGTGTTTAACATGGGGTTTTGAGTCCATTTCGTTGAGGAAGGAGTAGCTCTTGTCTATTACATATTTGGCTTCAGGAACTTTATCTGTGCTCATTTCAATCTCTGGTTTTATGCAGCACCCCAACTCACCTTTCCCCTTAAGCAAGCATAAGTTGGTTTTCTAAATTGGAGACCCTGTTCTGTTTTGTAATCCAGTTCCTGTGTAGCCAAGTTTACATTCCGTGTATTAGTGATATCTTATGATGTTTCTTTTTCTGTGTGACTTATTTCAGTTAGATTCATCATACCTGAACCCACTCATTTTCTGCTATGGGCCTGATGACATAGATTTCATTGCTGAGTGATATTGCATTGTACGTAAGTACCACAACTTCTTTATCCATTTTTCACTTTCTGCGATATTGAACTTGTACCGTAAACGAGGTTCTTGTAAACAGAGCCATCCCAAACTTTGGGGTGGCTGTGTCTTTTTTATTTTAATTTCCCTAAGCTATAGGACCATAAGTGGAAGTGCCCTAGGCTCTGTTGGTTTGTTTTTTAGATGTTTCAGGAAACACCATACACTTCTCCCCAGTGGCTGTTTGGAGTTTACATCCCGCCCATCAGCATAACAAGGCTCCCAGTTCTCCATGGCCTGTCCTGCCTTTCTGGATTTTATACTTTTTTCAGATGGCCCTTTTGACCGGGGGGAAGTGAGACTTCATTGTAGTGCAGATTTCCTTTGCAAGCTTGCTTGGTTGGCCAAAAAGGGCGTATGCATTTTTTCCTGAATATATTCAGGAAAAAATGCATACACACTTTTTGGCCAAGTGCATCATTGTTGACGTTCTGCCTCTTTTCCTATGCTTTAAATGCAATTCCAGTCTACCTCCTGAAATCGGTTTCCTGCAATTCTGCCCCGCTTTCAAGTCCTCGTGGCAGCCTTACTTCAGTATATTTTTGGACGATAGCTGTCATTTATAACTCTGCAGGTTTGTGAATTACAGTGCCCCTGAGCGCCTTTCTTCAACTCGCTTTCTTCTGAGCTGGCCGCAACACCGCAGGATTGCTTCAGGCCCTAATCTGGTTCCGGCACGACACGCTAAGCCTTTCGTTAATTCCTCTTCCTGGTGGGAAATGAGAGTTAAATTGGCCCGTACAGACACCTCCAGCTAGCCTCTCATTGCTTCTCCCTATTCCTGTTCATCTTCCGCAGAAATTGCAAACTGAGCCAAACAGGAGGTTAAAGGCACTGACTCTCCAAGTCGGGAGAGTGTTAGTAAAGCGTCTGGAATGTTGCACCCGAGTTCCAGGGGACGAGAACGGAGACATATTTGAACATGTCTCCCGATCACACGGTTGATCATACTCTGGGTTCCACATGCATGATTTTGCTGAAGGAAGAATCCCTTAAACCTGGAGAGTTGAGACCCGTGGAATGGGTACCATGCAATATGACTTCAAAGGGTCTTCATTTCCTTACCGAACCTCTCCAATCCTATCACTGTTGCGTTTATGCCCCTGTGCACACGCTTGATTCTCCTTTGGAGACATAGCAATCCATAGGTTTTAAGATACTTACTAGTCAGCTACATTCTTTGGCGTTTAATATGGGGTGTTGAGTCCATTTCATTGAGCAAGGAGTAGCTCTTGTGTATTACATATTTGGCTTAAGGAACTTTATCTGTGCTCATTTCAATCTCTGGTTTTATGCAGCACCCCAACTCACCTTTCCCCTTAAGCAAGCATAAGTTGGTTTTCTAAATTTGAGACCCTGTTCTGTTTTGTAATCCAGTTCCTGTGTAGCCAAGTTTACATTCCGTGTATTAGTGATATCTTATGATGTTTCTTTTTCTGTGTGACTTATTTCAGTTAGAATCATCATACCTGAATCCACTCATTATGCTGCTACGTGCCTGATGACATAGATTTCATTGCTAAGTGATATTGCATTGTACGTAAGTACCACAACTTCTTTATCCATTTTCCGCTTTCTGCGATATTGAACTTGTACCATAAATGCGGTTCTTGTAAAGAGAGCCGTCCCAAACTTTGGGGTGGCTGTGTCTTTTTGATTTTAATTTCCCTAAGCTATAGGACCATAAGTGGAAATGCCCTAGGCTCTGTTGCTTTGTTTTTTAGATGTTTCAGGAAACACCATACACTTCTCCCGAGTGGCTGTTGGCAATTTACATCCCGCCCATCAGCATAACAAGGCTCCCAGTTCTCCATGGCCTGTTCTGCCTTTCTGGATTTTACACTTTTTTCAGATGGCCCTTTTGACCGCGGGGAAGTGAGACTTCATTGTAGTGCAGATTTCCTTTGCAAGCTTGTTTGGTTGGCCAAAAAGGGCGTATGCGTTTTTTCCTGAATATATTCAGGAAAAAACGCATACGCCCTTTTTGGCCACATTTATCATTGTCCACGTTCTGCCTCTTTTCCTATGCTTTAAATGCAATTCCAGTCTACCTCCTGAAATCGGTTTCCTGCAATTCTGCCCCGCTTTCAAGTCCTCTTGGCAGCCTTACTTCAGTATATTTTTGGACGATAGCTGTCATTTATAACTCTGCAGGTTTGTGAATTACAGTGTCCCTGAGCTCCTTTCTTCAACTCGCTTTCTTGTGAGCTGGCCGCAACACCGCAGGATTGCTTCAGGCCCTAATCTTGTTCCGGCACGGCACGCTGAGCCTTTGGTTAATTCCTCTTCCTGGTGGGAAATGAGACTTAAATTTGCCCGTCCAGACACCACCAGCTAGTCTCTCATTGGTTCTCCCTATTCCTGTTCATCTTCCGCAGAAATTGCAAACTGGGCCAAACAGGAGGTTAAAGGCCCTGACTCTCCAAGTCGGGAGAGTGTTAGTAAAGCATCTGGAATGTTGCACCCGAGTACCAGGGGACGAGAACTGAGACATATTGGAACATGTCTCCCGATCACACGGTTGATCACACTCTGGGTTCCACATGCATGTTTTAGCTGAAGGAAGAATCCCTTAAACCTGGAGAGTTGAGACCCGTGGAATGGGTACCATGCAATATGACTTCAAAGGGTCTTCATTTGATCACCGAACCTCTCCAATCCTATCACTGCTGCGTTTATGCCCCTGTACACACGCTTGATTCTCTTTTGGAGATATAGCAATCCATGGGTTTTAAGATACTTACTAGTCACGTACATACTTAGGCGTTTAATATGGGGTGTTGAGTCCATTTCGTTGAGCAATGCGTAGCTCTTGTCTATTCCATATTTGGCTTAAGGAACTTTATCTGTGCTCATTTCAATCTCTGGTTTTATGCAGCACCCCAACTCACCTTTCCCCTTAAGCAAGCATAAGTTCGTTTTCCAAATTTGAGACCCTGTTCTCTTTTGTAATCCAGTTCCTGTGTAGCCAAGTTTACATTCCGTGTATTAGTGATATCTTATGATGTTTCTTTTTCTGTGTGACTTATTTCAGTTAGAATCATCATACCTGAATCCACTCATTATGCTGCTATGGGTCTGATGACATAGATTTCATTGCTGAGTGATATTGCATTGTACGTAAGTACCACAACTGCTTTATCCATTTTTCACTTTCTGTTATATTGAACTTGTCCCGTAAACGAGTTTCTTGTAAACAGAGCCGTCCCAAATTTGGGGTGGCTGTGTCTTTTTGATGTTAATTTCCCTAAGCTATAGGGCCATAAGTGGAAATGCCCTAGGCTCTGTTGCTTTGTTTTTTAGATGTTTCAGGAAACACCATACACTTCTCCCGAGTGGCTGTTGGCAATATACATCCCGCCCATCAGCATAACAAGGCTAGCAGTTCTCCATGCCCTGTCCTGCCTTTCTGGATTTTACACTTTTTTCAGTTGGCCCTTTTGACCGGAGGGAAGTGAGACTTCATTGTAGTGCAGATTTCCTTTGCAAGCTTGCTTGGTTGGCCAAAAAGTGCGTTTGCGTTTTTTCCTGAATATATTCAGGAAAAAACGCATACGCCCTTTTGGGCCAAGTGCATCATTGTGGACGTTCTGCCTCTTTTGCTATGCTTTAAATGCAATTCCAGTCTACCTCCCGATATCGGTTTCCTGCAATTCTGCCCCACTTTCAAGTCCTCTTGGCAGGCTTACTTCAGTATATTTTTGGACGATAGCTGTCATTTATAACTCTGCAGGTTTGTGAATTACAGTGTCCCTGAGCTCCTTTCTTCAACTCGCTTTCTTGTGAGCTGGCCGCAACAATGCAGGATTGCTTCAGGCCCTAATCTGGTTCCGGCATGACACGCTGAGCTTTTGGATATTTCCTCTTCCTGGTGGGAAATGAGAGTTAAATTTGCCCGTCCAGACACCTCCAGCTAGTCTCTCATTGGTCCTCCCTATTCCTGTTCATCTTCCGCAGAATTTGCAAACTCGGCCAAACAGGAGGTTAAAGGCACTGACTCTCCAAGTCGGGAGATTGTTAGTAAAACGTCTGGAATATTGCACCCGAGTACCAGGGGACGAAAAGTGAGACATATTGGAACACGTCTTCCGATCACACGGTTGATCACACTCTGGGTTCCACATGCATGTTTTAGCTGAAGGAAGAATCCCTTAAACCTGGAGAGTTGAGACCCGTGGAATGGGTACCATGCAATATGACTTCAAAGGGTCTTCATTTGCTCACCAAAACTCTCCAATCCTATCACTGCTGCATTTAAGCCCCTGTACACACACTTGATTCTCTTTCGGAGACATAGCAATCCATAGGTTTTAAGATACTTACTAGACAGCTACATACTTAGGCTTTTAATATGAGGTGTTGAGTCCATTTCGTTGAGCAAGGAGTAGCTCTTGTCTATTCCATATTTGGCTTAAGGAACTTTATCTGTGCTCATTTCAATCTCTGGTTTTATGCAGCACCCCAACTCACCTTTCCCCTTAAGCAAGCATAAGTTGGTTTTCCAAATTTGATTCCCTGTTCTGTTTTGTAATTCAGTTCCTGTGTAGCCAGGTTTACATTCCGTGTATTAGTGATATCTTCTGATGTTTCTTTTCCTGTGTGACTTATTTCAGTTAGAATCATCATACCTGAATCCACTCATTATGCTGCTACGGGCCTGATGACATAGATTTCATTGCTGAGTGATATTGCATTGTACGTAAGTACCACAAATGCTTTATCCAGTTTTCAGTTTCTGCGATATTGAACTAGTCCCATAAACGAGTTTCTTGTAAACAGAGCCGTCCCAAACTTAGGGGTGGCTGTGTCTTTTTGATTTTAATTTCCCTAAGCTATAGGGCCATAAGTGGAAGTGCCCTAGGCTCTGTTGCTTTGTTTTTTAGATGTTTCAGGAAACACCATACACTTCTCCCGAGTGGCTGTTGGCAATATACATCCCGCCCATCAGCATAACAAGGCTCCCAGTTCTCCATGGCCTGTCCTGCCTGTCTGGATTTTACACTTTTTTCAGATGGCCCTTTTGACCGGGGGCAAGTGAGACTTCATTGTAGTGCAGATTTCCTTTGCAAGCTTGCTTGCTTGGCCAAAAAGGGCGTATGCGTTTTTTCCTGAATATATTCAGGAAAAAACGCATACGCCCTTTGTGGCCAAGTTTATCATTGTCGACGTTTTGCCTCTTTTCCTATGCTTTAAATGCAATTCCAGTGTACCTCCTGAAATCAGTTTCCTGCAATTCTGCCCCGCTTTCAAGTCCTCTTGGCAGCCTTACTTCAGTATATTTTTGGACGATAGCTGTCATTTATAACTCTGCAGGTTTGTGAATTACACTGCCCCTGAGCTCCTTTCTTCAATTCGCTTTCTTGTGAGCTGGCCGCAACACCGCAGGATTGCTTCAGGCCCTAATCTAGTTCCGGCACGGCACACTGAGCCTTTGGTTAATTCCTCTTCCTGGTGGGAAATGAGAGTTAAATTTGCCCGTCCAGACACCTCCAGCTAGTCTCTCATTTGTCCTCCCTATTCCTGTTCATCTTCCGCAGAAATTGGAAACTGGGCCAAACAGGAGGTTAAAGGCACTGACTCTCCAAGTCGGGAGAGTGTTAGTAAAGCGTCTGGAATGTTGCACCCGAGTACCAGGGGACGAGAACTGAGACATATTGGAACACGTCTCCCGATCACACAGTTGATCATACTCTGGGTTCCACATGCTTGTTTTAGCTGAAGGAAGAATCCCTTAAACCTGGAGAGTTGAGACCCGTGGAATGGGTACCATGCAATATGACTTCAAAGGGTCTTCATTTGCTCACCGAACCTCTCCAATCCTATCACTGCTGCGTTTATGCCCCTGTACTCACACTTGATTCTCTTTCAGACACATAGCAATCTTTAGGTTTTAAGATACTTACTAGTCAGGTACATTATCAGGTGTTTAACATGGGGTTTTGAGTCCATTTCGTTGAGCAAGGAGTAGCTCTTGTCTATTACATATTTGGCTTAAGGAACTTTATCTGTGCTCATTTCAATCTCTGGTTTTACGCAGCACCCCAACTCACCTTTCCCCTTAAGCAAGCATAAGTTTGTTTTCTAAATTTGAGACCCTGTTCTCTTTTGTAATCTAGTTCCTGTGTAGTCAAGTTTACATTCCGTGTATTAGTGATATCTTATGATATTTCTTTTTCTGTGTGACTTATTTCAGTTAGAATCATCATACCTGAATCCACTCATTATGCTGCTATGGGCCTGATGACATAGATTTCATTGCTGAGGGATATTGCATTGTACGTAAGTACCAAAACTTCTTTATCCATTTTTCACTTTCTGCAAAATTGAACTTGTACCGTAAATGAGGTTCTTGTAAACAGAGCCATCCCAAATTTTGGGGTGGCTGTGTCTTTTTGATTTAAATTTCCCTAAGCTATAGGACCATAAGTGGAAGTGCCCTAGGCTCTGTTGCTTTGTTTTTTAGATGTTTCAGGAAACACCATACACTTCTCCCTAGTGGCTGTTGGCAGTTTACATCCCGCCCATCAGCATAACAAGGCTCCCATTTCTCCATGGCCTGTCCTGCCTTTCTGGATTTTACACTTTATTCAGATGGCCCTTTTGACCAGGGGGAAGTGAGACTTCATTGTTGTGCAGATTTCCTATGCAAGCTTGCTTGGTTGGCCAAAAAGGGCGTATGCGTTTTTTCCTGAATATATTCAGGAATAAACGCATACGCCCTTTTTGGCCAAGTGCATCATTGTGGACGTTCTGCCTCTTTTCCTATGCTTTAAATGCAATTCCAGTCTACCTCCTGAAATCGGCTTCCTGCAATTCTGCCCCGCTTTCAAGTCCTCTTGGCAGCCTTACTTCAGTATATTTTTGGACGAGAGCTGTCATTTATAACTCTGCAGGTTTGTGAATTACAGTGCCCCGAGCGCCTTTCTTCAACTCGCTTTCTTGTGAGCTGGCCGCAACACCGCAGGATTGCTTCAGGCCCTAATCTGGTTCTGGCACGGCACGCTGAGCCTTTGCTTAATTCCTCTTCCTGGTGGGAAATGAGAGTTAAATTTGCCCGTCCAGACACCTCCAGCTAGTCTCTCATTGGTTCTCCCTATTCCTGTTCATGTTCCGCAGAAATTGCAAACTGGCCCAAACAGGAGTTTAAAGGCACTGACTCTCCAAGTCGGGAGAGTGTTAGTAAAGCGTCTGGAATGTTGCACCCGAGTACAAGGGGACGAGAACTGAGACATATTGGAACACGTCTCCCAATCACATGGTTGATCATACTCTGGGTTCCACATGCATGCTTTAGGTGAAGGAAGAATCCCTTAAACCTGGAGAGTTGAGACCCGTGGAATGGGTACCATGCAATATGACTTCAAAGGGTCTTCATTTGCTCACCGAACCTCTCCAATGCTATCACTGCTGCATTTATGCCCCTGTACACACGCTTGATTCTCTTTTGGAGACATAGCAATCCATAGGTTTTAAGATACTTACTAGTCAGGTACATTCTTAGGCATTTAATATGGGGTGTTGAGTCCATTTCGTTGAGCAAGGAGTAGCTCTTGTCTATTCCATGTTTGGCTTAAGGAACTTTATCTGTGCTCATTTCAATCTCTGGTTTTATGCAGCACCCCAACTCACCTTTCCCCTTAAGCAAGCATAAGTTGGTTTTCTAAATTTGAGACCCTGTTCTCTTTTGTAATACAGTTCCTGTGTAGCCAAGTTTACATTCCGTGTATTAGTGATATCTTATGATGTTTCTTTTTCTGTGTGGCTTATTTCAGTTAGAATCATCATACCTGAATGCACTCATTATGCTGCTACTGGCCTGATGACATAGATTTCATTGCTGAGTGATATTGCATTGTACGTAAGTACCACAACTTCTTTATCCATTTTTCACTTTCTGCGATATTGAACTAGTCCCTTAAACGAGTTTCTTCTAAACAGAGCCGTCCCAGACTTTGGGGTGGCTGTGTCTTTTTGATGTTAATTTCCCTAGGCTATAGGGCCATAAGTGGAAGTGCCCTAGGCTCTGTTGCTTTGTTTTTTAGATGTTTCAGGAAACACCATACACTTCTCCCAAGTGGCTGTTGGCAATTTACATCCCGCCCATCAGCATAACAAGGCTCCCAGTTCTCCATGGCCTGTGTTGCCTTTCTGGATTTTACACTTTTTTCAGATGGCCCTTTTGACCGGGGGGAAGTGAGACTTCATTGTAGTGCAGATTTCCTTTGCAAGCTTGCTTGGTTGGCCAAAATGGGCGTATGCGTTTTTTCCTGAATATATGCAGGAAAAAACGCATACGCCCTTTTTGGCCAAGTGCATCATTGTCGACGTTCTGCCTCTTTTCCTATGCTTTAAATGCAATTCCAGTCTACCTCCTGAAATCGGTTTCCTGCAATTCTGCCCCGCTTTCAAGTCCTCTTGGCAGCCTTACTTCAGTATATTTTTGGACGATAGCTGTCATTTATAACTCTGCAGGTTTGTGAATTACAGTGCCCCTGAGCTCCTTTCTTCAACTCGCTTTCTTGTGAGCTGGCCGCAACACCGCAGGATTGCTTCAGGCCCTAATCTGGTTCCGGCACGGCACGCTGAGCCTTTGGTTAATTCCTCTTCCTGGTGGGAAATGAGAGTTAAATTTGCCCGTCCAGACACCTCCAGCTAGTCTCTCATTGGTTCTCCCTATTCCTGTTCATCTTCCGCAGAAATTGCAAACTGGGCCAAACAGGAGGTTAAAGGCACTGACTCTCCAAGTTGGGAGAGTGTTAGTAAAGCATCTGGAATGTTGCACCTGAGTACCAGGGGAGGAAAACTGAAATATATTTGAACACGTGTCCCGATCACACGGCTGATCATACTCTGGGTTCCACATGCATGTTTTAGCTGAAGGAAGAATCCCTTAAACCTGGAGAGTTGAGACCCGTGGAATGGGTACCATGCAATATGACTTCAAAGGGTCTTCATTTGCTCACCAAACCTCTCCAATCCTATCACTGCTGCGTTTATGCCCCTGTACACACACATGATTCTCTTTCGGAGACATAGCAATCCATAGGTTTTAAGATATTACAAGTCAGGTACATTCTTAGGCGTTTAATATGGGGTTTTGAGTCCATTTCGTTGAGCAAGGAGTAGCTCTTGTCTATTACATATTTGGCTTAAGGAACTTTATTTGTGCTCATTTCAATCTCTGGTTTTATGCAGCACCCCAACTCACCTTTCCCCTTAAGCAAGCATAAGTTGGTTTTCTAAATTTGAGACCCTGTTCTGTTTTGTAATTCAGTTCCTGTGTAGCCAAGTTTACATTCTGTGTATTAGTGATATCTTATGATATTCCTTTTTCTTGTGACTTATTTCAGTTAGAATCATCATACCTGAATCCACTCATTATGCTGCTACGGGCCTGATGACATAGATTTCATTGCTGAGTTATATTGCATTGTATGTAAGTACCACAACTTCTTTATCCATTTTTCACTTTCTGCGATATTGAACCTGTCCCGTAAAAGAGTTTCTTGTAAACAGAGCCGTCCCAAACTTTGGGGTGGCTGTGTCTTTTTGATTTAAATTTCCCTAAGCTATAGGACCATAAGTGGAAGTGCCCTAGGCTCTGTTGCTTTGTTTTTTAGATGTTTCAGGAAACACCATACACTTCTCCGGAGTGGCTGTTGGCAATTTACATCCCACCCATCAGCATAACAAGGCTCCCAGTTCTCCATGGTCTGTCCTGCCTTTCTGGATTTTACACTTTTTTCAGATGGCCCTTTTGACCTGGGGGAAGTGAGACTTCATTGTAGTGCAGATTTCCTTTGCAAGCTTGCTTGGTTGGCCAAAAAGGGCATATGCGTTTTGTCCTGAATATATTCAGGAAAAAACGCATATGCCCTTTTTGGCCAAGTGCATCATTGTCGACGTTCTGCCTCTTTTCCTATGCTTTAAATGCAATTCCAGTCTACCTCGTGAAATCGGTTTCCTGCAATTCTTCCCCGCTTTCAAGTCCTCTTGGCAGCCTTACTTCAGTATATTTTTGGACGATAGCTGTCATTTATAACTCTGCAGGTTTGTGAATTACAGTGCCCCTGAGCTCCTTTCTTCAACTCGCTTTCTTGTGAGCGGGCCGCAACACCGCAGGATTCCTTCAGGCCCTAATCTGGTTCCGGCACGGCTCGCTGAGCCTTTGGTTAATTCCTCTTCCTGGTTGGAAATGAGAGTTAAATTTGCCCATCCAGACACCTCCAGCTAGTCTCTCCTTTGTTCTCCCTATTCCTGTTCATCTTCCACAGAAATTGCAAACTGGGCCAAACAGTAGGTTAAAGGCACTGACTCTCCAACTCGGGAGAGTGTTAGTTAAGCGTCTGGAATGTTGCACCCGAGTACCAGGGGACGAAAACTGAGACATATTTGAACCCGTCTCCCGATCACACGGTTGATCATACTCTGGGTTCCACATGCATGTTTTAGCTGAAGGAAGAATCCCTTAATCCTGGAGAGTTGAGACCCGTGGAATGGGTACCATGCAATATGACTTCAAAGGGTCTTCATTTGCTCACCGAACCTCTCCAATCCTATCACTGCTGCGTTTATGCCCCTGTACACACACATGATTCTCTTTCGGAGACATAGCAATCCATAGGTTTTAAGATACTTACTAGTCAGGTACATTGTCAGGCGTTTAATATGGGGTGTTGAGTCCATTTCGTTGAGCAAGGAGTAGCTCTTGTCTATTACATATTTGGCTTAAGGAACTTTATCTGTGCTCATTTCAATCTCTGGTTTTATGCAGCACCCCAGCTCACCTTTCCCCTTAAGCAAGCATAAGTTGGTTTTCTAAATTTGAGACCCTGTTCTGTTTTGTAATTCAGTTCCTGTGTAGCCAAGTTTACATTCCGTGTATTAGTGATATCTTATGATGTTTCTTTTTCTGTGTGACTTATTTCAGTTAGAATCATCATACCTAAATCCACTCATTATGCTGCTATGGGCCTGATGACATAGATTTCATTACTGAGTGATATTGCATTGTACGTAAGTACCACAACTTCTTTATCCATTTTTCACTTTCTGTGATATTGAACTTGTAACGTAAACGTGGCTCTGGTAAACAGAGCCGTTCCAAACTTTGGGGTGGCTGTGTCTTTTTTATTTTAATATCCCTAAGCTATAGGACCATAAGTGGAAGTGCCCTAGGCTCTGATGCTTTGTTTTTTAGATGTTTCAGGAAACACCATACACTTCTCCAGAGTGGCTGTTGGCAATTTACATCCCGCCCATCAGCACAACAAGGCTCCCAGTTGTCCATGGCCTGTCCTGCCTTTCTGGATTTTACACTTTTTTTGAAATGACCCTTTTGACCGGGGGGAAGTGAGACTTCATTGTAGTGCAGATTTCCTTTGCAAGCTTGCTTTGTTGGCCAAAAAGGGCGTATGCGTTTTTTCCGGAATATATTCACGAAAAAACGCATACGCCCTTTTTGGCCAAGTGCATCATTGTCGACGTTCTGCCTCTTTTCCTATGCTTTAAATGCAATTCCTGTCTGCCTACTGAAATCAGTTTCCTGCAATTCTGCCCCGCTTTCAAGTCCTCTTGGCAGCCTTACTTCAGTATATTTTTGGACGATAGCTGTCATTTATAACTCTGCAGGTTTGTGAATTACAGTGCCCCTGAGCTCCTTTCTTCAACTCGCTTTCTTGTGAGCTGGCCGCAGCACCACAGGATTGCTTCAGGCCCTAATCTGGTTCCGGCACGGCACGCTGAGCCTTTGGTTAATTCCTCTTCCTGGTGGGAAATGAGAGTTAAATTTGCCCGTCCAGACACCTCCAGCTAGTCTCTCATTGGTTCTCCCTATTCCTGTTTATCTTCCGCAGAAATTGCAAACTGGGCCAAACAGGAGGTTAAAGGCACTGACTCTCCAAGTCGGGAGAGTGTTAGTTAAGCGGCTGGAATGTTGCACCCGAGCACCGGTGGACGAGAACTGAGACAAATTGGAACACATCTCCTGATCACACGGTTGATCATACTCTGGGTTACACATGCATGTTTTAGCTGAAGGAAGAATCCCTTAAACCTGCAGAGTTGAGACCCGTGGAATGGGTACCATGCAATATGATTTCAAAGGGTCTTCATTTGCTCACCGAACCTCTCCAATCCTATCATTGCTGCGTTTCTACCACTGTACACACGCTTCATTCTCTTTTGGAGACATAGCAATCCATAAGTTTTAAGATACTTACTAGTCAGCCACATTGTTAGGCGTTTAATATGGGGTGTTGAGCCCGTTTCGTTTAGCAAGGAGTAGCTCTTGTCTATTACATATTTGGCTTAAGGAACTTTATCTGTGCTCCTTTCAATCTCTGGTTTTATGCAGCACCCCAACTCACCTTTCCCCTTAAGCAAGCATAAGTTGGTTTTCTAAATTTGAGACCCTGTTCTCTTTTGTAATCCAGTTCCTGTGTAGCCAAGTTTACATTCCGTTTATTAGTGATATCTTATGATGTTTCTTTTTCTGTGTGACTTATATCAGTTAGAATCATCATACCTGAATCCACTCATTATGCTGTTACGGGCCTGATGACATAGATTTCATTCCTGAGTGATATTGCATTGTACGTAAGTACCACAACTTCTTTATCCGTTTTTCGCTTTCTGCGATATTGAACTTGTACCGTAAACGAGGTTCTTGTCAACAGAGCCATCCCAAACTTTGGGGTGGCTGTGTCTTTTTTATTTTAATTTCCCTAAGCTATAGGACCATAAGTGGAAATGCCCTAGGCTCTGTTCATGTGTTTTTTAGATGCTTCAGGAAGCACCATACACTTCTCCCGAGTGGCTGTTGGCAATTTACATCCCGCCCATCAGCATAACAAGGCTCCCAGTTCTCCATGGCCTGTCCTGCCTTTCTGGATTTTACACTTTTTTCAGATGGCCCTTTTGACTGGGGGGAAGTGAGACTTCATTTTAGTGCAGATTTCTTTGCAAGCTTGCTTGGTTGACCAAAAAGGACATATGCCTGTTTTCCTGAATATATTCAGGAAAAAACGCATACGCCCTTTTTGGCCAAGTGCATCATTGTCGACATTCTGCCTCTTTTCCTATGCTTTAAATGCAATTCCTGTCTACCTCCTGAAATCAGTTTCCTGCAATTCTGCGCCGATTTCAAGTCCTCTTGGCAGCCTTACTTCAGTATATGTTTGGACCATAGCTGTCATTTATAACTCTACAGATATGTGAATTACAGTGCCCCTGAGCTCCTTTCTTCAACTCGCTTTCTTGTGAGCTGGCCGCAACACCGCAGGATTGCTTCAGACCCTAATCTGGTTCCATCAGGGCACGCTGAGCCTTTGGTTAATTCCTCTTCCAGTTGGGAAATGAGAGTTAAATTTGCCCATCCAGACACCTCCAGCTAGTCTCTCATTGGTTCTCCCTATTCCTGTTCATCTTCCGCAGAAATTGCAAACTGGGCCAAACAGGAGGTTAAAGGCACTGACTCTCCAATTCGGGAGAGTGTTAGTAAAGCGTCTGGAAAGTTGCACCCGAGTACCAGGGGACGAGAACTGAGACATATTTGAACACGTCTCCCGATCAAACGGTTGATCATAGTCTGGGTTCCACATGCATGTGTTAGCTGAAGGAAGAATCCCTTAAACCTGGAGAGTTGAGACCCGTGGAATGGGTACCATGCAATATGACTTCAAAGGGTCTTCATTTGCTCACCGAACCTCTCCAATCCTATCACTGCTGCGTTTATGCCCCTGTACACACGCTTGATTCTCTTTTGGAGACATAGCAATCCATAGCTTTTAAGATACTAGTCAGGTACATTATTAGGTGTTTAATATGGGGTGTTGAGTCCATTTCGTTGAGCAAGGAGTAGCTCTTGTCTATTACATATTTGGCTTAAGGAAGTTTAGCTGTGCTCATTTCAATCTCTGGTTTTATGCAGCACCCCAACTCACCTTTCTCCTTAAGCAAGCATAAGTTGGTTTTCTAAATTTGAGACCCTGTTCTGTTTTGTAATCCAGTTCCTCTGTAGCCAAGTTTACATTCTGTGTATTAGTGATATCTTATGATGTTTCTTTTTCTGTGTGACTTATTTCAGTTAGAATCATCATACCTGAATCGACTCATTATGCTGCTACGGGCCTGATGACATAGATTTCATTGCTGAGTGATATTGCATTGTACGTAAGTACCACAACTTCTTTATCCATTTTTCGCTTTCTGTGATATTTAACTTGTACCGTAAACGAGGTTTTTGTAAACTGAGCCGACCCAAAGTTTAGGGTGGCTGTGTGTTTTTGATTTTAATTTCCCTAAGCTATAGGACTATAAGTGGAAGTGCCCTAGGCTCTGTTGCTTTGTTTTTTAGATGTTTCAGGAAACACCATACACTTCTCCTGAGTGGATGTTGGCAATTTTCATCCCGCCCATCAGCATAACAAGGCTCCCAGTTCTCCATGGCCTGTCGTGCCTTTCTGGATTTTACACTTTTTTCAGAAGGCCCTTTTGACCGGGGGGAAGTGAGACTTCATTGTACTGCAGATTTCCTTTGCAAGCTTGCTTGGTTGGCCAAAAAGTGCGTATGCGTTCCTTCCTGAATATATTCAGGAAACAACGCATACGCCCTTTTTGGCCAAGTGCATCATTGTGGACGTTCTGCGTCTTTTCCTATGCTTTAAATGCAATTCCAGTCTACCTCCTGAAATCGGTTTCCTGCAATTCTGCACCGCTTTCAAGTCCTCTTGGCAGCCTTACTTCAGTATATTTTTGGACGATAGCTGTCATTTATAACTCTGCAGGTTTGTGAATTACAGTGCCCCTGAGCTCCTTTCTTCAACTCGCTTTCTTGTGAGCTGGCCGCAACACCGCAGGATTGCTTCAGGCCCTAATCTGGTTCCGGCACGGCACGCTGAGCCTTTGCTTAATTCCTCTTCCTGGTGGGAAATGAGAGTTAAATTTGCCCGTCCAGACACCTCCAGCTAGTCTCTCATTGGTCCTCCCTATTCCTGTTCATCTTCCGCAGAAATTGCAAACTGGGGAAAACAGGAGGTTAAAGGCACTGACTCTACAAGTCGGGAGAGTGTTAGTAAAGCGTCTGGAATGTTGCACCCGAGTACCAGGGGATGAAAACTGAGACATATTTGAACACGTCTCCCGATCACACGGTTGATCATACTCTGGGTTCCACATGCATGTTTTAGCTGAAGGAAGAATCCCTTAAACCTGGAGAGTTGAGACCCGTGGAATGGGTACCATGCAGTGTGACTTCAAAGGGTCTTCATTTGCTCACCGAACCTCTCCAATCCTATCACTGCTGTGTTTATGCCCCTGTACACACGCTTGGTTCTCTTTCGGAGACATAGCAATCCATAGGTTTTAAGATACTTACTAGTCAGGTACATTCTCAGGCGTTTAATATGGGGTGTTGAGTCCATTTCGTTGAGCAAGGTGTAGCTCTTGTATATTACATATTTGGCTTAAGGAACTTTATGTGTGCTCATTTCAATCTCTGGTTTTATGCAGCACCCCAACTCACCTTTCCCCTTAAGCAAGCATAAGTTGGTTTTCTAAATTTCAGACCCTGTTCTGTTTTGTAATTCAGTGCCTGTGTAGCCAAGTTTACATTCTGTGTATTAGTGATATCTTATGACGTTTCTTTTTCTGTGTGACTTATTTCAGTTAGAATCATCATACCTAAATCCACTCATTATGCTGCTACGGGCATGATGACATAGATTTCATTGCTGAGTGATATTGCATTGTACGTAAGTACCACAACTTCTTTATCCATTTTTCGCTTTCTGCGATATTGAACTTGTACCGTAAACGAGGTTCTTGTAAACAGAGCCGTCCCAAATTTGGGGTGGCTGTGTCTTTTTGATTTTAATTTCCCTAAGCTATATGACAATAAGTGGAAGTGCCCTAGGCTCTGTTGCTTTGTTTTTTAGATGTTTCAGGAAACACCATACACTTCTCCCCAGTGACTGTTGGCAATTTACATCCTGCCCATCAGCATAACAAGGCTCCCAGTTCTCCATGGCCTGTCCTGCCTTTCTGGATTTTACACTTTTTTCAGATGGTCCTTTTGACCGGGAGGGAAGTGAGACTTCAATGTAGTGCAGATATCCTTTGCAAGCTTGCTTGGTTGGCCAACAAGGGCGTATGCGTTTTTTCCTGAATATATTCAGGAAAAAACGCATTCGCCCTTGTTGGCCAAGTGCATCATTGTCGACGTTCTGCCTCTTTTCCTATGCTTTAAATGCAATTCCAGTCTACCTCCTGAAATCGGTTTCCTGCAATTCTGCCCCGCTTTCAAGTCCTCTTGGCAGCCTTACTTCAGTATATTTTTGGACGATAGCTGTCATTTATAACTCTGCAGGTTTGTGAATTACAGTGCTTCTGAGCTCCTTTCTTCAACTCGCTTTCTTGTGAGCTGGCCGCAACACCGCAGGATTGCTTCAGGCCCTAATCTGGTTCCGGCACGGCACGCTGGGCCTTTGGTTAATTCCACTTCTTGGTGGGAAATGAGAGTTAAATTTGCCCATCCAGACACCTCCAGCTAGTCTCTCATTGGTTCTCCCTATTCCTGTTCATCTTCCGCAGAAATTGCAAACTGGGCCAAACAGGAGGTTAAAGGCACTATCTCCCCAAGTCGGGAGAGTGTTAGTAAAGCATCTGCAATGTTGCACCCGAGTACCAGGGGACGAGAACTGAGACATATTGGAACACGTCTCCTGATCACATGATTGATCATACTCTGGGTTCCACATGCATGCTTTAGCTGAAGGAAGAATCCCTTAAACCTGGAGAGTTGAGACCCGTGGAATGGGTACCATGCAATATGACTTCAAAGGGTCTTCATTTGCTCACCGAACCTCTCCAATCCTATCACTGCTGCGTTTATGCCCCTGTACACACGCTTGATTCTCTTTCGGAGACATAGCAATCCATAGGTTTTAAGATACTTACTAGTCAGCTACATTCTTAGGCGTTTAATATGGGGTGTTGAGTCCATTTCGTTGAGCAAGGAGTAGCTCTTGTCTATTACATGTTTGGCTTAAGGAACTTTATCTGTGCTCATTTCAATCTCTGGTTTTATGCAGCACCCCAACTCACCTTTCCCGTTAAGCAAGCATAAGTTGGTTTTCTAAATTTCAGACCCTGTTCTGTTTTGTAATCCAGTTTGTGTGTAGCCAAGTTTACATTCCATGTATTAGTGATATCTTATGATGTTTCTTTTTCTCTGTGACTTATTTCAGTTTGAATCATCATACCTGAATCCACTCATTATGCTGCGACGGGCCTGATGACATAGATTTCATTGCTGAGTGATATTGCATTGTACGTAAGTACCACAACAGCTTTATCCATTTTTCCCTTTCTGTGATATTGAACTTGTACCATAAACGAGGTTCTTGTAAACAGAGAGGTCCCAAACTTTGGGGTGGCTGTGTCTTTTTGATTTTAATTTCCCTAAGCTATAGGACTATAAGTGGAAGTGCCCTAGGCTCCGTTGCTTTGTTTTTTAGATGTTTCAGGAAACACCATACACTTCTCCTGAGTGGCTGTTGGCAATTTTCATCCCGCCCATCAGCATAACAAGGCTCCCAGTTCTCCATGGCCTGTCCTGCCTTTCTGGATTTTACACTTTTTTCAGATGGCCCTTTTGACCGGGGGAAAGTGAGACTTCATTGTAGTGCAGATTTCCTTTGCAAGCTTGCTTGGTTGGCCAAAAAGGGCGTATGCGTTTTTTCCTGAATATATGCAGGAAAAAACGCATACGCACTTTTTGGCCAAGTGCATCATTGTCGACGTTCTGCCTCTTTTCCTATGCTTAAATGCAATTCCAGTCTACCTCCTGAAATCGGATTCCTGCAATTCTGCCCCGCTTTCAAGTCCTCTTGGCAGCCTTACTTCAGTATATTTTTGGATGATAGCTGTCATTTATAACTCTGCAGGTTTGTGAATTACAGTGCCCCTGAGCTCCTTTCTTCAACTCGCTTTCTTGTGAGCTGGCCGCAACACCGCAGGATTGCTTCAGGCCCTAATCTGGTTCCGGCACAGCACGCTGAGCCTTTGCTTAATTGCTCTTCCTGGTGGGAAATGAGAGTTAAATTTGCCCGTCCAGACACCTCCAGCTAGTCTCTCATTGGTTCTCCCTATTCCTGTTCATCTTCCGCGGAATTTGCAAACTGGGCCAAACAGGAGGTTAAAGGCACTGACTTTCCAAGTCGGGAGAGTGTTAGTAAAGCATCTGGAATGTTGCACCCGAGTACCAGGCGATGAGAACTGAGACATATTTGAACACGTCTCCCGATCACATGGTTGATCATACTCTGGGTTCCACATGCATGTTTTAGCTGAAGGAAGAATCCCTTAAACCTGGAGAGTTGAGACCCGTGGAATGGGTACCATGCAATATGACTTCAAAGGGTCTTCATTTGCTCACCGAACCTCTCCAATCCTATCACTGCTGCGTTTATGTCCCTGTACTCACGCTTGATTCTCTTTCAGAGACATAGCAATCCATGGGTTTTAAGATACTTACTAGTCAGGTACATTATTAGGCATTTAATATGGTGTTTTGAGTCCATTTCGTTGAGCAAGGAGTAGCTCTTGTCTATTACATGTTTGGCTTAAGGAACTTTATCTGTGCTCATTTCAATCTCTGGTTTTATGCAGCACCCCAACTCACCTTTCCCCTTAAGCAAGCATAAGTTGCTTTTCTACATTTGAGACCCTGTTCTGTTTTGTAATCCAGTTCCTGTGTAGCCAAGTTTACATTCCGTTTATTAGTGATATCTTATGATGTTTCTTTTTCTGTGTGACTTATTTCAGTTAGAATCATCATACCTGAATCCACTCTATGCTGCTACGGGCCTGATGACATAGATTTCATTGCTCAGTGATATTGCATTGTTCGTAAGTACCGCAACTTCTTTATCCATTTTTCACTTTCTGCGATATTGAACTTGTACCGTAAACGAGGTTCTTATAAACAGAGCCGTCCCATACTTTGGGGTGTCTGTGTCTTTTTGATTTTAATTTCCCTAAGCTATAGGACTATAAGTGGAAGTGCCCTAGGCTCTGTTGCTTTGTTTTTTAGATGTTTCAGGAAACACCATACACTTCTCCTGAGTGGCTGTTGACAATTTACATCCCGCCCATCAGCATAACAAGGCTCCCAGTTCTCCATGGCCTGTCCTGCCTTTCTGGATTTTACACTTTTTTCAGATGGCCCTTTTGACCTGGGGGAAGTGAGACTTCATTGTAGTGCAGATTTCCTTTGCAAGCTTGCTTGGTTGGCCAAAAAGGGCGTATGCGTTTTTTCCTGAATATATTCAGGAAAAAACGCATACGTCCTTTTTGGGCAAGTGCATCATTATCGACCTTCTGCCTCTTTTCCTATGCTTTAAATGCAATTCCAGTCTACCTCCTGAAATGGGTTTCCTGCCATTCTGCCCCGCTTTCTAGTCCTCTTGGCAGCCTTACTTCAGTATATTTTTGGACGATAGCTGTCATTTATAACTCTGCAGGTTTGTGAATTACAGTGCCCCTGAGCTCCTTTCTTCAACTCGCTTTCTTGTGAGCTGGCCGCAACACCGCAGGATTGCTTCAGGCCCTAATCTGGTTCCGGCACGGCACATTGAGCCTTTGCTTAATTCCTCTTCCTGGTGGGAAATGAGAGTTAAATTTGCCCGTCCAGACACCTCCAGCTAGTCTCTCATTGGTCCTCCCTATCCCTGTTCATCTTCCGCAGAAATTGCAAACTGGGCCAAACAGGAGGTTAAAGTCACTGACTCTCCAAGTCGGGAGAGTCTTAGTAAAGCGTGTGGAATGTTGCACCTGAGTACCAGGGGACAAGAACTGAGACATATTTGAACCCGTCTCCCGATCACACGGTTGATCATACTCTGGGTTCCACATGCATGCTTTAGCTGAAGGAAGAATCCCTTAAACCTGGAGAGTTGAGACCCGTGGAATGGGTACCATGCAATATGACTTCAAAGGGTCTTCATTTGCTCACCGAACCTCTCCAATCCTATCACTGCTGCGTTTATGCCCCTGTACACACGCTTGATTCTCTTTCGGAGACATAGCAATCCATAGGTTTTAAGATACTTACTAGTCAGGTACATTCTTAGGCGTTTAATATGGGGTGTTGAGTCCATTTCGTTGAGCAAGGAGTAGCTCTTGTCTATTCCATATTTGGCTTAAGGAACTTTATCTGTGCTCATTTCAATCTCTGGTTTTATGCAGCACCCCAACTCACCTTTCCCCTTAAACAAGCATAAGTTGGTTTTCTAAATTTGAGACCCTCTTCTGTTTTGTAATCCAGTTCCTGTGTAGCCAAGTTTACATTCCGTGTATCGGTGATATCTTAAGATGTTTCTTTTTCTGTGTTACATATTGTAGTTAGAATCATCATACCTGAATCCACTCATTATGCTGCTACGGGCCTGATAACATAGATTTAATTGTTGAGTGATATTGCATTGTACGTAAGTACCACAAATTCTTTATCCATTTTTCACTTTCTGCGATATTGAAGTTGTCCCGTAAACGAGGTTGTTGTAAACAGAGCCGTCCAAAACTTTTGGGTGGTTCTGCCTTTTTGATTTTAATTTCCCTAAGCTATAGGACCATAAGTGGAAGTGCCCTAGGCTCTGTTCCTCTTTTTTTTAGATGTTTCAGGAAACACCATACACTTCTAACCAGTGGCTGTTGGCAATTTACATCCCGCCCATCAGCATAAAAAGGCTCCCAGTTCTCCATGTCCTGTCTTGCCTTTCTCGATTTTACACTTTTTTCAGATGGCCCTTTTGACCGGGAGGAAGTGAGAGTTCATTGTAGTGCAGATTTCCTTTGCAAGCTTGCTTGGTTGGCCAAAAAGGGCGTATGCGTTTTTTCCTGAATATATTCAGGAAAAAACGCATACGCCCTTTTAGGGCAAGTGCGTCATTGTGGACGTTCTGCCTCTTTTCCTGTGCTTTAAATGAAACTCCAGTCTACCTCCTGAAATGTGTTTCCTGCAATTCTGGCCCGCTTTCAAGTCCTCTTGGCAGCCTTACTTCAGTATATTTTTGGACGATAGCTGTCATTTATAACTCCGCAGGTTTGTGAATTACAGTGTCCCTGAACTCCTTTCTTCAACTCGCTTTCTTGTGAGCTCTCCGCAACACCGCAGGATTGCTTCAGGCCCTAATCTGGTTCCGGCACGGCACGCTGAGCCTTTGCTTAATTGCTCTTCCTGGTGGGAAATGAGAGTTAAATTTGCCCGTCCAGACACCTCCAGCTAGTCTCTCATTGGTCCTCCCTATCCCTGTCATCTTCCGCAGAAATTGCAAACTGGGCCAAGCAGGAGGTTAAAGGCACTGACTCTCCAAGTCGGGAGAGTGTTAGTAAAGCGTCTGGAATGTTGCACCTGAGTACCAGCGGTCGAAAACTGAGACATATTTGAACACGTCTCCCAATCAAACGGTTGATCATACTCTGGGTTCCACATGCATGTTTCAGCTGAAGGAAGAATCCCTTAAAGCTGGAGAGTTGAGACCCGTGGAATGGGTACCATGCAATATGACTTCAAAGGGTCTTCATTTGCTCACCGAACCTCTCCAATCCTATCACTGCTGCGTTTATGCCCCTGTACACACGCTTGATTCTCTTTCGGAGACATAGCAATCCATAGGTTTTAAGATACTTACTAGTCAGGTACATTCTTAGGCGTTTAATATGTGGTGTTGAGTCCATTTCGTTGAGCAAGGAGTAGCTCTTGTCTATTCCATATTTGGCTTAAGGAAATTTATCTGTGCTCATTTCAATCTCTGGTTTTATGCAGCACCCCAACTCACCTTTCCCCTTAAACAAGCATAAGTTGGTTTTCTAAATTTGAGACCCTCTTCTGTTTTGTAATCCAGTTCCTGTGTAGCCAAGTTTACATTCCGTGTATCGGTGATATCTTAAGATGTTTCTTTTTCTGTGTTACATATTGTAGTTAGAATCATCATACCTGAATCCACTCATTATGCTGCTACGGGCCTGATAACATAGATTTAATTGTTGAGTGATATTGCATTGTACGTAAGTACCACAAATTCTTTATCCATTTTTCACTTTCTGCGATATTGAAGTTGTCCCGTAAACGAGGTTGTTGTAAACAGAGCCGTCCAAAACTTTTGGGTGGTTCTGCCTTTTTGATTTTAATTTCCCTAAGCTATAGGACCATAAGTGGAAGTGCCGTAGGCTCTGTTCCTCTTTTTTTTAGATGTTTCAGGAAACACCATACACTTCTAACCAGTGGCTGTTGGCAATTTACATCCCGCCCATCAGCATAAAAAGGCTCCCAGTTCTCCATGTCCTGTCTTGCCTTTCTCGATTTTACACTTTTTTCAGATGGCCCTTTTGACCGGGAGGAAGTGAGACTTCATTGTAGTGCAGATTTCCTATGCAAGCTTGCTTGGTTGGCCAAAAAGTGCGTATGCGTTTTTTCCTGAATATATTCAGGAAAAAACGCATACGCCCTTTTAGGGCAAGTGCGTCATTGTGGACGTTCTGCCTCTTTTCCTGTGCTTTAAATGAAACTCCAGTCTACCTCCTGAAATCTGTTTCCTGCAATTCTGGCCCGCTTTCAAGTCCTCTTGGCAGCCTTACTTCAGTATATTTTTGGACGATAGCTGTCATTTATAACTCCGCAGGTTTGTGAATTACAGTGTCCCTGAACTCCTTTCTTCAACTCGCTTTCTTGTGAGCTCTCCGCAACACCGCAGGATTGCTTCAGGCCCTAATCTGGTTCCGGCACGGCACGCTGAGCCTTTGCTTAATTGCTCTTCCTGGTGGGAAATGAGAGTTAAATTTGCCCGTCCAGACACCTCCAGCTAGTCTCTCATTGGTCCTCCCTATCCCTGTCATCTTCCGCAGAAATTGCAAACTGGGCCAAGCAGGAGGTTAAAGGCACTGACTCTCCAAGTCGGGAGAGTGTTAGTAAAGCGTCTGGAATGTTGCACCTGAGTACCAGCGGTCGAAAACTGAGACATATTTGAACACGTCTCCCAATCAAACGGTTGATCATACTCTGGGTTCCACATGCATGTTTCAGCTGAAGGAAGAATCCCTTAAAGCTGGAGAGTTGAGACCCGTGGAATGGGTACCATGCAATATGACTTCAAAGGGTCTTCATTTGCTCACCGAACCTCTCCAATCCTATCACTGCTGCGTTTATGCCCCTATACACACGCTTGATTCTGTTTTGGAGACATAGCAATCCATAGGTTTTAAGATACTTACTAGTCAGGTACATATTTAGGCGTTTAATATGGGGTGTTGAGTCCATTTCGTTGAGCAAGGAGTAGCTCTTGTCTATTCCATATTTGGCTTAAGGAACTTTATCTGTGCTCATTTCAATCTCTGGTTTTATGCAGCACCCCAACTCACCTTTCCCCTTAAGCAAGCATAAGTTCGTTTTCCAAATTTGAGACCCTGTTCTCTTTTGTAATCCAGTTCCTGTGTAGCCAAGTTTACATTCCGTGTATTAGTGATATCTTATGATGTTTCTTTTTCTGTGTGAATTATTTCAGTTAGAATCATCATACCTGAATCCACTCATTATGCTGCTATGGGTCTGATGACATAGATTTCATTGCTGAGTGATATTGCATTGTACGTAAGTACCACAACTGCTTTATCCATTTTTCACTTTCTGTGATATTGAACTTGTCCCGTAAACGAGTTTCTTGTAAACAGAGCCGTCCCAAATTTGGGGTGGCTGTGTCTTTTTGATGTTAATTTCCCTAAGCTATAGGGCCATAAGTGGAAGTGCCCTAGGCTCTGTTGCTTTGTTTTTTAGATGTTTCAGGAAACACCATACACTTCTCCCGAGTGGCTGTTGGCAATATACATCCAGCCCATCAGCATAACAAGGCTAGCAGTTCTCCATGCCCTGTCCTGCCTTTCTGGACTTTACACTTTTTTCAGTTGGCCCTTTTGACCGGAGGGAAGTAAGACTTCATTGTAGTGCAGATTTCCTTTGCAAGCTTGCTTGGTTGGCCAAAAAGGCCGTATGCGATTTTTCCAGAATATATTCAGGAAAAAACGCATACGCCCTTTTTGGCCAAGTGCATCATTGTCGACGTTCTGCCTCTTTTCCTATGCTTTAAATGCAATTCCAGTGTTCCTCCTGAAATTGCTTTCCTGCAGTTCTGCCCCGCTTTCAAGTCCTCTTGGCAGCCTTACTTCAGTATATTTTTGGACGATAGCTGTCATTTATAACTCTGCAGGTTTGTGAATTACACTGCCCCTGAGCTCCTTTCTTCAATTCGCTTTCTTGTGAGCTGGCCGCAACACCGCAGGATTGCTTCAGGCCCTAATCTAGTTCCGGCACGGCACACTGAGCCTTTGGTTAATTCCTCTTCCTGGTGGGAAATGAGAGTTAAATTTGCCCGTCCAGACACCTCCAGCTAGTCTCTCATTTGTCCTCCCTATTCCTGTTCATCTTCCGCAGAAATTGGAAACTGGGCCAAACAGGAGGTTAAAGGCACTGACTCTCCAAGTCGGGAGAGTGTTAGTAAAGCGTCTGGAATGTTGCACCCGAGTACCAGGGGACGAGAACTGAGACATATTGGAACACGTCTCCCGATCACACAGTTGATCATACTCTGGGTTCCACATGCTTGTTTTAGCTGAAGGAAGAATCCCTTAAACCTGGAGAGTTGAGAACCGTGGAATGGTTACCATGCAATATGACTTCAAAGGGTCTTCATTTGCTCACCGAACCTCTCCAATCCTATCACTGCTGCGTTTATGCCCCTGTACACACGCTTGATTCTCTTTCGGAGGCATAGCAATCCATAGGTTTTAAGATACTTACTAATCAGGTACATTCTTAGGCGTTTAATATGGGGTGTTGAGTCCATTTCGTTGAGCAAGGAATAGCTCTTGTCTATTACATATTTGGCTTAAGGAACTTTATCTGTGCTCATTTCAATCTCTGGTTTTATGGAGCACCCCAACTCACATTTCCCCTTAAGCAAGCATAAGTTGGTTTTCTAAATTTGAGACCCTGTTCTCTTTTGTAATCCAGTTCCTGTGTAGCCAAGTTTACATTCCGTGTATTAGTGATATCTTATGATGTTTCTTTTTCTGTGTGACTTATTTCAGTTATAATCATCATACCTGAACCCACTCATTTTCTGCTACAGGCCTGTTGACATAGATTTCATTGCTGAGTGATATTGCATTGTACGTAAGTACCACAACTGCTTTATCCATTTTTCGCTTTCTGCGATATTGAACTTGTACCATAAACGAGGTTCTTGTAAACAGAGCCATCCCAAACTTTGGGGTGGCTGTGTCTTTTTGATTTTAATTTCCCTAAGCTATAGGACCATAAGTGGAATTGACCTAGGCTCTGTTGCTTTGTTTTTTAGATGTTTCAGGAAACACCATACACTTCTCCCGAGTGGCTGTTGGCAATTTACATCCCGCCCATCAGCATAACAAGGCTCCCAGTTCTCCATGGCCTGTCCTGCCTTTCTGGATTTTACACTTTTTTCAGATGGCCCTTTTGATCGGGGGGAAGTGAGACTTCATTGTAGTGCAGATTTCCTTTGCAAGCTTGCTTGGTTGGCCAAAAAGGGCATATGCGTATTTTCCTGAATATATTCAGGAAAAAACGCATACGCCCTTTTTGGCCAAGTGCATCATTGTGGACTTTCTGCCTCTTTTGCTATGCTTTAAATGCAATTCCAGTCTACCTCCCGATATCGGTTTCCTGCAATTCTGCCCCACTTTCAAGTCCTCTTGGCAGGCTTACTTCAGTATATTTTTGGACGATAGCTGTCATTTATAACTCTGCAGGTTTGTGAATTACAGTGCCCCTGAGCTCCTTTCTTCAAGTCGCTTTCTTGTGAGCTGGCCGCAACACGGCAGGATTGCTTCAGGCCCTAATCTGGTTCCGGCACGGCACGCTGAGCCTTTGGTTAATTCCTCTTCCTGGTGGGAAATGAGAGTTAAATTTGCCCGTCCAGACACCTCCAGCTAGTCCCTCATTGTTTCTCCCTATTCCTGTTCATCTTCCGCAGAAATTGCAAACTGGGCCAAACAGGAGGTTAAAGGCACTGACTCTCCAAGTCGGGAGAGTGTTAGTAAAGCATCTGGAATGTTGCACCCGAATACCAGGGGATGAGAACTGAGACATATTGGAACACGTCTCCCGATCACATGGTTGATCATACCCTGGGTTCCACATGCATGTTTTAGCTGAAGGAAGAATCCCTTAAACCTGGAGAGTTGAGACCCGTGGAATGGGTACCATGCAATATGACTTCAAAGGGTCTTCATTTGCTCACCGAACCTCTCCAATCCTATCACTGCTGCATTTATGCCCCTGTACACACGCCTGATTCTCTTTCGGAGACAGAGCAATCCATAGGTTTTAAGATACTTACTAGTCAGGTACATCCTTAGGCGTTTAATATGGGGTGTTGAGTCCATTTCGTTGAGCAAGGAGTAGCTCTTGTCTATTCCATATTTGGCTTAAGGAACTTTATCTGTGCTCATTTCAATCTCTGGTTTTATGCAGCACCCCAACTCACCTTTCCCCTTAAGCAAGCATAAGTTGGTTTTCTAAATTTGATTCCCTGTTCTGTTTTGTAATTCAGTTCCTGTGTAGCCAAGATTACATTCCGTGTTTTAGTGATATCTCATGATGTTTCTTTTTCTGTGTGACTTATTTCAGTTAGAATCATCATGCCTGAATCCACTCATTATCCTGCTACGGGCCTGATGACATAGATTTCATTGCTGAGTGATATTGCATTGTACGTAAGTACCACAACTTCTTTTTCCATTTTTCACTTTCTGCGAAATTTAACTTGTACCGTAAATGAGGTTCTTGTAAACAGAGCTGTGCCAAACTTTGGGGTGGCTGTGTCTTTTTGATTTTAATTTCCCTAAGCTATAGGACCATAAGTGGAAGTGCCCTAGGCTCTGTTGCTTTGTTTTTTAGATGTTTCAGGAAACACCATACACTTCTCCTGAGTGGCTGTTGGCAATTCACATCCTGGTCATCAGCATAACAAGGCTCTCAGTTCTCCTTGGCCTGTCCTGCCTTTCTGGATTTTACACTTTTTTCAGATGCCCCTTTTGACCGGGGGGAATGGGACTACATTTTAGGGCACATTTCCTTTGCAAGCTTGCTTGGTTGGCCAAAAAGGGCGTATGCGTTTTTTCCGGAAAAAACTCATACGCAATTTTTGTGCAAGTGCATCATTGCCAACGTTCTGCCTCTTTTCCTATGCTTTAAATGCAATTCCAGTCCTCCTCCTGAAATCGGTTTCCTGCAATTCTGCCCCGATTTTAAGTCCTCTTGGCAGCCTTCCTTCAGTATATTTTTGGACGATAGCTGTCATTTATAACTCTGCAGGTTTGTGAATTACAGTGCCCCTGAGCTCCTTTCTTCAAGTCGCTTTCTTGTGAGCTGGCCGCAACACCGCAGGATTGCTTCAGGCCCTAATCTGGTTCCGGCATGGCACGCTGAGCCTTTGGTTAATTCCTCTTCCTGGTGGGAAATGAGAGTTAAATTTGCCCGTCCAGACACCTCCAGCTAGTCTCTCATTGGTTCTCCCTATTCCTGTTCATCTTCCGCAGAAATTGCAAACTGGGCCAAACAGGAGGTTAAAGGCACTGACTCTCCAAGTCGGGAGAGTGTTAGTAAAGCGTCTGGAATGTTGCACCCAAGTACCAGGGGACGAGAACAGAGACATAGTATAACACGTCTCCCGATCACACGGTTGATCATACTCTGGGTTCCACATGCATGCTTTAGCTGAAGGAAGAATCCCTTAAACCTGGAGAGTTGAGATCCGTGGAATGGGTACCATGCAATATGACTTCAAAGGGTCTTCATTTGCTCACCGAACCTCTCCAATCCTATCACTGCTGCGTTTATGCCCCTATACACACGCTTCATTCTCTTTCAGAGACATAGCGATCCATAGGTTTTAAGATACTTACTAGTCAGGTATATTCTTAGGCGTTTAATATGGGGTGTTGAGTCCATTTCGTTGAGCAAGGAGTAGCTCTTGTCTATTCCATATTTGGCTTAAGGAAATTTATCTGTGCTCATTTCAATCTCTGGTTTTATGCAGCACCCCAACTCACCTTTACCCTTAAGCAAGCATAAGTTGATTTTCTAAATTTGAGACCCTGTTCTGTTTTGTAATTCAGTTCCTGTGTAGCCAAGTTTACATTCCGTGTATTAGTGATAACTTATGATGTTTCTTTTTCTGTGTAACTTATTTCAGTTAGAATCATCATACCTGAATCCACTCATTATGCTGCTACGGGCCTGATGACATAGATTTCATTGCTGAGTGATATTGCATTGTACGTAAGTACCACAACTTCCTTATCCATTTTTCACTTTTTGCGAAATTGAACTTGTACCGTAAATGAGGTTCTTGTAAACAGAGATGTCCCAAACTTTGGGGTGGCTGTGTCTTTTTGATTTTAATTTCCCTAAGCTATAGGACCATAAGTGGAACTGCCCTAGGCTCTGTTGCTTTGTTTTTTAGATGTTTCAGGAAACACCATACACTTCTCCCGAGTGGCTGTTGGCAATTTACATCCCGCCCATCAGCATAACAAGGCTCCCAGTTCTCCATGGCCTGTCCTGCCTTTCTGGATTTTACACTTTTTTCAGATGGCCCTTTTGACCGGGGGGAAGTGAGACTTCATTGTAGTGCAGATTTCCTTTGCAAGCTGGCTTGGTTGGCCAAAAAGGGCGTATGCGTTTTTTCCTGAATATATTCAGGAAAAAACGCATTCGCCCTTGTTGGCCAAGTGCATCATTGTCGACGTTCTGCCTCTTTTCCTATGCTTTAAATGCAATTCCAGTCTACCTCCTGAAATCGGTTTCCTGCAATTCTGCCCCGCTTTCAAGTCCTCTTGGCAGCCTTACTTAAGTATATTTTTGGACGATAGCTGTCATTTATAACTCTGCAGGTTTGTGAATTACAGTGCTTCTGAGCTCCTTTCTTCAACTCGCTTTCTTGTGAGCTGGCCGCAACACCGCAGGATTGCTTCAGGCCCTAATCTGGTTCCGGCACGGCACGCTGAGCCTTTGGTTAATTCCACTTCTTGGTGGGAAATGAGAGTTAAATTTGCCCATCCAGACACCTCCAGCTAGTCTCTCATTGGTTCTCCCTATTCCTGTTCTTCTTCCGCAGAAATTGCAAACTGGGCCAAACAGGAGGTTAAAGGCACTATCTCTCCAAGTCGGGAGAGTGTTAGTAAAGCATCTGCAATGTTGCACCCGAGTACCAGGGGACGAGAACTGAGACATATTGGAACACGTCTCCCGATCACATGATTGATCATACTCTGGGTTCCACATGCATGCTTTAGCTGAAGGAAGAATCCCTTAAACCTGGAGAGTTGAGACCCGTGGAATGGGTACCATGCAATATGACTTCAAAGGGTCTTCATTTGCTCACCGAACCTCTCCAATCCTATCACTGCTGCGTTTATGCCCCTGTACACATGCTTGATTCTCTTTAGGAGGCATAGCAATCCATAGGTTTTAAGATACTTACAAGTCAGCTACATTCTTAGGCGTTTAATATGGGGTGTTGAGTCCATTTCGTTGAGCAAGGAGTAGCTCTTGTCTATTCCATATTTGGCTTAAGGAACTTTATCTGTGCTCATTTCAATCTCTGGTTTTATGCAGCACCCCAACTCACCTTTCCCCTTAAGCAAGCATAAGTTGGTTTTCTAAATTTCAGACCCTGTTCTGTTTTGTAATCCAGTTCCTGTGTAGCCAAGTTTACATTCCGGGTATTAGTGATATCTTATGATGTTTCTTTTCCTGTGTGACTTATTTCAGTTAGAATCATCATACCTGAATCCACTCATTATGCTGCTACGGGCCTGATGACATAGATTTCATTGCTGAGTGATATTGCATTGTACGTAAGTACCACAACAGCTTTATCCATTTTTCCCTTTCTGTGATATTGAACTTGTACCATAAACGAGGTTCTTGTAAACAGAGAGGTCCCAAACTTTGGGGTGGCTGTGTCTTTTTGATTTTAATTTCCCTAAGCTATAGGACTATAAGTGGAAGTGCCCTAGGCTCCGTTGCTTTGTTTTTTAGATGTTTCAGGAAACACCATACACTTCTCCTGAGTGGCTGTTGGCAATTTTCATCCCGCCCATCAGCATAACAAGGCTCCCAGTTCTCCATGGCCTGTCCTGCCTTTCTGGATTTTACACTTTTTTCAGATGGCCCTTTTGACAGGGGGAAAGTGAGACTTCATTGTAGTGCAGATTTCCTTTGCAAGCTTGCTTGGTTGGCCAAAAAGGGCGTATGCGTTTTTTCCTGAATATATGCAGGAAAAAACGCATACGCACTTTTTGGCCAAGTGCATCATTGTCGACGTTCTGCCTCTTTTCCTATGCTTAAATGCAATTCCAGTCTACCTCCTGAAATCGTATTCCTGCAATTCTGCCCCGCTTTCAAGTCCTCTTGGCAGCCTTACTTCAGTATATTTTTGGATGATAGCTGTCATTTATAACTCTGCAGGTTTGTGATAACAGTGCCCCTGAGCTCCTTTCTTCAACTCGCTTTCTTGTGAGCTGGCCGCAACACCGCAGGATTGCTTCAGGCCCTAATCTGGTTCCGGCACGGCACGCTGAGCCTTTGCTTAATTGCTCTTCCTGGTGGGAAATGAGAGTTAAATTTGCCCGTCCAGACACCTCCAGCTAGTCTCTCATTTGTTCTCCCTATTCCTGTTCATCTTCCGCGGAATTTGCAAACTGGGCCAAACAGGAGGTTAAAGGCACTGACTTTCCAAGTCGGGAGAGTGTTAGTAAAGCATCTGGAATGTTGCACCCGAGTACCAGGCGATGAGAACTGAGACATATTTGAACACGTCTCCCGATCACATGGTTGATCATACTCTGGGTTCCACATGCATGTTTTAGCTGAAGGAAGAATCCCTTAAACCTGGAGAGTTGAGACCCGTGGAATGGGTACCATGCAATATGACTTCAAAGGGTCTTCATTTGCTCACCGAACCTCTCCAATCCTATCACTGCTGCGTTTATGTCCCTGTACTCACGCTTGATTCTCTTTCAGAGACATAGCAATCCATAGGTTTTAAGATACTTACTAGTCAGGTACATTATTAGGCATTTAATATGGTGTTTTGAGTCCATTTCGTTGAGCAAGGAGTAGCTCTTGTCTATTACATGTTTGGCTTAAGGAACTTTATCTGTGCTCATTTCAATCTCTGGTTTTATGCAGCACCCCAACTCACCTTTCCCCTTAAGCAAGCATAAGTTGCTTTTCTACATTTGAGACCCTGTTCTGTTTTGTAATCCAGTTCCTGTGTAGCCAAGTTTACATTCCGTGTATTAGTGATATCTTATGATGTTTCTTTTTCTGTGTGACTTATTTCAGTTAGAATCATCATACCTGAATCCACTCTATGCTGCTACGGGCCTGATGACATAGATTTCATTGCTGAGTGATATTGCATTGTACGTAAGTACCGCAACTTCTTTATCCATTTTTCACTTTCTACGATATTGAACTTGTACCGTAAACGAGGTTCTTATAAACAGAGCCGTCCCATACTTTGGGGTGTCTGTGTCTTTTTGATTTTAATTTCCCTAAGCTATAGGACTATAAGTGGAAGTGCCCTAGGCTCTGTTGCTTTGTTTTTTAGATGTTTCAGGAAACACCATACACTTCTCCTGAGTGGCTGTTGACAATTTACATCCCGCCCATCAGCATAACAAGGCTCCCAGTTCTCCATGGCCTGTCCTGCCTTTCTGGATTTTACACTTTTTTCAGATGGCCCTTTTGACCTGGGGGAAGTGAGACTTCATTGTAGTGCAGATTTCCTTTGCAAGCTTGCTTGGTTGGCCAAAAAGGGCGTATGCGTTTTTTCCTGAATATATTCAGGAAAAAACGCATACGCCCTTTTTGGGCAAGTGCATCATTATCGACCTTCTGCCTCTTTTCCTATGCTTTAAATGCAATTCCAGTCTACCTCCTGAAATGGGTTTCCTGCAATTCTGCCCCGCTTTCTAGTCCTCTTGGCAGCCTTACTTCAGTATATTTTTGGACGATAGCTGTCATTTATAACTCTGCAGGTTTGTGAATTACAGTGCCCCTGAGCTCCTTTCTTCAACTCGCTTTCTTGTGAGCTGGCCGCAACACCGCAGGATTGCTTCAGGCCCTAATCTGGTTCCGGGACGGCACATTGAGCCTTTGCTTAATTCCTCTTCCTGGTGGGAAATGAGAGTTAAATTTGCCCGTCCAGACACCTCCAGCTAGTCTCTCATTGGTCCTCCCTATCCCTGTTCATCTTCCGCAGAAATTGCAAACTTGGCCAAACAGGAGGTTAAAGGCACTGACTCTCCAAGTCGGGAGAGTCTTAGTAAAGCGTGTGGAATGTTGCACCTGAGTACCAGGGGACAAGAACTGAGACATATTTGAACCCGTCTCCCGATCACACGGTTGATCATACTCTGGGTTCCACATGCATGCTTTAGCTGAAGGAAGAATCCCTTAAACCTGGAGAGTTGAGACCCGTGGAATGGGTACCATGCAATATGACTTCAAAGGGTCTTCATTTGCTCACCGAACCTCTCCAATCCTATCACTGCTGCGTTTATGCCCCTGTACACACGCTTGATTCTCTTTCGGAGACATAGCAATCCATAGGTTTTAAGATACTTACTAGTCAGGTACATTCTTAGGCGTTTAATATGGGGTGTTGAGACCATTTCGTTGAGCAAGGAGTAGCTCTTGTCTATTCCATATTTGGCTTAAGGAACTTTATCTGTGCTCATTTCAATCTCTGGTTTTATGCAGCACCCCAACTCACCTTTCCCCTTAAACAAGCATAAGTTGTTTTTCTAAATTTGAGACCCTCTTCTGTTTTGTAATCCAGTTCCTGTGTAGCCAAGTTTACATTCCGTGTATTAGTGATATCTTATGATGTTTCTTTTTCTGTGTGACTTATTTCAGTTAGAATCATCATACCTGAATCCACTCATTATGATGCTATAGGCCAGATGACATTGATTTCATTGCTGAGTGATATTGCATTGTACGTGAGTACCACAACTTCTTTATCCATTTTTCACTTTCTGCGATATTGAACATGTACCGTAAACAAGGTTCTTGTAAACAGAGCCGTCCCAAACTTTGGGGTGGCTGTGTCTTTTTGATTTTAATTTCCCTAAGCTATAGGGCCATAAGTGGAAGTGCCCTAGGCTCTGTTGCTTTGTTTTTTAGATGTTTCAGGAAACACCATACACTTCTCCCGAGTGGCTGTTGGCAATTTACATCCCGCCCATCAGCATAAAAAGGCTCCCAGTTCTCCATGGCCAGTCCAGCCTTTCTGGATTTTACACTTTTTTCAGATGGCCCTTTAGACCTGGGGGAAGTGAGACTTCATTGTAGTGCAGATTTCCTTTGCAAGCTTGCTTGGTTGGCCAAAAAGGGCGTATGCGTTTTTTCCTGAATATATGCAGGAAAAAACGCATACGCAGTTTTTGGCCAAGTGCATCATTGTCGACGTTCTCCCTCTTTTCCTATGCTTAAATGCAATTCCAGTCTACCTCCTGAAATCGGATTCCTGTAATTCTGTCCCGCTTTCAAGTCCTCTTGGCAGCCTTACTTCAGTATATTTTTGAATGATAGCTGTCATTCATAACTCTGCAGGTTTGTGATAACAGTGCCCCTGAGCTCCTTTCTTCAACTCACTTTCTTGTGAGCTGGCCGCAACACCGCAGGATTGCTTCAGGCCCTAATCTGGTTCCGGCATAGCACGCTGAGCCTTTGCTTAATTGCTCTTCCTGGTGGGAAATGAGAGTTAAATTTGCCCGTCCAGACACCTCCAGCTAGTCTCACATTGGTTCTCCCTATTCCTGTTCATCTTCCGTGGAATTTACAAACTGGGCCAAACAGGAGGTTAAAGGCACTGACTCTCCAAGTCGGGACAGTGTTAGTAAAGCATCTGGAATGTTGCACCCGAGTACCAGGCGATGAGAACTGAGACATATTTGAACACGTCTCCCGATCACATGGTTGATCATACTCTGGGTTCCACATGCATGTTTTAGCTGAAGGAAGAATCCCTTAAACCTGGAGAGTTGAGACCCGTGGAATGGGTACCATGCAATATGACTTCAAAGGGTCTTCATTTGCTCACCGAACCTCTCCAATCCTATCACTGCTGCGTTTATGTCCCTGTACTCACGCTTGATTCTCTTTCAGAGACATAGCAATCCATAGGTTTTAAGATACTTACTAGTCAGGTACATTATTAGGCATTTAATATGGTGTTTTGAGTCCATTTCGTTGAGCAAGGAGTAGCTCTTGTCTATTACATGTTTGGCTTAAGGAACTTTATCTGTGCTCATTTCAATCTCTGGTTTTATGCAGCACCCCAACTCACCTTTCCCCTTAAGCAAGCATAAGTTGCTTTTCTACATTTGAGACCCTGTTCTGTTTTGTAATCCAGTTCCTCTGTAGCCAAGTTTACATTCCGTGTATTAGTGATATCTTATGATGTTTCTTTTTCTGTGTGACTTATTTCAGTTAGAATCATCATACCTGAATCCACTCTATGCTGCTACGGGCCTGATGACATAGATTTCATTGCTGAGTGATATTGCATTGTACGTAAGTTCCGCAACTTCTTTATCCATTTTTCACTTTCTGCGATATTGAACTTATACCGTAAACGAGGTTCTTATAAACAGAGCCGTCCCATACTTTGGGGTGTCTGTGTCTTTTTTATTTTAATTTCCCTAAGCTATAGGACTATAAGTGGAAGTGCCCTAGGCTCTGTTGCTTTGTTTTTTAGATATTTCAGGAAACACCATACACTTCTCCCGAGTGGCTGTTGGCAATTTACATCCCGCCCATCAGCATAACAAGGCTCCCAGTTCTCCACGGCCTGTCCTGCCTTTCTGGATTTTACACTTTTTTCAGATGGCCCTTTTGACCTGGGGGAAATGAGACTTCATTGTAGTGCAGATTTCCTTTGCAAGCTTGCTTGGTTGGCCAAAAAGGGCGTATGCGTTTTTTCCTGAATATATTCAGGAAAAAACGCATACGCCCTTTTTGGCCAAGTGCATCATTGTGGACGTTCTGCCTCTTTTCCTATGCTTTAAATGCAATTCCAGTCCACCTCCTGAAATCGGTTTCCTGCAATTCTGCCCCATTTTCAAGTCCTCTTGGCAGCCTTACTTCAGTATATTTTTGGACGATAGCTGTCATTTATAACTCTGCAGGTTTGTGAATTACAGTGCCCCTGAGCTCCTTTCTTCAACTCGCTTTCTTGTGAGCTGGCAGCAACACCGCCGGATTGCTTCAGGCCCTAATCTTGTTCTGGCATGGCACGGTGAGCCGTTGGTTAATTCCTCTTCCTGGTGGGAAATGAGAGTTAAATTTGCCCGTCCAGACACCTCCAGCTAGTCTCTCTTTGGTTCTCCCTATTCCTGTTCATCTTCCGCAGAAATTGCAAACTGGGCCAAACAGGAGGTTAAAGGCACTGACTCTCCAAGTCGGGAGAGTGTTAGTAAAGCGTCTGAAAAGTTGCACCCGAGTACCAGGGGTCGAAAACTGAGACATATTTGAACACGTCTCCCGATCACATGGTTGATCATACTCTGGGTTCCACATGCATGTTTTAGCTGAAGGAAGAATCCCTTAAACCTGGAGAGTTGAGACCCGTGGAATGGGTACCATGCAATGTGACTTCAAAGGGTCTTCATTTGCACACCGAACCTCTCCAATCCTATCACTGCTGCGTTTATGCCCCTGTACTCACGCTTGATTCTCTTTCAGAGACATAGCAATCCATAGGTTTTAAGATACTTACTAGTCAGGTACATTATTAGGCGTTTAATATGGGGTGTTGAGTCCATTTCGTTGAGCAAGGAGTAGCTCTTGTCTATTACATATTTGGCTTAAGGAACTTTATCTGTGCTCATTTCAATCTCTGGTTTTATGCAGCACCCCAACTCACCTTTCCCCTTAAGCAAGCATAAGTTGGTTTTCTAAATTTGAGACCCTGTTCTGTTTTGTAATCCAGTTCCTGTGTAGCCAAGTTTACATTCCGTGTATTAGTGATATCTTATGATATTTCTTTTTCTGTGCGACTTATTTCAGTTAGAATCATCATACCCGAATCCACTCATTATGCTGCTACGGGCCTGATGACATAGATTTCATTGCTGAGTGATATTGCATTGTACGTAAGTACCACAACTTCTTTATCCATTTTTCACTTTCTGCGATATTGAACTTGTACCGTAAACGAGGTTCTTGTAAGAAGAGCCGTCCCAAACTTTGGGGTGGCTGTGTCTTTTTTATTTTAATTTCCCTAAGCTATAGGACCATAAGTGGAAGTGCCCTAGGCTCTGTTGCTTTGTTTTTTAGATGTTTCAGGAAACTCCATAAACTTTGCCCGAGTGGCTGTTGGCAATTTACATCCCGCCCATCAGCATAACAAGGCTCCCAGTTCTCCATGGCCTGTCCTGCCTTTCTGGATTTTACACTTTTCTCAGATGGCCCTTTTGACCGGGGGGAAGTGAGACTTCATTGTAGTGCAGATTTCCTTTGCAAGCTTGCTTGGTTGGCCAAAAAGGGCGTATGCGTTTTTCCTGAATATATTCAGGAAAAAACGCATACGCCCTTTTTGTCCAAGTGCATCATTGTCAACGTTCTGCCTCTTTTCCTATGCTTTAAATGCAATTCCGGTCTACCTCCTGAAATCAGTTTCCTGCAATTCTGCCCCGCTTTCAAGTCCTCTTGGCAGGCTTACTTCAGTATATTTTTGGACGATAGCTGTCATTTATAACTCTGCAGGTTTGTGAATTACAGTGCCCCTGAGCTCCTTTCTTCAACTCGCTTTCTTGTGAGCTGGCCGCAACACCGCAGGATTGCTTCAGGCCCTAATCTTGTTCCGGCACGGCACGCTGAGCCTTTGGATAATTCCGCTACCTGGTGGGAAATGAGAGTTAAATTTGCCCGTCCAGACACCTCCAGCTAGTCTCTCATTGGTTCTCCCTATTCCTGTTCATCTTCCGCAGAAATTGCAAACTGGGCCAAACAGGAGGTTAAAGGCACTGACTCTCCAAGTTGGGAGAGTGTTAGTAAAGCGTCTGAAAAGTTGCACCCGAGTACCAGGGGTCGAAAACTGAGACATATTTGAACACGTCTCCCGATCACACGGTTGATCATACTCTGGGTTCCACATGCATGTTTTAGCTGAAGGAAGAATCCCTTAAACCTGGAGAGTTGAGACCCGTGGAATGGGTACCATGAAATATGACTTCAAAGGGTCTTCATTTGCACACCGAACCTCTCCAATCCTCTCACTGCTGCGTTTATGCCCCTGTACTCACGCTTGATTCTCTTTCAGAGACATAGCAATCCATAGGTTTTAAGATACTGACTAGTCTGGTACATTATTAGGCGTTTAATATGGGGTTTTGAGTCCATTTCGTTGAGCAAGGAGTAGCTCTTGTCTATTACATATTTGTCTTAAGGAACTTTATCTGTGCTCATTTCAATCTCTGGTTTTATGCAGCACCCCAACTCACCTTTCCCCTTAAGCAAGCATAAGTTGGTTTTCTAAATCTGAGACCCTGTTCTTTTTTGTAATTCAGTTTCTGTGTAGCCAAGTTTCCATTCCGTGTATTAGTGATATCTTATGATGTTTCTTTTTCTGTGTGACTTATTTCAGTTAGAATCGTCATACCTGAATCTACTCACTATGCTGCTACAGGCCTGATGACATAGATTTCATTGCTGAGTGATATTGCATGGTACGTAAGTAGCACAAATTCTTTATCCATTTTTCACTTTCTGCGATATTGAACTTGTACCATAAACGAGGTTCTTGTAAACAGAGCCGTCCCAAACTTTGGGGTGGCTGTGTTTTTTGATTTTAATTTCCCTAAGCTATAGGACCATAAGTGGAAGTGCCCTAGGCTCTGTTGCTTTGTTTTTTAGATGTTTCAGGAAACACCATACACTTCTCCCGAGTGGCTGTTGGCAATTTACATCCCACCCATCAGCATAACAAGGCTCCCAGTTCTCCATGGACTGTCCTGCCTTTCTGGATTTTACACTTTTTTCAGATGGCACTTTTGACCAGGGGGAAGTGAGACTTCATTGTAGTGCAGATTTCCTTTGCAAGCTTGCTTGGTTGGCCAAAAAGGGCATATGCGTTTTTTCCTGAATATATTCAGGAAAAAACGCATATGCCCTTTTTGGCCAAGGGCATCATTGTCGACGTTCTGCCTCTTTTCCTATGCTTTAAATGCAATTCCAGTGTACCTCCTGAAATTGGTATCCTGCAATTCTGCCCCGCTTTCAAGTCCTCTTGGCCGGCTTACTTCAGTATATTTTTGGACGATAGCTGTCATTTATAACTCTGCAGGTTTGTGAACTACAGTGCCCCTGAGCTCCTTTCTTCAACTCGCTTTCTTGTGAGCTGGCCGCAACACCGCAGGATTGCTTCAGGCCCTAATCTGGTTCCGGCACGGCACGCTGAGCCTTTGGTTAATTCCTCTTCCTGGTGGGAAATGAGAGTTAAATTTGCCCGTCCAGACACCTCCAGCTAGTCTCATTGGTTCTCCGTATTCCTGTTCATCTTCCGCAGAAATTGCAAACTGGGCCAAACAGGAGGTTAAAGGCACTGACTCTCCATGTCGGGAGAGTGTTAGTAAAGCGTCTTGAATGTTGCACCCGAGTACCAGGGGACGAGAACTGAGACATATTGGAACACGTCTCTCAATCACACGGTTGATCATATTCTGGGTTCCACATGCATGATTTAGCTGAAGGAAGAATCCCTTAAACCTGGAGAGTTGAGACCCGTGGAATGGGTACCATGCAATATGACTTCAAAGGGTCTTCATTTGCTCACTGAACCTCTCCAATCCTATCACTGCTGCATTTATGCCCCTGTACACCTGCTTGATTCTCTTTCGGAGACAGAGCGATCCATAGGTTTTAAGATACTTACTAGTCAGGTACATTCTTAGGCGTTTAATACGGGGTGTTGAGTCCATTTTGTTGAGCAAGGAGTAGCTCTTGTCTATTCCATATTTGGCTTAAGGAACTTTATCTGTGCTCATTTCAATCTCTGGTTTTATGCAGCACCCCAACTCACGTTTCCCCTTAAGCAAGCATAAGTTGGTGTTCTAAATTTGAGACCCTGTTCTGTTTTGTAATCCAGTTCCTGTGTAGCCAAGTTTACATTCCGTGTATTAGAGATATCTTATGATGTTTCTTTTTCTTGTGACTTATTTCAGTTAGAATAATCATACCTGAATCCACTCATTATGCTGCTACAGGCCTGATGACATAGATTTCATTGCTGAGTGATATTGCATTGTACGTAAGTACCACAACTTCTTTATCCATTTTTCACTTTCTGCGATATTGAACTATTCCCGTAAATGAGGTTGTTGTAAACAGAGCCGTCCCAAACTTTGGGGTGGCTGTGTCTTTTTGATTTTAATTTTCCTAAGCTATAGGACCATAAGTGGAAGTGCCCTAGGTTCTGTTGCTTTGTTTTTTAGATGTTTCAGGAAACACCATACACTTTGCCCGAGTGGCTGTTGGCAATTTACATCCCGCCCATCAGCATAACAAGGCTACCAGTTCTCCATGGCCTGTCCTGCCTTTCTGGATTTTAGACTTTTCTCAGATGGCCCTTTTGACCGGGGGGAAGTGAGACTTCATTGTAGTGCAGATTTCCTTTGCAAGCTTGCTTGGTTGGCCAAAAAGGGCGTATGCGTTTTTCCTGAATATATTCAGGAAAAAACGCATACGCCCTTTTTGTCCAAGTGCATCATTTTCAACGTTCTGCCTCTTTTCCTATGCTTTAAATGCAATTCCGGTCTACCTCCTGAAATCAGTTTCCTGCAATTCTGCCCCGCTTTCAAGTCCTCTTGGCAGGCTTACTTCAGTATATTTTTGGACGATAGCTGTCATTTATAACTCTGCAGGTTTGTGAATTACAGTGCCCCTGAGCTCCTTTCTTCAACTCGCTTTCTTGTGAGCTGGCCGCAACACCGCAGGATTGATTCAGGCCCTAATCTGGTTCCGGCACGGCACGCTGAGCCTTTGGTTAATTCCTCTTCCTGGTGGGAAATGAGAGTTAAATTTGCCCGTCCAGACACCTCCAGCTAGTCTCTCATTGGTTCTCCCTATTCCTGTTCATCTTCCGCAGAAATTGCAAACTGGGCCAAACAGGAGGTTAAAGGCACTGACTCTCCAAGTCGGGAGAGTGTTAGTAAAGTGTCTGGAATGTTGCACCCGAATACCAGGGGACGAGAACTCAGACATATTGGAACACGTCTCCCGATCACATGGTTGATCATACTCTGGGTTCCACATGCATGTTTTAGCTGAAGGAAGAATCCCTTAAACCTGGAAAGTTGAGACCCGTGGAATGGGTACCATGCAATATGACTTCAAAGGGTCTTCATTTGCTCACCGAAACTCTCCAATCCTATCATTGCTGCGTTTGTGCCCCTGTACAAATGTTTGATTCTCTTTCGGAGACATAGCAATCCATAGGTTTTAAGATAATTAGTAGTCAGGTACATTCTTAGACGTTTAATATGGGGTGTTGAGTCCATTTCGTTGAGCAAGTAGTAGCTCTTGTCTATTACATATTTGGCTTAAGGAACTTTATCTGTGCTCATTTCAATCTCTGGTTTTATGCAGCACCCCAACTCACCTTTCCCCTTAAGCAAGCATAAGTTGGTTTTCTAAATTTGAGACCCTGTTCTCTTTTGTAATCCAGTTCCTGTGTAGCCAAGTTTACATTCCGTGTATTAGTGATATCTTATGATGTTTCTTTTTCTGTGTGACTTATTTCAGTTAGAATCATCATACCTGAATCCACTCATTATGCTGCTACGGGCCTGATGACATAGATTTCATTGCTGAGTGATATTGCATTGTATGTAAGTACCACAACTTCTTCATCCATTTTTTGCTTTCTGCGATATTGAACTTGTACCGTAAACGAGGTTCTTGTAAAGAGAGCCATCACAAACTTTGGGGTGGCTGTGTCTTTTTGATTTTAATTTCCCTAATCTATAGGACCATAAGTGGAAGTGCCCTAGGCTCTGTTCCTCTGTTTTTTAGATGTTTCAGGAAGCACCATACACTTCTCCCGAGTGGCTGTTGGCAATTTACATGCCGCCCTTCAGCATAACAAGGCTCCCAGTTCTCCATGGCCTGTCCTGCCTTTCTGGATTTTACACATTTTTCAGATGGCCCTTTTGACCGGGGGGAAGTGAGACTTCATTGTAGTGCAGATTTCCTTTGCAAGCTTGCTTGGTTGGCCAAAAAGGGCGTATGCGTTTTTTCCTGAATATATTCAGGAAAAAACACATACGCCCTTTTTGGCCAAGTGCATCATTGTCGACGTTCTGCCTCTTTTCCTATTCTTTAAATGCAATTCCAGTCTACCTCCTGAAATCGGTTTCCTGCAATTCTGCCCCGCTTTCAAGTCCTCTTGGCAGCCTTACTTCAGTATACTTTTGGACGATAGCTGTCATTTATAACTCTGCAGGTTTTTGAATTACAGTGCCCCTGAGCTCCTTTCTTCAACTCGCTTTCTTGTGAGCTGGCCGCAACACCGCAGGATTGCTTCAGGCCCTAATCTTGTTCCGGCATGGCACGCTGAGCCTTTGGTTAATTCCTCTTCCTGGTGGGAAATGAGAGTTAAATTTGCCCGTCCAGACACCTCCAGCTAGTCTCTCATTGGTTCTCCCTATTCCTGTTCATTTTCCGTAGAAATTGCAAACTGGGCCAAACAGGAAGTTAAAGTCACTGACTCTCCAAGTCGGGAGAGTGTTAGTAAAGCTTCTGGACTGTTGCACCCGAGTACCAGGGGACGAGAACAGAGACATATTTGAAGACATCTCCCGATCACACGGTTGATCATACTCTGGGTTCCACATGCATGTTTCAGCTGAAGGAAGAATCCCTTAACCCTGGAGAGTTGAGACCCGTGGAATGGGTACCATGCAATATGACTTCAAAGGGTCTTCGTTTGCTCAGCGAACCTCTCCAATCCTATCACTGCTGCGTTTATGCCCCTGTACACACGCTTGATTCTCTTTCGGAGACATAGCAATCCATAGGTTTTAAGATGCTTACTAGTCATGTACATTCTTAGGCATTTAATATGGGGTTTTGAGTCCATTTCGTTGAGCAAGGAGTAGCTCTTGTCTATTACATAATTGGCTTAAGGAATTTTATCTGTACTCATTTCAATCTCTGGCTTTATGCAGCACCCCAACTCACCTTTCCCCTTAAGCAAGCATAAGTTGGTTTTCTAAATTTGAGACCCTGTTCTGTTTTGTAATTCAGTTCCTGTATTGCCAAGTTTACATTCCGTGTATTACTGGTATCTTATGATGTTTCTTTTTCTGTGTGACTTATTTCAGTTAGAATCATCATACCTGAATCCACTCATTATGCTGCTACGGGCCTGATGACATAGATTTCATTGCTGAGTGATATTGCATTGTACATAAGTACCAAAACTTCTTTATCCATTTTTCACTTTCTGCAATATTGAACTTGTACCGTAAACGAGGTTCTTGTAAACAGAGTCGTCCCAAACTTTGGGGTGGCTGTGTCTTTTAGATTTTAATTTCCCTAAGCTATAGGACCATAGGAGGAAGTGCCCTAGGCTCTGTTGCTTTGTTTTTTAGATGTTTCAGGAAACACCATACACTTCTCCCCAGTGGCTGTTGGCAATTTACATCCCGCCCATCAGCATAACAAGGCTCCCAGTTCTCCATGGCCTATCCTGCCTTTCTGGATTTTACACTTTTTTCAGATGGCCCTCTTGACCGGGGGGAAGTGAGACTTCATTGTAGTGCAGATTTCCTTTGCAAGCTTGCTTGGTTGGCCAAAAAGGGCGTATGCGTTTTTTCCTGAATATATTCAGGAAAAAACGCATACGCCCTTTTTGGCCAAGTGCATCATTGTGGACGTTCTGCCTCTTTTCCTATGCTTTAAATGCAATTCCAGTCCACCTCCTGAAATCGGTTTCCTGCAATTCTGCCCCGCTTTCAATGTCCTCTTGGCAGCCTTACTTCAGTATATTTTTGGACGATAGCTGTCATTTATAACTCTGCAGGTTTGTGAATTACAGTGCCCCTGAGCTCCTTTCTTCAACTCGCTTTCTTGTGAGCTGGCAGCAACACCGCAGGATTGCTTCAGGCCCTAATCTGGTTCCGGCACGGCACGCTGAGCCGTTGGTTAATTCCTCTTCCTGGTGGGAAATGAGAGTTAAATTTGCCCGTCCAGACACCTCCAGCTAGTCTCTCATTGGTTCTCCCTATTCCTGTTCATCTTCCGCAGAAATTGCAAACTGGGCCAAACAGGAGGTTAAAGGCACTGACTCTCCAACTCGGGAGAGTGTTAGTAAAGTATCTGGAATGTTGCACCCGAGTACCCGGGGACGAGAACTGAGACATATTGGAACACGTCTCCCGATCACACGGTTGATCATACTCTGGGTTCCACATGCATGCTTTAGCTGAAGGAAGAATCCCTTAAACCTGGAGAGTTGAGACCCGTGGAACGGGTACCATGTAATATGACTTCAAAGGGTCTTCATTTGCTCACCGAACCTCTCCAATCCTATCACTGCTGCGTTTATGCCCCTGTACACATGCTTGATTCTCTTTCAGAGACATAGCAATCCATAGGTTTTAAGATACTTACTAGTCAGGTACATTCTTAGGCGTTTAATATGGGGTGTTGAGTCCATTTCGTTGAGCAAGGAGTAGCTCTTGTCTATTACATATTTGGCTTAAGGAACTTTATCTGTGCTCATTTCAATCTCTGGTTTTATGCAGCACCCCAACTCACCTTTCCCCTTAAGCAAGCATAAGTTGGTTTTCTAAATTTGAGACCCTGTTCTGTTTTGTAATCCAGTTCCTGTGTAGCCAAGTTTACATTCCGTGTATTAGAGATATCTTATGATGTTTCTTTTTCTGTATGACTTATTTCAGTTAGAATCATCATACCTGAATCCACTCATTATGCTGCTACGGGCCTGATGACATAGATTTCATTGCTGAGTGATATTGCATTGTACGTAAGTACCACAAATTCTTTATCCATTTTTCACTTTCTGCGAAATTGAACTTGTACCGTAAACGAGGTTCTTGTAAACAGAGCCGTCCCAAACTTTGGGGTGGCTGTGTCTTTTTGATTTTAATTTCCCTAAGCTATAGGACCATATGAGGAAGTGCCCTAGGCTCTGTTGCTTTGTTTTTTAGATGTTTCAGGAAACACCATACACTTCTCCCCAGTGGCTGTTGGCAATTTACATCCCGCCCATCAGCATAACAAGGCTCCCAGTTCTCCATGGCCTGTCCTGCCTTTCTGGATTTTACACTTTTTTCAGATGGCCCTTTTGACCGGGGGGAAGTGAGACTTCATTGTAGTGCAGATTTCCTTTGCAAGCTTGCTTGGTTGGCCAAAAAGGGCGTATGCGTTTTCTCCTGAATATATTCAGGAAAAAACGCATACGCCCTTTTTGGCCAAGTGCATCATTGTGGACGTTCTGCCTCTTTTCCTATGCTTTAAATGCAATTGCAGTCCACCTCCTGAAATCGGTTTCCTGCAATTCTGCCCCGCTTTCAAGTCCTCTTGGCAGCCTTACTTCAGTATATTTTTCGATGATAGCTGTCATTTATAACTCTGCATGTGTGTGAATTACAGTGCCCCTGAGCTCCTTTCTTCAACTCGCTTTCTTGTGAGCTGGCCGCAACACCGCAGGATTGCTTCAGGCCCTAATCTGGTTCCGGTACGGCACGCTGAGCCTTTGGTTAATTCCTCTTCCTGGTGGGAAATGAGAGTTAAATTTGCCCGTCCAGACACCTCCAGCTAGTCTCTCATTGGTTCTCCCTATTCCTGTTCATCTTCCGCAGAAATTGCAAACTGGGCCAAACAGGAGGTTAAAGGCACTGACTCTCCAAGTCGGGAGAGTGTTAGTAAAGCGTCTGAAAAGTTGCACCCGAGTACCAGGGGTCGAAAACTGAGACATATTTGAACACGTCTCCCGATCACACGGTTGATCATACTCTGGGTTCCACATGCATGTTTTAGCTGAAGGAAGAATCCCTTAAACCTGGAGAGTTGAGACCCGTGGAATGGGTACCATGAAATATGACTTCAAAGGGTCTTCATTTGCACACCGAACCTCTCCAATCCTCTCACTGCTGCGTTTATGCCCCTGTACTCACGCTTGATTCTCTTTCAGAGACATAGCAATCCATAGGTTTTAAGATACTGACTAGTCTGGTACATTATTAGGCGTTTAATATGGGGTTTTGAGTCCATTTCGTTGAGCAAGGAGTAGCTCTTGTCTATTACATATTTGTCTTAAGGAACTTTATCTGTGCTCATTTCAATCTCTGGTTTTATGCAGCACCCCAACTCACCTTTCCCCTTAAGCAAGCATAAGTTGGTTTTCTAAATTTGAGACCCTGTTGTTTTTTGTAATTCAGTTTCTGTGTAGCCAAGTTTACATTCCATGTATTAGTGATATCTTATGATGTTTCTTTTTCTGTGTTACTTATTTCAGTTAGAATCGTCATACCTGAATCCACTCACTATGCTGCTACAGGCCTGATGACATAGATTTCATTGCTGAGTGATATTGCATTGTACGTAAGTAGCACAAATTCTTTATCCATTTTTCGCTTTCTGCGATATTGAACTTGTACCATAAACGAGGTTCTTGTAAACAGAGCCGTCCCAAACTTTGGGGTGGCTGTGTCTTTTTGATTTTAATTTCCCTAAGCTATAGGACCATAAGTGGAAGTGCCCTAGGCTCTGTTGCTTTGTTTTTTAGATGTTTCAGGAAACACCATACACTTCTCCCGAGTGGCTGTTGGCAATTTACATCCCACCCATCAGCATAACAAGGCTCCCAGTTCTCCATGGCCTGTCCTGCCTTTCTGGATTTTACACTTTTTTCAGATGGCACTTTTGACCAGGGGGAAGTGAGACTTCATTGTAGTGCAGATTTCCTTTGCAAGCTTGCTTGGTTGGCCAAAAAGGGCATATGCGTTTTTTCCTGAATATATTCAGGAAAAAACGCATATGCCCTTTTTGGCCAAGGGCGTCATTGTCGACGTTCTCCCTCTTTTCCTATGCTTTAAATGCAATTCCAGTGTACCTCCTGAAATTGGTATCCTGCAATTCTGCCCCACTTTCAAGTCCTCTTGGCAGCCTTACTTCAGTATATTTTTCGACGATAGCTGTCATTTATAACTCTGCAGGTGTGTGAATTACAGTGCCCCTGAGCTCCTTTCTTCAACTCGCTTTCTTGTGAGCTGGCCGCAACACCGCAGGATTGCTTCAGGCCCTAATCTGGTTCCGGCACGGCACGCTGAGCCTTTGGATAATTCCTCTACCTGGTGGGAAATGAGAGTTAAATTTGCCCGTCCAGACACCTCCAGCTAGTCTCTCATTGGTTCTCCCTATTCCTGTTCATCTTCCACAGAAATTGCAAACTGGGCCAAACAGGAGGTTAAAGGCACTGACTCTCCAACTCGGGAGAGTGTTAGTAAAGCATCTGGAATGTTGCACCCGAGTACCCGGGGACGAGAACTGAGACATATTGGAACACGTCTCCCGATCACACAGTTGATCATACTCTGGGTTCCACATGCATGCTTTAGCTGAAGGAAGAATCCCTTAAACCTGGAGAGTTGAGACCCGTGGAACGGGTACCATGTAATATGACTTCAAAGGGTCTTCATTTGCTCACCGAACCTCTCCAATCCTATCACTGCTGCGTTTATGCCCCTGTACACATGCTTGATTCTCTTTCAGAGACATAGCAATCCATAGGTTTTAAGATACTTACTAGTCAGGTACATTCTTAGGCGTTTAATATGGGGTGTTGAGTCCATTTCGTTGAGCAAGGAGTAGCTCTTGTCTATTACATATTTGGCTTAAGGAACTTTATCTGTGCTCATTTCAATCTCTGGTTTTATGCAGCACCCCAACTCAACTTTCCCCTTAAGCAAGCATAAGTTGGTTTTCTAAATTTGAGACCCTGTTCTGTTTTGTAATCCAGTTCCTGTGTAGCCAAGTTTACATTCCGTGTATTAGTGATATCTTATGATGTTTCTTTTTCTGTGTGACTTATTTCAGTTAGAATCATCGTACCTGAATCCACTCATTATGCTGCTACGGGCCTGATGACATAGATTTCATTGCTGAGTGATATTGCATTGTACGTAAGTACCACAAATTCTTTATCCATTTTTCACTTTCTGCGAAATTGAACTTGTACCGTAAACGAGGTTCTTGTAAACAGAGCCGTCCCAAACTTTGGGGTGCCTGTGTCTTTTTGATTTTAATTTCTCTGAGCTATAGGACCATATGAGGAAGTGCCCTAGGCTCTGTTGCTTTGTTTTTTAGATGTTTCAGGAAACACCATACACTTCTCCCGAGTGGCTGTTGGCAATTTACATCCCGCCCATCAGCATAACAAGGCTCCCAGTTCTCCATGGCCTGTCCTGCCTTTCTGGATTTTACACTTTTTTCAGATGGCCCTCTTGACCGGGGGGAAGTGAGACTTCATTGTAGTGCAGATTTCCTTTTCAAGCTTGCTTGGTTGGCCAAAAAGTGCGTATGCGTTTTTTCCTGAATATATTCAGGAAAAAACGCATACGCCCTTTTTGGCCAAGTGCATCATTGTGGACGTTCTGCCTCTTTTCCTATGCTTTAAATGCAATTCCAGTGTACCTCCTGAGATCGGTTTCCTGCAATTCTGCCCCGCTTTCAAGTCCTCTTGGCAGCCTTACTTCAGTATATTTTTGGACGATAGCTGTCATTTATAACTCTGCAGGTTTGTGAATTACAGTGCCCCTGAGCTCCTTTCTTCAACTCGCTTTCTTGTGAGCTGGCAGCAACACCGCAGGATTGCTTCAGGCCCTAATCTTGTTCTGGCATGGCACGGTGAGCCGTTGGTTAATTCCTCTTCCTGGTGGGAAATGAGAGTTAAATTTGCCCGTCCAGACACCTCCAGCTAGTCTCTCATTGGTTCTCCCTATTCCTGTTCATCTTCCGCAGAAATTGCAAACTGGGCCAAACAGGAGGTTAAAGGCACTGACTCTCCAAGTCGGGAGAGTGTTAGTACAGCGTCTGAAAAGTTGCACCCGAGTACCAGGGGTCGAAAACTGAGACATATTTGAACACGTCTCCCGATCACACGGTTGATCATACTCTGGGTTCCACATGCATGTTTTAGCTGAAGGAAGAATCCCTTAAACCTGGAGAGTTGAGACCCGTGGAATGGGTACCATGCAATATGACTTCAAAGGGTCTTCATTTGCACACCGAACCTCTCCAATCCTCTCACTGCTGCGTTTATGCCCCTGTACTCACGCTTGATTCTCTTTCAGAGACATAGCAATCCATAGGTTTTAAGATACTGACTAGTCTGGTACATTATTAAGCGTTTAATATGGGGTTTTGAGTCCATTTCGTTGAGCAAGGAGTAGCTCTTGTCTATTACATATTTGTCTTAAGGAACTTTATCTGTGCTCATTTCAATCTCTGGTTTTATGCAGCACCCCAACTCACCTTTCCCCTTAAGCAAGCATAAGTTGGTTTTCTAAATTTGAGACCCTGTTCTTTTTTGTAATTCACTTTCTGTGTAGCCAAGTTTACATTCCGTGTATTAGTGATATCTTATGATGTTTCTTTTTCTGTGTGACTTATTTCAGTTAGAATCGTCATACCTGAATCCACTCACTATGCTGCTACAGGCCTGATGACATAGATTTCATTGCTGAGTGATATTGCATTGTACGTAAGTAGCACAAATTCTTTATCCATTTTTCACTTTCTGCGATATTGAACTTGTACCATAAACGAGGTTCTTGTAAACAGAGCCGTCCCAAACTTTGGGGTGGCTGTGTCTTTTTGATTTTAATTTCCCTAAGCTATAGGACCATAAGTGGAAGTGCCCTAGGCTCTGTTGCTTTGTTTTTCAGATGTTTCAGGAAACACCATACACTTCTCCCGAGTGGCTGTTGGCAATTTACATCCCACCCATCAGCATAACAAGGCTCCCAGTTCTCCATGGCCTGTCCTGCCTTTCTGGATTTTACACTTTTTTCAGATGGCACTTTTGACCAGGGGGAAGTGAGACTTCATTGTAGTGCAGATTTCCTTTGCAAGCTTGCTTGGTTGGCGAAAAAGGGCATATGCGTTTTTTCCTGAATATATTCAGGAAAAAACGCATATGCCCTTTTTGGCCAAGGGCATCATTGTCGACGTTCTCCCTCTTTTCCTATGCTTTAAATGCAATTCCAGTGTACCTCCTGAAATTGGTATCCTGCAATTCTGCCCCACTTTCAAGTCCTTTTGGCAGCCTTACTTCAGTATATTTTTGGACGATAGCTGTCATTTATAACTCTGCAGGTGTGTGAATTACAGTGCCCCTGAGCTCCTTTCTTCAACTCGCTTTCTTGTGAGCTGGCCGCAACACCGCAGGATTGCTTCAGGCCCTAATCTGGTTCCGGCACGGCACGCTGAGCCTTTGGTTAATTCCTCTTCCTGGTGGGAAATGAGAGTTAAATTTGCCCGTCCAGACACCTCCAGCTAGTCTCTCATTGGTTCTCCCTATTCCTGTTCATCTTCCGCAGAAATTGCAAACTGGGCCAAACAGGAGGTTAAAGGCACTGACTCTCCAACTCGGGAGAGTGTTAGTAAAGCATCTGGAATGTTGCACCCGAGTACCCGGGGACGAGAACTGAGACATATTTGAACACGTCTCCCGATCACATGGTTGATCATACTCTGGGTTCCACATGCATGCTTTAGCTGAAGGAAGAATCCCTTAAACCTGGAGAGTTGAGACCCGTGGAACGGGTACCATGTAATATGACTTCAAAGGGTCTTCATTTGCTCACCGAACCTCTCCAATCCTATCACTGCTGCGTTTATGCCCCTGTACACATGCTTGATTCTCTTTCAGAGACATAGCAATCCATAGGTTTTAAGATACTTACTAGTCAGGTACATTCTTAGGCGTTTAATATGGGGTGTTGAGTCCATTTTGTTGAGCAAGGAGTAGCTCTTGTCTATTACATATTTGGCTTAAGGAACTTTATCTGTGCTCATTTCAATCTCTGGTTTTATGCAGCACCCGAACTCAACTTTCCCCTTAAGCAAGCATAAGTTGGTTTTCTAAATTTGAGACCCTGTTCTGTTTTGTAATCCAGTTCCTGTGTAGCCAAGTTTACATTCCGTGTATTAGTGATATCTTATGATGTTTCTTTTTCTGTGTGACTTATTTCAGTTAGAATCATCATACCTGAATCCACTCATTATGCTGCTACGGGCCTGATGACATAGATTTCATTGCTGAGTGATATTGCATTGTACGTAAGTACCACAACTTCTTTATCCATTTTTCACTTTCTGCGAAATTGAACTTGTACCGTAAACGAGGTTCTTGTAAACAGAGCCGTCCCAAACTTTGGGGTGGCTGCGTCTTTTTGATTTTAATTTCCCTAATCTATAGGACCATATGAGGAAGTGCCCTAGGCTCTGTTGCTTTGTTTTTTAGATGTTTCAGGAAACACCATACACTTCTCCCGAGTGGCTGTTGGCAATTTACATCCCGCCCATCAGCATAACAAGGCTCCCAGTTCTCCATGGCCTGTCCTGCCTTTCTGGATTTTACACTTTTTTCAGATGGCCCTCTTGACCAGGGGGAAGTGAGACTTCATTGTAGTGCAGATTTCCTTTGCAAGCTTGCTTGGTTGGCCAAAAAGTGCGTATGCGTTTTTTCCTGAATATATTCAGGAAAAAACGCATACGCCCTTTTTGGCCAAGTGCATCATTGTGGACGTTCTGCCTCTTTTCCTATGCTTTAAATGCAATTCCAGTGTACCTCCTGAGATCGGTTTCCTGCAATTCTGCCCCGCTTTCAAGTCCTCTTGGCAGCCTTACTTCAGTATATTTTTGGACGATAGCTGTCATTTATAACTCTGCAGGTTTTTGAATTACAGTGCCCCTGAGCTCCTTTCTTCAACTCGCTTTCTTGTGAGCTGGCAGCAACACCGCAAGATTGCTTCAGGCCCTAATCTTGTTCTGGCATGGCACGGTGAGCCGTTGGTTAATTCCTCTTCCTGGTGGGAAATGAGAGTTAAATTTGCCCGTCCAGACACCTCCAGCTAGTCTCTCATTGGTTCTCCCTATTCCTGTTCATCTTCCGCAGAAATTGCAAACTGGGCCAAACAGGAGGTTAAAGGCACTGACTCTCCAAGTCGGGAGAGTGTTAGTACAGCGTCTGAAAAGTTGCACCCAAGTACCAGGGGTCGAAAACTGAGACATATTTGAACACGTCTCCCGATCACACGGTTGATCATACTCTGGGTTCCACATGCATGTTTTAGCTGAAGGAAGAATCACTTAAACCTGGAGAGTTGAGACCCGTGGAATGGGTACCATGCAATATGACTTCAAAGGGTCTTCATTTGCACACCGAACCTCTCCAATCCTCTCACTGCTGCGTTTATGCCCCTGTACTCACGCTTGATTCTCTTTCAGAGACATAGCAATCCATAGGTTTTAAGATACTGACTAGTCTGGTACATTATTAGGCGTTTAATATGGGGTTTTGAGTCCATTTCGTTGAGCAAGGAGTAGCTCTTGTCTATTACATATTTGTCTTAAGGAACTTTATCTGTGCTCATTTCAATCTCTGGTTTTATGCAGCACCCCAACTCACCTTTCCCCTGAAGCAAGCATAAGTTGGTTTTCTAAATTTGAGACCCTGTTCTTTTTTGTAATTCACTTTCTGTGTAGCCAAGTTTACATTCCGTGTATTAGTGATATCTTATGATGTTTCTTTTTCTGTGTGACTTATTTCAGTTAGAATCGTCATACCTGAATCCACTCACTATGCTGCTACAGGCCTGATGACATAGATTTCATTGCTGAGTGATATTGCATTGTACGTAAGTAGCACAAATTCTTTATCCATTTTTCACTTTCTGCGATATTGAACTTGTACCATAAACGAGGTTCTTGTAAACAGAGCCGTCCCAAACTTTGGGGTGGCTGTGTCTTTTTGATTTTAATTTCCCTAAGCTATAGGACCATATGAGGAAGTGCCCTAGGCTCTGTTGCTTTGTTTTTTAGATGTTTCAGGAAACACCATACACTTCTCCCGAGTGGCTGTTGGCAATTTACATCCCACCCATCAGCATAACAAGGCTCCCAGTTCTCCATGGCCTGTCCTGCCTTTCTGGATTTTACACTTTTTTCAGATGGCACTTTTGACCAGGGGGAAGTGAGACTTCATTGTAGTGCAGATTTCCTTTGCAAGCTTGCTTGGTTGGCCAAAAAGTGCGTATGCGTTTTTTCCTGAATATATTCAGGAAAAAACGCATATGCCCTTTTTGGCCAAGTGCATCATTGTCGACGTTCTGCCTCTTTTCCTATGCTTTAAATGCAATTCCAGTGTACCTCCTGAAATTGGTATCCTGCAATTCTGCCCCACTTTCAAGTCCTCTTGGCAACCTTACTTCAGTATATTTTTGGACGATAGCTGTCATTTATAACTCTGCAGGTGTGTGAATTACAGTGCCCCTGAGCGCCTTTCTTCAACTCGCTTTCTTGTGAGCTGGCCGCAACACCGCAGGATTGCTTCAGGCCCTAATCTGGTTCCGGCACGGCACGCTGAGCCTTTGGATAATTCCTCTACCTGGTGGGAAATGAGAGTTAAATTTGCCTGTCCAGACACCTCCAGCTAGTCTCTCATTGGTTCTCCCTATTCCTGTTCATCTTCCGCAGAAATTGCAAACTTGGCCAAACAGGAGGTTAAAGGCACTCACTCTCCAACTCGGGAGAGTGTTAGTAAAGCATCTGGAATGTTGCACCCGAGTACCCGGGGACGAGAACTGAGACATATTGGAACACGTCTCCCGATCACACGGTTGATCATACTCTGGGTTCCACATGCATGCTTTAGCTGAAGGAAGAATCCCTTAAACCTGGAGAGTTGAGACCCGTGGAACGGGTACCATGTAATATGACTTCAAAGGGTCTTCATTTGCTCACCGAACCTCTCCAATCCTATCACTGCTGTGTTTATGCCCCTGTACACATGCTTGATTCTCTTTCAGAGACATAGCAATCCATAGGTTTTAAGATACTTACTAGTCAGGTACATTCTTAGGCGTTTAATATGGGGTGTTGAGTCCATTTCGTTGAGCAAGGTGTAGCTCTTGTCTATTACATATTTGGCTTAAGGAACTTTATCTGTGCTCATTTCAATCTCTGGTTTTATGCAGCACCCCAACTCAACTTTCCCCTTAAGCAAGCATAAGTTGGTTTTCTAAATTTGAGACCCTGTTCTGTTTTGTAATCCAGTTCCTGTGTAGCCAAGTTTACATTCCGTGTATTAGTGATATCTTATGATGTTTCTTTTTCTGTGTGACTTATTTCAGTTAGAATCATCATACCTGAATCCACTCATTATGCTTCTACGGGCCTGATGACATAGATTTCATTGCTGAGTGATATTGCATTGTACGTAAGTACCACAAATTCTTTATCCATTTTTCACTTTCTGCGAAATTGAACTTGTACCGTAAACTAGGTTCTTGTAAGAAGAGCCGTCCCAAACTTTGGGGTGGCTGTGTCTTTTTTATTTTAATTTCCCTAAGCTATAGGACCATATGAGGAAGTGCCCTAGGCTCTGTTGCTTTGTTTTTTAGATGTTTCAGGAAACACCATACACTTCTCCCGAGTGGCTGTTGGCAATTTACATCCCGCCCATCAGCATAACAAGGCTCCCAGTTCTCCATGGCCTGTCCTGCCTTTCTGGATTTTACACTTTTTTCAGATGGCCCTCTTGACCGGGGGGAAGTGAGACTTCATTGTAGTGCAGATTTCCTTTGCAAGCTTGCTTGGTTGGCCAAAAAGTGCGTATGCGTTTTTTCCTGAATATATTCAGGAAAAAACGCATACGCACTTTTTGGCCAAGTGCATCATTGTGGACGTTCTGCCTCTTTTCCTATGCTTTAAATGCAATTCCAGTCCACCTCCTGAAATCGGTTTCCTGCAATTCTGCCCCGCTTTCAAGTCCTCTTGGCAGCCTTACTTCAGTATATTTTTGGACGATAGCTGTCATTTATAACTCTGCAGGTTTGTGAATTACAGTGCCCCTGAGCTCCTTTCTTCAACTCGCTTTCTTGTGAGCTGGCAGCAACACCGCAGGATTGCTTCAGGCCCTAATCTTGTTCCGGCACGGCACGCTGAGCCTTTGGATAATTCCTCTACCTGGTGCGAAATGAGAGTTAAATTTGCCCGTCCAGACACCTCCAGCTAGTCTCTCATTGGTTCTCCCTATTCCTGTTCATCTTCCGCAGAAATTGCAAACTGGGCCAAACAGGAATTTAAAGGCACTGACTCTCCAACTCGGGAGAGTGTTAGTAAAGCATCTGGAATGTTGCACCCGAGTACCCGGGGACGAAAACTGAGACATATTGGAACACGTCTCCCGATCACACGGTTGATCATACTCTGGGTTCCACATGCATGCTTTAGCTGAAGGAAGAATCCCTTAAACCTGGAGAGTTGAGACCTGTGGAACGGGTACCATGTAATATGACTTCAAAGGGTCTTCATTTGCTCACCGAACCTCTCCAATCCTATCACTGTTGCGTTTATGCCCCTGTACACATGCTTGATTCTCTTTCAGAGACATAGCAATCCATAGGTTTTAAGATACTTACTAGTCAGGTACATTCTTAGGCGTTTAATATGGGGTGTTGAGTCCATTTCGTTGAGCAAGGAGTAGCTCTTGTCTATTACATATTTGGCTTAAGGAACTTTATCTGTGCTCATTTCAATCTCTGGTTTTATGCAGCACCCCAACTCACCTTTCCCCTTAAGCAAGCATAAGTTGGTTTTCTAAATTTGAGACCCTGTTCTGTTTTGTAATCCAGTTCCTGTGTAGCCAAGTTTACATTCCGTGTATTAGTGATATCTTATGATGTTTCTTTTTCTGTGTGACTTATTTCACTTAGAATCATCGTACCTGAATCCACTCATTATGCTGCTACGGGCCTGATGACATAGATTTCATTGCTGAGTGATATTGCATTGTACGTAAGTACCACAAATTCTTTATCCATTTTTCACTTTCTGCGAAATTGAACTTGTACCGTAAACGAGGTTCTTGTAAACAGAGCCGTCCCAAACTTTGGGGTGGCTGTGTCTTTTTGATTTTAATTTCCCTAAGCTATAGGACCATATGAGGAAGTGCCCTAGGCTCTGTTGCTTTGTTTTTTAGATGTTTCAGGAAACACCATACACTTCTCCCGAGTGGCTGTTGGCAATTTACATCCCGCCCATCAGCATAACAAGGCTCCCAGTTCTCCATGGCCTGTCCTGCCTTTCTGGATTTTACACTTTTTTCAGATGGCCCTCTTGACCGGGGGGAAGTGAGACTTTATTGTAGTGCAGATTTCCTTTGCAAGCTTGCTTGGTTGGCCACAAAGTGCGTATGCGTTTTTTCCTGAATATATTCAGGAAAAAACGCATACGCCCTTTTTGGCCAAGTGCATCATTGTGGACATTCTGCCTCTTTTCCTATGCTTTAAATGCAATTCCAGTCCACCTCCTGAAATCGGTTTCCTGCAATTCTGCCCCGCTTTCAAGTCCTCTTGGCAGCCTTACTTCAGTATATTTTTGGACGATAGCTGTCATTTATAACTCTGCAGGTTTGTGAATTACAGTGCCCCTGAGCTCCTTTCTTCAACTCGCTTTCTTGTGAGCTGGCAGCAACACCGCAGGATTGCTTCAGGCCCTAATCTTGTTCTGGCATGGCACGGTGAGCCGTTGGTTAATTCCTCTTCCTGTTGGGAAATGAGAGTTAAATTTGCCCGTCCAGACACCTCCAGCTAGTCTCTCATTGGTTCTCCCTATTCCTGTTCATCTTCCGCAGAAATTGCAAACTGGGCCAAACAGGAGGTTAAAGGCACTGACTCTCCAAGTCGGGAGAGTGTTAGTAAAGCATCTGAAAAGTTGCACCCGAGTACCAGGGGTCGAAAACTGAGACATATTTGAACACGTCTCCCGATCACACGGTTGATCATACTCTGGGTTCCACATGCATGTTTTAGCTGAAGGAAGAATCCCTTAAACCTGGAGAGTTGAGACCCGTGGAATGGGTACAATGCAGTATGACTTCAAAGGGTCTTCATTTGCACACCGAACCTCTCCAATCCTCTCACTGCTGCGTTTATGCCCCTGTACTCATGCTTGATTCTCTTTCAGAGACATAGCAATCCATAGGTTTTAAGATACTGACTAGTCTGGTACATTATTAGGCGTTTAATATGGGGTTTTGAGTCCATTTCGTTGAGCAAGGAGTAGCTCTTGTCTATTACATATTTGTCTTAAGGAACTTTATCTGTGCTCATTTCAATCTCTGGTTTTATGCAGCACCCCAACTCACCTTTCCCCTTAAGCAAGCATAAGTTGGTTTTCTAAATTTGAGACCCTGTTCTTTTTTGTAATTCAGTTTCTGTGTAGCCAAGTTTACATTCCGTGTATTAGTGATATCTTATGATGTTTCTTTTTCTGTGTGACTTATTTCAGTTAGAATCGTCATACCTGAATCCACTCACTATGCTGCTACAGGCCTGATGACATAGATTTCATTGCTGAGTGATATTGCATTGTACGTAAGTAGCACAAATTCTTTATCCATTTTTCACTTTCTGCGATATTGAACTTGTACCATAAACGAGGTTCTTGTAAACAGAGCCGTCCCAAACTTTGGGGTGGCTGTGTCTTTTTGATTTTAATTTCCCTAAGCTATAGGACCATAAGTGGAAGTGCCCTAGGCTCTGTTGCTTTGTTTTTTAGATGTTTCAGGAAACACCATACACTTCTCCCGAGTGGCTGTTGGCAATTTACATCCCGCCCATCAGCATAACAAGGCTCCCAGTTCTCCATGGCCTGTCCTGCCTTTCTGGATTTTACACTTTTTTCAGATGGCCCTCTTGACCGGGGGGAAGTGAGACTTCATTGTAGTGCAGATTTCCTTTGCAAGCTTGCTTGGTTGGCCAAAAAGTGCGTATGCTTTTTTTCCTGAATATATTCAGGAAAAAACGCATACGCACTTTTTGGCCAAGTGCATCATTGTGGACGTTCTGCCTCTTTTCCTATGCTTTAAATGCAATTCCAGTCCACCTCCTGAAATCGGTTTCCTGCAATTCTGCCCCGCTTTCAAGTCCTCTTGGCAGCCTTACTTCAGTATATTTTTGGACGATAGCTGTCATTTATAACTCTGCAGGTTTGTGAATTACAGTGCCCCTGAGCTCCTTTCTTCAACTCGCTTTCTTGTGAGCTGGCAGCAACACCGCAGGATTGCTTCAGGCCCTAATCTTGTTCCGGCACGGCACGCTGAGCCTTTGGATAATTCCTCTACCTGGTGCGAAATGAGAGTTAAATTTGCCCGTCCAGACACCTCCAGCTAGTCTCTCATTGGTTCTCCCTATTCCTGTTCATCTTCCGCAGAAATTGCAAACTGGGCCAAACAGGAATTTAAAGGCACTGACTCTCCAACTCGGGAGAGTGTTAGTAAAGCATCTGGAATGTTGCACCCGAGTACCCGGGGACGAAAACTGAGACATATTGGAACACGTCTCCCGATCACACGGTTGATCATACTCTGGGTTCCACATGCATGCTTTAGCTGAAGGAAGAATCCCTTAAACCTGGAGAGTTGAGACCTGTGGAACGGGTACCATGTAATATGACTTCAAAGGGTCTTCATTTGCTCACCGAACCTCTCCAATCCTATCACTGCTGCGTTTATGCCCCTGTACACATGCTTGATTCTCTTTCAGAGACATAGCAATCCATAGGTTTTAAGATACTTACTAGTCAGGTACATTCTTAGGCGTTTAATATGGGGTGTTGAGTCCATTTCGTTGAGCAAGGAGTAGCTCTTGTCTATTACATATTTGGCTTAAGGAACTTTATCTGTGCTCATTTCAATCTCTGGTTTTATGCAGCACCCCAACTCACCTTTCCCCTTAAGCAAGCATAAGTTGGTTTTCTAAATTTGAGACCCTGTTCTGTTTTGTAATCCAGTTCCTGTGTAGCCAAGTTTACATTCCGTGTATTAGTGATATCTTATGATGTTTCTTTTTCTGTGTGACTTATTTCACTTAGAATCATCGTACCTGAATCCACTCATTATGCTGCTACGGGCCTGATGACATAGATTTCATTGCTGAGTGATATTGCATTGTACGTAAGTACCACAAATTCTTTATCCATTTTTCACTTTCTGCGAAATTGAACTTGTACCGTAAACGAGGTTCTTGTAAACAGAGCCGTCCCAAACTTTGGGGTGGCTGTGTCTTTTTGATTTTAATTTCCCTAAGCTATAGGACCATATGAGGAAGTGCCCTAGGCTCTGTTGCTTTGTTTTTTAGATGTTTCAGGAAACACCATACACTTCTCCCGAGTGGCTGTTGGCAATTTACATCCCGCCCATCAGCATAACAAGGCTCCCAGTTCTCCATGGCCTGTCCTGCCTTTCTGGATTTTACACTTTTTTCAGATGGCCCTCTTGACCGGGGGGAAGTGAGACTTTATTGTAGTGCAGATTTCCTTTGCAAGCTTGCTTGGTTGGCCACAAAGTGCGTATGCGTTTTTTCCTGAATATATTCAGGAAAAAACGCATACACCCTTTTTGGCCAAGTGCATCATTGTGGACATTCTGCCTCTTTTCCTATGCTTTAAATGCAATTCCAGTCCACCTCCTGAAATCGGTTTCCTGCAATTCTGCCCCGCTTTCAAGTCCTCTTGGCAGCCTTACTTCAGTATATTTTTGGACGATAGCTGTCATTTATAACTCTGCAGGTTTGTGAATTACAGTGCCCCTGAGCTCCTTTCTTCAACTCGCTTTCTTGTGAGCTGGCAGCAACACCGCAGGATTGCTTCAGGCCCTAATCTTGTTCTGGCATGGCACGGTGAGCCGTTGGTTAATTCCTCTTCCTGGTGGGAAATGAGAGTTAAATTTGCCCGTCCAGACACCTCCAGCTAGTCTCTCATTGGTTCTCCCTATTCCTGTTCATCTTCCGCAGAAATTGCAAACTGGGCCAAACAGGAGGTTAAAGGCACTGACTCTCCAAGTCGGGAGAGTGTTAGTAAAGCATCTGAAAAGTTGCACCCGAGTACCAGGGGTCGAAAACTGAGACATATTTGAACACGTCTCCCGATCACACGGTTGATCATACTCTGGGTTCCACATGCATGTTTTAGCTGAAGGAAGAATCCCTTAAACCTGGAGAGTTGAGACCCGTGGAATGGGTACAATGCAATATGACTTCAAAGGGTCTTCATTTGCACACCGAACCTCTCCAATCCTCTCACTGCTGCGTTTATGCCCCTGTACTCATGCTTGATTCTCTTTCAGAGACATAGCAATCCATAGGTTTTAAGATACTTACTAGTCAGGTACATTATTAGGCGTTTAATATGGGGTTTTGAGTCCATTTCGTTGAGCAAGGAGTAGCTCTTGTCTATTACATATTTGTCTTAAGGAACTTTATCTGTGCTCATTTCAATCTCTGGTTTTATGCAGCACCCCAACTCACCTTTCCCCTTAAGCAAGCATAAGTTGGTTTTCTAAATTTGAGACCCTGTTCTTTTTTGTAATTCAGTTTCTGTGTAGCCAAGTTTACATTCCGTGTATTAGTGATATCTTATGATGTTTCTTTTTCTGTGTGACTTATTTCAGTTAGAATCGTCATACCTGAATCCACTCACTATGCTGCTACAGGCCTGATGACATAGATTTCATTGCTGAGTGATATTGCATTGTACGTAAGTAGCACAAATTCTTTATCCATTTTTCACTTTCTGCGATATTGAACTTGTACCATAAACGAGGTTCTTGTAAACAGAGCCGTCCCAAACTTTGGGGTGGCTGTGTCTTTTTGATTTTAATTTCCCTAAGCTATAGGACCATAAGTGGAAGTGCCCTAGGCTCTGTTGCTTTGTTTTTTAGATGTTTCAGGAAACACCATACACTTCTCCCCAGTGGCTTTTGCAATTTACATCCCACCCATCAGCATAACAAGGCTCCCAGTTCTCCATGGCCTGTCCTGCCTTTCTGGATTTTACACTTTTTTCAGATGGCACTTTTGACCAGGGGGAAGTGAGACTTCATTGTAGTGCAGATTTCCTTTGCAAGCTTGCTTGGTTGGCCAAAAAGGGCATATGCGTTTTTTCCTGAATATATTCAGGAAAAAACGCATATGCCCTTTTTGGCCAAGTGCATCATTGTCGACGTTCTGCCTCTTTTCCTATGCTTTAAATGCAATTCCAGTGTACCTCCTGAAATTGGTATCCTGCAATTCTGCCCCACTTTCAAGTCCTCTTGGCAGCCTTACTTCAGTATATTTTTGGACGATAGCTGTCATTTATAACTCTGCAGGTGTGTGAATTACAGTGTCCCTGAGCTCCTTTCTTCAACTTGCTTTCTTGTGAGCTGGCCGCAACACCGCAGGATGGCTTCAGGCCCTAATCTGGTTTCGGCACAGCACGCTGAGCCTTTGGTTAATTCCTCTTCCTGGTCGGAAATGAGAGTTGAATTTGCCCTTCCAGACACCTCCAGCTAGCCTCTCATTGGTTCTCCCTATTCCTGTTTATCTTCCACAGAAATTGCAAAGTGTGCCAAACAGGAGGTTAAAGGCACTGAATCTCCAAGTCGGGAGAGTGTTAGTAAAGCGTCTGGAATGTTGCACCCGACTACCAGGGGACGAAAACTGAGACATATTGGAACACGTCTCCCGATCACATGGTTGATCATACTGTGGGTTCCACATGCATGTTTTAGCTGCAGGAAGAATCCCTTAAACCTGGAGAGTTGAGACCCGTGGAATGGGTACCATGCAATATGACTTCAAAGGGTCTTCATTTGCTCACCCAACCTCTCCAATCCTATCACTGCTGCATTTATGCCCCTGTACACACGCTTGATTCTCTTTCAGAGACATAGCAATCCAGAGGTTTTAAGATACTTATTAGTCAGGTACATTCTTAGGCGTTTAATATGGGGTGTTGAGTCCATTTCATTGAGCAAGGAGTAGCTCTTGTCTATTCCATATTTGGCTTAAGGAACTTTATCTGTGCTCATTTCAGTCTCTGGTTTTATGCAGCACCCCAACTCACCTTTCCCCTTAAGCAAGCATAAGTTGGTTTTCTACATTTGAGACCCTGTTCTGTTTTGTAATTCAGTTCCTGTGTAGCCAAGTTTACATTCCGTGTATTAGTGATGTCTTATGATGTTTTTGTTTCTGTGTGATTTATTTCAGTTAGAATCATCATACCTGAATCCACTCATTATGCTGCTACGGGCCTGATGACATAGATTTCATTGCTGAGTGATATTGCATTGTACGTAAGTACCACAACTTCTTTATCCAGTTTTCACTTTCTGCGATATTGAACTTGTACCGTAAAGGAGGTTCTTGTAAACAGAGCCGTCGCAAACTTTGGCGTGGCTGTGTCTTTTTGATTTTAATTTCCCTAAGCTATAGGACCATAAGTGGAAGTGCCCTAGGCTCTGTTGCTTTGTTTTTTAGATGTTTCAGGAAACACCATACACTTCTCCCGAGTGGCTGTTGGCAATTTACATCCCGCCCATCAGCACAACAAGGCTCCCAGTTCTCCATGGCCTGTCCTGCCTTTCTGGATTTTACACTTTTTTCAGATGGCCCTTTTGACCGGGGGGAAGTGAGACTTCATTGTAGTGCAGATTTCCTTTGCAAGATTGCTTGCTTGGCCAAAAAGGGCGTATGTGTTTTTTCCTGAATATATTCAGGAAAAACCGCATACGCCCTTTTTGGCCAAGTGCATCATTGTGGACGTTCTGCCTCTTTTCCTATGCTTTAAATGCAATTCCAGTCTACCTCCTGAAATCGGTTTCCTGCAATTCTGCCCCACTTTCAAGTCCTCTTGGCAGCCTTACTTCAGTATATTTTTGGACGATAGCTGTCATTTATAACTCTGCAGCTTTGTGAATTACAGTGCCCCTGAACTCCTTTCTTCAACTCGCTTTCTTGTGAGCTGGCCGCAACACCGCAGGATTGCTTCAGGCCCTAATCTGGTTCCGGCATGGCACCCTGAGTCTTTGGTTAATTCCTCTTCCTGGTGGGAAATGAGAGTTAAATTTGCCCGTCCAGACACCTCCAGCTAGTCTCTCATTGGTTCTCCCTATTCCTGTTCATCTTCCGCAGAAATTGCAAACTGGGCCAAACAGGAGGTTAAAGGCACTGACTCTCCAAGTCGGGAGAGTGTTAGTAAAGTGTCTGGAATATTGCACCCGAGTACCAGGGGATGAAAACTGAGACATATTTGAACACATCTCCCGATCACACGGTTGATCATACTCTGGGTTCCACATGCATGTTTTAGCTGAAGGAAGAATCCCTTAATCCTGGAGAGTTGAGACCCGTGGAATGGGTACCATGCAATATGACTTCAAAGGGTCTTCATTTGCTCACCGAACCTCTCCAATCCTATCACTGCTGCGTTTATGCCCCTGTACAGACGCTTGATTCTCTTTCGGAGACATAGCAATCCAGAGGTTTTAAGATACTTAGTAGTCAGGGGCATTCTTAGGCGTTTAATATGGGGTGTTGAGTCCATTTCGTTGAGCAAGGAGTAGCTCTTGTCTATTCCATATTTGGCTTAAGGAATATTATCTGTGCTCATTTCAGTCTCTGGTTTTATGCAGCACCCCAACTCACCTTTCCCCTTAAGGAAGCATAAGTTGGTTTTCTACATTTGAGACCCTGTTCTGTTTTGTAATCCAGTTCCTGTGTAGCCAAGTTTACATTCCGTGTATTAGTGATGTCTTATGATGTTTCTATTTCTGTGTGATTTATTTCAGTTAGAATCATCATACCTGAATCCACTCATTATGCTGCTACGGGCCTGATGACATAGATTTCATTGCTGAGTGATATTGCATTGTACGTAAGTACCAACATATCTTTATCCATTTTTCACTATCTGCGATATTGAACTTGTACCGTAAACGAGGTTCTTGTAAACAGAGCCGTCCCAAACTTTGGGGTGGCTGTATCTTTTTGATTTTAATTTCCCTAAGCTATAGGACCATAAGTGGAAGTGCCCTAGGCACTGTTGCTTTGTTTTTTAGATGTTTCAGGAAACGCCATACACTTCTCTGGAGTGGCTGTTGGCAATTTACATCCCGCCCATCAGCATAACAAGGCTCTCAGTTCTCCATGGCCTGTCCTGCCTTTCTGGATTTTACACTTTTTTCAGATGGCTCTTTTGACCGGGGGGAAGTGAGACTTCATTGTAGTGCAGATTTCCTTTGCAAGCTTGCTTGGTTGGCCAAAAAGGGCGTATGCGTTTTGTCCTGAATATACTCAGGAAAAAACACATACGCCCTTTTTGGCCAAGTGCATCATTGTGGACGTTCTGCATCTTTTCCTATGCTTTAAATGCAATTCCAGTCTACCTCCTGAAATCGGTTTCCTGCAATTCTGCCCCGCTTTCAAGTCATCTTGGCAGCCTTACTTCAGTATATTTTTGGACGATAGCTGTCATTTATAACTCTGCAGGTTTGTGAATTACAGTGCCCCTGAGCTCCTTTCTTCAACTCGCTTTCTTGTGAGCTGGCCGCAACACCGCAGGATTGCTTCAGGCCCTAATCTGGTTCCGGCACGGCACGCTGAGCCTTTGGTTAATTCCTCTTCCTGGTGAGAAATGAGAGTTAAATTTGCCCATCCAGACACTTCCAGCTAGTCTCTCATTGGTTCTCCCTATTCCTGTTCATCTTCCACAGAAATTGCAAACTGGGCCAAACAGGAGGTTAAAGGCACTGACTCTCCAAGTCGGGAGAGTGTTAGTTAAGCGTCTGGAATGTTGCACCCGAGTACCAGGGGACGAGAACTGAGACATATTGGAACATGTCTCCCGATCTCACGGTTGATCATACTCTGAGTTCCACATGCATGTTTTAGCTGAAGGAACAATCCCTTAAACCTGGAGAGTTGAGACCCGTGGAATGGCTACCGTGCAATATGAGTTCAAAGGGTCTTTGTTTGCTCACGGAACCTCTCCAATCCTATCACTGTTGCATTTATGCCCCTGTACACATGCTTGATTCTCTTTCAGAGAAATAGCAATCCATAGGTTTTAAGATACTTACTAGTCAGGTACATTCTTAGACGTTTAATATGGGGTGTTGAGTCCATTTCGTTGAGTATATTCAGGAAAAAACGCATACGCCCTTTTTGGCCAAGTGCATCATTGTGGACGTTCTGCCTCTTTTCCTATGCTTTAAATGCAATTCCAGTCTACCTCCTGAAATAGGTTTCCTGCAATTCTGCCTTGCTTTCAATGCCTCTTCATAGCCTTACCTCAATATATTTTTTGAAAATAGTTGGCCTTTATAACTCTGCACGTTTTTGAATTGCAGTGGCCCTTAGCTCCATTTTTCAGCTCATATTTTTGTGATCTTGCCTCATAACCACAGGATTCCTTCAGGCCCTATTCTTCTTCTGGGGCACCTTGCTGTGCCTTTGGTTTATTCTTCTTACTGATGTGAAATTAGAGTGACATGTGCCCATTGTAACCGCTACAGCTTGTTTCTCACTGGTTCCCCCTATTCCCATTCATCCTCCGCACTAACTGCAGACTGTGCGATACCAGAACTTAAAGGCATTGACTCTCCATGTGAGGATGTTGTTAGTAAAGCGGCTGGAATGTCGATCCAGAGCCCCAGGAGAGGAAAAATGAGGTGCGTTTTAGAAACCTTTCCCGATCATATGGTATACCAGTCGCTGGGTTTCCCAAGCATGGTTTAGCTGTAGGAAGATTCCCTTCAACCTGGATTGTTGGGACCCTTGGAATGAGTAGCATGAAGTATTGCATTAAACTTTTGGCAGTTGCTCACCAAAACTCACCAATCCTCTCAGCCCCAAGTGTCCAGCCTTATGTGTTATCCAGCTGTGGGTTTATATGTGGTCAATCCAGGTTGCATCACAGCCCCTGAGCAAATTTTGTAAGAATTTTTCTCTCTTTCATTGTTTCTGCGTTTTGTTTTTAAAATTTATTTCTATAATGGGGTTTAGCTCATTTTGACTGCTGTGTTTGTGCCGCTCTGCACACACTTGATTCCCTTATGGAGATATATCAATACATGGATTTTTTTTTTTCTTTTGCGATACGTGGGCCTCTCACTGTTGTGGCCTCTCCCGCCGCGGAGCACAGGCTCCGGACGCGCAGGCTCAGCGGCCATGGCTCATGGGCCCAGCCACTCCGCGGCACATGGGATCCTCCCGGACCAGGGCACGAACCCGCGTCCCCTGCATCGGCAGGCGGACTCTCAACCACTCTGCCACCAGGGAAGCCCAATACATGGATTTTAAGATTCTTATTACTCAGATATATTTCTCTGTGGTTTATAAGGTGTGTTGAGGCCAGTTCATTGAGCAAGGTGTAGATCTTGTCTAATATCTATTTGGTTTATTGAACGGTATCTGTGCTAATTTCAAACTCTGGTTTTATGCATCACCCCACCTCTCCTTTCCCCTTAAGCTGACATAAGTGTGTTTTCTAAATGTGAGACACTGTTCTGTTCTGTAATTCATTTCTTGTGCAGCCATATTTACCCTCCCTCTATAAGTGATATCTTATGATATATTTCTTTTTCTGTTTGACTTATTTCAAGTAGTATTATCGGACCTAAATCCACTCTTTATCCTTCTACTAGCCTTATTACATTGATTTCATGGTGAAGAGATATTCCATTGTACATAAGTACCACATCTTCTTTATCCATTGTTCTCTTTCCTGGGATATTTAAGGTGTACTGAAGTTGAGGTTCTTGTAAACAGAGTAGCCCTAAACTGTGGTGTGCTTGTGTCTTGTTGATTTTTAGACTTCCCTAGATATACTCCCATGATTGGAAGTGTCCTATGCTCTGTAGCTCTGTTTTCTAGATGATTTAGGAACCACCATACACTTCTCCAGAGTGGCTCTCGGCAGTTCACACACTGCCCATCAGCGTATAAAGGCTCCCTGTTCTCCATGGCCTGTCCTGCATTTCTGGTTTTTACAAATTTTTAGGATGGCCCTTTTGACCAGTGGGAAATGAGACTTCTTTGTTGTGCACATTTGCATTGCTTGCTTGCTTCGTTGCCCATAAAGTGCGTATGTGTTTTTTCCTGGTTATAATCAGGAAAAAACGCATACGCCCTTTTGGGCCAACTGCATCATTGTCGAAATTCTGCCGCTTTTCATGTGCTTTAAAGACGAGTCCAATCTATCTCTTGAAATCTGTTTCTTGCAATTCTGTCTTGCATTCAGATCCTCTTCTTTGCCTTACCTCAACATATTTTTGGACGTTAGTTTTCATTTATAACTCTGCAGGTTTGTGAATTGCAGTGACCCTGAGCTCCATTTCTTAAGTTGCTCTTTTGTGAGCTGGGCTCAAACCCACAGAATTGCTTCAGGACCTATTTTGGCTCCGGCGAGGTGGGCTGAGCCTTTTTTCAATTCTTATTCTTAATGGGAAATTAGAGTGATATGTGCCCATCCAAACCCCTACAACTATTCTCTCATTGGTTCCCCCTCTTCCCGTTCATCCTCCTCACAATTTGCAAAATGTGTGAAACAGAAGTTTAAATGTGCTGATTCTCCAAGTGGAGAGATTCTAAGTAACGTGGCCAGAATGGTGAACAGGAGCACCAGGAGAGGATAAATGAGCTGCATTTTAGACACATCTCCCGATCACATGGTGTACAGTCCTCTGGGTTTTCCATGCATGTTTTAGCTGTAGGAAGATCCCTTGAACCTGCAGATTTGGGACCCATTGAATGGGTACCAGGTAGTATTACTTTAAAGGGTGTGCATTTCCTCACCCAACCTCACATTTCTCTTAGTGCAAACAGTTTCCAGCCTTATGTCTCATCCTGCTGTGGGTCTAGATGTGTTCAATCCATGTTGCATCACCGTCCCTGAGGAAAAGTTGTAAGAGGTTTTCTCTGTCTCTCTGTCATTTATTTTTTTCAATTTATTACTATATTGGTTACAGCTGATTTTCAAAGCTCTGTTTCTTGCTGCTGTACATCCACTTGATTCACGTACAAGAGACATCAGTAAATTCTTTTTCAGATTCTTACCAGTCGTATATATTCTTTTCCGGTGACTTGAGTGTGCTGAGTGCAGTTCTTTTAGCTACCGTGTGGGCCTTGTTGATTATCAGTTTGGTATTTGGAATGGTATCTTTGCTAATTTCAACCTCCTGGATGATGCCTCACCCCTCCCCACCTTTCCCGTTTAGCAGCCTTATGCGTGTTTTCTACATATTTGACTATGTTTTTGTTTTGTAATTTATTTCATGTGTAGCCATTTTGGATTCCACCTTTAAGTGATATCTTATGATATGTGTCTTTTCTTTTTGAATTATGTCACTTAGAAAGATCATACGTAACTCCTCCGGAGTTGTTACAACTGGCCATAGTTCATTGATTTCCAGGCTGAATAATATTCCACTCTACCTAAGTACCACATCTCTATCCATTTTTTCCCTCCAGAGACATTTAAGTTATATCCTAGTCGAGGATCTTTTAAACAGAGAGGGGGTAAACTTTGGGGTGCCTGTGTCCTCTCAATTTTTGTTTTTCCCAAGATATACGCCCATGAGTGCAATTGCCCTATGCTCTGTAGCTCATTTTTTAGATGCTTTAGTAAACACAATACACTTCTCCAGAATGGCCGTTGGCAATATACATTTCCACTATAAGTCTCACAGGGCTCCCTCTTCTCCTTGCCCTGTCCTGCATTTCTGTTGTTTACGCTTTATGAGGATGGCTCTTCTGACTGATGCGAAGTGATATCTTTTGTAGTATTGACTTCCAGTGCCCACCTGTTTGCTTGGCTAAAAAAGTGTATGCCCTTTTCTTGAATATATACAGAAAAAAACGCATACACCCTTTTTGGCCAACTGCAATGTTGGCAATGTTCAGCTCCTTTTCTCGTGCTTAATGGCGAGTCCTTTCTACCTCCTCAGATCCCTTTCCTGCCATTCTCCCTTGCTTACAAGTCCTTTTCTCTGACTTTCCTCAAGACATTTTTCAGTGATGGATATTTTCAACTCTGCAGTTTCATGAATTTTACTGCCCCTGAGTTCCATTGTTCAACTTGCGTTTATGGGAACTGGCCACAAAGCAGCGGGATTTCCTCAAGCCCTATACTGTTTCCATGGGCAACCCTAGCCTTTGGTCAATTCGTCTTCCTGATTGGAAATTAGAGTGACATGTGCCTGTCTGAACACCTAGGACTTGTCTCTCATTGTTCCTCATCCTTCCGCTTCATCCTCTGGACAAATTCCAAACTGTACGCAACAGGATGTTGACAGTGCTGACATCTCCAAGTGGGGAGACTGTTAGTAAAGACGCTGGAGGGGTGAACCCGAGCACCAGGAGATGAGGAGATGAGATGCCTTTTCCAAACTCTTCCCAATCAGACGGTATACCATCCTCTGTGTGTGACAGACATGTTTTAGCAGTAGGAAGAGTCCCATTCATGTAAGGAGAACACCAGGGCTTTTTCAAAATCAGTGTCTGCCCAAAACCCAAACTGGGGAATTTTTTAAGCTATGGCTACACATATGTTCATTAAGGGCCTTGGGAAGTAGGCAGAGTCCAAACTTTAGACGATTGAAGTCTTCAGGGTCAGAAGCACTCACCACCAGCTTCCCTTAGGTTACACTTTAACTGTCATTGATAGATGACAATGACAATAAAAATATCTATTCTTTTCCAGATTATTTCCCCTTATAGGTTATAGCAAAATGTTGAGTGTAGTTCCCTGTGCTATACAGTAGTTCCTTGTTGATGATCTATTTTATACATAGCAGTGTGTATGTGTTAATCCCAAACTGTTAATTTATCCCTCCTCCCACCTTTCCCCTTTGGTAATAATAAATTATAAGATTTTATACTTCTCAGAAATGGGGGAGCTGAAAGAGAGGTATCATTTTCAATGGAAAAGCATTTAAAACAAGATTGAAGCTTTAACCAAGATTATTAGATGTACATCCTTGGAAAGAAATCACTTCGTTTCTCTAATATTGACCTGACAAATAAGACAGACCTTTTCACTGAACTTGCTTATAATAAAGTGATGGAAATATCAAATGGAAGTGTTAGAAACATCTTATTTTACCCGAGCCTTATACACTGTTCTATGTTAACTACAGTTTGGCTCACACATCTGTTCATTGAGGTTACAATAGTCTCAATTTCTGTTACTGATCCTCCAGAGTGGACCCCAACAAGTGTCCCCCTGCCCAGTGTCATTGGGGCCAACAGATCGAGACTGAGTTTGGTTCACAAGCAAAGGAAACTTTATATTTTGATCAGAGAATGGAGAGGTGAGAGCATGCACTACCCCGTGGGCTGTGGGCTGGGCTGTTGTGTAGAGATCCTGTCAGAGTCAGTGGGAGGGAGGGGGCGGAGCTCTCGAGGGCCGGGTTGGCTGCAGCTCAGGCTCTATATCGCGGAGTCTGCACTGGGCCCCAGGAGCTGAGGTGTCGTCCCAGCCATTCTGCACTAGGAAATCTGGTCTGAAGTGCCGGGTGTGGAACCTCTGCATGCGGGACCCTAGGAGCACATGAAATTAGACAAAGCACAAAGGATAAAAAAGGTTAGACTTGACTTTATTGCCCAGATTCTATTTTTATCTCCCAGGGATTTTTAATGGGCTTTGCTGGGGACAAACCCCTCCTCTGCCTTTTGTCCCGTTCCTCATTCTTGGAGTGCTGAGGGTGCAGACCCTTCTTCTGTAACTGCTGAGTGCTGAGTTGGGAGCCCTCATACCCGGGGGCGAGGGTCAGAGCTTCTCCCCAGCAGCCTCCAGGTGACGTTGATTGTCCCCAGGCCCCCTGCCTCCCTGCTCGTCCACCTGAGCACCAGCATTGGAAGTGTTATAGATTCTAATGACCTTTAAGGGTCCAGGAAAGAGATGTGCAGAGACGCTGTGGGAACCTGTTTCACCCCGCCCCACATTTGTTCGGCCACCTTAGGCTGACCGTTTCTGCCAGCCTAGATGCTCTGACCAGTAGTCTGCGCTTTCTTCAATTAGGTCCCTGAATTAATGTACAAACAGCACCAGGTGTCAGAGCCCTGCCCGCTCAAATCCCAGACAGTCCAGGGTCAGTGGTGATCAAGGACCATGATGGCCACTGAGTCAACAGCCTTTTGAAGTAAACAGGAGTCCAGCCAGTCTCATTGGCCACCATCATCACGGTGTCTGTAGGCTTTTCTATGGTGACAGTGTGATATACGGTTCCCCCGCCAAGATTATTAGCTCCCCTCTGGGTGCAGTATGTCCTGCAAGCAGTAGTCTACTCTTTTGGGACACACTCTTGTTGTTTTATGAGAGAAACTCCAGGTCAAGTGATGTTCACACGAGTCGTCATGGTGCCCTGTTGCCCCCGGTTATCTCTCTGGATGTTGGAGTTGGAGGGCCTCCTCACTCGAGGTTGGTGTGCCCATGGAGCGAACCCTGCAACTTCAGGGCATGGTTGGTGGTTAGGATCACCACGTGGGGTCCTTTTCCCTTAGGAGGGAGGTGGCCTTTGGGGCTGCTGATTTCCAGGTTTTTAGATACCGCCAGTATCTTGGCCAGATGTGGCAGTGGGCCAAGCCCCTTGGTGTCCGTAGTTTATCCTACCTGGATGGCATTCTTGCATTGTTCCATTTCAAGTGGTCCCAGTTTTTGCACTAATTCTCCAATGGCGATTCACCTTTCACCGGGAATGTAAAGGTCAAAGGGTTTAGCTAAATTAGGGAGTTCCAGGGCAAGGGTCTGAATTGACTGCTCTTTCCATTCTTGAAAGGCCACTTCTGGATTCTATTCAAAAGGATCATCATCTTTTCCTTTCAGTGTTTCATATAGAGGCCCAGCTAGTAGACTGTAGTTAGGGATCCAGAAGCAGCAAACCCTGGCCTCCCCAGGAACCCCTAAGCTGTCTTCTAGTTTTAGAAAGGGGTAAGGCTGAAAATGGTTTCTTCCCTTTCCTGGGATGGGCTTCTCCGACCTTCTGTGAGAACGAAGCCCAGGCAGGTCACTGCAGTCTGTGATATTTGAGCTTTTTCTTGGACAACTTCTATCCTTTATTGGCTTGGTAGTTCAGAGGCCTCCTTAGTAGGGCTGGCGATCAGAATGTCGTCTGCGTACTGAAGGAGGGTTTCCTTTCCCAGAGGTAGAACTTTTAGGTCTTTAGCTAAGCTTTCCCCAAAGATGGTGTGGGAATTTTTGCACCCTTGGGGCAAGACGGCCCGGAAGTATTGTTTTAGTTGTATGTTGAGTCCTGCCACTCACAAGCCAAAATTTCTTGTGACTCTGGGACTAATGGAATACAAAAGAAGGCATCATTGAAGACTAATACAGAATACCATGTCCTGGTGGTTGGTAGAATGACCAGCAGGGTGTAGGAATTAGGAGCAGCTGGAGGTATATCCTCGGTGGCTTCACTGACTGTCCTGACATCCTTTACCAGGTCCCCAGCAGCCCATGGGGCTCTCGTGGTCAGACCAATCCCAGAATATGGAGCTCACCTGGGCAGGTACCCCACCCCCACCCCAGCCCACGGGGCTCTCGTGGTCAGGCCCCTCCCAGGATACAGAGCTACCCTTGCAGGTACCGTGGCAGGGCTGGGCACACAGGAACCGTGCACATAGCCCTCATTGCAGAGCACCCCCAGCTCACCTGTCACTCAGAGCTGACACAGAGCACCTCAGAGCAGGACTTGAACTAACAAACAGCAGCTGCGACAGGTCTGTGACCCTGGGCATCACTCTGTGCGGCCTCCCTCCACCTGGTCTTCCAGAGACTTCCACTGCACCCGGGACACCAGGCCTCTGTCTCCAACCACCACCCACCCCTCCTCTCCCTGACTCCAGGGTTCCTCTCATTAGGAGAGGGTTTTCTTGAAGTTGTCTCCCACTCATGGGCCAGATAAAATCATTAGAAAACAAGCCAAAGCTGCAGCCCCTTGTCTATCCTGACTCTCAGAGCCCACACCTGTTCCTTGGACCTGGCCGGTTCAGCAAGTTCCATTTTCTGCAACTGTGAGCCCCTGAGGGGTGATGATTGGCTGACCTGGGCAGCCTTACCGTGCCGGCCAGCCCTCCCCAGGTGTGCCTGGGTTGAGATCAATATAAATACCACTCCAGGCAGCAAGAGCCCCTGCAGCCGTTCCTGATGCCATTTTCTCTGCCCTGTCAGCAGTCTCGGGGCTGGGCTGGTGGGAGGGAGTGAGAGGCCACGGCTTTGTGGGTGGCCCAGTGTGAGTGGGGCTCTGCTGGACTTTCTGCAGCAGTAGCCAGGCTGCCACCTGCTAAAGAAGAGGATGTGTCACCTATACCTGCTGCTGGAATTTCTCCCTGGGCAGAGGTGAGGAAGGAAAAAAGCAGTGGGGGCAGGGACAGGACGGGTATCTCAGGCAGGGAAATGGAAATCTTCCAGAAGAGCACCCAGGGCCAGGACCATCCTGGCTGGCCTGCAGGCACCAAGTCGGCCGGCATGCTGTCACTCGTGTGGCTCTATGGCCCTTCCTCTAGGCTTTCAAGTCCTTGTATAAATTCAGGTGTTTTACCTGGGACGGGTAGGAATAGTTCAGCAGCAACTGGCCTGGGGCTCAGCTCACGTTTACTCACAGATGCCTCAGCACGGTGCCCCAGCTTTGCAATGAGGACGCTTGTTGCGTGGGGGCTGCTGGCTGAATGGGAGACGATTCCCCACCACTGACCAACTTCAGAATTGTTTACAACTGGAGCAAGTGCCCTGATACGGTTTTCCTCTGTGGAACTGGTGGGTTCTGTGTTTTTTTTCTCTTTTTCGTTTTTGGTTCAAGGTAGATTTTATTCCTCTTTTTTGTATTTACAGATATAAGCATGGAAATAATTTATTCATATAAATACATGTATGTGAAGGGAATAATTGTTTTTTCTGTTTTTTTTTTTTAAATTTTATTTCTTTTTAATTTTGAATTTTATTTTATATTTTTATACAGCAGGTTCTTATTGGTTATCTATTTTATACATATAAATGTATACATGCCAATCCCAGTCTCTCAACTCCTCCCACCACCAACCTCCAACAGCTTTCCCCGCTTGTTGTCCATACGTTTGTTGTCTACATCTGTTGCTCTATTTATGCCTTGCAAAATGGTTAACCTGTACAGTTTTTCTAGTTCCACATATATGCATGAATATACAAGATTTGTTTTTCTCTTTCTGACTTACTTCACTCTGTATGACACTCTCTAGATCCATCGACGTCTCTACAAATGACCCAATTTCATTCCTTTTCATGGCTTAGTAATATTCCATTTTATATATGTACCACAGCTTTATGCATTCGTCTGTCTGTGGGCATTTAGGTTGCTTCCATTACCTCGAGATTGTAAAGAGTGAGGCAATGAACATTGCGGTGAATGTCTCTTTTTGATTTATGGTTTTGTCTGGGTATATGTCCAGAACTGGGATTGCTGTATCATATGGTAATTCTACTGTTAGTTTCTTAAGAAACTCCATATTGTTCTCCATAGTGACTGTATCAATTTATATTCCCAACAATAGTGGAAGAGGGTTCCATTTCTCCACACCCTTTCCAGCATTTTTTGTTTCTAGATTTTCTGATGATGCCCATTCTACCAGGTGTGAGGTGATATCTCATTGTTGAGTCCATTTCCTTGAGCAAGGGGTAGGTCTTGTCTATTACATATTTAGCTTATGGAACGGTATCTGTGCTAATTTCAAACACAGGTTTTATGCAGCACCCCAACTAACCTTCCCCCTTAAGCAAGCATAAGTTGGTTTTCTAAACATGAGACCCTGTTCTGTTTTGTTATTCAGTTCATGTGTAGCCAAGTTCGCATTCCATGTATTAGTGGTACCTTATGATGTTTCTTTTTCTGTGTGACTTTTTTCACTTAGAATCACCGTGCCTCAATCCACTCATTATGCTGGTACGGGCCTGGTGACATAGTTTTCATTGCTGAGAGGTATTCTGTTGTACGTAAGTACTGCAACTTCTTTATCCATTATTTGCTCTCTGGCATATTAAACTTGTGCTGCAGAAGAGGTTCCTGTAAACAGAGCCGTACCAAATTTTTGGGTGGCTGTGTCTTTTTGATTTTAATTTCCCTAAGCTATAGGACCATAAGTGGAAGTGCCCTAGGCTCTGTTGCTTTGTTTTTTAGATGTTTCAGGAAACACCATACACTTCTCCCCAGTGGCTGTTGGCAATTTACATCCCGCCCATCAGCATAACAAGGCTCCCTGTTCTCCATGGCCTCTCCTGCCTTTCTGGATTTTACACTTTTTTCAGATGGCCCTTTTGACTGGGGAGAAGTGAGACTTCATTGTAGTGCAGATTTCCTCTGCAAGCTTGCTTGGTTGGCCAAAAAGGGAGTATGCGTTTTTTCCTGAATATATTCAGGAAAAAACGCATACGCCCTTTTTGGCCAAGTGCATCATTGTGGACGTTCTGCCTCTTTTCCTATGCTTTAAATGCAATTCCTGTCTACCTCCTGAAATCGGTTTCCTGCAATTCTGCCCTGCTTTCAAGTCCTCTTGGCAGCCTTACTTCAGTATATTTTTGGATGATAGCTGTCATTTATAACTCTGCAGGTTTGTGAATTACAGTGCCCCTGAGCTCCTTTCTTCAACTCGCTTTCTTGTGAGCTGGCCGCAACACCGCAGGATTGCTTCAGGCCCTAATCTTGTTCCGGCACGGCACGCTGAGCCTTTGGTTAATTCCTCTTCCTGGTGGGAAATGAGAGTTAAATTTGCCCGTCCAGACACCTCCAGCTAGTCTCTCATTGGTTCTCCCTATTCCTGTTCATCTTCCGCAGAAATTGCAAACTGGGCCAAACAGGAGGTTAAAGGCACTGACTCTCCAAGTCGGGAGAGTGTTAGTAAAGCGTCTGGAATGTTGCACCCAAGTACCAGGGGACGAAAACTGAGACATATTTGAACACGACTCCCGATCACATGGTTGATCATACTCTGGGATCCACATGCATGTTTTCGCTGAAGGAAGAATCCCTTAAACCTGGAGAGTTGAGACCCGTGGAATGGGTACCATGCAATATGACTTCAAAGGGTCTTCATTTGCTCACCGAACCTCCCCAATCCTATCACTGCTGCGTTTATGCCCCTGTACACACGCTTGATTCTCTTTTGGAGACATAGCGATCCATAGGTTTTAAGATACTTACTAGTCAGTTACATTCTTAGTCGTTTAATATGGGGTGTTGAGTCCATTTCGTTGAGCAAGGAGTAGCTCTTGTCTATTTTATATTTGGCTTAAGGAACTTTATCTGTGCTCATTTCAATCTCTGGTTTTATGCAGCACCCCAACTCACCTTTCCCCTTAAGCAAGCATAAGTTGGTTTTCTAAATTTGAGACCCTGTTCTGTTTTGTAATCCAGTTCCTGTGTAGCCAAGTTTACATTCCGTGTATTAGTGATATCTTATGATGTTTCTTTTCCTGTGTGACTTATTTCAGTTAGAATCATCATACCTGAATCCACTCATTATGCTGCTACGGGCCTGATGACATAGATTTCATTGCTGAGTGATATTGCATTGTACGTAAGTACCACAACTTCTTTATCCAGTTTTCACTTTCTGCGATATTGAACTAGTCCCATAAACGAGTTTCTTGTAAACAGAGCCGTCCCAAACTTAGGGGTGGCTGTGTCTTTTTGATTTTAATTTCCCTAATCTATAGGGCCATAAGTGGAAGTGCCCTAGGCTCTGTTGCTTTGTTTTTTAGATGTTTCACGAAACACCATACACTTCTCCCAAGTGGCTGTTGGCAATATACATCCCGCCCATCAGCATAACAAGGCTCCCAGTTCTCCATGGCCTGTCCTGCCTGTCTGGATTTTACACTTTTTTCAGATGGCCCTTTTGACCGGGGGCAAGTGAGACTTCATTGTAGTGCAGATTTCCTTTGCAGGCTTGCTTGGGTGGCCAAAAAGGGCGTATGCGTTTTTTCCTGAATATATTCAGGAAAAAACGTATACGCCGTTTTTGGCCAAGTGCATCATTGTCTACGTTTTGCCTCTTTTCCTCTGCTTTAAATGCAATTCCAGTGTACCTCCTGAAATTGGTTTCCTGCAATTCTGCCCCGCTTTCAAGTCCTCTTGGCAGCCTTACTTCAGTATATTTTTGGACGATAGCTGTCATTTATAACTCTGCAGGTTTGTGAATTACAGTGCCCCTGAGCTCCTTTCTTCAACTCGCTTTCTTGTGAGCTGGCCGCAACACCGCAGGATTGCTTCAGGCCCTAATCTGGTTCCGGCACGGCATGCTGAGCCTTTGGTTAATTCCTCTTCCTGGTGGGAAATGAGAGTTAAATTTGCCCGTCCAGACACCTCCAGCTAGTCTCTCATTGGTTCTCCCTATTCCTGTTCATCTTCCGCGGAAATTGCAAACTGGGCCAAACAGGAGGTTAAAGGCACTGACTCTCCAAGTCGGGAGAGTGTTAGTAAAGCGTCTGGAATGTTAAACCCGAGTACCAGGGGACGAGAACTGAGACATATTGGAACACGTCTCCCGATCACATGGTTGATCATAATCTGGGTTCCACATGCATGATTTAGCTGAAGGAAGAATCCCTTAAACTTGGAGAGTTGAGACCTGTGGAATGGGTACCATGCAATATGACTTCAAAGGGTCTTCATTTGCTCACCGAACCTCTCCAATCCTATCACTGCTGCGTTTATGCCCCTGTACACACGCTTGATTCTCTTTCGGAGACATAGCAATCCATAGCTTTTAAGATATTACTAGTCAGGTACATTCGTAGGCGTTTAATATGGGGTGTTGAGTCCCTTTCGTTGAGCAAGGAGTAGCTCTTGTCTATTCCATATTTGGCTTAAGGAACTTTATCTGTGCTCATTTCAGTCTGGTTTTATGCAGCACCCCAACTCACCTTTCCCCTTAAGCAAGCATAAGTTGGTTTTCTAAATTTGAGACCCTGTTCTGTTTTGTAATCCAGTTCCTGTGTAGCCAAGTTTACATTCCGTGTATTAGTGATATCTTATGATGTTTCTTTTTCTGTGTGACTTATTTCAGTTAGAATCATCTACCTGAATCCAGTCATTATGCTGCTACGGGCCTGATGACATAGATTTCATTTATGAGTGATATTGCATTGTACGTAAGTACCAAAACTTCTTTATCCATTTTTCGCTTTCTGCGATATTGAACTTGTACCGTAAACGAGGTTCTTGTAAACAGAGCCGTCCCAAACTTTGGGGTGGCTGTGTCTTTTTGTTTTTAATTTCCCTAAGCTATAGGACCATAAGTGGAAGTGCCCTAGGCTCTGTTGCTTTGTTTTTTAGATGTTTCAGGAAACACCATACACTTCTCCCGAGTGGCTGTTGGCAATTTACATCCCGCCCATCAGCATAACAAGGCTCCCAGTTATGCATGGCCTGTCCTGCCTTTCTGGATTTTACACTTTTTTAGATGGCCCTTTTTACCGTGGGAAAGTGAGACTTCATTGTAGTGCAGATTTCCTTTGCAAGCTTGCTTGGTTGGCCAAAAAGGGCGTATGCGTTTTTTCCTGAATATATTCAGGAAAAAACGCATACCCCCTTTTTGGCCAAGTGCATCATTGACGACGTTCTGCCTCTTTTCCTATGCTTTAAATGCAATTCCAGTCTACCTCCTGAAATTGGTTTCCTGCAATTCTGCCCCGCTTTCAAGTCCTCTTGGCAGCCTTACTTCAGTATATTTTTGGACGATAGCTGTCATTTATAACTCTGCAGGTTTGTGAATTACAGTGCCCCTGAGCGCCTTTCTTCAACCCGCTTTCTTGTGAGCTGGCCGCAACACCGCAGGATTGCTTCAGGCCCTAATCTGGTTCCGGCACGGCACGCTGAGCCTTTGGTTAATTCCTCTTCCTGGTGGGAAATGAGAGTTAAATTTGCCCGTCCAGACACCTCCAGCTAGTCTCTCATTGGTTCTCCCTATTCCTGTTCATCTTCCGCAGAAATTGCAAACTGGGCCAAACAGGAGGTTAAAGGCACTGACTCTCCAAGTCGGGAGAGTGTTAGTAAAGCGTCTGGAATGTTGCACCCGAGTACCAGGGGACGAAAACTGAGACATATTTGAACACGACTCCCGATCACACGGTTGATCATACTCTGGGTTCCACATGCATGATTTAGCTGAAGGAAGAATCCCTTAAACCTGGAGAGTTGAGACCCGTGGAATGGGTACCATGCAATATGACTTCAAAGGGTCTTCATTTGCTCACCGAACCTCCCCAATCCTATCACTGCTGCGTTTATGCCCCTGTACACACGCTTGATTCTCTTTTGGAGACATAGCGATCCATAGGATTTAAGATACTTACTAGTCAGGTACATTCTTAGGCGTTTAATATGGGGTGTTGAGTCCATTTCGTTGAGCAAGGAGTAGCTCTTGTCTATTTCATATTTGGCTTAAGGAACTTTATCTGTGCTCATTTCAATCTCTGGTTTTATGCAGCACCCCAACTCACCTTTCCCCTTAAGCAAGCATAAGTTGGTTTTCTAAATTTGAGACCCTGTTCTGTTTTGTAATCCAGTTCCTGTGTAGCCAAGTTTACATTCCGTGTATTAGTGATATCTTATGATGTTTCTTTTCCTGTGTGACTTATTTCAGTTAGAATCATCATACCTGAATCCACTCATTATGCTGCTACGGGCCTGATGACATAGATTTCATTGCTGAGTGATATTGCATTGTACGTAAGTACCACAACTTCTTTATCCATTTTTCAATTTCTGCGATATTGAACTAGTCCCATAAACGAGTTTCTTGTAAACAGAGCCGTCCCAAACTTAGGGGTGGCTGTGTCTTTTTGATTTTAATTTCCCTAATCTATAGGGCCATAAGTGGAAGTGCCCTAGGCTCTGTTGCTTTGTTTTTTAGATGTTTCAAGAAACACCATACACTTCTCCCGAGTGGCTGTTGGAAATATACATCCCGCCCATCAGCATAACAAGGCTCCCAGTTCTCCATGGCCTGTCCTGCCTTTCTGGATTTTACACTTTTTTCAGATAGCCCTTTTCACCGGGGGAAAGTGAGACTTCATTGTAGTGCAGATTTCCTTTGCAAGCTTGCTTGGTTGGCCAAAAAGTGCGTATGCGTTTTTTCCTGAATATATTCAGGAAAAAACGCATACGCCCTTTTTGGCCAAGTGCATCATTGTCGACGTTCTGCCTCTTTTCCTATGCTTTAAATGCAATTCCAGTCGACCTCCTGAAATTGGTTTCCTGCAATTCTGCCCCGCTTTCAAGTCCTCTTGGCAGCCTTACTTCAGTATATTTTTGGACGATAGCTGTCATTTATAACTCTGCAGGTTTGTGAATTACAGTGCCCCTCAGCTCCTTTCTTCAACCCGCTTTCTTGTGAGCTGGCGGCAAGACCGCTGGATTGCTTCAGGCCCTAATCTGGTTCCGGCATGGCACGGTGAGCCTTTGGTTAATTCCTCTTCCTGGTGGGAAATGAGAGTTAAATTTGCCCGTCCAGACACCTCCAGCTAGTCTGTCATTAGTTCTCCCTATTCCTGTTCATCTTCCGCAGAAATTGCAAACTGGGCCAAACAGGAGGTTAAATGCACTGACTCTCCAAGTCGGGAGAGTGTTAGTAAAGCGTCTGGAATGTTGCACCCGAGTACCAGGGGACGAGAAGTGAGACATATTGGAACACGTCTCCCAATCACATGGTTGATCATACTCTGGGTTCCACATGCATGTTTTAGCTGAAGGAAGAATCCCTTAAACCTGGAGAGTTGAGACCTGTGGAATGGGTCCCATGCAATATGACTTCAAAGGGTCTTCATTGGCTCACCGAACCTCTCCAATCCTATCACTGCTGCGTTTATGCCCCTGTACACATGCTTGCTTCTCTTTCGGAGACAGAGCGATCCATAGGTTTTAAGGTACTTATTAGTCAGGTACATTCTTAGGCGTTTAATATGGGGTGTTGAGTCCCTTTCGTTGAGCAAGGAGTAGCTCTTGTCTATTCCATATTGGGCTTAAGGAACTTTATCTGTGCTCATTTCAATCTCTGGTTTTATGCAGCACCCCAACTCACCTTTCCCCTTAAGCAAGCATAAGTTGGTTTTCTAAATTTGAGACCCTCTTCTGTTTTGTAATCCAGTTCCTGTGTAGCCAAGTTTACATTCCGTGTATTAGTGATATCTTATGATGTTTCTTTTTCTGTGTGACTTATTTCAGTTAGAATCATCATACCTGAATCCACTCATTATGCTGCTATGGGCCTGATGACATAGATTTCATTGCTGAGTGATATTGCATTGTACGTAAGTACCACAACTTCTTTATCCATTTTTCGCTTTCTGCGATATTGAACTTCTACTGTAAAGGAGGTTCTTGTAAACACAGCTGTCCCAAACTTTGGGGTGGCTGTGTCTTTTCGATTTTAATTTCCCTAATCTATAGGACCATAAGTGGAAGTGCCCTAGGCTCTGTTGCTTTGTTTTTTAGATGTTTCAGGAAACACCATACACTTCTCCAGAGAGGCTGTTGGCAATTTACATCCCGCCCATCAGCATAACAAGGCTCCCAGTTCTCCATGGCCTGTCCTGCCTTTCTGGATTTTACACTTTTTTCAGATGGCCCTTTTGACCGGGGGGAAGTGAGACTTCATTGTAGTGCAGATTTCCTTTGCAAGCTTGCTTGGTTGGCCAAAAAGGGCGTATGCGTTTTTTCCTGAATATATTCAGGAAAAAACGCATACGCCCTTTTTGGCCAAGTGCATCATTGTGGACGTTCTGCCTCTTTTCCTATGCTTTAAATGCAATTCCAGTCTACCTCCTGAAATCGGTTTCCTGCAATTGTGCCTTGCTTTCAATGCCTCTTCATAGCCTTATCTCAATATATTTTTTGAAAATAGTTGGCCTTTATAACTCTGCAGGTTTTTGAATTGCAGTTGCCCTTAGCTCCATTTTTCAGCTCTTATTTTTGTGATCTTGCCTCATAACCACAGGATTCCTTCAGGCCCTATTCTTCTTCTGGGGCACCTTGCTGTGCCTTTGGTTTATTCTTCTTACTGATGTGAAATTAGAGTGACATGTGCCCATTGAAACTGCTATAGCTAGTTTCTCACTAGTTCCCCCTATTTCCATTCATCCTCCGCACTAACTGCAGACTGTGCGATACCAGAACTTAAAGGCATTGACTCTCCATGTGGGGATATTGTTAGTAAAGCGGCCGGAATGTCGATCCGGAGCCCCAGGAGAGGAAAAATGAGGTGCGTTTTAGAAACCTTTCCCGTTCATATGGTATACCAGTCGCTGGGTTTCCCAAGCATGGTTTAGCTGTAGGAAGATTCCCTTCAACCTGGAGTTTTGGGACCCTTGGAATGAGTAGCATGAAGTATTGCATTAAACTTTTGGCAGTTGCTCACCAAAGCTCACCAATCCTCTCAGCCCCAAGTGTCCAGCCTTATGTGTTATCCAGCTGTGGGTTTATATGTGGTCAATCCAGGTTGCATCACAGCCCCTGAGCAAATTTTGTAAGAATTTTTCTCTCTTTCATTGTTTCTGCGTTTTGTTTTTAAAATTTATTTCTATAATGGGGTTTAGCTCATTTTCACTGCTGTGTTTGTGCCGCTCTGCACACACTTGATTCCCTTATGGAGATATATCAATACATGGGTTTTAAGATTCTTATTACTCAGATACATTTCTCTGCGGTGTATAAGGTGTGTTGAGGCCAGTTCATTGAGCAAGGTGTAGATCTTGTCTAATATCTATTTGGTTTATTGAACGGTATCTGTGCTAATTTCAAACTCTGGTTTTATGCATCACCCCACCTCTCTTTCCCCTTAAGCTGACATAAGTGTGTTTTCTAAATGTGAGACACTGTTCTGTTCTGTAATTCATTTCTTGTGCAGCCATATTTACTCTCCCTCTATAAGTGATATCTTATGATATATTTCTTTTTCTGTTTGACTTATTTCAAGTAGTATTATCGGACCTAAATCCACTCTTTATCCTTCTACTAGCCTTATTACATTGATTTCATGGTGAAGAGATATTCCATTGTACATAAGTACCACATCTTCTTTATCCATTGTTCTCTTTCCTGGGATATTTAAGGTGTACTGAAGTTGAGGTTCTTGTAAACAGAGTAGCCCTAAACTGTGGTGTGCTTGTGTCTTGTTGATTTTTAGACTTCCCTAGATATACTCCCATGATTGGAAGTGTCCTATGCTCTGTAGCTCTGTTTTCTAGATGATTTAGGAACCACCATACACTTCTCCAGAGTGGCTCTCGGCAGTTCACACACTGCCCATCAGCGTATAAAGGCTCCCTGTTCTCCATGGCCTGTCCTGCATTTCTGGTTTTTACAAATTTTTAGGATGGCCCTTTTGACCAGTGGGAAATGAGACTTCTTTTTTGTGCACATTTGCATTGCTTGCTTGCTTCGTTGCCCATAAAGTGCGTATGTGTTTTTTCCTGGTTATAATCAGGAAAAAACGCATACGCCCTTTTGGGCCAACTGCATCATTGTCGAAATTCTGCCACTTTTCATGTGCTTTAAAGACGAGTCCAATCTATCTCTTGAAATCTGTTTCTTGCAATTCTGTCTTGCATTCAGATCCTCTTCTTTGCCTTACCTCAACATATTTTTGGACGTTAGTTTTCATTTATAACTCTGCAGGTTTGTGAATTGCAGTGACCCTGAGCTCCATTTCTTAAGTTGCTCTTTTGTGAGCTGGGCTCAAACCCACAGAATTGCTTCAGGACCTATTTTGGCTCCGGCGAGGTGGGCTGAGCCTTTTTTCAATTCTTATTCTTAATGGGAAATTAGAGTGATATGTGCCCATCCAAACCCCTACAACTATTCTCTCATTGGTTCCCCCTCTTCCCGTTCATCCTCCTCACAATTTGCAAAATGTGTGAAACAGAAGTTTAAATGTGCTGATTCTCCAAGTGGAGAGATTCTAAGTAACGTGGCCAGAATGGTGAACAGGAGCACCAGGAGAGGATAAATGAGCTGCATTTTAGACACATCTCCCGATCACATGGTGTACAGTCCTCTGGGTTTTCCATGCATGTTTTAGCTGTAGGAAGATCCCTTGAACCTGCAGATTTGGGACCCATTGAATGGGTACCAGGTAGTATTACTTTAAAGGGTGTGCATTTCCTCACCCAACCTCACATTTCTCTTAGTGCAAACAGTTTCCAGCCTTATGTCTCATCCTGCTGTGGGTCTAGATGTGTTCAATCCATGTTGCATCACCGTCCCTGAGGAAAAGTTGTAAGAGGTTTTCTCTGTCTCTCTGTCATTTATTTTTTTCAATTTATTACTATATTGGTTACAGCTGATTTTCAAAGCTCTGTTTCTTGCTGCTGTACATCCACTTGATTCACGTACAAGAGACATCAGTAAATTCTTTTTCAGATTCTTACCAGTCGTATATATTCTTTTCCGGTGACTTGAGTGTGCTGAGTGCAGTTCTTTTAGCTACCGTGTGGGCCTTGTTGATTATCAGTTTGGTATTTGGAATGGTATCTTTGCTAATTTCAACCTCCTGGATGATGCCTCACCCCTCCCCACCTTTCCCGTTTAGCAGCCTTATGCGTGTTTTCTACATATTTGGCTATGTTTTTGTTTTGTAATTTATTTCATGTGTAGCCATTTTGGATTCCACCTTTAAGTGATATCTTATGATATGTGTCTTTTCTTTTTGAATTATGTCACTTAGAAAGATCATACGTAACTCCTCCGGAGTTGTTACAACTGGCCATAGTTCATTGATTTCCAGGCTGAATAATATTCCACTCTACCTAAGTACCACATCTCTATCCATTTTTTCCCTCCAGAGACATTTAAGTTATATCCTAGTCGAGGATCTTTTAAACAGAGAGGGAGTAAACTTTGGGGTGCCTGTGTCCTCTCAATTTTTGTTTTTCCCAAGATATACGCCCATGAGTGCAATTGCCCTATGCTCTGTAGCTCATTTTTTAGATGCTTTAGTAAACACAATACACTTCTCCAGAATGGCCGTTGGCAATATACATTTCCACTATAAGTCTCACAGGGCTCCCTCTTCTCCTTGCCCTGTCCTGCATTTCTGTTGTTTACGCTTTATGAGGATGGCTCTTCTGACTGATGCGAAGTGATATCTTTTGTAGTATTGACTTCCAGTGCCCACCTGTTTGCTTGGCTAAAAAAGTGTATGCCCTTTTCTTGAATATATACAGAAAAAAACGCATACACCCTTTTTGGCCAACTGCAATGTTGGCAATGTTCAGCTCCTTTTCTCGTGCTTAATGGCGAGTCCTTTCTACCTCCTCAGATCCCTTTCCTGCCATTCTCCCTTGCTTACAAGTCCTTTTCTCTGACTTTCCTCAAGACATTTTTCAGTGATGGATATTTTCAACTCTGCAGTTTCATGAATTTTACTGCCCCTGAGTTCCATTGTTCAACTTGCGTTTATGGGAACTGGCCACAAAGCAGCGGGATTTCCTCAAGCCCTATACTGTTTCCATGGGCAACCCTAGCCTTTGGTCAATTCGTCTTCCTGATTGGAAATTAGAGTGACATGTGCCTGTCTGAACACCTAGGACTTGTCTCTCATTGTTCCTCATCCTTCCGCTTCATCCTCTGGACAAATTCCAAACTGTACGCAACAGGATGTTGACAGTGCTGACATCTCCAAGTGGGGAGACTGTTAGTAAAGACGCTGGAGGGGTGAACCCGAGCACCAGGAGATGAGGAGATGAGATGCCTTTTCCAAACTCTTCCCGATCAGACGGTATACCATCCTCTGTGTGTGACAGACATGTTTTAGCAGTAGGAAGAGTCCCATTCATGTAAGGAGAACACCAGGGCTTTTTCAAAATCAGTGTCTGCCCAAAACCCAAACTGGGGAATTTTTTAAGCTATGGCTACACATATGTTCATTAAGGGCCTTGGGAAGTAGGCAGAGTCCAAACTTTAGACGATTGAAGTCTTCAGGGTCAGAAGCACTCACCACCAGCTTCCCTTAGGTTACACTTTAACTGTCATTGATAGATGATGTCAATAAAAATATCTATTCTTTTCCAGATTATTTCCCCTTATAGGTTATTGCAAAATGTTGAGTGTAGTTCCCTGTGCTATACAGTAGTTCCTTGTTGATGATCTATTTTATACATAGCAGTGTGTATGTGTTAATCCCAAACTGTTAATTTATCCCTCCTCCCACCTTTCCCCTTTGGTAATAATAAATTATAAGATTTTATACTTCTCAGAAATGGGGGAGCTGAAAGAGAGGTATCATTTTCAATGGAAAAGCATTTAAAACAAGATTGAAGCTTTAACCAAGATTATTAGATGTACATCCTTGGAAAGAAATCACTTCGTTTCTCTAATATTGACCTGACAAATAAGACAGACCTTTTCACTGAACTTGCTTATAATAAAGTGATGGAAATATCAAATGGAAGTGTTAGAAACATCTTATTTTACCCGAGCCTTATACACTGTTCTATGTTAACTACAGTTTGGCTCACACATCTGTTCATTGAGGTTACAATAGTCTCAATTTCTGTTACTGATCCTCCAGAGTGGACCCCAACAAGTGTCCCCCTGCCCAGTGTCATTGGGGCCAACAGATCGAGACTGAGTTTGGTTCACAAGCAAAGGAAACTTTATATTTTGATCAGAGAATGGAGAGGTGAGAGCATGCACTACCCCGTGGGCTGTGGCCTGGGCTGTTGTGTAGAGATCCTGTCAGAGTCAGTGGGAGGGAGGGGGCGGAGCTCTCGAGGGCCGGGTTGGCTGCAGCTCAGGCTCTATATCGCGGAGTCTGCACTGGGCCCCAGGAGCTGAGGTGTCGTCCCAGCCATTCTGCACTAGGAAATCTGGTCTGAAGTGCCGGGTGTGGAACCTCTGCATGCGGGACCCTAGGAGCACATGAAATTAGACAAAGCACAAAGGATAAAAAAGGTTAGACTTGACTTTATTGCCCAGATTCTATTTTTATCTCCCAGGGATTTTTAATGGGCTTTGCTGGGGACAAACCCCTCCTCTGCCTTTTGTCCCGTTCCTCATTCTTGGAGTGCTGAGGGTGCAGACCCTTCTTCTGTAACTGCTGAGTGCTGAGTTGGGAGCCCTCATACCCGGGGGCGAGGGTCAGGGCTTCTCCCCAGCAGCCTCCAGGTGACGTTGATTGTCCCCAGGCCCCCTGCCTCCCTGCTCGTCCACCTGAGCACCAGCATTGGAAGTGTTATAGATTCTAATGACCTTTAAGGGTCCAGGAAAGAGATGTGCAGAGACGCTGTGGGGGCCGGTTTCACCCCGCCCCACATTTGTTCGGCCACCTTAGGCTGACCGTTTCTGCCAGCCTAGATGCTCTGACCAGTAGTCTGCGCTTTCTTCAATTAGGTCCCTGAATTAATGTACAAACAGCACCAGGTGTCAGAGCCCTGCCCGCTCAAATCCCAGACAGTCCAGGGTCAGTGGTGATCAAGGACCATGATGGCCACTGAGTCAACAGCCTTTTGAAGTAAACAGGAGTCCAGCCAGTCTCATTGGCCACCATCATCACGGTGTCTGTAGGCTTTTCTATGGTGACAGTGTGATATACGGTTCCCCCGCCAAGATTATTAGCTCCCCTCTGGGTGCAGTATGTCCTGCAAGCAGTAGTCTACTCTTTTGGGACACACTCTTGTTGTTTTATGAGAGAAACTCCAGGTCAAGTGATGTTCACACGAGTCGTCATGGTGCCCTGTTGCCCCCGGTTATCTCTCTGGATGTTGGAGTTGGAAGGCCTCCTCACTCGAGGTTGGTGTGCCCACGGAGCGAACCCTGCAACTTCAGGGCATGGTTGGTGGTTAGGATCACCACGTGGGGTCCTTTTCCCTTAGGAGGGAGGTGGCCTTTGGGGCTGCTGATTTCCAGGTTTTTAGATACCGCCAGTATCTTGGCCAGATGTGGCAGTGGGCCAAGCCCCTTGGTGTCCGTAGTTTATCCTACCTGGATGGCATTCTTGCATTGTTCCATTTCAAGTGGTCCCAGTTTTTGCACTAATTCTCCAATGGCGATTCACCTTTCACCGGGAATGTAAAGGTCAAAGGGTTTAGCTAAATTAGGGAGTTCCAGGGCAAGGGTCTGAATTGACTGCTCTTTCCATTCTTGAAAGGCCACTTCTGGATTCTATTCAAAAGGATCATCATCTTTTCCTTTCAGTGTTTCATATAGAGGCCCAGCTAGTAGACTGTAGTTAGGGATCCAGAAGCAGCAAACCCTGGCCTCCCCAGGAACCCCTAAGCTGTCTTCTAGTTTTAGAAAGGGGTAAGGCTGAAAATGGTTTCTTCCCTTTCCTGGGATGGGCTTCTCCGACCTTCTGTGAGAACGAAGCCCAGGCAGGTCACTGCAGTCTGTGATATTTGAGCTTTTTCTTGGACAACTTCTATCCTTTATTGGCTTGGTAGTTCAGAGGCCTCCTTAGTAGGGCTGGCGATCAGAATGTCGTCTGCGTACTGAAGGAGGGTTTCCTTTCCCAGAGGTAGAACTTTTAGGTCTTTAGCTAAGCTTTCCCCAAAGATGGTGTGGGAATTTTTGCACCCTTGGGGCAAGACGGCCCGGAAGTATTGTTTTAGTTGTATGTTGAGTCCTGCCACTCACAAGCCAAAATTTCTTGTGACTCTGGGACTAATGGAATACAAAAGAAGGCATCATTGAAGACTAATACAGAATACCATGTCCTGGTGGTTGGTAGAATGACCAGCAGGGTGTAGGAATTAGGAGCAGCTGGAGGTATATCCTCGGTGGCTTCACTGACTGTCCTGACATCCTTTACCAGGTCCCCAGCAGCCCATGGGGCTCTCGTGGTCAGACCAATCCCAGAATATGGAGCTCACCTGGGCAGGTACCCCACCCCCACGCCAGCCCACGGGGCTCTCGTGGTCAGGCCCCTCCCAGGATACAGAGCTACCCTTGCAGGTACCGTGGCAGGGCTGGGCACACAGGAACCGTGCACATAGCCCTCATTGCAGAGCACCCCCAGCTCACCTGTCACTCAGAGCTGACACAGAGCACCTCAGAGCAGGACTTGAACTAACAAACAGCAGCTGCGACAGGTCTGTGACCCTGGGCATCACTCTGTGCGGCCTCCCTCCACCTGGTCTTCCAGAGACTTCCACTGCACCCGGGACACCAGGCCTCTGTCTCCAACCACCACCCACCCCTCCTCTCCCTGACTCCAGGGTTCCTCTCATTAGGAGAGGGTTTTCTTGAAGTTGTCTCCCACTCATGGGCCAGATAAAATCATTAGAAAACAAGCCAAAGCTGCAGCCCCTTGTCTATCCTGACTCTCAGAGCCCACACCTGTTCCTTGGACCTGGCCGGTTCAGCAAGTTCCATTTTCTGCAACTGTGAGCCCCTGAGGGGTGATGATTGGCTGACCTGGGCAGCCTTACCGTGCCGGCCAGCCCTCCCCAGGTGTGCCTGGGTTGAGATCAATATAAATACCACTCCAGGCAGCAAGAGCCCCTGCAGCCGTTCCTGATGCCATTTTCTCTGCCCTGTCAGCAGTCTCGGGGCTGGGCTGGTGGGAGGGAGTGAGAGGCCACGGCTTTGTGGGTGGCCCAGTGTGAGTGGGGCTCTGCTGGACTTTCTGCAGCAGTAGCCAGGCTGCCACCTGCTAAAGAAGAGGATGTGTCACCTATACCTGCTGCTGGAATTTCTCCCTGGGCAGAGGTGAGGAAGGAAAAAAGCAGTGGGGGCAGGGACAGGACGGGTATCTCAGGCAGGGAAATGGAAATCTTCCAGAAGAGCACCCAGGGCCAGGACCATCCTGGCTGGCCTGCAGGCACCAAGTCGGCCGGCATGCTGTCACTCGTGTGGCTCTATGGCCCTTCCTCTAGGCTTTCAAGTCCTTGTATAAATTCAGGTGTTTTACCTGGGACGGGTAGGAATAGTTCAGCAGCAACTGGCCTGGGGCTCAGCTCACGTTTACTCACAGATGCCTCAGCACGGTGCCCCAGCTTTGCAATGAGGACGCTTGTTGCGTGGGGGCTGCTGGCTGAATGGGAGACGATTCCCCACCACTGACCAACTTCAGAATTGTTTACAACTGGAGCAAGTGCCCTGATACGGTTTTCCTCTGTGGAACTGGTGGGTTCTGTGTTTTTTTTCTCTTTTTCGTTTTTGGTTCAAGGTAGATTTTATTCCTCTTTTTTGTATTTACAGATATAAGCATGGAAATAATTTATTCATATAAATACATGTATGTGAAGGGAATAATTGTTTTTTCTGTTTTTTTTTTTAAATTTTATTTCTTTTTAATTTTGAATTTTATTTTATATTTTTATACAGCAGGTTCTTATTGGTTATCTATTTTATACATATAAATGTATACATGCCAATCCCAGTCTCTCAACTCCTCCCACCACCAACCTCCAACAGCTTTCCCCGCTTGTTGTCCATACGTTTGTTGTCTACATCTGTTGCTCTATTTATGCCTTGCAAAATGGTTAACCTGTACAGTTTTTCTAGTTCCACATATATGCATGAATATACAAGATTTGTTTTTCTCTTTCTGACTTACTTCACTCTGTATGACACTCTCTAGATCCATCGACGTCTCTACAAATGACCCAATTTCATTCCTTTTCATGGCTTAGTAATATTCCATTTTATATATGTACCACAGCTTTATGCATTCGTCTGTCTGTGGGCATTTAGGTTGCTTCCATTACCTCGATATTGTAAAGAGTGAGGCAATGAACATTGCGGTGAATGTCTCTTTTTGATTTATGGTTTTGTCTGGGTATATGTCCAGAACTGGGATTGCTGTATCATATGGTAATTCTACTGTTAGTTTCTTAAGAAACTCCATATTGTTCTCCATAGTGACTGTATCAATTTATATTCCCAACAATAGTGGAAGAGGGTTCCATTTCTCCACACCCTTTCCAGCATTTTTTGTTTCTAGATTTTCTGATGATGCCCATTCTACCAGGTGTGAGGTGATATCTCATTGTTGAGTCCATTTCCTTGAGCAAGGGGTAGGTCTTGTCTATTACATATTTAGCTTATGGAACGGTATCTGTGCTAATTTCAAACACAGGTTTTATGCAGCACCCCAACTAACCTTCCCCCTTAAGCAAGCATAAGTTGGTTTTCTAAACATGAGACCCTGTTCTGTTTTGTTATTCAGTTCATGTGTAGCCAAGTTCGCATTCCATGTATTAGTGGTACCTTATGATGTTTCTTTTTCTGTGTGACTTTTTTCACTTAGAATCACCGTGCCTCAATCCACTCATTATGCTGGTACGGGCCTGGTGACATAGTTTTCATTGCTGAGAGGTATTCTGTTGTACGTAAGTACTGCAACTTCTTTATCCATTATTTGCTCTCTGGCATATTAAACTTGTGCTGCAGAAGAGGTTCCTGTAAACAGAGCCGTACCAAATTTTTGGGTGGCTGTGTCTTTTTGATTTTAATTTCCCTAAGCTATAGGACCATAAGTGGAAGTGCCCTAGGCTCTGTTGCTTTGTTTTTTAGATGTTTCAGGAAACACCATACACTTCTCCCCAGTGGCTGTTGGCAATTTACATCCCGCCCATCAGCATAACAAGGCTCCCTGTTCTCCATGGCCTCTCCTGCCTTTCTGGATTTTACACTTTTTTCAGATGGCCCTTTTGACCGGGGAGAAGTGAGACTTCATTGTAGTGCAGATTTCCTCTGCAAGCTTGCTTGGTTGGCCAAAAAGGGCGTATGCGTTTTTTCCTGAATATATTCAGGAAAAAACGCATACGCCCTTTTTGGCCAAGTGCATCATTGTGCACGTTCTGCCTCTTTTCCTATGCTTTAAATGCAATTCCTATCTACCTCCTGAAATCGGTTTCCTGCAATTCTGCCCTGCTTTCAAGTCCTCTTGGCAGCCTTACTTCAGTATATTTTTGGACGATAGCTGTCATTTATAACTCTGCAGGTTTGTGAATTACAGTGCCCCTGAGCTCCTTTCTTCAACTCGCTTTCTTGTGAGCTGGCCGCAACACTGCAGGATTGCTTCAGGCCCTAATCTTGTTCCGGCACGGCACGCTGAGCCTTTGGTTAATTCCTCTTCCTGGTGGGAAATGAGAGTTAAATTTGCCCGTCCAGACACCTCCAGCTAGTCTCTCATTGGTTCTCCCTATTCCTGTTCATCTTCCGCAGAAATTGCAAACTGGGCCAAACAGGAGGTTAAAGGCACTGACTCTCCAAGTCGGGAGAGTGTTAGTAAAGCATCTGGAATGTTGCACCCGAGTACCAGGGGACGAAAACTGAGACATATTTGAACACGACTCCCGATCACATGGTTGATCATACTCTGGGATCCACATGCATGTTTTCGCTGAAGGAAGAATCGCTTAAACCTGGAGAGTTGAGACCCGTGGAATGGGTACCATGCAATATGACTTCAAAGGGTCTTCATTTGCTCACCGAACCTCCCCAATCCTATCACTGCTGCGTTTATGCCCCTGTACACACGCTTGATTCTCTTTTGGAGACATAGCGATCCATAGGTTTTAAGATACTTACTAGTCAGGTACATTCTTAGGCGTTTAATATGGGGTGTTGAGTCCATTTCGTTGAGCAAGGAGTAGCTCTTGTCTATTTCATATTTGGCTTAAGGAACTTTATCTGTGCTCATTTCAATCTCTGGTTTTATGCAGCACCCCAACTCACCTTTCCCCTTAAGCAAGCATAAGTTGGTTTTCTAAATTTGAGACACTGTTCTGTTTTGTAATCCAGTTCCTGTGTAGCCAAGTTTACATTCCGTGTATTAGTGATATCTTATGATGTTTCTTTTCCTGTGTGACTTATTTCAGTTAGAATCATCATACCTGAATCCACTCATTATGCTGCTACGCGCCTGATGACGTAGATTTCATTGCTGAGTGATATTGCATTGTACGTAAGTACCACAACTTCTTTATCCATTTTTCACTTTCTGCGATATTGAACTAGTCCCATAAACGAGTTTCTTGTAAACAGAGCCGTCCCAAACTTAGGGGTGGCTGTGTCTTTTTGATTTTAATTTCCCTAATCTATAGGGCCATAAGTGGAAGTGCCCTAGGCTCTGTTGCTTTGTTTTTTAGATGTTTCACGAAACAACATACACTTCTCCCAAGTGGCTGTTGGCAATATACATCCCGCCCATCAGCATAACAAGGCTCCCAGTTCTCCATGGCCTGTCCTGCCTGTCTGGATTTTACACTTTTTTCAGATGGCCCTTTTGACAGGGGGCAAGTGAGACTTCATTGTAGTGCAGATTTCCTTTGCAGGCTTGCTTGGGTGGCCAAAAAGGGCGTATGCGTTTTTTCCTGAATATATTCAGGAAAAAACGCATACGCCATTTTTGGCCAAGTGCATCATTGTCGACGTGTTGCCTCTTTTCCTCTGCTTTAAATGCAATTCCAGGGTACCTCCTGAAATTGGTTTCCTGCAATTCTGCCCCGCTTTCAAGTCCTCTTGGCAGCCTTACTTCAGTATATTTTTGGACGATAGCTGTCATTTATAACTCTGCAGGTTTGTGAATTACAGTGCCCCTGAGCTCCTTTCTTCAACTCTCTTTCTTGTGAGCTGGCCTCAACACCGCAGGATTGCTTCAGGCCCTAATCTGGTTCCGGCACGGCATGCTGAGCCTTTGGTTAATTCCTCTTCCTGGTGGGAAATGAGAGTTAAATTTGCCCGTCCAGACACCTCCAGCTAGTCTCTCATTGGTTCTCCCTATTCCTGTTCATCTTCCGCGGAAATTGCAAACTGGGCCAAACAGGAGGTTAAAGGCACTGACTCTCCAAGTCGGGAGAGTGTTAGTAAAGCGTCTGGAATGTTGAACCCGAGTACCAGGGGACGAGAACTGAGACATATTGGAACACGTCTCCCGATCACATGGTTGATCATACTCTGGGTTCCACATGCATGATTTAGCTGAAGGAAGAATCCCTTAAACTTGGAGAGTTGAGACCTGTGGAATGGGTACCATGCAATATGACTTCAAAGGGTCTTCATTTGCTCACCGAACCTCTCCAATCCTATCACTGCTGCGTTTATGCCCCTGTACACACGCTTGATTCTCTTTCGGAGACATAGCAATCCATAGCTTTTAAGATATTACTAGTCAGGTACATTCGTAGGCGTTTAATATGGGGTGTTGAGTCCATTTCGTTGAGCAAGGAGTAGCTCTTGTCTATTCCATATTTGGCTTAAGGAACTTTATCTGTGCTCATTTCAATCTCTGGTTTTATGCAGCACCCCAACTCACCTTTCCCCTTAAGCAAGCATAAGTTGGTTTTTCTAAATTTGAGACCCTGTTCTGTTTTGTAATTCAGTTCCTGTGTAGCCAAGTTTACATTCCGTGTATTAGTGATATCTTATGATGTTTCTTTTTCTGTGTGACTTATTTCAGTTAGAATCATCATACCTGAATCCACTCATTATGCTGCTATGGGCCTGATGACATAGATTTCATTGCTGAGTGATATTGCATTGTACGTAAGTACCACAACTTCTTTATCCATTTTTCACTTTCTGCGATATTGAACTTGTACTGTAAACGAGGTTCTTGTAAACAGAGCTGTCCCAAACTTTGGGGTGGCTGTGTGTTTTTGATTTTAATTTCCCTAAGCTATAGGACCATAAGTGGAAGTGCCCTAGGCTCTGTTGCTTTGTTTTTAGATGTTTCAGGAAACACCATACACTTTTCCCGAGTGGCTGTTGGCAATTTACATCCGGCCCATCAGCATAACAAGGCTCCCAGTTCTCCATGGCCTGTCCTGCCTTTCTGGATTTTACACTTTTTTCAGATGGCCCTTTTGACCCGGGGGAAGTGAGACTTCATTGTAGTGCAGATTTCCTTTGCAAGCTTGCTTGGTTGGCCAAAAAGGGCGTATGCGTTTTTTCCTGAATATATTCAGGAAAAAACGCATACGCCCTTTTTGGCCAAGTGCATCATTGTCGACGTTCTGCCTCTTTTACTATGCTTTAAATGCAATTCCAGTCTACCTCCTGAAATCGGTTTCCTGCAATTCTGCCCCGCTTTCAAGTCCTCTTGGCAGGCTTACTTCAGTATATTTTTTGACGATAGCTGTCATTTATAACTCTGCAGGTTTGTGAATTACAGTGCCCCTGAGCTCCTTTCTTCAACTCGCTTTCTTGTTTGCTGGCCGCAACACCGCAGGACTGCTTCAGGCCCTAATCTGGGACCGGCACGGCAGGCGGAGCCTTTGGTTAATTCCTCTTCCTGGTGGGAAATGAGAGTTAAATTTGCCCGTCCAGACACCTCCAGCTAGTCTCTCATTGGTTCTCCCTATTCCTGTTCATCTTCCGCAGAAATTGCAAACTGGGCCAAACAGGAGGTTAAATGCACTGACTCTCCAAGTCGGGAGAGTGTTAGTAAAGTGTCTGAAATGTTGCACCCGAGTACCAGGGTACGAGAACTGAGACAGATTGGAACACGTCTCCCAATCACACGGTGAATCATACTCTGGGTTCCACATGCATATTTTAGCTGAAGGAAGAATCACTTAAACCTGGAGAGTTGAGACCCGTGGAATGTGTACCATGCAATATGACTTCAAAGGGTCTTCATTTGCTCACCGTACCTCTCCAATCCTATCACTGCTGCGTTTATGCCCCTGTACACACGCTTGATTCTCTTTCGGAGACATAGCAATCCATAGCTTTTAAGATACTTACTAGTCAGGTACATTCGTAGGCGTTTAATATGGGGTGTTGAGTCCATTTCGTTGAGCAAGGAGTAGCTCTTGTCTATTACATATTTGGCTTAAGGAACTTTATCTGTGCTCATTTCAATCTCTGGTTTTATGGAGCACCCCAACTCACCTTTCCCCTTAAGCAAGCATAAGATGGTTTTCTAAATTTGAGACCCTGTTCTGTTATGTAATCCAGTTCCTGTGTAGCCAAGTTTACATTCCGTGTATTAGTGATATCTTATGATGTTTCTTTTTCTGTGTGACTTATTTCAGTTAGAATCATCATACCTGAATCCACTCATTATGCTGCTACGGGCCTGATGACATAGATTTCATTGCTGAGTGATATTGCATTGTACGTAAGTACCAAAACTTCTTTATCCATTTTTCACTTTCTGCGATATTGAACTTTTCCCGTAAACGAGGTTGTTGTAAACAGAGCCATCCCAAACTTTGGGGTGGCTGTGTCTTTTTGATTTTAATTTCCCTAAGCTAAAGGACCATAAGTGGAAGTGCCCTAGGCTCTGTTGCTTTGTTTCTTAGATGTTTCAGGAAACACCATACACTTCTCCCGAGTGGCTGTTGGCAATTTACATCCCACCCATCAGCATAACAAGGCTCCCAGTTCTCCATGGCCTGTCCTGCCTTCCTGGATTTTACACTTTTTTCAGATGGCCCTTTTGACCGGGGGGAAGTGAGACTTCATTGTAGTGCTGATTTCCTTTTCAAGCTTGCTCGGTTGGCCAAAAAGGGCGTATGTGTTTTTTCCTGAATATATTCAGGAAAAAACGCATACGCCCTTTTTGGCCAAGTGCATCATTGTCGACGTTTTGCCTCTTTTCCTATGCTTTAAATGCAATTCCAGTCTACCTCCTGAAATCGGTTTCCTGCAATTCTGCCCCGCTTTCAAGTCCTCTTGGCAGCCTTACTTCAGTATATGTTTGGACAATAGCTGTCATTTATAACTCTGCAGGTTTGTGAATTACAGTGCCCCTGAGCTTCTTTATTCAACTCGCTTTCTTGTGAGCTGGCCGCAACACTGCAGCATTGCTTCAGGCCCTAAACTGGTTCCGGCACGGCACGCTGAGCCTTTGGTTAATTCCTCTTCCTGGTGGGAAATGAGAGTTAAATTTGCCCGTTCAGACACCTCCAGCTAGTCTCTCATTGGTTCTCCCTATTCCTGTTCATCTTCCCCAGAAATTGCAAACTGGGCCAAACAGGAGGTTAAAGGCACTGACTCTCCAAGTCGGGAGAGTGTTAGTAAAGCGTCTGAAATGATGCACCCGAGTACCAGGGGATGAGAACTGAGACATATTGGAACACGTCTCCCGATCACATGGTTGATCATACTCTGGGTTCCACATGCATGATTTAGCTGAAGGAAAAATCCCTTAAACTTGGAGAGTTGACACCTGTGGAATGGGTACCATGCAATATGACTTCAAAGGGTCTTCATTTGCTCACCGAACTTCTCCAATCCTATCACTGCTGTGTTTATGCCCCTGTACACACGCTTGATTCTCTTTCGGAGACATAGCTTCCATAGCTTTTAAGATACTTACTAGTCAGGTACATTCGTAGGCGTTTAATATGGGGTGTTGAGTCCATTTCGTTGAGCAAGGAGTAGCTCTTGTCTATTCCATATTTGGCTTAAGGAACTTTATCTGTGCTCAGTTCAGTCTGGTTTTATGCATCACCCCAACTTACCTTTACCCTTAAGCAAGCATAAGTTGGTTTTCTAAATTTGAGACCGTGTTCTGTTTTGTAATCCAGTTCCTGTGTAGCCAAGTTTACATTCCGTGTATTAGTGATATCTTATGATGTTTCTTTTTCTGTGTGACTTATTTCAGTTAGAATCATCATACCTGAATCCACTCATTATGCTTCTATGGGCCTGATGACAAAGATTTCATTTCTGAGTTATATTGCATTGTACGTAAGTACCACAACTTCTTTATCCATTTTTCGCTTTCTGCGATATTGAACTTGTACCGTAAACGAGGTTCTTGTAAACAGAACCGTCCCAAACTTTGGGGTGGCTGTGTCTTTTTGATTTTAATTTCCCTAAGCTATAGGACCATAAGTGGAAGTGCCCTAGGCTCTGTTGCTTTGTTTTTTAGATGTTTCAGGAAACACCATACACTTCTCCCGAGTGGCTGTTGGCAATTTACATCCCGCCCATCAGCATAACAAGGCTACCAGTTCTCCATGGCCTGTCCTGCCTTTCTGGATTTTACACTTTTTTCAGATGGCCCTTTTCACCGGGGGGAAGTGAGACTTCATTGTAGTGCAGATTTCCTTTGCAAGCTTGCTTGGTTGACCAAAAAGGGCGTATGCGTTTTTTCCTGAATATATTCAGGAAAAAACGCATACGCCCTTTTTGGCCAAGTGCATCATTGTCGACGTTCTGCCTCTTTTCCTATGCTTTAAATGCAATTCCAGTCTACCTCCTGAAATTGGTTTCCCTCAATTTTGCCCCGCTTTCAAGTCCTCTTGGCAGCCTTACTTCAGTATATTTTTGGACGATAGCTGTCATTTATAACTCTGCAGGTTTGTGAATTACAGTGCCCCTGAGCTCCTTTCTTCAACCCGCTTTCTTGTGAGCTGGCCACAACACCGCTGGATTGCTTCAGGCCCTAATCTGGTTGAGGCACGGCCCGCTGAGCCTTTGGTTAATTCCTCTTCCTGGTGGGAAATCAGAGTTAAATTTGCCCGTCCAGACACCTCCAGCTAGTCTGTCATTGGTTCTCCCTATTCCTGTTCATCTTCCGCAGAAATTGCAAACTGGGCCAAACAGGAGGTTAAAGGCACTGACTCTCCAAGTCGGGAGAGTGTTAGTAAAGTGTCTGGAATGTTGCACCCGAGTACCAGGGTACGAGAACTGAGACAGATTGGAACACGTCTCCCAATCACACGGTTGATCATAATCTGGGTTCCACATGCATGTTTTAGCTGAAGGAAGAATCCCTTAAACCTGGAGAGTTGAGACCCGTGGAATGGGTACCATGCAATATGACTTCAAAGGGTCTTCATTTGCTCACCGAACCTCTCCAATCCTATCACTGCTGCGTTTATGCCCCTGTACACACGCTTGATTCTCTTTCGGAGACATAGCAATCCATAGCTTTTAAGATACTTACTAGTCAGGTACATTCGTAGGCGTTTAATATGGGGTGTTGAGTCCATTTCGTTGAGCAAGGAGTAGCTCTTGTCTATTACATATTTGGCTTAAGGAACTTTATCTGTGCTCATTTCAATCTCTGGTTTTATGGAGCACACCAACTCACCTTTCCCCTTAAGCAAGCATAAGTTGTTTTTCTAAATTTCAGACCCTGTTCTGTTATGTAATGCAGTTCCTGTGTAGCCAAGTTTACATTCCGTGTATTAGTGATATCTTATGATGTTTCTTTTTCTGTGTGACTTATTTCAGTTAGGATCATCATACCTGAATCCACTCATTATGCTGCCACGGGCCTGATGACATAGATTTCATTGCTGAGTGATATTGCATTTTACGTAAGTACCAAAACTTCTTTATCCATTTTTCACTTTCTGCGATATTGAACTTTTCCCGTAAACGAGGTTGTTGTAAACAGAGCCGTCCCAAACTTTGGGGTGGCTGTGTCTTTTTGATTTTAATTTCCCTAAGCTATAGGACCATAAGTGGAAGTGCCCTAGGCTCTGTTGCTTTGTTTCTTAGATGTTTCAGGAAACACCATACACTTCTCCCGAGTGGCTGTTGGCAATTTACATCCCACCCATCAGCATAACAAGGCTCCCAGTTCTCCATGGCCTGTCCTGCCTTCCTGGATTTTACACTTTTTTCAGATGGCCCTTTTGACCGGGGGGAAGTGAGACTTCATTGTAGTGCAGATTTCCTTTGCAAGCTTGCTTGGTTGGCCAAAAAGGGCGTATGCGTTTTTTCCTAAATATATTCAGGAAAAAAGGCATACGCCCTTTTTGGCCAAGTGCATCATCGTCGACGTTCTGCCTCTTTTCCTATGCTTTAAATGCAATTCCAGTCTACCTCCTGAAATCGGTTTCCTGCAATTCTGCCCCGCTTTCAAGTCCTCTTGGCAGCCTTACTTCAGTATATTTTTGGACGATAGCTGTCATTTATAACTCTGCAGGTTTGTGAATTACAGTGCCCCGAGCTCCCCTCTTCAACTCGCTTTCTTGTGAGCTGGCCGCAAAACTGCAGCATTGCTTCAGGCCCTAATCTTGTTCCGGCACGGCATGCTGAGCCTTTGGTTAATTCCTCTTCCTGGTGGGAAATGAGAGTTAAATTTGCCCGTCCAGACACCCCCAGATAGTCTCTCATTGGTTCTCCCTATTCCTGTTCATCTTCCGCAGAAATTGCAAACTGGGCCAAACAGGAGGTTAAAGGCACTGACTGTCCAAGTCGGGAGAGTGTTAGTAAAGCATCTGGAATGTTGCACCCGAGTAACAGGGGACGAAAACTGAGACATATTGGAACACGTCTCCCGATCACACGGTTGATCATACTCTGGGTTCCAATTGCATGTTTTAGCTGAAGGAAGAATCCCTTAAACCTGGAGAGTTGAGACGCGTGGAATGGGTACCATGCAATATGACTTCAAAGGGTCTTCATTTGCTCACCGAACCTCTCCAATCCTATCACTGCTGCGTTTATGCCCCTGTACACACGCTTGATTCTCTTTCCGAGACATAGCAAACCATAGGTTTTAAGATACTTACTAGTAAGGTACATTCTTAGGCGTTTAATATGGGGTGTTGAGTCCATTTCGTTGAGCAAGGAGTAGCTCTTGTCTATTCCATATTTGGCTTAAGGAACTTTATCTGTGCTCATTTCAATCTCTGTTTTTATGCAGCACCCCAACTCACCTTTCCCCTTAAGCAAGCATAAGTTGGTTTTCTAAATTTGAGACCCTGTTCTGTTTTGTAATCCAGTTCCTGTGTAGCCAAGTTTACATTCCGTGTATTAGTGATATCTTATGATGTTTCTTTTTCTTGTGACTTATTTCAGTTAGAATCATCATACCTGAATCCACTCATTATGCTGCCACGGGCCTGATGACATAGATTTCATTGCTGAGTGATATTGCATTGTACGTAAGTACCACAACTTCTTTATCCATTTTTCACTTTCT